>NC_090665.1:17007500-17632500 GCF_013368605.1 Nyctibius grandis
TTCCTTGCTGCCCAAGCACCCGGGGGGAAGAATACTAGAATGCTGCTGTTTTCCGTATGGGTGTGCTACCAAAACGTGATAGGAGATGTTTTGCGTTTGTTTTCATGTCTTCCCTCCTCTTTCCCCTGCTCAAATCCAGGCGTTCCTGTTCAGGTCCTCCCCAGCCCTGCTGCAGTGCCTCTGCACCTCTGCCAGCGGGCAGGACACAAAAGGGAAAACGGAGAGGAACAAATGAGACAGGCTTGCTGTTCCAAAAACAACTTCTGGTGATACCATAGTCTGCAACAACCAAAGCACTTGGTTTCCCGCTGGAAATAGTGTATGACCGTCTAGTTGGGTGTGACAGGAAAGACGAAGTCTGATACAACGTTTGAGATAAATTGATGAACTATATTGAGCATCTCCAAGGGCTTGTTCACGGAAGCACGGAACTCGGCTCATTTAGGCAGTATGTTACTATCAGGGTAGTGCAGCAACAGTTAATATTCGTATGTTGCTCCTGATGGTGAAAAATCTAATAGAATTAGTTTCAAAAGAGTCTGTCACAATGGTGTGTGCAGATTTTCCCCTTCAAAAATTACTTGCCAAATGCAAGTTCTCTAGCGGAACTGAGCGATTGAATGCTAGTAGTAGTATTTTTTATTCTTGTGTAGTTTTTTCTAGTGTTATGTTACTACTGTTTAATTTCTCTGCAATTAAATGATTCTCTAATTTGATATGATTAAAATTCTATGAGCGGCCCTAGCATATGTTCCATTATTACTACATACATCTGCAAAATAAAGCAAATATTTGATCCTTGATTGTATGATTGGTTTTTCTTAACTTGGATGCCTGAACCCTTTGTCCCAATTATTTACAGAAGTAGCCAAATTTTATAATATTTTAAAAAGAGATTTTGTAGTATTTAGTTTAATTGCCTACTGCTCCAACGGAGCTCAGTCCCTCAGTGCTTATCACAGCTTCCGTCTTGGAAGCAAAATGAAATGCTTTGTTGAACAGAGGTTGCTAAGGTGGTGCAAGTATAATGCTCTGAAACTGCAGAATGCCGTACCATTATTTGCTGTCGCTGGGCCCATCCCTTGTTAGCTGGGATCTGAGGGACTTTCCATCTCTTCCCTCCCTCATCCAGGAACAGTGATCTTGCATTTTTCTATACCAACTCCACCTTTCTGTGCTTTGTGTACATGCCAAAATCTGAGATGCACCATTCTGTATATGATTTAAGTTCTCCATGTCTCTGGTAATTTACCCTCAGGGTAAATCAGTTTATCTCTGAAGACTAGGGAATGTATTTAAAATGCATCAATAGTCACATCTCCTCAGACCTGTAGACCATGCAGCTTGGTACTGAGAATACTGGACACCAGGCAGATTTCTGCTGTGTTATTGGTGGCAGCTGCTCTGTTTGACTTGGAGGGGACAGTGACTTACACCATAATAGCCAGAATGTGCTGCTTGGGTCATGTGTAGTACAGTATCAAGAGCATTTAGGGTTTTTTTTTTTAGGTAAGAACTTAGTTAAAATTAGAGTTTGTCTCCATATATACACCGTAAATGTCTTGGATCCTTGGCTTTGAATCTCCTGCTCTTGTTAGACTCTACTATCCATAGGGTTAAAGTTTCAGAAATGCAGAACAGATTACTTTCATAATAGTGTTAGTTGCATACTAGAAAACATAGAAAGGTTTATCATATTTTAAGACTTCAAAAATGTTTTGTTCAGGTTGGTGTGACTTCCACAAATGGAGACTTGAAAGGATTTATAGATCAGAACCAGAGTCCAACAAAAGGTAAGAGAATTCTATTTGTATACATAGGAAAAAAGCATACTTTAAGACTTACTTCTCTCTTATGTTTACTAAATTAGTATTATTGCTGATTTCACTGCATATGATGGTTTGGTTCAGTTTCGGGAGACTCTGAATTTAAATGCTCAAAGTGTATTTCATACATCCACACTGGTAGATGTTTTATTACTGACATGCAAGTGTCAAACAAAGATTAGAATATCTTAAGGTTTTCAGAGGGGGAAAAAAGAGTGTAGTAAAAATAATTAGAGGATAAAGTAGGCCCTTTTTTTCCTTTCCTTGATGGTGAATAATACACTGAGTTTCCTGATTTCCACCCCACCCTTAAAGTTCCCAGACTCTGTTGTAGTCCAGATGAGACAGAAGGTTAAGCATGACTTCATGGTCAGTGATACCTTGTGGTACTTCTGTAAGTACGCTGGACAATTTACAATAATAATTATATTTTGTCCTATCGTGTTTCATCTTAGCACTTTCAGATTAATCACTTTTGACCCTAAAACAGTGTGTTGGCAATCAGATCAGCTATAGGATTCCAGTAAAATAAAACTTATCAATATTAGAAAGCTTGAGGATTTACAATTCAGGAAATGCTTTGATCAACCTTTCTAAGTAAATACTGGTTTGTTGTTATCCACTGCAATAAGCAAATGCATGTACTAGCTGGAAGAATGATTTTTGGCTTGTCACAACAGTTTAGGTGCAGCAGACTTCAGAGTCTGAAAAAAATGAGAGTCTAAACAGAAAATGACTAGAGCTACAGTATCTTCCTAGTTTTCTAAGCTACGCAGAACATCACAGACTCGTTTTAGGCCTTAGAGAATTAATTTATTGCACACTGATGAGATAATTGCCCTTTGTGTTTCATTATTTTGTGATTATTGTGTCATGACACTAGGGAAGAAGACTAAAGTGCAACATTTTCAAATAATTTCTGTGAGACAAGCAATTGATTTTTTCAGAGAATAACTGAATTGCATAACTTTATTAGGACATTACTGTTAGTAGTAATATCTCAGTGATCCTTATCCCGGTCTATATTATATTTTGCTTCTGGGATGATGGATGCATTATTTGCCTCCTTTCTTCTATATTTTCTAAAATGTTACGCTCTAATGATTTTTTTTTTAACGTTAAAGTATAATTAAAAATCAGTGACATCTCTACTGAGATATAACATCTTCTTCACGCTGGATAATTCTTCTTGGGGAATCAAATATTCCATAAAAGCTGGAAAAACTTGCATGCCAGTATCTAAGCTGTCTCTTACTTTCAATCTGAAGTATCCTTTACTTACTTCTGTCATGTCCACTGTTGAACTCTAGAAATTAAGGAGGGGGGAAGAAACTCCGAACAGGCGTTCAGACCCATTATCTCTTAACAGGGCTTTGTGAACTTCGTAATTAATACAGATTTTATTGTTTTATCCATTATTTAAGTTAACTTATTTTCTGTAGTAAAAATAAAGGCAATTTATGCTACATATGTGGGCCTGTTCATAATGTGCCTTCACAGTGTTCTTAGACTGAAGCATGGTGGATTTATGATGTGTTCAAGAGCAAAAGAGAGAGGCCATTTGCTCAAATAAGGATATCCTTGAAAGCAGCAGCCTTCAAGTGCTAGAAGTTTTTGTTTAAAAAAGTTGCATTTAATTTTTTTCTTTTCAAAAAGATAATTATTTGCAGTGTGTATTTATTTTTTATTTGCCTCTAGCACAAACAAGCTAATTTAGTACCAATATGGAATTAAAGGACACTTCAGATTCCAGTGACGAGCCATGTGCACATAGAAAATTCCTTGCAAATTTTATTTGTCTTCCTTTTTTTTAATGAACTCTGATCTTTTATTATACTATGAAATCTATTGTGTAATCCTGTTTTCACTGGGTTTAATTTTGAAAAATGCTGGACTGTTCTAGGTAAGCGTGCTGCTCTGCCACTTGCCTAATAACAGTAGACTGCAGGCTGGATCTTTGAGGATGCTGTTTCAAACTGCAGGAGAATGTCTTGAAACCCTTACCAAATCAGCTGTTGCTCTTTCTGTACTCATACAGCTGCAGTCTTGTTCTGTAGCATTAGCACCACTGGATGTAGTTATCTAGGGGAAATTTTCTGGCTTTTTCACACTAAAAATGCGTAATCAAAATAGCTAATCACTTGACCCTTGCACTCTAAAATTACTTTCTCAGCTTTTTTCCCATTCACAGGCTTAACTTTGAAAATCTCTCTTCTCCCTGAGTTTTTTCCCCTGAACCATCTGAAGCAGTTACCCTGTTGCTGCACTTCCAGTGCGTGTTTGATCAGGCTTCGTTTATCTTTCCCACCATGACCCGTAGTGTCCATGCACAACCTCTGGATATTTTCCAGGTTTATTTTGCTACAGAAGTTAATGCTAACGGACTGCTTCGGTATTGCAATCTAATCTGTAAGTCTTAAAGTACTGCTGTGTCACTTCTGCTGATTTTTAAATGTGAATTACTGTTCCTAAATAGGTTGACAGGTTGTTTGGTTTATTTGGGGGTTCAGTTTTCTTATTACTTGCTTGTTTCCTGTGCTTGTTAGTGAATACTGTGGTCTTCTTGCTACAGCTTTTTTTTTTGGTTCAGGCTTTTTATAATACTTTCAGTATTTTTTTATTGCTTGTATAGATGATGCCTGGGAAAAAGAAGCATTTCTAGTACCCAGTGTATCTTAATGCAATACAGATTTACTAAGGAATTTGACGTTTTAAATGTGGTGATTGCAGAATCAAAGCACAAACATCCAAATTTGTAATCCTCATAAAAAGACTTACTGCCTAATTCTGAAGGGAACTAGATTTTTCTTTCTAGGTGTGCCTAGAAGAAATACCACAGTGCTCAGCAGAGCATTAACTCCGAATGTTTTTCACTTTGTTTAATGAACAATTCCCCTTCAACAGACAATTTACTTTCCTACATGTGTTGCCTTTAACTCGTAGGCAACAGCCTCTTTTGGCTGAAGGATCTCCATTTGGAGCTTGTTTCCTTTGCTTGAAATGAATACTCAGTGGATCTGAGAGGGAATGCCACATGCAGATGGCTCTTGACTAATGGCCAGGGTACTCGCCTAATGCCAGGGACCGCTTGGAGCTAGAACGGCCATTGGGTAATATTTTAAGTAGTCCACACAGCACAGTCTGGCTATCTCCTTTCTGAAAGTCGTTTTTACTCACATTTTCCCTCATTCTTTGACGTAGTAGATTCTTATTTTTACAGTCAAAATTGTTCAGCTTTGGCAAGCTGGGCTGACTGTGCTTCCTTTCCTTATCTGAAAGTACCTGGCAGACTAGTGATTAAAATTATTCCCGTCGGAGACCTGCATTTTAATTCTCCCAGACAGAAAAAAATTGGCCCTGGTTCTCATTCTTTAGTGGATGAATACTCTTGGGTTACTGAATGCAAAAGGGGTGCTTCCTGTCATGTTTTGGAGAACAGAGATGATGGTTGCTGTTCTTAGCCTTGGGGATAGATCTGTACATACGTGTTAGGTATCCTTCCAGTGTTCTACCATGGATTGTGCCCATTGGGAGAAGCTCCTGGTATGCTCCATGCTAATAAATCTGACACACTCCTGAGTGTAGACAGGACTTTGGTGTGTAATAAAGTTAATTGACAACAACTAAGGTACTCCATCATTTAGGCAAAATCCTGGTTTAAGTGGCAAGATGTCTTTGTGGAGTTGGCCCATTCTGTTAAAATTTTTAAGTGTAATAGTTCAAGTTAGTTCTTAAACGGGTATAATTAGGTTTGTGAATGAGTTGGATAGTGACATTTCAGTTGTGGTTTTGGGGTGATTGTTTCAAGCTGTGAATGAATTAAATCAGACATACTGTAGAGTTCATGTTAAAGAGTTGCAGGTGTAACCAGGAGAGTTTAAAATTTAATCTGTTTGGGACACATTCCCAGTCAATAAGGTAAACACTTCCAGTTTTGTAATCCTGTTTCCATTACAAAAATAGAAAAACAAGTCTTTTCCCATTGATTCCAAGCAGAGGGCACGTCTGTATTACCACTTGGTCGTTTGTCCTGTAAAGCCTCCTCGCCTGCCCTCTGTGCATCCACATGGATGTCTGTGGCTTTGAGGGCTCCATTCTGGTGTAAGTAGTCCCAAGGCTACCCCATCTGCTGAGTGTTGGAGTTGCCTAGGTATACAATCAAGGTTTGCAATCAGATATTACTTGCAAAATCATTTCAGTAGTCAAAGAAGTTGCTGCTTCTCAGCTGTAAATTCAGTGAGATGTGGTGCCATCAGGTGAGCACTCTAATTCAACACACCTGAGATGAGTTAATGTGTTACCTGCTGCAGCGACAGGTGAAGGGACAGCGTGTCCTGAAGAGTCCTTTGAACAAAACTAGATATGCAGAGAACTCCAAAATTGAAAGCAGCTGCAGATTTAAAAGATTTCTGCTTGGTCCGTGCAGCTGTGCAGAGCAAGCGGTGGTGCGTGGGCTGGGGCCGAGGCGTTGCTGCCCGCCGTGCCGGCCGCCGCCGGGGGGGCAGAGCGGGCCCTCCCGCTGCCCCGGCGCTGCGCAGCACCCTGGCCGCAGCACAGCGCGGGGCTGACTGCTGTGGGGTTTTATGTCTCTGCTGTGCTCCCACGAGGTCCTGGCGTGTCTTGCCTGAGCAAAATCTTTTTCAACTCTTTCCATCTCCAGGCGCTGCTGGCTTGGCCGTGCCGCAGCCCGGGACCGGCCGCGTTACAAGTGTCTGGTTAAATTTAGGAATATCAGCGTGAACGGCAATATTTACAACTGCACGTGGGGAGAAGGAGAGGCTTTGTTGGGGCAGCTCTGAGACTGTGCCGCCCGCTCCGCTCATGCGGGTCCCGCACCGGCTGCCCCCGCCGCGGGCTCCGCCGGGCCGTGCTCGGCGCGCGATTGCTCCCGCCTGGCCCCGCCGCGCGATGCCTCCGGGTAACAAAAGGCGCGCGCGGGCGGGGGCCGCCATCGCCTAAGGCCGGGCCCGCCGCGCTGCCGTGGGCCCCGCTCTCTGGCGAGCCTGGTTTAAGCTTAACACGGTGGCACGTCGCGGGGCACAGCGGTGTTTGCGCTTTGAAGGGGAGCGGCAGTGCCGGGGCCGCCCGGCGTCGCCGCCTGAGGCGGGGAGGGAAGCGCAGAAGCTCCTGCCTGAAGGCGGGCGGCAGGAGCGGGGTGTTCACAGCGCTCTGGGGAGCGTGCGCCTGAAATTCCCGGGCCGTGCGTGGTACGGCAGAGGGGTGCGCTGCCAGCCCGGGGAACCCTGACAGGCCGGAGAAGGTCATGGCAGGGGGGAAGGGCCCCTGCACCAGCACAGGCTGGGCCCGACTGGCTGGGCGGCAGAAAGGGACCCGGGGGTGCTGGCTGAGGGCTAGTTGACCACGAGCCAGCAATGGGCCCTTGCCACGAGGAGGGCGAAGGGTATCCTGGGCTGCCTGGGGAGGTGTGTTGACAGCAGGGCGAGGGAGGTGACCCTTCCCCTCCAGTCAGCCCTGGTGGGGCCACTCCTGGAGTGCTGGGTCCAGCTGTGGGGCTCCCCAGTGAGACACAGGCATAGTGGAGAGAGTCCAGCCAAGGGCCATTAAGATCATGATGAGACTGGAACATCTCTCATATGAGGAAAGGCTGAGAGAGCTGGGACAGCAGTCTGGAGAAGAGAAGGCTCAGGGGGAACTTACCAAGGTGTGTAAATACCTGAAGGGAGGGTGCACAGAGGATGGAGCCAGGGTCTTTTCAGTGATGCTCAGTGGCAGGACCAGAGGCGTGGGCACAGGCTGAAACACAGGAGGTTTTCTCTGATCATCAGGAAACACTTTCTACTGTGAGGGTGACCAACCGCTGGCACAGGTTGCCCACAGAGGTTCTGGAGTCTCTGTCCTTGGAGATATTCAGAAGCCATCTGGACATAGTCTTGGGCAGCCAGACCCTGCTTGAGCAGGGGGGTTGGACAAGTTGACCTCCAGAGGTCCCTCCCAACCATTCTGTGATTCTGTCTGCAGTTTCTTGTAACTTTGCTGGTTAAGTGCATATTTTACCAATAATAGTTAGTTCAGGTTTGGGGGAGGGGTTAGATATGAGTTAATGTTTTTCATAAACTTGAGAAGTTGGGGTTTGATCAGAATTATTACAGTTACAAGAAAAACAACAGCAAAATCAGTAGAAATTGTCAGGAAGGCTTGGTGTTGGGGAAAAAAATGCTTACCAGACTTTGAGCTGGAAAACTCCCAATGAGAATTTGTTTCTGAAAAAAAACAGCATGTCTCCTGTAACAAGGTTGTTCCATTCAAAACTCATAGCTGCTGTTAGGAGTGAAGAGGTAATACATCTGATATAAATGGAAAAAAGTCTAGTAAGGATTAACTTGTACTTGATAGGTTGCATTTTTAATTATGCTGTTTACAAGGTCTTGTTTTGGCATGCTTTTAGCTTATTTTAAAAGTGCTTGACATACATGACCTGCAAGTAAGGGATATTCCCAAAAGTAAATCAGATCAATTAAATACACAGAGAAGTCACCCGGAGCACAAGCTAAATTTTCAATAGATAATGACCTGAAAATTTGAAGAACTCTAAATTTTTAAGTGCTTGTAAAAGAAATTGCAGAAGTTACTGAAACCATATTTTGTTATCTTTCATGGGGAATACTCTTGCACGTAAAAAAAATCAGTTTATTTCACAGATTAACCGTTCCGTTGGCTGACCCAGTGTGTCTGCATCTTAGTGGAGACACTGGGTACTGATCCACTTTTGTCTATGAACAGTGAGTTGACAGTTAATAGGGTGTGGAAGAAAGAAGCAAGTTTTCAACTGGTTGACTATGAGTGACATATTCTCATCTTAAAATGTATAATGTAGACTAACACAATAGTTTTGCTAAGTCATACTGTCCTTGGTTAATACTTCTTGTTACAATATTGTTAAATTCTATGAATTTACTTGGTGTTCTCTATTTATTGCTGTGGAGGGAAAACGGAGTCCAGCTCTAGACCACCAGTCTTGCAACAGGCTCCATGAGGAAGGATCCCTTAATCAGATCAAATTGCAATCCAGATTGCTTTGGGTGGGAATCTTAACTTTTAATACGACTTCACAATGAACTTTGTTTCAATAAGTCTTTTTTTATGCAGTACCTAATTTTTACTAAGTCCTGATAGGGCTGGCATTTTAGAAACTTCTCAATGCACAGGACTGCCATATGCCTATGCTACTGTCACAGAAGCACTAAGGCCTGTGTCTCTTTTCTTTTTTTAAATTAACATATTTACCATTTTCTGCCTTTCCTTGTGATGTAATCTTTTTCTTGCTTTGTTAGACATCTTCTTTGGCAACAGTGCCAGTTAAGTTGGCTCTGGTCACCTCACAGCTGCTTTTAAACATTTTCCTTTGCTTAGTGCCAGCATAGCTGTGTAGGTGGCTGAGCAGTTCCCTGCACAGATTCAACCAAAAAATACCCATTGTTCCCCCTTGGCAAAGGAAAAGGCAAGGTCACTCCATAGCTATACCGTGGCTGTGCTGGCTTGCAGGCAGGAATGAAGATTGGTGATGAGGTCTGCATAAATGGATTTTAGTGGCAGTGTGCTGAGTATCTGACCAGGGCCTTAGGGGGTTCCAGCTTGAGGCCAGAAGAGTGCTGGGAGCTCATTGTGTGTTTGAAGAGATCTGCTAAAATGACCAAGACAACAGAATCGGTTATCAATAGGCCTACACGTGGTACTTTGAGATTCACACAACTGTTAACTCCTATAAATTTGTCTTAAATTGAACAGTAAAAGACTGGTCAGTGTAAGCCCGAAGTACACTGAAATATCGTCTGCCCCATTTTGTTTTTTCTTTTCTACAGCTCTCTTTGATTTCATATATTTCTAGACATGTATGTGCTTCTACAGACTACGGAATTTTCAAAGTTAGGTTTATAGCCTAGCAAGTTTGTGCAGTAAATAAATGAAGAATTGTTCCAAGAAAATACATGCATACTAATAGCATGTTAATAATTCAGTTTTTCTATATGATTTTATAATACTGTATCCCGATCTTGGAGATCAATTTATGTTTTAGTGTAATAGAGGAGCCGAGGACACGTCACATGTTATTGCAAAATATCCTAATGGACTTCCGATATTTCACAACTCTGAACAGGTTTTTTTTGCCATCACCATCAAGCCATAGGCTGTTATTATTTAAAATGTCTGTTCATTGATACACTTGAAAAAATATGGATGTTTGTTTCAGAGCTCTGAATATGAAATCCAAATTACCAACACTTCCCTGGTGTTTTGTTTAAAAATTCAAAGACTTTTTTTGTTGATGTACTCATTGTGTGTGACCCCAGCTGGTTGGTCTGTGCTTCCCATCAGCTATGGTTTCCTTCAAACTGGCTGTGACAGATTCTATAGATTCTCCGGTTGACATTGTTTCTGATTATCTTTGCAACTAAGCTGCAGACCTAACAGATTTAGTCATACAGGAAAAAAATCACTAAAACCTCTTTAGCTTCATATTTGTATAGGCATCCATGCTGTTTATGTGAAATTAAGCTATTTAGGATGCTACATAACTATTTGAAGTTAGTCTTGTGGGATGGTAAGTTAGTGTGTGCATGTGAGCATACATGTACATAAACATGAATAACTTTGTTCTGTGACTCTTTGAAGCTGAAGATCATTTAAATGGAATTTTTCTTGTGCATGCAAGTAAAAATATTTTGCAAATGCCAGGAATAATAATATTTATGTAGTGATCATGTTTTTCTAAATATGAAAGAATAGCAACACTGGTTTTTCTCCATGAGGAACAACAATAGTGGTGACTGAGGGATGGAAAAATAATTAATGTGGAAGCAAAGTGCTTTTGTTCTAAGAGGAACATGCATATGTCCACTGACAGATTTTTATTTTGAACTTGCGTCAGTGACGAGGAGGCTCAGTTTGTGGTGGTTTTGTATATACTGCAGTTAGAGCCTCTCTATGAGAGCTGTAAGTGGGTTTCTTTCCCATGTGCTCGGGTTTCCATAGGTAAAATGGGAATAATGACACTGACCTCCTTTGTGCTTTGAAAGTACTGCCGAGAAACATTATGTAAGAATTGAGTATTATTATACAAATCATTCTAGTTTGATCCATCTCTGCTGACCTTTTTCATCCATGCAGTAAGACTACCGTGACTAGGAGGCTGATGGGTCTCATTGTGTTCAGCTTATCACTGTACGCACTGCTGTTTTTCAGTGGAACATAAATCAGTGTAATCTTTTTTGTCCCCAAGTGATGGGCGTTATTAACACTTGGCATTTATTTGGAATTTGATCATGTTTAGAGCCTTTACAGTTGCTATTGATAAAGTATATATAATTAGTTTAGTGATATTTCTGCTTTAAGTTGAATACAGAAATCCGTTGAATATTTTTTAGAAGATTTACAAACAGTGTGACACCTGCTTCCCCCTTCTACTTTTTCTAAGCTGTTTTATAAATAAGACTTGAAGAGATTGTTCCTGTTGATGCTTGCTGTTTTGTAATATTACCTTGTCTTCAAAAACTTCAGAAATCGCCAGCTCTTCAGCAAGCAGAGGTGCATTAACCTCGAAAATTTGGTGTAAAATACAGCTAGTTATCTTAGCAAGCAAGTGCCTGCTCTCTGAGCTGGTTATACTGGTGTTGGCAGTTTCCAGCTTGTAGTGATGTTTTTATTGCTCTGGGACCAGTCCTGGACAGCTCCAGGTCTTTCGGTGACAGCTGTGTCCCACAGACCTGGGCTGCGGCTGCACGAGGGCCGTGGCCAGGACAGGATGCTCTTGGAAGCTGGATTTCTCTTTGTTTAGAGAAGAGTAGTGACGCTGGTGGTATGGACTGCAAAATCTGTCTCTTCAGGTTGGGGTGCTGATGTGATCTATTTGGAAATGCATTAACTTTTTGCAGCAACTAACTGAACCGACTGTCATGTTTGCTGTGAAGAGAGATGGGAAGGTGGTGTTTCCACCTTTAAATACTTGGAGCAGTTGAGGTCACATGAGTATCTGGACTATGACACTATTTTTGAAAAAAATAAAACAGGAGGGAGGGAATATTTTGTTCGTAAGTGATAAAAAATTTTGTTTAGCATTTTTTCACCTGCTGACAAACACACAGACCTCTTACTGTGAAAGATTTGGTTGCTATTTCCTTCTGTCCATGGTGGATGAAAAACCTCACTCATAAAAAAAAAACTGGTCACTTTCTGTCCTAGCTGTGTTTAAAGGTCTACACATTCATGTATTTATATTTACCCATAAAGAAGTTTAAAAGGAAGGACAAGGGCAGGGAAATGTTTCTTTGAAAACTTGATCAACTCTTAAGATCATTTTGACACTGCTGCTGCCAAATGGGGGATTTGTGTAGGGATTAGAAGAATGAGGTCTTTCCTACTGACAGTAACTCTAGCCAAAAAGACTTTTAAACATACATCATATGTAAGCGACTGTCTTTTTAAAATCAAGGTCAAGTAATTTGAATGACCCTTGTATTTACTAAAGTTGCCCTAATGGTGACTGTATACATTTATCTGGGTACCCTTCTAAAGGAAGGCACAGTGCAGCAGTAGCTCTTAATTAGTGTTTTTTCCAGGGCTGCTACAGTAAATCTGGTGGTTGTGTGTGGCTTTGGCCATGGGTATTGTATTTTTAAGCTACAGTTTTCAGAGAGTCTGCGTGTGTGTGCACGCAAGGGGAGGTACATACACGTATCTTAAAAACTATTGCCAGTGCAAATAGATCACAATCTACGTGCCACGTGTTGAGAAAGAAACAAACGGCGTGCGCAGCGATTGATGCGGGACAGTGGGTAAACGCGTACGTTTGACTGTACACCAGCGGTGCTAATTGTATGGTACAGTCAGTGTGACACGTCTGGGCCTTGCACTGCGAAACGTGACGTTACAGTGCCTCAGGCAGGCCGGGAGGTGACACTGGAGATGACTCCGTCACGTAGCCCTGTGCTCAGAGAGCTGCAAGCCAAACACTGACATTTCAGAATTTCACTGCACTTTGCCATGGGACCTTGTGTTGTTGGCACCAGAGAAAGTAATTTATTTATTCTCCCTGGTAGGGAAAGGGACGAGGAGAAGTAAGATGAGAGCTGATCTTGGAGAAAAAAAGGGTCAAAAGTTTCAGCTGCAGCAAAGAGGGGAATTTTTACAGCAGTACTGGGAAGTGACAGGCACGTCACTGATGATGACAGCCTGCAATGAGAGGGCAGACTAGGTTTTGATGAGAATATGCTAGCACAGCTTAGCAAATCCTGGGCAAAATCCTGCAGCAAAAGTAAAATTGACAAGTAACTGGCCAGTTTAGAGAAACTATTTTGAGCTCAAAATGTATGTAAATCATGAATGACTGTTGTCTTGTGCACTCTGGCACTACCTCACAAAAGGTGTTTCATAATAGAGCAAGGATTTAGTGTGGGGGTGGGTTTGCACGTGTATGGGTTTTACAAGGTTTTTTTTTTCCTAGGTGAGTTAGGTGACTGAATGAATTATTCCATTTATTGAATAGAGAAGAAGCAAGCTGCTTCTGAAGATGTTCTCGGATACAGAACTGCCTTTTGGAAAATTAATATTAAGTAGTAGTGTTACTCCAGATACCAAAGGAATTTACACAGAACATTAGAACATCCTTGTCTCAAGTTGTAAATATTTCTAATATTTCTCATTTTTTATAAAGGTGAGACTTTGCGTATGCCTACATCTTTTCTACTTCTGTGCTGTAGCTACAGAAGATTCTTTTTTTAAGTATTCTTTTTCCCTTGGTTGTGTTGCTTCTGCTTCATATTACAGAGAAGTTACACTGTTGAATTTATCATTTTCCAGTTACCTCATCATAGAACATAGGTGCGCTAAAAAAAAAAAAGGGCCATAGTTCAGGCACAAGTGGGAAGAGAAAAGCAAGCAGTGGAGGAGAACAAGTTATATGAGGAAAGACCGGGGAAGAGAGATGGCTGACACCACTGAGCCAGCTTGGGACCACCTGGGCTAAGCTGAACGTTGGCCAGCTCCTGTGGAAGGAGGGCAGGGCAGGGGTGAGGGCTGGTGTCTGCACTGTTCTGAAGGAACCTGTCGCCTCACGTGCCTTCACTTTCTGTCTGCTAATGCCAGAGCGTGTAAGTAGCTCTTCAGGAGCCAACCCTTGTCCTTACGGCTCATGGCCCCAGCTAGACCCAAGCTGACTCTGGATTACGAGGCAGTGGCAGCTCTTCCTTACATTTGATTCTGCCTCCAGACCCACCACTGTCATTCCCCATGCTGAATAAGGCTGTGCATAAAAATGGGGGGGAGCATTTGATTGATAGATTCCCAGCTGTCTTGCTTTGAAACTGTCATAGAGGCAGGAGCTGCTGCTGCCACAACGTCCATAGATAAATGAGTTCACCGCTTTGAGTGGCTTGTGTACAGCAGTTTGAACACTCACGGGCTAATGGTAGTGCTGCATGACAGTTTTGATTAAGACATTAACTCTGAATAATCAAGATTACAAGATACAATTTGGAATAGAGGAGGAGCAGCAGCATTGGTGAGGCTCTCAGCATAGAGCTGCGCTCCTCTGTGTGAAGGAGGGTGAGTTAGATCCATAAGCAGTTTGGGATCGCAAAGATGATAAACATCTCGGATGAGAACACACTGTGTTAGGGATGGCATGGCTGGCTTTATCTTGACATCCAGCTGCCTGCTCTGTTACTTTAGGTAAGTCGTAAAGGCATCGTTTACTCCATCTGTACAGTGATAGGCTGTGAGATAGGCTTACTTCACTGATGTTTATAGAATACAGGTAGTATAGTCAGATGAGGAATGGTTAAGGCTGTGAAGATACATGGATACATATTTCGTACGTGTGCTTGTGATTATAAATAGTATGCCGACTTCTAGAAGTATACTCACTAATTGTAACTTTTAATGCTGAGATATGACAGGCTTTGTCTCAGGCAAGAAGAAATTGTTTCTAGAAATAAAATACTAACACTTAATTTTAAAGGTGAAATATTGAAGGTGTAGTCTTGTGAGGTGTCCTTGTGACATCTGCTAAAAGGTCTGGAGGCTGTTATGTGAGGGTGTATTTGCAGTGTACAAGACAAAAAAGCTGATCTGATTCCGGAACGTTAAAATGATGTGAGAATTTGCCAAGGTTACTAAGGAAGTAATTTAAGACTCTCTTTTTATTGCTCTTTTTAGGTAATATTTCAATAATCACATTACCAGTTTCCGGCACCAACTCCCCAACTAAGATTTTGCCAAAAACCTTAGGACCAATCAATGTGAATGTTGGACCCCAAATGGTAAGTTTTGCAACTCTGGTAGTGCTGACTTGTGTAACTGGCTGGGTGACTTCTGTTGATGTAACATGGAAACGTGAAAAACAAAGACCTGAACAGCGCTAGGAACCTGCTGCTTCCTGCCTCAGCTGCAGCGGCTGCTGACATGCCCTGCCTGGATGGAAAGGTGATGACGTGCGGGTACAGCAAGCTTGGCATGCCAGAATTGCCACTCCAACAATGATCTTGTGCGTGGCCTTGGGGGACACCTGTCTTCCTGGCTTTGAATGGAAATTGAACCAACTTTACCAGTTGACATTTTACCTATAACTCAAGAGTGTATTAAGAATAAAAACCCATCTCATTAAGAATGTTATTGATACTCTCTGAATATTATGAGTCATGTTCTCACCAGTAAATCTCCAGCATTGCCAAAGAGTAAATGTCTCAGATGTGTCAGTAGAGATTTAACTTGTTGAAACTACTCTTCTTAAAACTGTCTTTTCCTGTCAAGGATAACTATATGAGCATATATTGCTGTTTCAGGGATTTGGGAAAATCCCTGGTTTTGAGAAAAATTCTCGGGTTTCTGGTGGCCAGAGAACTAAATGGGCAATACAGTGAACTGTTTCTAGTAACCTGATGCCTACTTGCCAAGCGCTTAGCTTGAGTACAAGAACCATTTGATGTGCTTTATAAATAATTGTGGTGGGTCTTTTTCACATCAGCAGTTATTACTGTTCTTCCATGGCTTTTATCCCAGTTGGACAGATGGGCACAAGCATTACAGCCAGGACCCCCGAGCTGCATTCTCCACTGTGCAGAGCTCTCCATCTGGAGTACTAGCCACAGGCTGTCTACAAGAGAATAGTGTTCCTCAGTGCATCTGTACTGATGCAAGTATTGCTAGAGCACGTGCCCTGTAGCATTTCACTGGAATAGTTGTACTACAAAAGATGTATTTTGTGAGTGCAATAAATAATAGCCAAGAACAGGAGAGAGCAGTCAGTTAATGCAGTTCCTACTCTTATGAGTGACTTCTCAAGGCCCTGCTTTTGGTTTAAATGAACCCTAGTTACAGTTTAGGTTCTGTAGCAGGTAGAAGTTGCAAAAGCTACTGCATGGTGTGATACACACATTTTATTTTATTTTATTTTTAATTATTTAATTTTTTTATTACTTTATTCTGCTGCTTTGCAAGGATAGATCTATATTCAAGAAACATTTTCTTATTAAATAGCCATTACACAGGCCTCCTAAGACATCCAGTGTACGGCTGTGTTATGTGCCAGACCATTTAAAAGAGAATGTTCGCAAGTTCTTGAGAATGTTGGCGCCCCTTTGGCATCTCACCTGTGTTAGCAACATCCTGCTGACGCGAGGCGTTTTTGCCTGTATTTAACTGCTGTAGGTTACAGCCCTTGTGCCTGCTCCAGGTCCTTCACACCAGCACACGGCCCCCAGGATCAGTGGCGTGGGCTGTTGGCTGGACGGTGACCGCTGGTCTGAACCCGCTGGGGTAGGGCTGTGCAAACAGCGCAATCACAGTTTGCGGGCTGGGTTCTCATCTAGGAGTGTTTGTTACAGTTTCTTTAAATTCAGTCTGTAGGTGTAAATTTAACAGTATAAATATTACTGATAAAATGTTAGTGCTTAATTACAGGGATTTAACACATCCTACAGATGCTCTATTTGCTAAATTAGGGTGAGGGTTTTTTTTTTTTCTGGTTTATGCTACGCAGTGAATTTAAGTGATTACTTCAGGCACACTGGAAAAATGTTTGCTGTTAAGATGGAATTAGTCCTCTGAAAATACACAGTGTAGCATTTTTTGTGAAAGCAAACATTCAATAGGTGAATGCTGTAGGTGAACCTGCTTTGGCAGGGGGTTGGACTAGATGATCTCCAGAGGTCCCTTCCAACCCCAACCATTCTGTAATAGTAAAATTAAAAGTGACACTGAAATAACACCGATTGGTATATCTGTGACATCTGTGTCCCTGCATCCAAGAACTTGCAGCTTTAACAATAAGCTGTAGACAGGTGGATTTTTGTGCTTGTGCAACTACCACCTGTAAGTGCCCATGGAACAGGGCGCTACCCGAGCGGCGTGGCTGCATGGGAAGGGTCTCCAGGAAGAGCGTGCTGCTGGTGTCCGTCTCCACGAGATGGCACCAAGGGACAGACAGATACGGGACAGGTCGGTCTTGGAAACATCCGAACATGATTTTGCCACCTCGGTTTATTGTAGTGGTTGTCACAAGGAAATTATGAGGAAATTGGACATAAAATATTATTTTATGACATATTTTATCAGTGATTTACAAGACATCAGTAGAGCAATGTGAAACCTCAGAGAGGGTGGAATGTGGTGAAATGCAATTCAGTATGCAGTATATTTAAAATCTTTTCTCTCCGGCATATGTCTGCCGTATGCTAGCAGAACCATATGCTTACTGCAAATAAACATTATTTATAGTGTTGCAAGAAATTGATACAAAAAGTTACTGGATTTGATCGATGTTTAATTGAAATATTGCATTACTGATTCTCACTTACGTTCTGGTGTTACACCAGTGCTGAACTTAAGCAAGCTTTTAAAAATTAACCATTCTATCACAAAATGTTTGTCTTCAAGCCAGTGTAGCAGTAAGTTGGTAACAGCTGATACCTTTCCTGTGCCTGCATGCAGTGTGTGAAGCAGCCAGCCGGGGATCTTTTGTTCTCCAGTATCAAGCAGTAAATATCTAACTTGTACCTGTGTTTTCGTTTTCCTAAATTTCTGTTTTCACTTGTTTCTAGCAAGCTATACGCTTGCAAAGATACATAAGATAAATTTATGTCTTTAAGATGAAATATATATATATATATGTAATCACGATGTGGTGTCAGGAGGGACGTGAAGAAATGCTCAATGACCTAAGGAAATGGGAAATTCTTCAGATGCCATTTTTTCTACTTGTTTAAACAATATTGATGAATACCAAACAAAGTATCTGCCTTATACTTACATGGGTGTTGGGTAAGTTAAGTAGTAAAAGAAACAGTTTAATACAGTTGGTAGTCAGAATGTCACTAACAAATGGAGTAAAGTAAAATAAAAGTTTAAAAAAGTGAAATAAGGTATATAAGAAAAAGGAATTGTCTGTGAAGCTTTGGTATGAATCTTACATACTGGAATCAAAATAATTTAACGTGTTTTATTTTAAAGATTAACTAATTAATACTGTTTCATTTTTAAATACTATCTAAATTCTTCTGGTGACCTACTTTAAAGAATGAACTCAGATGTGATTTAAAAGTTGAGACCAAGTGTCTTAGTGTTAACAACCCTTGTACATACAATTTCAGGTTTGAATAAATATAAATCTATCTATACTGTACAGACTTTACATTTAATTCCGTAGGTACAATGTTGTATTATTAGCTTGCCGGAAGGCTTGAGATCTTGCGAATGCTAGCAACTGCAGGGAATACTCTGCTTGCAGCTCAGATTGTCTTTGGGATTGTCTTTGGTACCAAAGACAATTATAAGAGATAAATCCATTGGAAAGGAGGCTGTATTGATTACAGGGACCAAGAAGTTGCCTAGATGTACTCTCAAAGAAACAATTAGATGTATATATGTACAGATCCTACCTGCCATACCTAGTAATTACTTCTGTTTGTCTAGTTCTTGTCCATATGAATAATACAGTAATATGGTACAATTAGTAGGAAACAACAGCATTGTAATTACTTTCATGTATGAAGATCTTCTGATGACATCTCTTCTGTATATTGTGACTGCAGCTTGCATCTGGTACAGTATCATTATTTTTTTTTTCTTAGTACCACGCTCAGTATGAATTTTAGACTGTGGTAACCTCTGTTTTCTTAAGAGAGCTGTGTTTTTTATTTCTAAATTTCATAGATCATAAGCACATCACAAAGACTGACCAATTCAGGGAGTGTTCTGATTGGGAGTCCATATAATCCAGCTCCAACAATGGTCACACAGACACACATAACGGAAGCTTCCGGCTGGGTCCCAGGGTAAGATTTTTGTTTTATTTAAAGATGTTTGAGGATCTGTTCTGATCTTTGTCTTTATTTGTACTGTTGTATCTGTACATTGGTAGTTCTTGCACAACTAAAAGGAGTATGCTCTTCAGCCTGCTATGCACTTCTGATGTCTGGAGCATGTGAACACGGCAGTACGAGCACCGGTCACTTCACTGTCTGTTTTTTTCTTTGTGAAAATGGAGAGTCAGAAATTCATGAGTTCTATTAAAACAAGCTTTTATTTCTTTTCATAAATTCATGATATAGCCAAGTAGCTTTGCTGTTGAGCATATCAGTGGGTGCCAACAGGGGGAGAGACTGTCAAAAAACCCTTCAAGAGGCATTTAGGAATAAACTCTAGTGGAAAATTTTGAATGTAATCAGTGTTGTATTTCTTATTACTATTTTACATTAGCAACAAGTTTTCATGGGGTTCTGAGGTACTCCAGAGTAACACGACTAACTTTCACTCTTCTAAAGAAATCAGGTCTTTACAGTATTTCATGGTAATTTTTTTTTTTTAATACCAGTACTGCTGAGCTTCTCTGTCTCAAGACAGATGTAGTGCTTTGCCTCTGAAAAAGTAGTTTATTTCCACATCTAGGTTAATTTTTCTAATCAGTGATGAATGTCAGTAGTACTTCTCCAGCTTTAGAGGTGGGAAAATGGAGCATCTGGGAAATGGCAGAAATAAGAATATAATGTTTGTACCTTGACTTTCTTCATTCTCTGCTACAAGCAAGGACTGTCATAGGCTTGTACTTCTCAATTGCTATAGTCCCACCACAAAGTCAATAAACTGCGTGCCCGGCTGAGCAGTTTTTAAGCTTGATTTTTTTGCTGAGTATGTGTTTATTTCCTGAAATACCTTTTGAATCCACTTAGTTCTGATTTTATTTGAAAAAGGAGCTGTCAAAGATTACCTTGTTTCTGCAAATGGTGTGAAATGTGGAGGCCAGGCAGAAGTTCTTTCAGTACCCAGAGGAGAGAAAAGCTATAGTGTCCGTTCACAGCTTGCTAAACTGGAGACTCAACACCCACTAGCTTGCTTAAGCTTCTTCCAAACCCAGTGATGGAGATTCCAAGAGAGAAGCCTAGTTGCAGTGCATCAACTACCACCACCAAGAAGCAGCACCATCCTTCTGTTTGTACACTGTCAAAAATCTAGACACGGTATTTCCAATGAGCCTAACTATTGTTTCATCCATAAAAAGGAGCAAGATATTCTCCAGACTGGCCAATCAATATTGATCCCTGCAGAAGTCCATACAATAGATCATACTTTCATCTGAAGAACAGAAGTGAGGAAGGGCCTGTGGTACTGCCGAACCTAAGTGGTGAGCCCTTGCTGAAGAGTTCCAGAGGGACTGCAAGTCCAGACACCTTGCTTTACCCGTTGTTTACTCGTCTTCACAGATTCCAAGTTGTTTCGAAAAGCCAATGAGACAAGAGCATATTCATTCTCGGGGCTCCGTGCAACCTCCAGCAGCCTGGCGTACAGACCAGGGGACAGCTTGCCATTCCCTGCCGTTCCAGGTCCCTGTTGTCCAAGGAAACACTGCAGCGCCCTCCCCCAACTCTGCTGCGTCCAGACCCCGAGTCGTGCTGCATGCGCGGTTAAGCACCACGGACAGGGACTGCCCAAGACCAAAATCCTGCTGTTGCTGCTGTGGAGGACGCCTGCTGATGGGTTCTGGATCGCACAACCAAATATATGCAGGCTTTCGGGGCACAGATCTTCACATCCATCATTTTTGTTCAGTTCACAACATTGTCAGGTTTTTAGCTGCGTAAGTATCTGCTGTGAGCCCAGGTCTGGAAACTGCAGGGTAACAATGTGAAATAATTTACTGATAGTTCTCAAGCCGTGTGCATTGTGTCAGCTGCAAGAATAAAAGACAAGTTTGGAATGCAACTTCTGAAGTCTGCTTGCTGTAGCTAACAAAGAGAACAATAAGGAAACCAGCTATTGTTGGTGATTGCTACTCCTGTGCAAAATATGTCAACTAGTTCAGAGTTCCTCTCTTCAGCTCTGTATGCATCAGCTCTAGTATGGAAGTGTTTCGTGTTTTACCTTGTTTTTTGTTTAAAGATACCAAAACATTCAATGTTCTGAAAATACAGGATATCTCTTATGCACTGTTTAAAGGCATTTTTCTTCCACGTGGAGGAATGTTAAATAGGAATTCTTAAAGGAGTCCAGCTTCTCCTTTTTGAAGGGATTGGGCTACCTAGCTCACATTAGCACTTCCTATAGTTTCAGATGAAGTGACTTCCCTAAAATCATATGGGCAAAGCATGGTAAGATTGGGAGCAGAACGTGTCTAGCGGTGAGCTCAGACAACCTCCAAAGTCCTAATCACCTTCTCTCAAATTTTGTCAAGCTCCGTGTGCTATTTTCCCCTTTCAATAAACATATAACAGCAAACATTAGTACTCAGCTAGGTCGCAAATACATTGATTTTACTGGTCTAAATATATAATGTTGTTTTCATCTTTTTGAACTGTCTTTTCTCAGGGACAGAAAGCGGACTCGAGAATTTATAGAATCAGATTTTTCAGAAAGGTGAGTATTATTGAACATACGTGTATGGTCATACCTGTTTTACTTCTTCAGATCTGCCCTTCAGAGAGATGGGTGTCCAGTTCCCACTTTCAGCAGTTTTCACTCCTCCACATAAAAGCTATGTTTATGTTGTATGTTACTCCTTGTAGTTATAATTCATTACTCTTTCTTTGCTTTATCACTTTCTGATGAATACATTTGCTGTTACAGATGATACTGGGAGTTGTGAAAAACACCACATCTTCAGAAACAGGATTGTTCTAGTTTTCAATGTGACACTTGCAAACAGATGATCTTTTCCTTTGCTTCCCAAACTTTGAATGCATTCAAGGTGGTTTCATTTGTTTACCCATCAGGGGTTACTCAAATTGAGTATCTGCATAGGGATTAGGAGCGTTGGGGTTTTTTAAATCTTCTGGTGTTCCTTTCCACTCTTCCTTTTCTTCTGTCCTTCTTTCCAGTGTTCTGTTTTCTTAAATACATTCAAAACTTTGAAAAGCATTCTTGTATTTTGATGTTTTCTTTAGCTTGTTACTGTTGACAGAACTAGGGCTTTTTCTGTAAAATAATAGATCTCTCTGAAACATATCATCAAACCTACTTGTAAAGCTGTAATTAAAAGAAAAACCAACACAGCTAAGCTTTTTAAAGGCTTCTGTTGAAACAGGCATCCAAATCTAGCTTGTGTGATATAACCAATTGCTCCTGTTTTTTTTCCATTACCGTTATCTAAGCTCTTGCTTTTGTGGAGAAAGAAAGTGTATGGAAAATAAACCTGACAGTTGCCAGTTATTGATTTGGCACCATAAAGACCAATGAATATGTTCTCTCCACGAAAGAGACTCTTGTATCTCAGTCTTAACTATGATGGCACAGATAATAAACTTGGTCGTTAGGAGAGCTGAGGTATCTTCTGCTGTATTGTAAATAGGGATGTCTGAGCCTTTCTATTTTTAGCACAAACATGAGAGTTCTCTGCAAATCTGGCTCCCAGACACATTAGACACTCTGTGAGGTTTTCGCCCTTTTTTTTGGTTGTTCTTTTGTGAAACTACCTGGAGATGAATTACAAATCCAGTTTTTTAAGCATCCGCCCAGCAGCATGTGTTCATCTACCATCAATGTAGAAATTGCCAAGAAAGGGGAAAGGGCTCCAGTGTACTTTTTTGCCAACTTGTAAGAAACTGATTCAAAACAAAGCAGAACAGTGTGATTTTCATTTAGGTAGTACATAATGTCATGAGTCCTGATTCCTGTTGCAAAAGGTAGACCTTTTGCTGTGTAACAAAGCAGCTTATTAACATTCAATGAATTAAAATAATTACTTTTCTCCTTCCAGTAAGAGAAGCAAAAAAGGAGATAAAAACGGGAAGGGTCTAAGGCATTTTTCAATGAAAGTATGTGAAAAAGTTCAACGTAAAGGAACAACTTCATACAATGAGGTCGCTGATGAGCTGGTTTCAGAATTCACAAATTCTAACAGCCACCTAGCTGCAGAGTCGGTAAGCAAATACGTACTGACGTTTGTGATACCATTACAGAAGTGTCTGGTTTGTCATGGAATTCTGTCCCTTGTGTTTCTGCGCTGTCCTGCCACACTCCATACGTTCCTTCACTTACTTAACGACTTCCCAAATACAAAGACTTACTTGCTTGAAATTTCAAAATATACAGTTAAAATGAAGAATTGAACTCTTTCTAAATTATAAACAAAATAGAGAAGAATGCCAAAAGGATTATCTTTTAAAAAAGGCTTCTCTTGTACCCACCATATGGGCTGTTGTCAGGCTTTTCAACTGTAACAGACTTGCCATGATGGGAAGTTGCTGCACAAAGGCTTCAAGCAGGCCCGAAGCTTCCATTTGCAACCAAACACGCTGATGTGGTGTCCAGATAGTAGCACAGATGAAGGCATCAGGCTTTAATGCCACTCTGACTTGAGCTGCCATTTTGGCTTTTTATCTTCTACATATCTACAAGGGATGTGTTCAATCTTTTTTTTCCTTTTTCAGTTCTTTTGTTGCAATTAATGCTGCATTGTTTTCTTAGCAGGCTTATGACCAGAAAAATATTAGACGGAGAGTTTATGACGCCCTTAATGTCCTGATGGCAATGAACATAATTTCAAAGGAGAAGAAGGAAATCAGGTGGATCGGCCTTCCTACAAACTCGGCTCAGGAATGTCAGAATCTGGAGGTAAAGTGAGGTAGATGGGAAATTCTGTATAGTTCACAGGTTGTGATAAGGGAGGTGCTTTACTTTAGAAGAAGGGGTTTTTTCTCAGTTTGAACCTGTTTGGTTTTGATTCTTGCACACCATGAAAATACAGCTTTTGATATTTGAACAAACTGAAAGGATGCGTTTATCTGCGCTTAGTTCAGTTTTATTTAGCGGGCGTTACATGAAGTTTAAAAAAAAAAATGTTTATCTTACAAAAATGGACATTGATTAAATCAGGGATTACTTTTAAGATTAAAGTCTCCAGTAGCCTGAAGTAACCAGAAAAAAGTCAAAAGATTTTATGATGCAGTTATGCTTACAAAATGGTATACATTTAAAATGAGACCAATTTTCTATTAATGTCTGTACTTGGAAATTCCATTCAAAAGAAATTAAGCAGAAAAATAATTCCTGCTAGGATGTCAAATACTAGTTATGAACTGGCAGAGGAAAAAAATTAGGTTTTACTTATTGGTTATTTCCATTATTTTTCCAGCAGGCTAAGAGTTACCATGCTTTTGCAGGGATGCCAGAATTTATATGCACAAATGTTGCTTGTGCTTCAGGCCAAATGCTCTATAAATAAAATGCGCAAGTTACTGTATTTAGTGCAGAGCACTGTAATGACTGTCTGTAAATACATCTTAATATGTATTACATTTGTGATAGCTGTGACATTAAACATCTTCAAAGGTGGGTGGGGTGCCTCTCCTGTACAGAACCATTTTTTTGTGCAGGTTCATTTACATCAATTGTTTTTCTAGATGTGGTAAGAAAAAAGTGCTTTCTATCCTTGTCCATTACAGCAACTTGGAAAATACCACCCACCCAAGGAGTATGCATATGCTCAATCACTATACTCCAGGATTCTTTTTTTTTTTTTAAAAAAAGATGGATAAATCTACATTTTACATGCATTCAGGTGAATGCATTCTTTTCAGTAGAGGTTATTGTTACAAATACGGAACTTGAATTTCATTGTGTCATCTACAATGATCACATGCTATTCCCTGTTTCAGGCTCTAATTACATATGCCCAACATGGAAGCCAGGCATATTTTCTTAAAATGTTGCTTCCTATGACATAATGGAAAAGAACAGAAAACAAAGGTGCATTTTCATGGTGTGAAAATCAGAATTAATTTTGCTTTTAAAGCTGTATAAAGTGCCAGCTCTTCTTACAGCGTAATTCCGTAATAAGATTACCAGTTCAAAAGTGAGAAATCAGTACAAAAAAGCTTGTTATATAGAAACCATGTCTAAATTATATCATCTGTGCTGTTTATTGGTTTTAAGAGTTATATATTTGTCCCAGCAAAGAAAGTCATATATTGTGCTCTGAAGGAAGCATTTTAAACATTAAGTGTGTGTGTGTGTGGGCAACCACCACAAAGCAATGTTGTAAATAAAATAGGGGGATTTAGAGCAGCTAAGTTTTAAAAGACTGCATAATTTAGTGTCACTGGTTGAATGAAAAGGTAATTTGAGAGTTCAATATTTTTGGGAGCAGTGATACAGTGCTGGCAACAGCAGGATGATGAGGAAAAACACCTTTTAAACATGATGACTACTGTCCAATTCTTTAGTGTTGCCTCAGAGCACTATGTAAAATACCGTTGGTTGTCTGCAGTGTCAACAGGCATCCAGTGTTACTGCTGTCCCAAACGCTGCATCTTTAGGTTGAAGATAGCTTTGCCGCATAAACTGTCATTAACAAAACTGTTGCAAGAAATGGATTCTGTGCTCACGCAGAAAATGTTACCTCTGCTCCCTTTTTGTTGCTGAAATCTTGCCGGTAATCAAGTCCCAAATGAGTAGTCCACACAAGTGGAAGTCACTGGAAAGGCAGGTGATGATCCTGAGAGCCCAGTTTCCGCACATTTAGTCTAGCAGCTTGCAGCTAGGAAAACAGCAGAAGGGATGTGCACAATTCCAAGAGTGGAGGGCAGGAGGGGAGAAAACAAAACAAAACAAAACCAAACCACAAAAAACCACCAAAACCCAAAGTACCCGCTCAAGCAAGTGTTTAATTTGGTGCTAATTGGCATTGAGTGCACAGTACAAAAGAGGATGAATGGGTGGGGAAATAATACAGTCTCTTGTAATAATTGATTCTTTACTGGAGTTAAAATTGTTGACAAAGAAAGAAATTACAGTTATACCTGTTGTCTGGAGAAATTCACATGATTATGCTGTTAGTCTGTTTGAAAAAAAAAAAAAAAAATAAGGCAAATGGGTAGGGCTGAAACGCCTTGTTCAGTTTACTTACCGTGCCATGGAATTCTCCACCATTGACAAAGAAAGTATGGATTTTTGTAGTGGTGCTAACACACGGATGTAGCTCTAAAGCCTGTTCAGTTTGGCACAATGGAACAGACAAGGTAACTAAGTAAATATCTTGACGCATTTCCATTTATATTTTAAGATAGAAAAACAGAAGCGGATTGAAAGGATAAAACAGAAGCGAGCCCAACTACAAGAACTGCTGCTGCAGGTATATTTGATTTAAAATATTTTTTCTGTAAATGAAATTATCAAGTGCAAATCCGACACGTTAGAACTTCTGACGTTCCATCTAGATTTATTTAGCTGCTATGATATACTAGGGAGAAAAGTTTCACGCTTGTGACCTTTCTGGATTCCAGCTGGGGGACCTCTTACCCTCACTTTCTGGTTCATTTTTACCTATTGTAAAGCAGGGTGCTGCACCTGTGTGCTACAGGCTTTTGTAAGCATTCTGCTGAAGCTTTGTCAGCATTAGTGGGAAGGGGAACAACTCACGAGTCCCCTTTGTTGACTCCAAGGACCCCCTGAGTTACCTTCTCTGAGCAGTTCTTACTGGAAAATTTCTGTCTGATTCTAAGCTATGAAATTTACAACTGAACTTGTGTAAATGTGTACGGAGTTGTTTAGGCGGAGAGACATTTCTGGATCCTAAGAGTGGAAGGCCGGCAAATCCAGCTCTTTTACATTCTCACATGCACCTTTGAGATGACTTTAATTTGGGCTTCGATTGCAGAAATATATTTCAAATGCATCTTTGCTTATAAAGTCACATTTTATAAATACAGTTATGAGCATTCTTAAGTGTTTTGGTCTGTGCAGACTTTCAGTCTGCAGATTGCAGAAATGCAATCAAACTTTATGAGGTTACAGGCAATAAGGCTCTATTTTTTTCCTGGTGCAACTACATTGATACAATTTTCATGTAATTAGAGATGCACTAAAACTTTTACATATCTGGTGCTTCTCCTTTTTTTTATCACCAAAAACTGTTTCTTTATTCAGGGCACAATTCTGATTCTATCTGTCTCACCTAATAAATTAGCAGCTTCTCTAAGAGCAACATTACATTATCCTGGTGAAAATAAGGCAACTCAGGCCCTCTTAACTATTAGTCTGAAAATTACAAAGTTGCACTCCCTTGCTATCTACAACTGTCATTATTGCCTTCATTAAGTTTATCATTGTCAAATGGTTTACCAGTCCTTTGGGATTCTGTCTATCCATCTTCTCCTTAAGTAGAATAAGTGGTGCCTCAGAGTGGGTAAGTAAGTACACTGACTTCCCATCCCTCAAATAACATTTCCTAAAAACACACATTTTCATGCATGTGCAGTCAGGTAAAAGAATTCAGTATAGAGCGAGGGGTGTCACAAACAGCACCTGTTGAAAAACTTTCAGAGGACAATTTCAAAACTAACTCTTTTGAGACAGAAAAGAGGGTGATGGATGATATAGATCATGGGAAGTGGGGGAATGCTGTAATTTCTGTTAACTTTTGTTTCAGTGTAACTAGCTCCTAGTCTGAGGTAATTATGCCTATAAAATAACAGAGAGGACCTCTGATGCCAGTGCCTTTTCAAAAGGAATGGTGAACCATTCTTCACCAAGTTTTATTGCTCCTTTCTTGTTTCTTCCCCAGGGATTGTGAGGGGGCATAGCCATTAGGGTACGTGGGGAAAAAAATTGTGTTTAACTTAACTTCTGTTCCTGGTGAGCTTCACTAGTGCAAAGAGGAAGTCAGGCCACACTTACTTTTTGACACAAAATTACTGGCAGTATTGAACGTTGGTAACTTAAGAGCTGTGGAAGCACTGATGTCTGCTCTTATTGTCAGTGATCATTTTTTCTTTTTTTCTTTCTACAGCAAATAGCCTTCAAAAACTTGGTACAAAGAAATCAGCAAAATGAACAACAAAATCAAGGCCCTCCAGCTTTGAACTCAACCATACAGCTGCCTTTCTTAATAGTCAACACTAGCAAAAGAACAGTTATTGACTGCAGCATATCAAGTGACAAGTGAGTGTTTGTAAAATCAATTTTTTAGAATTTTATTTTTGCAGACTGGAATTTTTCTTTGAACAAATGAGAAATTTTTCTAGGTTACTAAAAGCAATTATGTATTTAAATTTGCTACTGTCACTTCAGGGGGGTGGTTTGTTTTGGTTTTTTTTAATATTTAATGCAACCGCAGTAGTAATAGGAATAAATTTATCAACATTGCTTTACAAGCACTAGTTAAAACCAGCTGACTTTCACTGTTGTGAATGGCACTTCAGACATGACATTTCAACGAGCATTCACTGCACAGGAGAAATAACTGAATGAAATTATGTACTAGGACAGCACTAGCTTTTAATGAAGCCATGTGGCAGTGCTTCTGAATTCTTATTCCTAATATGCCATAAATGTATTTAGTCAGAAACACAAGGTGATCCATGTAACACAAAAGGAACACCCTAAAGGTGATAAAACCAACTTTGACAGTGTCTTTTATAGCAAAAAGGTTGCACCTAGCTCTCTGAAGGAAAAAAAGGAAGGAAGTTATATAGAAATTTGAAATACTGTCTTTGTAAGCAAAATGCTATAGTTGCACTCTTATATTAATCTGAAAATCTTCCACTTATGTGCTTCTGGGTGCTTATGCTCTTCATCCTGTGAAAATATGGCTGAAAGTATGAGGTACTGTTATGTTAACTGTTAATCAGATCACAACTAGTTTATTAGCTGAAAATAGCTGGCTTGGCTTTAATACTGTAGATTACAGGTTTCACTCTGTGGTATACAAATCCCCTATTGAACTTCAAGTCAATTAACATACAGCAAAATTAGACAGTCTCTAGTAACCTAAGCACCAACATGCAAAAACCCAATACTATTAAAAGTTGGATTTTTGTAGAAACTTGGACTGAAGTCCAATCCATTCTGTGACAAAACTTCTGGAATACTCCCATCAGCACTGCAGTTCAGCAAGCTGGCAATTTTAGGATCAGTATTGATTTAGCTTAACTATACCCTTCTTTTATAGGCATGCCATACAGTTCTTAGTGCAGTTTTAAACAGTGCTCTATATTTAGGTTTGAAGTCATTCAAAAGGTGAGCGATTTCATACTGAAACTTCAGAACTGCTGCTTTCAAGGTGTCAGAGATTAAACTGGCCTTTGGGATCTAGAGAAGTGTAACATGCTTCTGCAATCTCAAACTGTAAGAAAACACTACTACTAAAAATGAGCACGCCAGAATTATTTAAGTTGTTGATATTTCAGTTTATATAACCCGGCTTCAATATTACTGTCATCTGGAGATCATTAAGTGTACAACGCAAATTAAACAAGCTTTCCCCTGTGGTTATTATTTGTGCAACTGATTAGTGGCAGCAGGAGTATGTAGATAAACAGTGCCAGAAACCGCTAGTGTTTAAACCACTGTTACACAGAGCTGCTAAATAAGGCGGTTGGCAAAAGTGGTCGCTCTGTTTGGAGAATTCAAATTCTGTAGTTTATTGGAGAGTATTTGTGCTGCCTAACCCCATTACTGATCTCCTTGAGTGCTTGCCCTTCACTTGGTTTCAGCCTCAGTTAATAACCCACTGTTTAAAGGGCTTCCATTTCCCTTTCTTCTCCCAAATAACATTTATATAAAGCATTGGTTGGTCCATATTTATGATGCACCAGCAGGTGATGTTAGGAAGTCTAATGAACAGATAAGGTCACAGCATTAGCTATTCAAAATTGTATTTACAGAGGATCTTCCAGAAGAAAATAATTGAAAAATGGTAGATATAAGGGGGATTTAGCATCATGAGGAACATAGGTTTGTGTCTTTTAAGTTTTTTCCTATGCAAGAACAGGCTTTATCTAGCCAAAAGAGAATGAAATTTCTCACACATAAAACAAAGAGGTTATTGGGCAAGTTTTGTTTAGAGTTTGAGAAGGCAGACAGGTGCCAGGGAGCATACAGGGAATGACATTTCTGAAGTTGGAGTAAAGAAAAGCAAAGCGGTGTCTTCAGATAAAAAGAATTTAAAAATTATGTTGGAAAGATGAGGCACCTGAACAAGTAAATCCCATTTAAACGGGAAAAATGTATTTAGTGTATAGGGTGCTTCTATATAAATAATGTAGGTCTTAGGAAAAAGAAAAAGGAACCAGAATACCTAGTTTTAAACAAGGTATTTGTTAATAATACAATACAATTACAATGATACAGCTATTGTATCAGAAACTTGGCAAAGTAGAACATCTCTGTTCTAATAGGAAATGCAGCAGATTTTGCCATTGAAGATACAATGCTATACATTAGAGGAAGGAAGGCAGGCAGGCTCTATGAAGTAGGCTTTTGTACCCTTAGAGAAAGAATTGCCTACAAGAGCAGAAAATGCAGATTAAATTCATTGTTGCTCAAATTTGCACTTACCATGGGAAAGGGACAGGAACTGTACCCAAACTTTGCACATCCAGTACTGGCCTCTGGACCTGGCTGTTAGCACTGAATAATAAGATGGCGGCCCCATAGATCATTCTATGAGAACAAAAGCCAATTTCTCAATGGCAGCCAAAATAATGCTGGGAATTATTACGAAAACCAGTAAGGAATACAGTGTAAAACTAGATGCGTTTAGTGCTTTGATATCTGGAATACTCTATGCTGTCTTGTTCTTGGAAAAAGTATAGCGTAAGCAGAAGAGAGACACAGGAGGGCAGCAAGAATGACTGAAACTCTGAACAGGCTTTCACAGAAGGAACAGATGGAGTCTTTGGCCTAGAAAAGGGAGGACAGTGGATTCACAGGTGTCTGTAAAATCACAGATGACATGGAGAATGTCCATAGAGAAAAGCTGTACACAGTTGCTTATTAAAGTTAAAATTAAGAGACATTACGAGAAGATACCAGGTGACAGGTTGTAGACAAAAAGAATATAAGTGGTTTTGTAACGATTAGTCTATGCATATCATAGCACTTGTTGTGCTTGTCAAGAAGGGGTCACGTCATGTCCCTGAAAGAAAACCCTCAAACAGCTTGTCTCCATTTAGCCCACACCCGGGGCTAAACAATAGCAGTTTTTCTCTCACCCGGTATCCCTTCCCCAAATGAGGAAGGGAACTGGGAAAAGGAGGGAGACCTGTACACTGAAGTTAACCAGATATAATGAAATGAAGAAATCAATATAAACGACAACACAAAATAGACAAAAGTATACTTATCCACAGATCACTAGCAAGTTGCTCCAGGAATCACAATGACAAAGAAGGAGAAGGGAGGAGAGCAGGAAGAGCCCCCCTCTCCCCAGCCAGCCCTCCCTTTTATAGTGAGCTTGATGTCAATGATACAGAATACACCTGTGGGCCAGCCTGGGTCAGCTGCCCTGGATTTAACTGCTAAGGGCCTTGATCACCATGGCTGGCCACAGACTGAAACCAAATCCCAATGAAACCAGGACACAGCTATTAACAGCAAAGGTAAGGACTTCCTGCGTCAGAGGCTGCAGGTTGCTAGAAACTATACTGGAGATACATTTCTTTAACTTTGTTTGGAAGTTTGTGGAGGGGGAAAAGGAGTTACGCTTCTTTCTAACATCCAGTATTTGACCATAACACATGGGAGGAGAAATGCAGAGCTATCCATAAACACAGACAGTAATCCTGTGCCATAAAAGCTAAATGCAGTTACTACTTACTTAGTGCACAGCTTGCTGGTAGTAACTTGGTGTGACACTCGTCTCCCATCCCCTGTTTGTGTAAACATAGTTATGTGACTTTAGCTGCACCAGTCTAGGTAGCAGGAATATAAGTGTACCAATTAAAGGTATAGTGACACATCTTATTTTCCCTTCTAATGTGGTTAAGCTTAAATAAATATAGTTGTGTAATAATACTGGATAAGTCACAAAAGAAATGATGCCTGTAACTGACAATTAAACCTAGCACAAAGCATGTAGATTTCTAGATGAAAATTTTGTGTATAGGCACAAAAGACGTAACTTTTCCAAACTTACTGGATGAGGTATAAGAAAAGGAGTATAAAAAAAAACTATCAAGACAATCCACATGGGACAGCAGCTTGGAGAGCTAATGGAAGACCCACCAGTGACTTATTTTTTAAAGATCATATCTCATGGGTGGGTTGCTTTTCCAGGGATGAAGATTTTTTCAGCAGCAAATAAGGTACTGGGAACTAGCCTTGTACTGTAATCCCTCGACCAGTGCCGTCCAGGCTTTCAGTAGCGTGTGATTGTAGCATAAGGCCAGTCAAGATGTCCCTGCTTTTCTTAATGCTACATTAAGTTTGTATCACTATTTCCACTTTTTACATGCAATGAAGAACATTTTGAGAGTCCTGTGTCAGAAACAGTAAGTTGTGAACATACAGGACTCTGAACAGACTGCGTTGCTAGCTGCATCCAAATGCATCCAACAAAGCAAAGTTATACCAAGGGAAATAGGTCAGTTCACAGGAGGAGTGTTGCACATTAGAACAGAAAGTGAAATGTAAAAGAAGCAAAAACAAAATAGTTATTTTCGTGATGGGGCTGCAGGTGACCTTTAAAAGTATTTGATTTAGTACAAGTGAAGGTTCATGTTTAGTAAGGCCTCCCTCTTACCCTTTGAATCTGTTTAATGAGGTAGAAAATTTTAGACTTTCTTCCTGGAGGGGTGAAGCTACACACTAATTGAGAAAGTGCCACTTTAAACCCTGTAGGCATGCCAGTCACAGAAGCAGAAAAGAAAAAGCATTTGCTGCACTTTTTTTTTTTCCTTAAGGACCCTTTACAGATAATGAAGAATCTAGACACTTACCCTCACTGCATACCAAAAAAAAAAAAAAAGGAAAAATAGGCAAAAAAAGCATAGCTGTACTCTTTTCAAAACCATCTCGCCTTGACTTTTTACATGCAGATTTGAATACCTCTTTAATTTCGATAACACTTTTGAGATTCATGATGACAGCGAGGTGCTGAAGAGAATGGGAATGTCCTTTGGGCTTGAGGCAGGCAAATGCTCAGCTGAGGACCTGAGAACTGCAAAATCATTGGTGCCAAAAGCTTTAGAAGGCTACATCACAGGTAAGTTAGACAAGACTTTTAAATACCGTTCCTGATCAAATTCATAACATTAGTTAACTGAAGCAAATTTAATGATATTAACCTACATAGGTATGTAACATTTGAAGTTATATGGCAGCTAGTAGGGTTGGTACATAAATGAGTTGTTTTACAGTTAATTTTGGAAGGTTTATCATAGTTGTCCTATAAACATTCACACCAATTTATAACAACAAACTTTTGAGTGAGCTGCAATATGAAGAAATTATTTCTTAAATAACTGAACTGACACCAAGAACAGATTTTCATGGGTTAGTATTCGTTTTGAATAACTGTGGATGTGTGGTGGAGGAGTAAACTGGAAGCAGGCAGCTCTTCCCAAGTTGAGGAGGAAAAAGAAAGAAAAAGACCACCTTGAACTGGTTGAGTGTAATCCATGTGACCCAGCTGCATTCGCACTTTGCCTGAGGTAGGTGAGCGCTGCTAAGAATTCTCTGTATCTCTGTTCGTCCGTGTGCACGTGCTCAGTGTACTCTCAGTGCATGGATGGTAGGCTCTCCTGCATCCAGTCATTTCCACACTTAACACATAAAACAGCGGTACTCAGATAAAACACATGGCCAGCAGGTGCCATCTGAGAACTGAGCTTCTCTAAAGCAAGAGGCTCCAGAGGGCTCCAGGACAGGTGTCCCGCGCAGAGGCTTTTACCTCCCCTACTCATAGTGTTTGAACAGGTCACATTTAAATAGACTCAAACCTAGATCTCCTTCAGTGTTGCATCATCGGACTAGAGCTGCTGAAGTTTGTAATCACTTCCCGTAGCTATTGTCAGACTGCATTATTCTCGCTCTACCCAGAGCTTAAACTTAGCCCAGCATTTTCTCAAGTTTCTGGAGGGACTTCATCTGTAAAGGAAGCGTTACCCAATGAGCTACTGTATACAGACCTTCATTTTTGAGGAAAGTGGGAACAAAGCTATTGCCGTGACTTCTCTACTAACCAGGCTTTGGTCTTGTTTAAATTACAGCAGTATAAAACTGTGTCTTTCACACAGGGAGGTTGGAAACATTCAACGGTTTTTCAGCCTTGGAAAAAATTAGTCCAGAAGTGTTGTTACTAGAGTATGTGTATTCATTTTAAAGGTTTCTTCTATCTATTGCTTGCTACTTAATTACACAAGTCTACAGTTAAGAGTATGAATTGCATAGTAGAGTTTTTTAATGGCAGTAACTGAATGACAAATAAGGGAAAGAGATTTAAACGCTTTGCACAATACTTGAAAAGCCAGCATTTGCCTGATTACGTATTTTCAGTTAGCTTCCCATTTTGACCTTGGCAGTCTTTAGACATTGTTTCTTACACTGGAAGACTAGTGAAATGGAAGGCTCACCACTGGTTTCTGGAATTCACAAGTCATTTCCATAGCTGTCCTGCATTGGCACTTTTAAGCACACTGGCTTCAATTACTACTATACAAGAAAAGCAAATCAAGGTCTCTTATTTCTTCGCTGAGTAAATTTATTACAATCAAGATTAAAGTTCTCCCACACGAGCTGATTCCATGAACTCAACTGCTGTAGAAACCAGTCCTGTTCTAGTATGTCTAAGTAGGAAAGTTGTTTCCTGTACAATGTTTGTTTGACCTTAGCCTGGTCATCTTTTTTTCAGGTAATTAGTGACTTCCAAACACAACAGTTTGTATTGTAGTGCTTGCTAATAGGACTGGAGAAGCAGTTGGAAGAATCCAAGCCTAAGCCAGTTCAATGAAAAAAATCTAAAAGTGACAAAAAAAATTTGGACCATCTCAGCTTTAAAAAAAAAAAGTAACCTCTATTTGCATTAAACATGCCAAATAGTTTGCATGGAACTGCTGAACTGATATGTGCATCAAAACCTTATTAGTGTATTTTCTTTTGTGGAGGATTATGTGTTTTAGCCATTCTTCCAAGTGCCCTCATTTGATAAAAGTCGTGTCTTCTAGGTCTTCTACAGGTTTCATGATGTTTTAGCAAGAAAGTGTTGGGGTTTTTTTAATAAGTATTTTAAGTACTATGTTGATATGATCCTCAGGTGTCTGACTGCCACTGAAATCAGCAGAAGCTAAAGCATATTAACACCATATAAAAAATATTCTATATATCTTAAATGATGTTTGTAACACATTTTTCTGTTGCTCCATGGTCATAATGGATGCAGACTTCTAAAACTGGCATGATTTGACCTTCCTTTTACTTGTTTCCCAAAAGGGAGCAAGAGTAGAGGATACAGCAGCTTAACCATAACTTACAGTACAAGTTAACGTTAAAGTGTTGCTTTAGCTAAGGAGGCAATCCAGAAAAAGTGATGGACATACAACAGACTGCACTACAACCACAATACTTGCCAGCTTCCTACTATGGAAGGAGCAATGTTGTTTCTAACATGACATTTGCACCAGCTTAAGATGGCATCCCAGGGTCACAAGCCTAATTACACACTCCTGCCTATTATTTCTTCATGTTGACACAGTTACTTTACTCTGCCCTCTTCCTAAGCTGGTTCAGGGTACTAAACTGTGGGCTTTTTATCTGGCAGAGGAGTTTCTGACAATTCAGCATGTAGAACTATCTAGCTAAGGGCTCACATCAGAACAGTTCAAGGACTCACACCAGAACAGTTCAAGTGTAAAGGAGGGAGTGAGATTGCTGGATGAACGGAAATATGCCACTGATTGAGACAATCACAAACTCTTGTAGAACTATATCCAGAGTACCATCTCGTGCCTTTTAAGCCATGCATATACTACAGGCAGTTAATGCAACACCAAGTCCTGCCTTTGTCAGTTGAGTCCTCCTAGAAATGAGACTACAGATAAAAAAAGCAAGAAATAAAAATTCCGAGGCACTAATAGTTGTGGTAACAACATCCCACTTGTATGTATCCCACTAAGGCAGTGAGCAAAGTGGTGCAGTTTAAGACCTCTAGATCACAACACTACTTCATTCTTCCCTCCATGAAGAAGTGCTCTGCTGTCTATCTGCATTACAAGCCTTGACTGGAAAACAGACTGGAGCTGGAACTGATAAGAGTACCCCCTGAATGAATGAGCTATCAACAATAATCCTATGCAGCACTTTTACTTTCACATTAACTACAAAAGGCCAATGAGGGTATTCCTTTAGAGCCTTGCGTGAAGTACAAATTCCTACCAAGTGTATCTCCTGCAAGATATGCCTTGTTCATAATAAGGATGCCACTCTTAGATTGGACTGTATCATGTTGGGAAGGTTTTTCCAAGCTGCTTTCCCTGGTTCATAAGTGTAGCTATTAGTAATTTATCTGCTCTGCTGGAAGCAGTAAGTCTTTTCATTGTAGGCAGACATTTATTGTGACAGTCCTTTCCAGACAGGAAATGGCTTCTTAAACTCTCCATCTTTCACAAACTTCCTCTTTTCCCTGGCTCCTCAGAGCCAACTGGAGCATAAAATTTAGAAATATAAGGCAATGAAAGTACAAGGCAGGGATATGCATCTATGAACCTTCTTTCTGCCTTATGTGTAAAATCCATACTTTCCTTCACCTTGTGCTTCAAAAAGAAAAGGCAGCTAGCTATTAGCCCAAAATGTTAATAAAACACAAGATTACTAGCAATGACTTGTTATTCTTCTGCAATATTAAGCATGTACACACAGGCACACCCCTTCCCTTCAAAAATCCAGGAAACACCACTGTGATAGAGCTCTAACGCACTATTAATCTAAATACCACACAGTCATTCCAAATGGTTCAGCCACCTCTCGCAAAGACAGGACAAGACCGTCAGAACATGTTCTCTGTAAAAGCAAACCTGTGTTTAGGGCAATCTTAATGAAAGCCATCCAGCTATGTCTATATTCAACTATTCTCATCTATTCCCTCCTCACACCGTAGGGATCACCGTAAAGCTGCCACTTACTAATGTTTTCTGTCATGTTCCAATTGCTTTGGAACGTGTCATTTAAGTACCTTGCTGCTAACAAGTCTCTGCAGCACAAAACAAGGTAGCCTGTGGATCCCAGTGGATGGTGAGCCAATTTACGTGGCTGTGACAACCTGCTTAAAACAGTCCCTGTGCTAGGCAGTACGCTGTCAAATCTCAAGGAGTCAAAGCTTAACAAGAACAGAGAAGGACAAATGAGAAAGCATATGCAACAAACACATTTCATTAGTCCTCTTATCTGCTATTACAGAACAGTTCTAGATAAAATACGAATAGTACAATCCCATTTTATGCCATCAGGCTCTACAGAACAGAGCTTTGCTTAGGCATAGAAAATAATAGTAAGGACTTTTAACTCCTGGTTTAATGGATCCAGCTGGAACCACATGCAAGCACCATGAAAAAGAAGTAGACAGTCCTGATAACTTGATTTTAACTTTGTGATGAGATGGAATTTGGGTAGGTCAATAGAAACACCTTATCTAAGAAACAAATAAAAAACAACTTTCCCCCCCCCCCCAAAAAAAAAAAAATCCCATAAGTGTAATTGGGTTAATGGACTTCTTTTGCTGACTCTCTTGGCAGAAATGTGCGTAACTGGAAATAACTGACAGGCATTATTTGTTACGGAATTTGAAAACAAGTACTACGGGGGTTGCAAGTAACCTGTTCAGGTCCCTCAGAGGGCTGTTAACAAATTACCTCAAGGAACTCAGCATTATTGCAAGACCATTTTAACCCTAAAGTTTCTTATCCCTAGGGAGGAGACTGACTTACACATCACGCGTGCCGTGTACAACAGGCTCTCTCTTCCATACTCTTGGCACAAGACCTTTGACGTGGTCTGTTCACATCCACAGCTGATCGTTGCTTCACCAAACGCAACAGCAAAGGCGCTTAGAGCTGTCAGGGCATTTGATAGGATCGATCTGTAGCAGTAAGTTTCCATGAAGGACTCCAAAACTGTTTCAGGTGCCTGTGATTGCATACAGCTACTCACCAGGGTCATCTGCAGTGTAAATTCTCTTCAGACAGAGCGAAAAGTTTCATAGAAGTAACCACAATTCTGAGTGTGGAGGAGTGCAAGGCTTGAGTGCACCCACAAACACCGGGGGATATATATAGAGATACATCATAATTTCATATTGATTAAGCAGGACACAACTACAGTATAAAATGAACTCAAGCTATTGGTACCTTCTCTTCTAAACTAAACTAAGGAATCTTAACTGCAAAGGGAATGCAAAGTTTAAGATTGTAAAAGGAAGAAAAAATTTAAGTAACTATCGTAAATACAATTATGCTTTCTTCTAGATATGTCTGCAGGATTTTCATGGATAAACCAAGGGTTACTTTCAAGTTCAGCACGAGCAGTTTCACATTTAGAGGTAGCAGGAGGCACTTCTGATGCTAAATCAAGGTACATAAAATCATTTTTTATTCAAGGATAGTTTTATTCAAGGATATATGCTTGTGGCACTTCCAGTAACCTCACTATTTCATACCATTTACATGCAGGAAATGAGATGTTTTCTAGTATGATTGATTTTTGATTGTGAAAAAGTCTCTTATTCTGTCTTCCTTGATAATTATATTTGAAAGGTCAAATCAACATACTTTAAATTTTGAACACACTAGCTATTTTGTATCCGTTTCAAAAGAATAGAATTACTTCCAAGCCCTTATTAAATAAGGACAGAGTTTTCCTGATTAACCTTAAATTCCTGCCTGGGCATGGACTACAAATAGGTAATTACATGTGGAAAAAAGCCTGATAATACTTCTGAAGAATCTAAAAGAATGTTTGGTGTCTAAATGCACCACTGCTTCAGCTCTCATGAAAGAAGTTTAGTCCACACAGTCCAATCATAATTTTACATTAAAAACCAACCAACCAAAAAACAACCACCAACAGCAGCAACAAAAACCCAATCCAAAAGAACACTTCAACAACCATACTTTGCTTGGAGGTGACCTGTACCTTAAAAAAAAATGGAAGGAAAGATTATTCTGGAACAGGTTCTTCCTCATGGTATTTAACAGCTTAATTTCATATTGCAAACATTTCTGTGTATTGACAAAACTGTGATGGATTTATTCTTCTTTAAGCTTTTTTCAGCTTCAGCAATGCTACTGGTTGGTTATGGAAAAAAAAAAGCCACCCAGTAATTTTTTTATGCAACTTTCCAATATTTTAGCAGTTTTCATAACTATTAGCTGTGTTTAATATAAAGCTTTTGGATTTTTCCTTGTTGGTAGGATTTCTTTAACTAAAGGAAAAGCTGAGGCCAAAAAGAAAGCTTAAAACTTCATGAGAAATCCTCTAAACTTCGACATTTCTGTTGTTTTGATAGTGAGAATCCAGGGTTGTGTTTGGATGCTGAAGTGGCCTTAGCGACTGGGCAGCTTCTTGCCCCTAGCAGTCAACAGTCCAGCAGTGCAACATCACGCTACTCTGAGTCACGGGGAGAAACTCCATGCTCATTCAATGATGAAGATGAAGAGGATGAAGATGAGGATTCTTCCTCCCCAGAATAAGGACAGTGGAAAACAGAATATACAAAATGCTGCTCAGATATTCTTAACGGGAGCTCCTGTTTGGATTTTACTTAAGTTTCTTGCCTTGGTTTGCACAGCGTTCAGTGAAGCAAAACGGAAGCTTCAAAACAAATTCATCCACAGCTGAAACTGAAAACTGTCTGTGACTGAACACAGAGTGACATGCAGACACAGAGCGAAGGGGGTTTTATCAACTATAACCAAGGAAAAGAACAAAGTCCCTGGAGATTTGGCAAAGTAAACGTCAAGTTCACAGTTTCCATTTTGGGACATTCTGTCCCAAGACTCTGTCTTCCCCTTATCTTTACGAGATGGAGAAGAAAACAGAGTCAACAAATGCCAATTCCTGCATTGTCTTTGGGCTGTGCTACCTTTAGAAAAAGTGGGGGAGAGAGCACAGGTGAATGTGCTAAAGAGCTATTTAAAACTGTCTTATCCGAAAATTGTTCTAGGCAAAAGGGGCTCTTAGAATGTTTGCTTTTTTCTGTTCAACTTGCTGTATAGAAGATTCTTAAAGTAATATAAATTGCAAGTGATTAAATGAATCTTGAAATAGTTTAAATCCATTTTAGATACTCTAGAAGTAACATTAGTGTGTCTCTCTTGAAAGGTTCAAATGTTCATTTATACTGCAGACCTAATTTATTATAAGTAAGTGATTATTCTTAGCAGTTATTAAACAGTCAGGATAAAAACAGCAGTATTCTCTGCACCAGCTTTTTTCAAGAAAAAGAAGTTTAAAAATTGTATTTCTAGATTATAGTGTATCCAGTATGGCTTCTCCTTTACTGTTTTAACTTTATAATCCCTTTGATTTTATATAATCCCTTTGATTTTATAGCATGTCTTTTTTTTTAAAAAAAAGGGCCTCTATGTTAAGGATCTCAGGCAGCATGTTTTCAAGCCAGTATTTTCAAGTTCAGGGTGAGCAGGTCACATAACTTGTAAAGTCATAGGTGTCGTTCTTAGGAAAAAAATTAAATTTCAACAATACATCATTTCATGTTTGCATTCTAGTCAGCTTGGATTATGATAACTTCTGTTGCACTCACCTTGATGCGCCTTTGAAAAATAGTAGTAGCGAACCACTTTTAAAATAATTTGTGGCTAAAGTCACACAACAAAAATCCCATTTGAACTGTTAAATTAGACTTGCAACAGGAGGCTCTATGTTCCATAGCTAACATCACATCCCATCATAAAGACCTTTTGAAAAAACACTTGAATAGCAGAGCAGAAGCCACTGTAGATGTACCCTTCCCATGGTGTTCTAACATCCAGTATTTTAACTAGTCTCAAAGTTAACTATTTTTAATTAGGTAAATCTAGTTTAAAATAGTGTTACTCTTTTTAGTTTTTATACTGTATGTAAATAGTTGACCTGTTTCTATGTACCAGTGTATTAGCTGTCAGAGCTCACTGACCGTGGCTCTGTTCCTTAGTGACGAGATGAGGCAGCCTGTAATCGTGGTGTGTGCTCGAGCAGTGGCAGCAAACTGTATCCTGAGTGCTGTGCCCATGGCTCTGCACAGCCTGGGGTGTGCCCACATCATCTTTCACAGACAAACCTGCACTCAAGCCAACAAGATCCAAAAGCACCAACCCTGAGCTACTGAGATAGATAAACGGAGCTACCCGGCTGTTGCACAGGAGTTAGCACACGACTAGCTACATACAGGACAGGTAAAACTGAGGAGCACACAAGCACACCTGCATGTTTGCATTAAAAATCAAAGCATCCAGATAGAAACTTTTCACAGTCTGAACTCCTGCATTTGAGGTACAGTTAGGGTGGCACCACTATTTAGGTATAGCTCCTGACTGAGCAAGTAGAGCTATCTAGCTTATACAAGTGATTTGCAAATGCACAAATGAAAAGAATTCTTACATGCCTACCATGTTATTCACCTTCTGGGCAAGACTGTTAAAGACTGTCCTGTGCTCATGGCTCACACGCAACAGCAGACTGAGGGATTTATACCACCTCACTTCAACCAAATCGGTCACACTACCTCTATAAGAAGAAAAGCTTTACAAATACAAAATAATACTCTCGCTGAGACAGTCAATGCACTTGACTGAAGTGGCTCACTTTTGAAATAAGAGGAGGAGAAGGTAACAGATACTCCAGGCATATTACTGCGGAATTGTCAGCTTCGTGAATGACATTTAATTTAAACAGATAATTTTGTTTATTCTTAAAAACCCATTATTTTTTTAAAAAACTCTCCTGTCAGTCAGCTTTCATGGGCGAGGGTGGATCAAAGATCCCTGATATATGCAGGATCCTAAGGAACTCTTACAGAGAATATTTTCCAAAGTTATTATTCCCCCCCTCTCCAATACATGTGGGGCACAGTTAACTTTACACTTTCTTCACATTTCCCACTCAAGATCTATGTAAAAAGAAAAACCAGCAAAACACTAAACAATTAGTAAAGAGGAGTACTTTGAACTAGAAGAACCTGGCAAAAAAAGGCTTCCTGCCCAGAAATGGAATGTATTTTGTTAGCAGTCAGTGTGCTGTCTTGCTTTACAGGAGGAAGATCTTCAGTGATATCTTCCTTCCATTGATGTTCACGTCCATCAAAGCAGCAGACTGCACAACTACTTGCTTTCTGGCAAACTTCAAGCTATCAACTTTTTAAAAAATTTAAATTAAAAAATGTAGGAGCACATAACATTTATTTAGGCAGTTGAACCCAGACTTTAAAAGTTACTTTTCCTGAACTAGTTGAATACAAAGGACAAAACAAGTTAGAACATTTAGAAGAGACTTCAAAAGGAAATTCTTTCTTTGTGCCAAGTTCCAGTTGAGGATGAAGTTCAACTAAAGCACTGCGGTCTTGTGGTTGCACTAAAGTCTGGGAACTAGGAGAATTTTGGGCCTTATCCAGCCACAGTCACTCGGGTATGATCTCAGGCAAGCCTTTCAATCATTCATGTTGATCTTAGCTGACAAATTTAAAAAAAAAAAAAACAAACACCACACACAAAAACAAAACAAAACAAAACAGGTAAATGCAGGACCTCACAAAATGCATCTGTTGCATCTGAATTATCTCTGAGCAATTATGAGTAAGAAGGGGGTTGAGAGTATTAAGCAACCACACAGTTCCCACTAAGCTAATGGCCGTAGTTGTGCTCAGTTGCTTCAACATGCAGGCCTGGCCTGGCCTGGCCTGGCCTGCCCTCCCTCCCTCCCTCTGAAAGCCAACAGCCGATACTTTCCAGAATAAAATGGTCATTAGCAAGCCAGGTTTTCCCATTTTCTATTCCATTCCCCTCATCCTCTCCTGCCTTCTGCAATACCCTTGACATTCATTGATATGAAACAAGTAGCAACTGGTACTAGCAGGTATTTCTTATAAGACAAAGTTAACATCTACATTTTCATGCAAATTCTATTTAAGCTAAATTTAAGAGACATGTTTCTGTGTCTTGGAACATTATTTCTTGATTATACCTTCAAAAGGCACTCGGCTGCAAGCAGTATAATGCTTTGTGTAAATGATGTTACGTATATTGCAGAAAACAGCTTTATTTCTGGACTTACTTTATGGTGCTTGAAAAAAATCTAAATTTGACTTAGAAAAACTTGTCAGCACCACAAACTAGGTGGAAAATAATGAGTGGGAGACAGCATTTTTCTGTTATGCGGAAATCTGACATAATGTTTGTGGATTTTGGTTTTTAGAATTCTATTAAAGTGTGCCATTTCAACACTGGAATTAATAGCAGCAATCCTCCTAACCTAAGAACGTGTGTATATTTAAGTAAAGACTAAAGCACATGATACCAGTTTAACTGAAGGTATGATTGTAACTAACTTCATTAAACCTACTATGAGCCACACTGTAGATACTTCCATTTTCGTTCAGGTTTTTGTTTAGTTTTTTTTGAACTGTAGCTTGCAAATACTCCTAATCCTTTTGAGCAGCTGGAAATTGCCAAGTATACAAAATACCCACAGAAGAGCTTGTGCTGATCAACTAAGTAACATGATGTAAAAAGGCCTAATAACCAAATTGTAATCCTTTTTTTTTAAAAAAAAAACACAAAACCCTCAAGTTCATACATAAAATGATACTTCAATTTAAATTCCACAGTTAAGGTTTTAAGTGACAAGTGCTCTTTCTTCTGACCACATCCACCATTTTAATTCAAGAGCATGGCTGAAACTTAATCACATTTGAACACTGGGCAATACTCATTTTTATAATTGACTGGCTCTTTTCAGCTGAAAATAATCCCGGCAGTTTATCAGGAAGACTTTCCTTTTCATGAGTTAAAGACGTTTGGGTTTTGGATTCATTTAAAAACAAAGCTGGTAACCGCGGGGTATACTATATAGTAAACAAACCAAAACAAGTTATGTTCTGACTGACCCACTTAATTTATCTCTTTTCATTACAAGAGTCCCTCAGGAACGTAAGTATTTTAAATAACCAGATATAATGAAGCTGGGAAAAGACTATATGAGCTTTTTAAATTTATGATTTAAAAAAATCTAGTAATAGTCACACTTTGAGGTGACCTCCTTCTGCTTGCTGCAAGTTTAATTAACTTTAAAGAAAGAAATGCTGCAACTTCAAGGCCTGGAATATTTTACAGCTGAAGGAATCTCAACCTTCGGCACTGGGAAACAGTGCCTGTTGCAGCTTTACTGATGAACAAGGAAGAGGCTAAGGGCCCTTGGTCAGGTTATTGACTTTTTGTTCTTTGAAATCTGCCACTTCTTGAATTCTGACCTATGTCTAGAAGTAATATGCCAATAAATCAGTCGTAATTTCTGATAACCGCACCCTTGCAAGCATGCTAACAGCTCTAAATACTTAATTTTCTGCTGGCAGGTGTTCACATGACCAAATCCTGATACCATGAAACTGCCTGAAACTCTCATTCCTTAGACTTAACCAAGTTCCCAAATCAGATTATCCCTGTCCTATTTAGCTGTTAGTTTAAGAGGCTGTGAACAACTGTTTTTTCCTGGACCCAGGTATATTGCCAAAAAAAAAAAAATCTCCATAACCAGCGTTGCTCCCAGTTGTTCATTCCCTCTACTAAGGATTACCAGCCTTTCAAGTCACTGTAGAGCTGCGCACACAAGTACTTCCTAGCTCGTTCAGTCTAATTGCCTGCGTTGGCATCCATGGGCACCAAACCCAGCTGGTGCTGACAGCCGGGTGAGGGAATGCTCGCACAAGCAGTCCGACAGTAACTGAAGGGGCTGTTTGTCGCAGCTGCTTAGAGAGTGCAGATTCATTCTACATCTTTAATACTCCGGCCTTGTCTCGCCTACCCCAAAGATCAGCCAAACCCAGAATGTTTTCTTTCTGCTTACATCTTTATGGCAGTACCCAAGAATCCAACATTTAGGATATCCTAAGCTGCAGGACACCAAAAATCCTTGCTCAGAGTTGGGCAGAAGAAACATCTGAGATCTAATCATGCAAATCCCAGGAGAAAGTCTCCCACTTAGGAACAATATGGAGCAAATTAATAACTTAATTTTTCCTTCCTCCAATAAGAAAAGGAGGCTGAGCTGTATCTGTAGGAGGGCCACGATAATTCCAGGCAGATACAGAAACCTCCCAGTAGCATCTCTTCTTAGTATTCTGTATTGGCTGGAATAAGTGGCAACCACTTAATCTTCTGATTTCTCTAAATGCCATTCTTAAATACTTAACGCTCTCCAGGCATAGGCACTTTAGCTACGTGAACACCATGGGATAGCAGGATACAGCTATGTAAAATTTAAATCCAGTTGTAGATGTAAATCAAACTCATCTATGCAGCATATAGGAAGCTTTTTCCAAGACAGAAGGAGTCTTTAACAGTGACTTGGTTTTAGCCTATTCTCATTATCCAGGTTGAGTGAAACAGAGAAATCATTCCCTGGCACTACCTGGTTCTTGTGCCTTCCGTGAAGCAGCAGAGGCACACCCGTAAGACCAAGACAGTCAAAAGAGGAGAAAACCACCACATATCCATAGCCCTGCCCATTGACATTTTTAGGTCACATATAATTATTCTAAATGGCCACAAAAGTTAACATTGACCAGAAAAGGTGAAGTCCACAAAATCGGTCTCCGCTTTTTTTGGTGATTTGTTAAATCTCTAATGTAACTTTAACGATTAGTAGATTTGGTTGCTCTAATGCAGGGATTCAGCGGATCTCCCAGAATTTCCCTAGGAAAGCACCAGCGGAGCCACAACCCATCACACAAGTTGCTGGCACAGTCCCTTGTCTCCGAAGCCAGGCTGTATGTATGAAAAATACTTCAGAGAAGTAGATGCAAATGCTATGACACTGTATCTCACAAGCACCTACTGTGAAAAAAATTAATCCTACTTTGAACAAACCTGGAAGAACAAGGATATGAGTTCCTCCTTGTTCCCCAGGTCTTGACTGCAAATAATGCCCTGGGACCAAGGCACCAACCTTTGGATTTGCATATCCGACACGGCATCAGGAGTAACTAGCCAGCAAGTACAGGCACAGGTTTTACAGCCGTACATGGCTGTAGGCACTGCTTAGATGATCTGGCAATAGATCAGTCCCTTGGCAATGAGTGAATGCTGATGTACACATCAACCAATGTTACAGAGCTGCTGCAACATGCAGGATGTGATTAAAAAAAGGCAGGTCCATCTGTCCCATTACAGTAGCACTTTTATATGCTACATGGAAGTAAGTAAGTTGTAGAGACATCTCCTTTTAATGTTCAAAATGCAGAAACCGCTTTAAAGTCCATTAACTTTTAAATGAAATAAGACCTTTTTTTTTTCCTTCTTGCCTTTTTTTTTTTTTTTTTTTTTTTTTTAAAGAACAACGCCAGTCATGGGCAAAGCTATTTTATGACCTCTTTCAATGCCGAACTCAAAGGCAGGTTTGTAAACATGGTGGGTGGGAAGGAAAGCAGCACTGACAAATCCAGTTTAGGAGAATGCTAACTATATGGGATTTGAAGTTTTAATTAATTTTTTAATCCATTCCTCTTGCTCTCCCCCTCCCCCAACAGATGTATTGGCATAAAGTGTCACACAAACACTTTGGCAGAAATTTTTTTTCCCTTTTCTTGTGCTAAACTCCTGTGTTTTCAGGAAAGTACAAGTTGCCCATTCATCTTTTAAACAATTTGCTGTGTATCTTTGAATTCTCCATAGATTTCTTTCTTTCCAAATACCTTTAAATTATAAATGAAAGTTTTATTTTTGCAGAAAGAAAGACTGCATTTAAGCTATACTGATTTTTTGTCCTGATCAAATACTGTTAATTTCTACTACCACATTGTACATGGCTAGGAGTAGTGTAAGAAGGAATGTGGTAGTATTATAAGTGCTTTAAACACTGACAAAGATATAAAGAAAAATGCATATACAAAGTTTTACTTTCCTAATAGGAACACTGGCATTAGCAAATAGTATATTTGAACCAATAGGAAATATTACTTTGTAGCAGCAAACACTTGTAAATAAAAACTTGTTATTTTTTTAATGGAACTTTTATAGAAGAAGCTATTTCTGTATACTCAATTGATCCCTTGTTTACTGAAAATGCTGCAAGTGGGAATTGTACATTGCAAAGTGGGGGTGGGGAGCAGACAAGTCTGACTGGAGTGAAAACTATGTAAGCTTTGGAGAAAAAAATCCCGTTGTCTGAGAACAGGAACGCAAGGCTTAACTGTAGAAGAACCGAATAAAAGAATTGCAAGGCAACAGGATTGGACTTGTTTTTGAGAAAAACTGTAGAAAAAAAGTTGCTCAAGGTTAACGGTGACAGCATGTGTACCTTATTTCAAAAACAAAAAAAAGGAACCGCCCTACTTTACAATTTAATGTCCAGGAAATATTGCATCCTTTGGTGTTTTGAAAATAAATACAAAAATCTAGCAATTGCAGCCTCATTGGTTAGTTTACCATTTAGAGAAACTTAGTATGTCATTATCCAGGGAAAGATGGCAGACTTCTGAAATTGTTACATTTTGACAAAGTAACTCACCATATGTTCAGGAATATTATTCTCCCTACTTTAAGACATGCACCAAATCTATGCCTAAGAGAAGGCCTCAGAAACAGCTACCCAATTTCCACGTCAAATGGAATGCACATTTCACACAGGCTTTTTCATTCTGTTTTCTTAAAAGTGTTAGGTCTTTCTACTTAACAGTCAAGTCTGTGAGGAAGGAATTCGCAGCGTTCGCCTCAGCACGCTGTAGTCCAGTACTCTCTGTGCTACCCTTGTGTCTCACGCTAAATCCTCTCTTTATCCTGTGGACACCCTTCAAACGTCTACAGGCGCTGAACATACATCCTTCCAGCCCCCTTCCCCATATTTTGTTAGCAAGAATCCAAACGATAAGAATTTAGGAGCATTAAACACAGTCCCTCTTCACCATCTGTGTTGGTTTGCCAACTCCAAATACAAAAACACCGAGTACCTTCACAGTACTTGTTTTTCCCCACATGCACAGAAGACCCATGACTCAATATTTTTAAGCTCAAACCAGCTGAAAGTAAAGGTTAAAAGACAATAGGAAAAGACTTGCAAAACTGTAAATTCATTCTCGTGTACTAAATAGAAACTCTAGCACAGACCCCTTTCATTTAAAATGCGGTGGCATATTTGGGAAGGCATTTTCATGAACAGATTTGGCAGACTCCAGTTAGCCCCAAATAACCAGCTAAAAACACTGGTTACATGTTTTTTATGGGCAAGAAACACAATTGAAGAAACGAGAGGGTACAGTCTTTATCTCAGTAACAAAGATACTGCTTATTTTATTTAAAAAAAAAAAAAAAGGTCTAAAAAACTGTACCTCCTGTTGTGTCAATGGGCTACTACCAGAAGGATTCTGGAACACTGAAAAACAGTGAAGCTAGTTGGAAGAAATACTCTCCCCTAAAGAATCTAAAAGGACAGGTTTTTGTTGTAAGCTGCTTTATTTCTTTCTACTGCGTTTTCACCTGGGGATCTCCCCCACAAGAACCCAAAATAGAGACTGAGAAAATGTTAAAGCATAAAAGCCCTTTTATTCTTCTAAGAAGTACTCAGCATGGTTCTCTGAGAATGGAGAAGTCTGCAAATAGCTCTCTCTGAAATTACAAATGCTTTTGGTTAGAATTTCTTTGACTGTCTAAGATAGCATCATACAAACTGTTTCTATTTTACTTCACATAAATCTGTATGTTTTCTAAAAAAAAAAAAGGAATCAAGCAATGGTAACTGCTGCAGCATTAAGGTGCTCTGTGCTAACAATAACAACTGAAACATTAAGACAACAACAAATCTTTTCCTTGGTTTAAAAAAAAATAGTCTTTAAAATTGTATTTTGCTGAATTACACACATTCTGTTAGAAAGCAAAAAGATCTCAAAACATTCAGGGAAACCAAAAAAAGAAAACCACCACATTTGTGTAGGTTTATTATTCATTAAACTTTGTCTCAACCCCAAGTGTAGGACAGGAGACCAATTTGAACAATACTTCATTGTGGAAGCCCGCTGTCACGAGTAACGCCCCTGACTGCGTGTGATTCATGTAGGTTGCTCCTGAACCCAGTTCAGCTTTACTGCAGTGCGCCTGTCCTTCGTCTGCCTGAAGAACAATGCATCTTTGCTCTTGGGGTCCCACTTAATAGTGAATTCCTACTCTGATGCTCCTACTGGAGATCATTTAAAAGGCTCAAAAACCTAACGTCAGCAGGATCATCCCCCTCCTGAAACCACTGTCCAAGGGTAACAAAACACAAGAAACTGTTCCTGTGTATTTCACAGGATAAACAGTACTTCTCACCTGTCACAATGGCTAAAACAAGCCTGTCATACTGAAAAAACACCAGCTGCTGAAGGATTTGCGTTCCTGCCTATTGGTTCTTACAGCTGCCACCTAGACAACCAATGGCAGGCTCCATTTTGTTACCTTTCGAGAATCCCTCACCAGTCATTCAGAGAACTCACAGAGCCACAAACCGTAACTGAAAACCATTGTCCCAGACGTGGCTGAGCAGGAAGTGATGAAAAAGCCTGCAACAATGAGATGACATCAAAAGGAAGAAGCACTGGCAAATAGAAGGGTTCGTGTTCTTCTAGCATAATGCGCCAAACAGTTACAAAATGGCAGTTATCTAAGCACCTTTGTTTCAGAATACATGAAACCAATACTCCTTTGGTTCAAATGATCTGTGCTAACCCAAGTCTTCATCATCTTAACATTAAAGTCCAGGTTATGCAGCAATGACAATACACAAATATTACATTTAATCTATCACCATTAGTTGAACATTAAATAACAAAAATCCTGCTTAATACCATAGACTACATTTTTACAGCAGCTGCTGGCATAAACAAGATACTTATTTTTAATAAATAAGCACCACAAAGACATGAATTTCTTGGCACATTTAGAAGTTAAAAAACATTTCAAATGAGTAAACCACATGGGTGATGGGAAAATGTCCTAGCATTTACCCGTGTACAATTTAAGCCTCCGGCTTTTCAGAATGAAATTAAACAGCATTCAGAGCTCTCAGTAACAGGACTAGGTTGAGGGCATGGACAAGAACAAGTTACTGCAAGGTAAGGAAGGGTGTGAACTCCCCACAGAAAGCTCCCACACTGTAATTGCCCATGTTGCACCCCACAGAAAGCTTCTCTGGGGTAAAGGTAAGATTTTTTTTTTTTTTTAAGGCGGGGGGGGGGGAAAGTGGAGTTTCCACAGTTGCTGGCATGTTTTAAGGCCACATCTTAGTTAAGCATCAGAAGCAGCAGTGTTTGCATGTTTATGTATTTTGTAAAGAGACAGTTCTTGTGCTTTAAATCTACTGTTGCAGAATGGCAAGCTATGACCAGAACAGCTGTATTATTCTCCTTTCCAAAAAACTATATCCCTCTCTTTAGGACATATCCTGTATCTGCCAAGTTCCCACATTTGCCTCTGTCTGTTTTGTTCCTCTTTCAGTGATACAGGAATACACGCTCACCGGCTCAGTCTGCTCTGAAACAGCAAGGGGATGACCGCGCTCCTGCGCACCTCCACCCTCCTCACCGAGCGAGGCCCAGCACAGCGCTCCGCAGCAGAGCTCCGCGCAGCCTTGCTGTGACAATAAAGAAACACAAAGGCGTAACAGGCATTGACCTAAGGCAGGCAGGGCAGCCACATCGCGCTCCAAACACACGGTGCAATGTAATGCCGCCTGCCGCTCTCTGAACGCTCCCACCGTCGGCCTTGTGCTCATTTCCCAGAAAGCAAAGTCGCATTTCGAGTTCCCGCGCCCGCGGTACCGCCCGGTACTGCTTGTGCGCAGCTGCCCCGCACCTGCGGAGAGGAAGGTCGAAACGCACCGCACCGCCTGGAACCACCGACTGACCACCGCCTCCCCTTGCAGCCCTACCGGACACACACAGGCTTTCACCGGCTCGGCCCCTCGGGGGTCTCCGAGGCCTCTCGTTCCCCGGGCCCGGCCAGGCCGAGGCGGCGCTCAGCTCCGTTACCGCCCGGCACTCCGCGCTGCCCGCGGGGCTGCAGCTCTGCGGCCGCTCCGCCGCTGCCCCCCACCCTCTGTGAGGCGCCGGCCCGGCGAGGGCAGCCGTCCCTTTCCCCTTCGCCCGCCGCCCCGTTACCTGCGCTACCTCCGCCCGTCCCGCGGAGAGGCGGCGGCGGGCCGGCGGCCCCTCGCCACAGCCCGTCGCCCCCTCCCTCAGGGGGTAACGGCCGCTGCGCGCGCCGGCGCCGCCCTCCCGCCGCCCGGCCGGGGGCGCGCAGGTGCGGCGCGGGGGGAGCGCCGGGGCCGCCCGGCCAGCGGCCTGCGCAGGGAACGGCGTTTTTGATACACATTTTTTACATCTTTTGAAGTCCAGTTTAATTTCTATTAAAAGTCAACACAAATGAGTAGTGGAGGAGGCTGCAGTGCGGCCTCCTGTCCCCTTGAGCCCCGGCGCGGCTGTCCGGGGAGCCCCGGCACAAGGCTCCATTAGAATTATTTTAGGACTCTTATAGGAAATTCCAGAGTTTGAAGCATGCTGTAGGTCTGCAGTGTTCAGCTGCTAGAATTGGATAGTCTATTTTTATTAAAAAATAATTAGGAAAAAGTGGCCAAAACCCAACAGTTTCTCATAGATGCTTTAACCTGTTCTCCTTTTAAAGCCTTCCACAGCAGTGCCTGGGACTTCTCCAACTATTAGTCCTTGTAGGGACTCCCTGAATGGATTTATGAAATTCAGGGAGCCTCTCCCATAGAGAGTGGCCTCTCACCATGAGGAAGAAAGACTGTTGCTTCAAAATTCTGAACATGCAATCAACAGTAATATAGAATAATCATGACAGGGAGAATACATTCCTATGAAGTGTGTGAAATCCCTATGGTATTAATTGGGGAAAAAATAAGCAATTCAACTAAACAGATCTAAGGGGTGGCAAACTTCTGAAGGTGAAAAACCTTAACTATTTTAAATACATTGGAGAATTAAAAAATACAAACAGCTCTGGAGCATCTGCCAACAAAAACTTCAAGATGGAAAAAGATCCAGTGCTTGCAAAACACCCTTTGAGGAAGGCCTCTTTTTTTTTAATCATCTTAACACTAAGATAACATTTTCACATTACCATAACAAAGTATTATTAATAGTAAATTAACCAAATTGTAGAAGAAGCTGCTATACCTATTACTAATAAGAACTTTGTATGAGATGTAAATGAATACAGCTTTTGGCTGCTTGCAGTGAGGCAAGCCATTCTGACCTTTGATATTTTCTCATCATCTCATTAGCATGACTAAAGCCAAGTTAGAAACATTCCAGGCTAACAAACTTTATTCATGTTCTGCCAAGCTTCTACCTACAGTTGTCTGACATCAGGCAATACATTAAGACTATTAAGATTGAATGTGATAGGTCTATTCTGTCTAGGGTCCATTGCCAAATGACTGCATCAACTATATCAGAGCATTTATCAGATCAGTATTTATTGGCCCTTGAGCAGCAAATGAGGGGCAGAAGCTTTTGCACTGGCAGAGACCTGATCACGTTTGTACATTAACTGAGGACCCTTCCAGCCTCTGTGACTGTATGATTGCATGTGTTCCCGAGATGACTGGTATTGAGCCATCTAAATACAGGAAATGTGTGACTGGCACGATAACAAATGGGTATATCACCAGGGACGCAGCAATTCCGGGAAATAAAGCAGTACTGGTTGCCGAAGATTTTTCATAAATAACTGCAGAGTCCAAAGAACTCTTGCGAGACTCAGACCTAGGTCTCATTAATTCATTTCATAGAGGAGTACCCCTATTTCAAACCTTTGGAAAAATGCATCCATCAAATGGTATATTTTATGACTAATAAACCATTCACAATTAAAACAAATATACTGCATTAAAAGATAATTACAGCCAAATGTACCCCACTGATTGCCAATGGGTATAATCCCTCAAACTGAGAGGTTTTTTGTTGTTTCTATTCAACTGGTTAAACTTGTGTTAGAAAAAGACGATATGAAAATATCAGTAGCAAGAAGAAAAACAAACACAGAAGACTGCCCTCACCAGTGGTCAGACTCCGAAAACATAAAAAACCTGAAGGTAAGCGGCCCATGCGCTGTGCTCAGTGCTAACCAACGTAGTGAAGAGGTACAAGGGCACAGAATCAGAGTGGGCCAACAGACATTGCTAACCACACGAATCTGGTTTCATGGGTACAGGATGCACATGCACCAGAGAAAGAATGCACACTGACGAGCTTTTGGAGGTGATACTACGTGTTTCCAGAATTATTTTTCTCCTTCTCCATTTACAGGTTTTTGTAACTCTATAAAGAAGGTAAAATACTACATAAATTGGATACCTAGGCATGTATTCTCCCTCCGTGCTGAAGCTATGAAACAGTGCTTCAAAAGAGGGAAAACGCAAGCACTGTGCTCTGCTCAGTGCTCCACAGGGCACATCAGTGTTAAACTGAAAAGCAGTCGCTGCTCCTGCGTGCAGAAACTGCAGAGACTTTTGCACTTATCCCCACAAACACCCGTCGGGCATTACTAATCACCAGCAACCGTTCAGTCAGTGGTAGAGCTATTATAGATTCTTAACTTTACATGATTTTCACCGTGCTATGTATGTTTGTTCTTAACAGGAGCTTGGTAAGCAGGAAAATACAGAATACATCTTTTGCGATCCAGAACGAGTTAAGGAGCCTTGTGCCTGAGCTCCCTGCAGACAAGAACAATGTGAAACCTCTGACAAGCCAGGCAGGAGACTCCGGCTCAGCAGACAGCAGGAACGTGAACTCAAGGGGCAAAGACATCTCACAATTCCCACAGCCATTCATGTCCTAGCGAGATTTCAGAGAGCTCTCTTGTCATGTTTTAAGTCATGGCTGCATTTCTGTTTGTCAGAGTGCATTTGCTAGTTGCACTGCTGAGTTTTTATATGCAAGTCAGCCTACAGCAGTTTCCAGTAATGGCATCTTATGCAATTCTTGACCTACTTTAACGCATTGGGGCACTTGGAAACACGACATCCACTGCAGTAGCGTTTTGCTTGACTGTGTTACACTGCAGCAGGAAGCAAGTCTTTAGACAAATACATTGCTCCAATAAAATACAGGTGACAAAGAAAAACAGACTCTAATTTTCAAGGTCTCTGTCAAACCATTAGGAGCATCCAGATCAATCATACCTATTATTTTCAGGTAGAGACTGTACACATTATTTCAACAATATCAAACAGTCAAAAATCAGTAAGCTGTGACATACACACTGACCTGTGTGCTCCTTCTCAACCTCTCTAGGCTGCAGTTTCATGAAGACCACCACTAACACCTCAAATCAGGGCTTCTACGTGTTATGATAAAACACTACAGGGTTAGCGATACATAGATCTTTTCTTTTGCCCCACACAACAGCTATGTTGGAGAAGAAAGCTGTCATCTTCTAGACATCCTCCCAAACTCTAGCAATAAACTGAAGGTCTTTGAGGAAACAAAGGTCTTAGCAAAGAGCATCTTTGATACTCTTCTATTATCCATTCCACTCACAAATGTGAACAGCTGGGGAGGTAAACATCACTACTAAAGGAAAGATGGCAAATGGAAGTATTCTCACTATTCATCAGAACTAATCTTTGAACAGGAGGGGAAGTATACACTAGATTTGAGGTCGATTACTTCTGTGTCGTATTAAAGGGGTTTTATGTAATGAAGGAGGTTCTTCACTGTGTTCTGCTTTTGTGTCCTTTAAGGTAATGCAATTAAGAGGTGTTGCAGACTTCACCTGTAGGTTAATGCATCACCTTGAACCTCAGTGCAAACCTTTCTATGCCTATCAACTTCACTCTCATCTCTCATTCGAAAATTGTTTAAGTGATAGAAGTCTAGACCTGTTCTGTTCTAGCTGGAATTTACACTGGAAAAATATATTCCTTTTGTCCTGTAAGTTGTCCCCAGTTTTCCTAAATTTAACCTCTTTTTTTCCTATCATTTTCTAAACTATGTGATACATTTCACAAGAAGGCTACTAAAAGAGCTAATATTTGATCATATAGCTCTCAAAAAAAAAAAATCCCACAGATTACATTTTATCTCCTTAACTTTTCTCCTATCCATAATGCTGTTGGTTTGCATATAATTCACTTCAGACCTTCCCAACAATCTCTTAACAGCTTCAAGAAGCTTCCTTACACCCAACAAGGAAGTATAGTTACAATCCACAGAAGCACTACAAACCTTCCCTGTCCCATGCCTGACAGCTCCCCAGTTCCCAACCAGTCCACATGACATCCTCCTTTTCCTAACAGCTATTGTGCTACCTTTGGGAAAAAAAGTTTCCTCAATCCACAAGAGTACAGAGCTGTCAATCTAGACTAAGGGAACTACCTATAGGAACATTTCCCCTCTTTCAAAACTTACATCCTCCTGCCACACAACTTCCTCTTCTGCAGCACAAGGGTTGTAAGCCTGAAGATGAGACTGCACTATGATGAACCTGCAAGTCTCGTCAATGTAACTGCAAACTCCTCCAGTTCAAACTGTATGGCTGGCCTCAGGCGACAGTACTTGCTCTCAGCATATAAGTGTACATCCATGCACCATCCACTGACAGGACATATATATAAAATATCAAGTGAACTAACGAAGATTCTCCCAACCACCTGGAGAAATTTATCTGAATTCAGCTTTACTTTTTCAGAGGTGGATTTATTTTCTCTTGTTTTCTTACAAAGTCAAGAATCAGATTCAGATCAAGAATCCCATTTCACTTTCTTTAGCAGCTAAACTTCTCTGTACTTTATTGGCTCACTATGCTCGGCTTTAGTCACTGGAAACACAGAGGGTGGGGGACCAGGGGAAAAGTCTCAGAAAGGTCCTAACTTTACACTTGGGGCTATAGTTGGCCTCAAGTGAATAGCTCAATGAATTATGATTTAGTAGGGGAACAACAGGACAAAATAATGAGCTGCTACTATACCTGCCACCTCAAAAGGCGGCAGATCCACTCGTGCAACTTTTCTTAAGAATAGATTAAGATTTGTAACCAGTTTTACCTTACCTATGGATTTGTTTTAAACTAAAATTTAAACCAATTGGGCGGAAATTTACCACCACTTGTAAGTTGTGTTTAAATTTTGAAACCCAAACAAATTTTGAGAAAAACTTTCAGAATTACAGATGCTGTGCAAATTCTATGCTAACCTCTCCCTAAACTTAAAAGACAAAAGGAACAAAAAGAAGTCAGGAGTTAACCAAATACCATTCCTTACACCAAAACTCACTCAAGCTCTGATGCATTATGCTTTTTCTCGTTCACAAGAACACTTAAAACATTCAGACAACTTGGTACTAAGTAATAGCCATTAAAATATTTAAAGTGTTAAGCAAGTGCATATGTCCCATTTGTAATTAGGAGTGAAGTGGCAGTTCCTGAAGTTAGGATCTACAGCCACAGCAGGTTTAAGAGACCTTGTTAAGAACAACAAACCCTGGAGGAGTTACCACTGTAGGGGCTCTCTTGTGACAGAAAAATAGAAATAGCATTAATATGCTCACAAGTCACAAAATATTTGGGTACTGGAAGGACACATTTTTATTCCATATGACTGTAAAGCAAAGTCAAAAGATTATAATCCCCTCTAACACAAAATATACACAGCTAAGTATGCTTTCTAAAATAAAATATGGCATTACATTTTTTGTTTCAAATACATTGATACCTATCGGGCCTTTTAAGGAATTGTTGCCAAATCCAGATTAAACTCTTTGCAATTCTGTTCAGTTAATGCACAAACACAGCTACATGCAATACTCACTGTTCAGAGTTGCATCACATAAAAAGATTTAAGTACATGCTAGTGAACATAACTTTGAAACTTCCTTTATTGGCTTCTTTAGGTGCTTGCCTGAGATTTAAAGAGATAAAAAGTCTTACTTTTAGTCATGAATTATTAGAGCTATTTGATCCAAACAAACTACACAGTGACATGCAAGCTTCTGATAACCCTCGTGTTGCACTGATTTTACATTAAAAATCACAGTCACTAATTAACAGACTTCAAACTGCAATAACCTGAATTTTTGGTTTAGCTTTTCTCTGATTTTCTTCCCTCTCATTCAGACAGGAAGAAAAACTGTGGGAAGTATCCTATAGACAAACTCACTCTGATCTTTTGTATTAAAATGCTTCTTCTAACCAGACAATGACAGTTACTCTATGTATTTTAACTGAAGGGCAACTAAGTCTACTGTAAAATTAAGCCTCTGTGATGGAATCTTTGTCTACAGCAACACTGACTTCATAGTCAGGTAACTTCTCAGGTAAAAGAGGAGTCACATTTTTGGTGTGTAGCCCAACACCTGTAACCAAACAAGCATCAGGACAAAGATTCATGATGTGAAACAGCTGAGGTTAAAAGTTACTTCAACTATTTATCCCCCCAACATAGCTAATACAAGTAAAGCTTCCAATACAGAAGGGATATACTTCAAAAGTAAACTGGAAGGAAACCCCACATGTATTCTTTATTCTTACCTCAAAGAAAAAAAAAAAAAACAACCAAACAAAAAACAGAAAAACAATTCAGTACTGCTGTAGAGGGTGGGCTGAACTAAATAAAATCGTTATATTCCCCCAGTGTACAGCACAGGTAGACAGCACGGTGGCCTCAGACCATTTCCAAGTTTGCAACAGCTTGTAGCAAAGGGAGACCAGTTCTGCCTGTTGTAGGTTAAGTTTCTTCTACTCTCAACAGGTACAGAGCTAGATCTGATCCATGGGCAAAACTGAACAGTTGTTTCTGAACACACTTATGCCTTGAATATTCTATTAACACAATGCCAAAAAAATCATCTAAAAGATTTTTTCATGGTAGATGGTATTAACATAATGATTTATTCTATAAGAGAAAAAGTACTCGTTTTCAGGTATCCTGAGTACAAACATATTAACATAAATTCATTAAAAGGCTTCAGTAATTTGACAGTAGATTTAGCATGAATGCTGACGTATGTTAACAATGTGCCTAACTAGCAAGAAAAGGAATGTTTCACTAGCAGGGAAGCTAAAGCTCTAAGTAATTGCAAAAAGATAAAACCTAAGATTGAAGATTGAAGCATTCTGAGGTTTGGAAATCCATGCTCAGAGCTGCCGACATACTCTTAGTATCTAAATCCGGTATTTTTCAGTTGATCCTTAAATTATACAATTAAGACATTTTTCTCCATCACAAGAGACCCATCTCATTTTCTAAGATGACCAAAGTGTACTCTCTGAATGTTTAAGTATGCAAAACTTCTCGTTCAGCTTCAAGCTCTATTTGCCTCATATCATCAGAAGTTACAATGAATGAGCTTCACAGAGAGGTAGAAAAAATCATGAATTATGAAAATTCAGGTTCAGTGCCAGGTTCCTGAGACCATTGCATTTAAAACATTGTAGGAAATCAGTCAGCAGGGCTTGGTGCAGTGAAATGTGTTTTTCCTTTCCACACCTCCTACTGAGAGAGAGGCAGGGTGCAGGGGATTAAAAAACAAAAAAAAACATCATCCCCCAACTCGTCAGATGCACAGATTCACAACTCCTTTAGTCTACAACTCTTCCTTCTACCCTACATTTGCATCCAGATTTTTTCTTTTTCCCTCTACTGCTTGGGAACTACTAAAGACGACATTTTTCTACAAAAGGAAAGGGTGTCTTTCTTTTTATTACCAGTGTCTTAGAAGCAGCATCATCCCTAGCAGGAAGTAATTGCCGGTCAGTGCTAAATGTCATCTGTCCTCAAGGGATCATCTTATCTACTGCTCGATCAGCGTAAGTAAAACCTTCAGCTAATTTTGTCTCTTAACAATCTTCTCTTCAGCTTCCCCTTTAACCCTGCATGTGTGCTCATGTGTGGGGTGGCAGGAAGAGTGGGAGTGGGGCATGGCAAAGAGAAGAAGGTACCTCAACTGAATTGGACAGGAGTAGGTTTTCATGGCAGTATGAAACAGCACCTGCAAGAACTGGCAATTTCACAATGTTTAAAAGTCCTTGTTCCAGACTCGAAGGCAATACAAGTTACCCAATAAGACAAATAAGTATTTACCAGTATAAAAGTTAAACATTTTAGGTTTGTGGTAAAAGGTAATAAATTTAAATCTTCAATCATAATTTAAAATTAAGTCCAAGAAACCTTTACTGTAAATTTCACACGAAGAAAATCAGTAACTTTATTATGTCCTAATAGTCAATACATCTGTTTATAAATAACTGCTAGATCATTTACTTACTCAAATTCTTAAGACAGAAATAAAAATGAGGAAATAGTTCAGTTTAATTAAATAGTTTAACACTAGACTTATTACCTACATATATTTCACGTCAATTTTGATAGCTGAACCCTTTCAAAAGTTTCTTCTCCTCCCCCCACCCCCAACTGATAATCCTTATGTGATTAAATTAAAAAAAAAAAAAACAACAAAACACACTTCTACAAAATCTAGGGAGAACAGTTTATTGAGTTCTACCTGTCTGAAAAGTGCTGGTGAAGAGTTGCTATTTCATGCTTTGTCTGTAGAGGTAAGTCGAAAGAGAAACTGTTGCAAAAATCAGCTCATTTGAAAACTGATTCTCCAGAACTTCTTACCGTTCCTAAGTGAACACAAATGTGAAAATTTGTTTACATGAAGCTAGTCCTTTTCATTTTCAGATGCAACATCTACACTTTAAGTTCCCTCAAAACTATTAAAATACTTTCAGGCAGTATTAATGTACAAAGAAGCAATTAGTCATATCTTCAAGAACCCAGGTATCCCAGCTCTAAAAGTGCATGATTTAAAACATTAGTAATGGAATATTTTGAAAGAACATTCTTATTCAGTATTAATGCATGCTATTATTACAAAAGTACCCATTGCATATAGTAGGAACAACAATTTTTCTTTTGTAGACAACAAAAAAGCATGCTGAATGGTATCAGATCGGTATAAATCTACTTTTAATGAGGTTCAGGACACTGTTCAAGTCCCATTAAGAGCAGCTTCCTCCAACTGTGCACCAGTGTAAGCTTGCACAGATGTTAAAGTTGTGCACTAACGTGGCTTAGACTGGCCTCAGGCATTTTCAAAGCAGGGCATTAAGACTGGATCTTAAATTTTAGTAATCATTCATTTAATTTGTTTAAATAAAATATTAAAAACCACTATAAGAATTAGGCATAAAAGCATGTTCAGTAACAAACGCAGGCCTAACTAGCAGAACATAGAGGTATTTACACAAATGCGGATTTACTATGGTCTTTACTATTGAGAAGACATCAGAATGTGGACCATGTGCTCAAAAAAACCAAGACCAAAACAAACAAATGAAAACCCTGGGGAAGAGCAATATAAATCCCGTGTCAGCACAACTGCAGAAGTTATAATCCCATATAATGGGTCAACTTGGTTTAATGTGAGGAGTAGTCACAAATAAACCAGTCTGTAGTAATTTTAGCAACTGGATTAATAAAAATATTTAAATTAAACTGCAAGTAAACCACTCCAAGTCAATAGGATATTTCTATAAAGCAGCTGATGACACCAATTTTCTAAATGGATGGTGAGGAAATACACAGAAAATCCAAGATGAAAGAGCAGACGAAGACATGAAGCATGTTAAAATGATGCAACGAAACAGAGTATATAAATTAAACAGGAATGTTTAATCAAGACAATCCTTTTTTTTTTTTTTTTTTAAACAGAGGTTCTTCAGGAATTTTTTTAACTGGAAAACAAAAGCCTATTCCCACAATAGAGAGGCCGTTTCTTTCAAGCAGCTCTGTTGCACAACTGTTACCAGGACCCTAAACAATTTAAATTGTTGTATATTGATATTTCTGAACTAAAAAGTTTTAAAATATTATATAGATTTTATTTGTGCTCCACATATCGCAAGCAATTAACAACACAAAGATTCAGTTCCTCAGCTAGAATACCAAACTCTATACCAAGTATTACATGTACACAATACTTGCACAGTGACAAGCACAAGAAAGTACTAGTTGAGCACTTACTTTCAGAAATCCATACCAACTCTTAAAATCCATTTCAATTCTCTCATGCCACCCAGTCTACAATTTAAGGCATCTCCACACAGCCATCCATCCACCCACCCACTCCCATACACACAATTCACGTTGGAGGTGTTTACTTTTACAAAAAAATCACTATGTCAGTCAGGTACCATTTATTATTTATCCCTATAACTGTGTCAGCATTGAGATATGACAGTTAAACCAGTGTTAAATCAATACAATATTTACATAGCACAGCACATTAAGCTTGAGACACTCACTTGGGGGATAAAACCACATTTTAGAACAGGACAAAGGTCACCATTATTATGTGTTTGAAAACAGCTATTTACAGGTCCCTATGACATAACTATAATCTGTACACTGTTCCACGGGGCAGGCAGAAGCAGGATAGGCATTTATTTTGAGGGATTTTAAACATACAATTTGGAAGCATATTATTATGCTACCCTGAACGCCATAAACCACCTTAACATTCTCCAAGGTGGTCTCGTATCCTAGAATGGCATGTCCAGCTGATACAAAACAGACAACACAATGTTTACTTTGTGGAGAATTTTTTACTCCTGCTATTCAGTCATCTGAACTTTGAAGGCAATTCGTCCCAGAAACTTGTCACGATCATCTTCATTTTTTAAATTAGGTGAGCCCAGGATCTTACACTCAATTGTTATTTCTTCTTTGGTACTGTTGGAGTTAATTGCTAGTTGAACAGCCACTAGAGGCTGTAAATAGTGAGCCTAGTAAACAGAAAGACGGGGAAAATATTTGAGATAACAGAGTAAGTTAGCATTTAAATTAACATTTAATCCATCAGAACAGTTAAGAAAAAAGCTAATTAAGAACCCAACCTTTCAAAGCCCAGTCCGACTCAGGTGAGACTTTTTTCCAAGTTAGATAGTCAGGTATATATTCTTTTTACTATTTCTTACCTAATACATTCAACATAATTTAAGTCACAGACAGTATCTTTAAGAGGCATATCACTTTACTCCTTTCTATTACATTGGGTCCAATTTTTCTAGAAACCTCTACTTGAAACAGCCTCTGAAATTATATTCTTCCTTCCTATCCATTCCATTGTCTCTTCTGTTTGTTTTGGTTTTTTTTTTTTTAAATCTGCTAATTTAAGTGGTTTTTGCCAAAAGCATGATTCAACAAATACTAGTAAACTAGCTTTCCTTCCACCCTATCCCATTTACTTGTTCAGCAACAATGCATTCTACAATGTGTTATCTGTTTGATAGCTTTACACAGAAACCTTTCCTTGAACATTCTGACAGTATCCTGGTCAATCATATCTGGCGGAACAATTACAATTGTTGACTCCATTCCCTATAATAAAAATTAAAATTTAAGAATGAATGCAGAATTAATTTTTCTTTTGTCAATGCAATATTATTTCTCAAGTCCCATTCAATTAGGACAATGTGAATTCTCTTGTAAAGTGCCTATGAATTAAATAAGAGCTTATTTATTATACCCTGTTAAAGCAGCATTTCATCCAATATTCATAAAGTATTTCTGTAATTTATTTATAGTTTTTAGGTCAATACTGCTGACTGCTGATTAAGCAAAATTATTTTCTTGGTAAAAATTCATAAAAGCCAGTGGACTAAATATGACACTACAGTATTATACAAGCATAAGCCTTAAATTTTAATTGAACAAAATTTTGGGTTAGTTTTTTTTTTTCTTCATTAACCTAAGAGACTCCTTAATACATTTCTGTTATTTTTAGGCTATCTTCTCTACTTGTCTACCAAAGAAAGCACTACAGAATACTTGAAGCCTCATTTACAAAGAATGATGGCATGGAAGCTGATGTCCTAAAATCTTTAATGTGAAGTCCTAGGAAGAAGTAGACTGAAATAACTACTTTCCTTGGATAGTGATTTTACTAGCTCAGAAGTTTTCCTGTGCTCCTACAAACTTCAGACTGGGAGGGGGAAATGCAGCTCAAAATTCTCCGGTTGTAAGGGTGATGAGTTTTCTAAAAATCAGAAATAAAATTCCTGTATTTCCTCAGAGAAGTCTTCTCATTCCCAAGATTTTTCAAATAGATACACAAATTTTTATGATGTTTTGAAGACAGATGATACTAGAATGGACTTTTACTCAACATAAAATTTGGAGGGGAGGGGGGAAGAGAATCAGCATCCTCATTAAGCACTACATATCATCTAAAAAAGGTAACTTTCCCTAACGTCACGGGGTTGGGATCATTGTGCTGGGCAGCAAAAGGCAATTAACCATTCTGGACCATGAAACTGTAGATATTAGTACTTTTATGGCTCCTACCTTAGCACAAGAGCAGCAATATTAGTTGAGTCCTCTTAACTCCTTTACAAAATACAGTAATTCAACAATTCCTCACTAATATAAAAATTCTGTTGTAGAGCCAAGAAATCAATCCAGTCTCTTGAAACCTAGTCAAATACCTCAGCCTCTCACAGCTCTTCTTACTGCCTCTTCTTTTTCACAATATACTACTGTTACAAGAACTGAGCCTCACTTAAGCAAGAATCCCTCAAACCATAGCCCCTATCCCACATGACAAAGTGAACATGAAAGGACATTGAACCAAAAACTAAAAAAAAAACAAAACCAGAACAAAACAAACTTTAAATTGATTTTAAAAAAATTAAAGCTTTTTCTTAATCACCTAAGTCAAGCAAGGAATAGCATTGAGTTTTGCCTGACTTCATTACTGCCCTTTCATAATCTTCCCTTTTCCATCAGTATAGCAGCAAGACAGGAATTCTGTCAGGAAAGTTCTTCATCCTATCTTTGGTACAAACTACCTCCTGACATCTCAAGGTCTACTGATGCTGTATTTTTGTGTTTCTTAGAGAAGTAGTGCTCTCTTTCCCTAGTCTTTCATTCCAAGAAGGGGACAGAGTATGTACTAACTCTGTCAGTTGGAAGCACAGGTTGACAGTCTTTCTCTAATCTTGTATGTCTAAGAAAACGGATGGTTTACAAATTCAAAAAGTCTGGCAACAACATGGAAAACACAGAACTGCCCATAGTAACATGAAAGCAAATGTTGAAAAACAAACTCCTTCCTCATTAGTAAAAGCCATGGGAGGATTAAAAAAGCTTATGTTAACTGCTCTAAGTAAGTACAGAGTACACTGGAAAAATAACTGATAAAGGAATAATTTAGTACAAAAATCAATTTGGGGAAATTACAATCAACCACTATAGTATACTATGGATCTAATAGATTTATGTTTAAAAAGTACTTTTGTCTTCAACAGTGAACAGTGAAGATGTTTATTAGACTAAATAACTTGGTCAATAACAGGCAATATAATTTTATATTTGATAGAAGGTACAGATTTTCTGTATGTAGTTATTAAAGTTGATGAAAGAAAAATAAAAAAAAACTAAATTCAAGTTTGAAAAGAAATTGGAGTTTTAACGCTACGTATTCAGTCACTATAAAGTAGTAAGCTTTGGGGTTTTTTAAAACTTAAGTGTTCTTTAATTAGATAAATAAAATTGATGTCAGAATACAATGAGGGTAGATGGAGGACGCAAAGAAAAACAAAGATAAGAAAGTAATAATTAAAAAAAAAATCTGCTGCCTTGAAGTGCTTCTTCATAAAACAGAGCAAATAGAAAACGTGATCCCAGAGCCACAAAGGAATATAATCAACAATACCATAATGAATTATAAACTTAATATCCTATACATAAACTCAAAGGATTAGCTATTAGAAACTGTATTGTAATCTGAAGAACCAGTTCTCTTTTCCTGCTTTTCCCTGCATTCAAAAAGATTCCAAAAGACATCAGTGACCAAAAAGCAGCAGGTGCCCTTACTACTGCTAATATACAGCCTCTTCTTCATTAGGACAATGCCCAGTTTATTTCCTTATGTCTGCCAAAGCATATCTCTAATCTCACCAAGCACTGTGAAATTTCTGCATATGTAATATTCCTTATGAGTACCTCATGACAAAGTTCAAACTTCAGAAACAATCTGATATTAGTAATTATAAATGTAAACAGAAACAAAACATTTACAAAATGAAGACCATCATTAAGGCATACTTACATGCAAGCTTTTCCCATAGTATGGGAAGTACATTAAGTCAATCAAGCCTTCAGGAGGAAAATAATTTATCTCAACCATGCCTTCTTCCTGTGATTGGAGATAGCAACAAAATTAAAAGTTAACATCTGCTTGCATAAAAATGAATACACAATTAGAATTATAACCCAATGATAAAGTGCAAGATTCCTAAAAAAAGGCAACTGAGCTCCAAAGTCTTATAAATCTATTTTGGAAGTTATTCTTTTTGGCAAACAGTTACATGCTGCACACATCTGCTACAGTAAGGATTATTAACAGTAGTATTTAAATTAGTAATCAAGCCAAAACAGCTTGCCTTCATGTTTCCCTCATGAGTCAAAGAAAAGGGGAGAGGGGAAGAGGATATTCATTGCAATGAATAATTTAACAATCACCAAAAAAAAGCCCACATGTAAGTGAAAATCCCAAGTATCCACAAGCAAGCCTGTATATTTTGGTGAAGCAACAGCACATCTGTATTTAAATTAAAGTTAAAGATTAATTTCTGTTTAAAGCTGGGTTTTTAAGCCTCTCAGATCTGGACCAATATAACCCTTCACAAAGAACTATAGCCCCCTCCCTGCAATGGTGTCCTATCCCTAACATTTGTTCAGCTAGCTTTGGAATACGGGCTACCTAAAAGGAAACCCAAGTTTAAAATGGGGATGTTACTAGAGTTTCTGGGTGTCATCACCACCTTAGAGAAACAATATGCATACGTATGCCTTATCACTAGACTTTCCCCTGCAATCCCAAATCTTGTAATAAGAAGCATCTGCCTACAAAGTTGCTGCCTAATTTCTGACTAAGGAGTCACCCAATCTGTAAGATATACAAAATATGTATATATGATCAAGCTGTCCCAGACACAGGCTATCAGTATAGCGATACACAGACACATCTCCCTACATACAATATTCCTCAGGACCATGTATCCTGGCAGGATGTCAAACTACTGCAAGTTTAAACCACTAGGAAATGCCCACATCTAATGTGACCTTCTATAATAAGGTAATAAGCATATTACCACAATATAGGGAAATGCCACTAAAACAACACCCCCAAATGCTAAATGTATCTTCAGAACATCACTGCTTGTTCAGTGTCATTCACAAGTTCCAAGTGCATTAGTAACTTTCATTGTTTTTTCTATACTACCATACACAACAGCTGCAATTTTTAAAAGATACACTACAAAGCTCAGAAGACAAATGCAGCAATAGAACTAAGCAAAAGAGGAACACAACGATCAAAAAATAGTAAAGAATAAACCACAGCTCAAGAATACCTTCTCCTCGCCCCCTCAAAAGAACAAACAATATGTTGTTTAGGATATGGCCACATTCTTGTTCCTTTCCAGTCTAAATTATTGCAATTCTTCAATGTATGTTTATTAAGTATTTTGGATCTTGAACTAGAAAATTTAATTACTAAGTAGAAATGTGTTGCTTTTCACCATTATTTTTTATTTTATTTAAAGCTCATGCAGCTGAAAATACTCATTTTTCAAATATATTTATGAAATAATGGTTAAAAAATCAGAATACAGAATAACATAAGAAAGGAGTAGAGCTTTCGGGAGCAGCTAAACAGAAGGCATGCATGCAGTCATAAATATATATGCATTAGGCTATCAATGCAATAGCAGAGAGGTTCTGGGACGTGCAACTGCCTGTCTCATGCAACTGCTGTGGGGTTTGGGGTTTTCTTTAATAATTAATTAATCCTAATAAATATCCCTACACAATTTAAAAAAAAAACCCTACACCTAAACAACCTGCATTTGTTGAAGAGCTTCAAGAATCATCCCATTAGTGAGTGTCACTTTTTCTGCTTACCAGTTACAATTTCCACAAAGAGTTGCAGGCAGGCAGCAAATCTAAAAATCAGACCACTTATCTGGACAGACAGACTTCCCCCTCACTTACTGGGTCTTTATTAAGACTGTGTCTTAGAAAGAATAATTTTGCAGATGTTAAAATAACGTACAAAGACCCAAGGAAAGAACTTGGGCAAGACTGGTCCGTAATCATTTGAGTAGAAGAAATGGTATCACTGCACAAGATAAAGAGCAGTGTCCATTAGTAGAAACTGTAAAACATCTGAGATTTCTGTCACAAAAAGCAAGGTAACTCAGATGAATATGTTGACAATAGCGAGGCATGTTGTGTCATTCATACAGCCATTCTTCACTCTTGTAAACTAGAAAGTGATACCTAATACAAACTCAAGACGGTCACTAAATAGCAGAAATATATATATTTTGGAATTAAGGCTATTTTTCTTTTCTGTAGTTAAAAAAAAAATCATGCATCAAATCTACCAGTTTCCAGTAAAGGTAGTTTTAACTGGAAGGAGTACTGCTGCAAGATGTTCCAGTGCACGTGAAAGTGCGCACCTCCAGCCCCAAACTAAAGACCTAAAATGCTGATCTTCAAACTTCTTGGAAACACAATCCTTTTTTGGCTTGTTTGTCTTTTTGGAGATCCTCTATACTACAGCAGGTCAGTTTCTCCAGGGTGCAGGAGGAAGAATCAGCTGTAATTACTGTCTGACACTGCAAACACTCACTTCCCTCATCTACAGAAATTACAGTGATGACAGCTACCACTATGTGGGGCAAAAGGGGAAGCATCCCCTGCTATCAAGTGTGCTGACTCAAATCACAGATCTATCTAAAATGTTTCTATTTTTAAAAAATCCCACAGGAAAAATGTAGGGAGAAGAAAAGAATTGCCTCACAGGAGAATGCTTGAAGAACATAAACTTCAAACTCAAAACTTAGATGACGTTTCAGGTGGCAAAGACTGGCAGGATGTGCAGACAGAAGTAATGAACCTTATTTTGTATTTGAGAGACTTGTCCTCTTAATTAAAAAAAAAAAAATTTTCTATTTGAAAGTCAGATTGTGTTAAGTCCAGGCAGATGCTTCTCCAAATTGCTCTCAATATATGTAAAACTCTAACTGTAAAGAACAAGAAACATTTAAAAACACAGACAAAGGGGAAACGAAAATTGGTAAACAGCAAATCTACAGGTTTTAAAAAAAAAAAAAGTCTGCTCTACAATGAAGGGAACATGATAGTAGGATTTCCGCTTTGCTCAATTAAATCACCTTTTAAACAAAATTCATCTTTGTCACTCAGAAAAATTCCTAGTAAGTTACATTTGTGCTATGAACTGCACAAACATGCTCACATATTCTATGAAGCTAATACCTAGTGTGGGGTTTATGTTCAGTAATGCGTGTCACCTGGATTAAACTTTGCAATACATCCTGAATTCTTTTAATTCACATTTGCCGACAGCAACACAAAAGGAAAAAAAAAAAACAAAACACCACAACAGAACACATCAGTTACTTAAAGACTAAGCAAACACCCTGAATAGGAGAAGCAATAGAGAAGTACAAATGACCACTACACTTCACCTTCTGTTATGAGCCAGTATTTAGGGAACGTTCAAACACAGTGGCAGGTGTAATGCAACTTTAAAGTCATCTGCAAAATGCACAAAAGCCTATTGGCTATCCTTCTGCACCCTTCCAGTGTGCACACCAGAGGGTCACAGTTCACATCCTCATATCAACAGGATCCGTAAGAGCCACAAGATATTAATTCCAGGTTAGCGTTCGCCTTATCCACTACAGAAGAGGAAGAGACCATTACACAGCACTCATATCCTGAAGTGCCAAAGAAATAAAAATGGAATTGGAAACAAGGCCTCACAAGCTGATGCAAAGAACAGCGTAATCCTTTACATTTGAAGAGTTTCAATAAGCAAAGGGCATAACAGAAATGAGAAGTTCTGTAAAACTGAAGCATAGGCAAAAGCAGAAAATGAAAGTTGTTGATGCTGCTTTGTTGTCTACAGAGAAGAATGAATTGTAACCTATACTTAAGCTTTCCTAAGCAGGTAAATCATGATGAGCTAGGGCAAGAATAGGTTAATTTAAGATAAAATAGATGCATTCAAGTCACTGAAGTGAAAGTCTGAAGAAGTCACTGAAGAACTAACAAGATTCATAATCTTAAAATTTAAGAACACCACACTTGTGTAGATCAGAGAAATTCTAAATGCATATGGCAAAAAGCAGTACTTTGTACTTAAAGAAAGAGGATGCAAGAAAATACATACCATAACATACAATACAATTTAAGTATCGCAAAGGGTAAAAAAATAGCAAAAATACCCCACCAATAACTAAGTTGTTATCAAACTTATTCAAACTTATTCTTTTGCTAGTGAAATCAGCTAAGAGGATAAGAAAAAGCATCATCTGTGATTTGCTTAGTATAGCTTTTACCACTGTCTCAAAGAAATACAATCATCATAAAATAGGATTACCAACAATATTTCATAAATCACTTGAACATTAGTTCTCAACACCTCACAAGGCATTTCAGGTGGAACTGAAGATGACTGGATCCTATTCAGTGTTTTCAGTAAGGACTCATGAGATATAAAAGAAAGTTCATTCATTGATGGCACCAAGCCGTAAGTAGTTCAAAACACTTCAGAGAACTCGTTCCCCTTAAAATGATGACAAAAAATTACAGAGGGGGGGCCAAAAACAGCAACATGAAATTCAAAGCTCTGAACTTCAAGAAATCACATACACAAATACAGACTGGTGAACAACCAAAAGAAAGATCTAAGTAGTAAAACGATTAAAATAAAGACTCAATGTATTACAAACGGCAAATTCACTTCGAGACACTTTATTACGTCCAATGTGATGACAGAGGGAAAAGTTAACGATACCTCAGCTAGAGGCAAACTTCTGCACAGTTTGGGATACCACATTACGAAAAATTATAAACTAGAGAAGTCAAAGAAGAAAGAATACTAGTAAAAGGAGAAGGAATTTAATTTCTTTATTATAAAGAAACAAATAATTCCTCCAACAGAACAAAATTTTTTAAGCATGGACACAAAGAAATGAGTCTCAAATAAGAGAAGGAATCACCTTTACTTGCAACAGACTGTCATGGGGAGATCAAAACTTTCAAAGACTCCACAAAAATCAAGTACTAAAATTTATACCTACCACAGGTACCTAGGATGAAGGCATGAACTCTTACAGTATTTGTCTCATTAATTACTGAAATTTCCCAGCCTACACTTTTATCAGTCACCTCAAGCTAAAAGCCATGACTCCATCCCTTGCTTAAGCTACTTAACTTACCAAGGCTTTCACTGCTCCCCCAGCAGTCTAGGAAAAATATGCAGAAGTCAAAGTAATCACTATAGTTGCCATAAAACATTCTGTGTAAATCCATTGGTACATAACAAATATGCATAGATTAGCTGTTATTATAAGTAGTTTATACTCGATTTGAAGGCAACTTTTACTTGCACATTAACATCAGTTTCCACACTGTGTCTTACCCATAATTTATAAAATTGTCTAAGGTGCACTTGCAGCATGGAGAAAAAATAAAAAATATAGGTTATGAAATGAGAAAACAAAACACAACTCACAATAAATAAATAAATAAACATGACCACAAATTACATGTATGCATTTTCCTCGACTCGAAAGCAAGTCAGGTAGCTCAAATACATCTAAAGATGAAAGAACAAAAAACAACAAAAAAGTATAAGTACACTGAAGAAATTAAATACACTAAAACTAAACTAGATGTGCAGTAGATGAAAACAAGGAAAAAAAAAGTACAAAGTCTAACAAGAAAGGAAGAGTGAAATATATGTTTTGACACAGTATATTACTTCACTTTTCATGCTAATCACAATGAAAACTAACTACACACTTATTTCTTACATTCAGAACTGACCTTAGATGCACAGTGTATATGTGGTTCTCCTTCAGGCTTTAATCCAATTATCTAAAGGAGAGAAAGTTAAAATATTTATAGTTTCTTCCCTTTCCAGTTTTACAGACTGAATTTGAACTTTTCCCCCACTTAATACAACAGAGTTCATAACAGCAGCAAATCTATCTAGTGTCATTTTTATACGAAGCACAATTTTAGACTACGACTAAGATTTAAAGCATTGTTAAGTTAAAGCTCAAGCAGTTACAGTGGCCACAGAAAAGACTATTTTCTTATTTTACGTTCAACATGTAGCGTTAATCCCTCAAACCAGTTAGCAGTTCAAGTAATGTATAACATCACTGAAAAGTCAAATACTTACTCACTCAGTAAAGTTTTCATCACCTTACACAGTTTAGGAGTTACAGAATGTGTGACATTCTAATTACGTTTCTAGAATGCAGACATGAAGTAAAACACACTTTACCTGCACAGTGTTTTAGAATCTGTTACATAGAACAGTAAGCAAAACCAAAGAGCACTGCACTCCTTAAAACAGGGTTTTCAGATATTTCGATGCAAGTAATCAAAGCCAGTACATGTAAGTATCAGAATGCTCAAAAAGCTCATTTCATTTTACTCTCTGAAACACACGAATTGCTAGACGTTTCGGTAAATTACACTTATTCCAGAAGTGCAAATGTTTTGAGAAGCAAACTGAACACGTATTTCAGTCCTTTTCTACAGCTGTTTTTCATAAAGTGGTAGTTGGGAGCACTTATGCCAAGAATTAAAAAACAAGTAGGCACTTACTCTGTTCATTTTCACAAGCACGCAGGGAGTTCCTTTAGAATAGCCAAAGGTCTTATCTTCCTTTCCAGAGCATTGTCCAAGCTCAGAGAGGTTAAATCGACATGCCTTTTTAACAGCAACATCATTCTGATCAAAAATCCTTCCTGGTGTACAGTTTATGTTTTGGGATTGCTTTGAATCATCATATGCTATGAAACACAAATAGTTTGTAAATCAATGGTATAAAGCATACAAGTAGCCAAAAACTGCAGAAGCCTATATAAACTTCTAATTTGTAGTTGTTAGTTGTCTAGGAGTTGTCTCAAAGGATTATTTTCAGAGCGCTATGTCTCTTATACCCATCTTAACAACCACTTACTTTTTCAAAGCCTGTCAAGAAGTAGCACTGTACTTGAATGAAAGAATAACACTGTCTTGCTTTTCTAATCGTATCAATAATCACAACTTCATTAATTTCTGTACATAAACTAATTATGTATTCTAAGTTAATAATGTATTAAAAAAAAAAAACTATCAAGTTTTTACCTCGCAACTAAACCAGTTTTCCCTTTGCACATGTTTCTTTTGTAAACACACTGGAAAACTTCAAGTATTTCAGTGACTAATATTAAATTGCCTCTACATTTACATCAGGTCGTATAACTGATGTTATACTAACATCCCAAGTTGTTTCTCACTTTCTTGTGTTTCACAAGTACCCAGATCACGTTGTCACAAATGCTCATCTATTCACATTTAACATGTTTTGTGGTTTTGTTCCCCCCTCCCTTGCACCCCACCCCCAGCTAAGCATAAACAAGTAAAATGGGAAAAGAGTAATGTAAGTTCATCCTCAATGTGCAAGTCCAAAACTCCCTGAACTGCAGGAGAGGCAGGTAATCATGAAAAGTAGCATTCCTCCCAGGGACCCTTGGCAGAGCTCCAAAAGAAAAGCCTACTCATAGAAGCTTTTAGCAGGCACCAAAACTGCAAATCCAGATAGATTCAAGTTATAATTTGGGTAGCTAACAAAGCAACTCATGCACACAGGTGAGATTTTACAGCACCTCCTCAACTCTGACTTACCACTTTTGAGGGGTTAAACTTTCCAATATTTTAAATTGATGTCTATGTTTCTAGATTAAGTGTAAATACAGGCACTTATATAAAATCATGTTTGACTTGAACTAGTGATTTTGCCATCCTTCAGTCTTGTCCTGTGTTACCTTTTTTCTATGTTCTAAATTCAATGTTTTAATATTTCTGCCTGTAAATACTGTGTATCAGGGTGAAAATGAATAAATTGCAATTAATTTAATCTTTGTGTCCCTCATTTTTTAAACAGACAAACACTCAAGTTCCTAATACTAAAGGATTCTCACTCAGTTACCAAACCATTTAGATGAAGACTGATCAGTTAAGGCTTGATAAACTTTGCCTGCAAATACATGACCTATGTAATTTTACACTGAATTCTTTGGGCATATGTAATTTCTACATCTTGTAATATTTAAACAACTATGCCACCAAAACACTGGACTAGGACCCAAAACTCTCCATTACGTACTCCACTACTCCTCATGCTCAGGCTCCCTGTCCAATATAGGTATTGATACTCACCTTTTCCTGTAAAGTATATACTCAATAACACACGTCTAGAGTAAGCCTGAACTTGCATCAGTTTTCATTAGCAAGGTAACTACAAGCAAAAAAGGAAACTAATGTACTCAAAATTAAGACCCCTGAATTACTTGGGCAGTTTTAAGTAACTTACTTACATTCAAGAAATTTTCTAAGCGTAGAAACATATTCTGCATATGACTGGGCGTCACTCTTGTTAAAGTAAAATTCCAGTGCAGTATCTGGCTTTGGTGAAATCATAAGTCCTTAAAAAGAAAAAATGCAAGTAAAGGACTAAACAACATCTCTTCTCTACACCACTCTAACCTACTCAAAAATCATATCCAAAAATACCTATCTATCTGTAAAGAAACATCAACGTTACCCCTATATTCCGCAGTACTGGAAAGTAGTTCGTGTTTGAAGTTAGTTATCAAAATCAACATTACATGAATTCATACTTAAATTCAATCCAATGTATAATTCAATCCAATGTGCAATTCACAAACCAAACCCAACTGATTAGGAATAGCAAAATCAGCCAACTTAATCACTTTCAATCAAAGAATTTTACTGATTCACTTTCCACTTTCCATATTCAGCAAATTAAACTTAAAAAAATAATTGAAAAAATACCCAAAACCACACCCAGAAAAACCTCCATTTAAAGCTATGCTTCAAAGCTTTAGGCAACATAGAGTGAAGCTATGATTGTACTGATCTAATAGAAACCCACAAGAAACAAAGTATTTTTAAAAACTTTATAAAGCATAAAGATGGCTTGAAAGATTTCACATCAAAACAGACAAGCCAAGTTAGTTGTTAGTCCTTTCCTCCTCTCCTAAAACAGAAAGTTTAGATGTCACCTGTTTCATGGAGAATTCAAGAAACTTTATCAAACCACTGCATGTGTGTCACTTGAAGGGGCACGACTTAGGCTGTGGTAACTACGAACACCCTTGAGCTGCCTCCCAGGCTGCTAGCACCGGACACTGCAGCAGCCAGGGTCCCCCCGTCTGCTGCAGTGGGGGCCAACGGCTGGCTTCATGCAGCTGCTGGCTGAGGGTACTGCAACAGGGGCGATCTGCGGCCAGGGAGCCAGGACCGGCAGGAAAAACAAGGACACAGATTACCAAATGCTTAAGTCCAGCTTTGTGCTGAAGGATGAAAAAGGCAGACACTGACATGGAGTGTGGGCCCTTCATAGAGGCGAACTGTCCTTCTTCCCAGGATGTAGGTAAAGAAACGTACGGAGTTAAATCTTAGGGATTTTTTGTAGCAGATGAAAGCAAAAGGCACACTCTCTGCCAATACATACAGCCCCGTACCACCAGGAGCTGTCACTAACACGGATACCTAATGCTACTATTATTCAACACAGCTTCAGTAGCACAAGAAATAGCACTACACCACCAGATATTGAGAAGAGATTAAATCTGTTCAAAAAAGGTGTATGTTTGATTGCTTTATTCACACTACCTTAAGGTAACTCTTATTTGACATAAATAATTAGAATGGACAAAAACCCTACAGTTGTGATTAATAGATGAGTGTCCATGCATCTGTCTCTTCAAGTATGGCTGAGAACTGACATTGCAGTTCCACAAAAGAAAAAAAAAACCAACATATTTTTTATAAGATTAGTTTTCTTCTAAGTTAGAATATTAAATTTGTTTGATCAACACCAAATTTGGCATAAGGGAAGAAGTGCAATTACAGCAGCAACTAATTGTATCAGCTTAGGATGCCACGTAGTTTCCTATCCTCTGGCAAAACCAAATAAAACTAGATTCCCAGATGAATAAAATTTAAGGCAGAAACAAAATTCATCTCCCAAAAGTAAAAAGTAAAAATAAAATCAGGCCTTCTTTATACAAAATAAACATTTAAGAAGATAAGACTACAGTGGGAAGGTAAAGTCAGATAAGTTGTCTTCATGTTGGATTCTTAATACATTACTGTAGTTAATCAATCACAGTAAGCTTTGGAAAGCATATAGGAAAGTGCAATTAAGCAGCCCAGGTCTATTAAGGATTTACCTATAGAAATGACCAAGCTTCTTATCTGAAGGCAGGAATTATTACAAATACTTTAAATTGGGAAATAATAAAGGTATATACTAGAAATTTATCATAGACAAACATCTTTTAGATTATAAAAAAAACCCCCAGATATAATTTAATGCTTTTTTACTCTTTTTTGTACGATTTCCAGTAAAGCATAAATTCTCCTTTCTGCATTAGCAGCGGTTAGCTTATTTTCAGGCAAGCCACAACTAAATGCCTTAATGACTGACAGTCCATACAAAACTACAAATACCATTTTTGACTGCAAATTACTTTGCACCACTACAGTCATCTTCTGGCCTCCTGAACTGGGATTCAATAAAATACAAGATAATTATTAACAAGGCTGAAAAATTGTTGAAGGGGTTTTACATGCTAGGGGGTTTTGGGGGAGAAGAGATTGTTATTATCTATAGAATTACACTGTAAACGAAGGACTTAGATGGTGTTTTTCAAAGTGAATATGACAAAGTAACTAAACTAGTCATCAATGAATGAAACAATAATTTGAAGAGATTTATTGCTTCAGGGGAACTTCAAAAACATCCTAAGAGGAAGGGACTGCTCCACTTCCAGTGGATCACAGTCTGCCTAGAGACTATGGTGTAAATTCCACAGAAAAAGCTATCTGAAGGACTGATGCATTGACTGTGAGAGATGCAGGATTTGGGCTCTTTTAGAGGAACAGAATTAGCAGTCTCAGCATAGGATCACATCTAGGATTGAAAGAGATATTACATTATTCTACAATTCCAAGAGGGATTTAAAGAAAGGTTTTTAAATCATATGGATTTGATTGATACTATTATATCCCAGTTGTACAATGCAAGTCAGATATCAATTATAAAATAAATCAACTGTGAGATTTCCAAGTCTGTTTAACACAAGAGTAAAACCTTTGACCTACGTCATCCAGGTTTTGTGTGAAGAATTTTTTATAATTTAAAGTTTTACAGCCAGGACCATGACATGTTTCACTGCAAGTGAAAAATGACAGTTAAAGAGAAACATTAAAACAGAAATAAGCAATTTTATTAACTTCTATGTATGAGTAATTAAAGACATTGTTAATAAAATTTAATTCAGAAATGTTATAGGAATTCTTAAGTTAAAAACTAATTGTGGCATACATACTTACAAACATCCCTTATCACTTATTTCAAAACAAAGGAAAATTAATACCCTGAACTACGAGAGGCACAACAGAAAAAAAAAAAGTCACTCAAGTCCAGTATTAAGTCACAGCTACCCACAGCTCCATCCACTACCAAGGTTCTGACTACCACAAACGAAATGGGGAGAAATGGTCAACTAAGTCACCTTTTTTCTTTTTTTTTTATTTTTTTTTTTCTTTTTTTTTTTCTTTTTTTTTTAAAAAAAACTAAGCAGGTCTTTTTTATTATTTTTATTACTATTACTATTATTCTTTCCAGCATTTAGCCCATTCTTAGCTTGAAAAAAACAGCACAAATCCTCAAGGATCTCTTATAAGAAGAGGATACTCATTAGAGAAGGCCTGAACACTACATCAAAATAAATTCTGTTCAGAATCCAGAGACATTTATCACGTTGGCCCAATTGCAACTGGCTCACACAAAGATCACTGTATCAACATAAGTGTTGATGCAGCTGCAAGATGCTGGTTAATTTTAAGGGTTTGGAGTTCAAAAAAAGGAAAAAGTGTTTTAAAAAATAATGTTGTCTAACTTACGACAACATATTAATATTGCATAGCCATTTAGTTTTGTTGTGTTTTAAACATAAATTTGGTCCCTAAGCCAAGCTGTTATAAAATTTGAGATATCTTATCAAATTTTCAGGTGGCCCAATCATTTAAGTTGCATATACAAGTCAAATACTTACATTCTCCAGAAACAGTAACTAGAAAACACTAATCTCTTTGGTGTAGTTAAAGTATGCAGAAGCATCTTTTAAATCTTTCAGAGTGAAAATCCTTAATTTTTTTCCAATATGGAGATACACCAAAATAGAGCCTATAATGACAGATTTTTGTGATATATTTAAAACAATCTTAAAAAAAAAAATAAAAGTAAAAAAATAAGGAAAATAAAAAATAAAAAGAAAAAAGAAAAAAGACAACCACCTTATTATTCTTTTTTATTTGTGCAGGTTTTATTTTTCTATCACATACAGCTCCTTGAAGCAGCCAACAGTGGGACTGGATGGGCATGTACACAAAGGAAGTAGTTCCAGGAAGCAAGACACCACTTTTAGTGGCAGCTACATGTTATGTGGACTTATCTTCATCATAAAACAGGACCCTCTCTCTTCAGTGAATCCCTACATAATAGGTCAACAACCCCCGGAATCCACGGACACTCCATGTCGATGAAGGCTATCTAATACTACAATGAAAACTCTGGAAATGCCTTTGCATCATAGTCCTTACACACTCTTGAGCAGATCACCCCCATAGCACAGCCTTCCTGTACTTTCTTCAAAGTATCAAATACTAATCACTGGTGGCCTTCCACCTGATCCAAGAGAACTGGTTTATAGCATCTTTAAAGCAGTTTGATTAAATGATAATCCCACTTCTACAACAGCATGTTGTATGGATATGCAGGTAAAATTGCAGTCTACGTAAATGACAAATTCAACTGAAAAGAACTTAGAGAAAAAACAGCAAAAGTTAGCCCATACGTACAAAAAGCTACTGACTGAATTTATGCTATAAACTTATATAACTTGCGTCACACCACGTTTTACCTTTGAAACCTGTAAGTAATTGAATAATAATCACACTTTCCCATTGGCAGTTCATACTTCAAACAAACTCTCAAATGAAACTTAGCTGTTAAACCACACAGAGGTTTATGAAAAAATAAATACACTGTTACCTGGACTGGAAATCCGGTCGCGATATTTTGGTATATCACTGCTCAGTGTCTGAAGCATAACCCACATTGTGAATGTGAAGAGTGCTGCTAGGAAGCCATAAAATACCAGATAGAATAGTAAGATCAAACCTGTAAAGAAAAAGCTAAAATTACTATTTTCGTTTCAGCTAATTCCATTACCTATTTTGAAAATCAAAATGGGAAATAATCAATACAACATTTGGCTTTGGTTGCTCCCCCACAATCCCTTGCCACAGCTAACTGTAGTTATAAATCAGTATGCTTTTAGCATATGTACGTATTGCACAGTGCAGAATAATGCATGCAAAAGAGTTTTCTTCTTACTTTCTGGCTCTTAAAATTTACAGGGCATTTTGGTATTTCTATTTCTAAGAGCGAATCATTACAAACCACTCTTTGGGCTACATAGGAAAGCTGGTAAAGCAGTCCACTAGAAAAAAAAATAGTTTCACTTGTTCAAGGGAATTATAGTTTTGTATCTGGAAAGGAAGGGGTAGTAGGGAAGATGAAAGAACCGAGTGAAAAGATAAAACTATTACACTGGGTCTGGAACAGGTAGGAAGCAATTGGTGCTTTAATAACATACTTGATATTTGAGAGAACTCCACACAGAGCTTTCATTCACACGTATGCCCTGTTACAAGAGGCTTCTCAAGGTGAACGTGCTTTCTGCTGCGTATTTTTGAAAACAAACCAAGCCTTCTACTCAGACTTACAAAAAATCTTTGCCTAACAAATCCACCTGCTTTACCAATCTACGCCGGGGACCCGGGAATGTTCCTGGAATTCACCAATTACATGGATGTTACAAGCTTCAACTCGACAGTTGCTTAGGGAACAGCTCCTCAAAACCTGAGGAAACAGCCTTGAGGAAACAGCCTACTTCGACGCAGTACCTCTCCACCACTTCACTGCCACAAATCGCTAAGTGTTGCCTGTTCTTCCCCCCCCGGTTTTTCATGATGCACGCACAGACACACACTCGGGGCACACAGATCAGCTGTTTGCTGGCAAGACAATGTAACAGACAGGCCAAAGGTACAATCTTACCGTAGAGATGGCAGGGACTCAGATCAGCTGCAGAGATTTTCAAAGAACTTTCTGCCCTTTTCCTCAGAGGTATGATGCATAACCCTCATTTAAAAGCCTTTTAAAATTTGGGACAGCTCAATTATTTTAGTAACTAAGTTTTCAAACAAGGTTTTGTATTCTTGCCTTGTTTGTTTTTTGACCCTGGCGGAGACATGTTAGCGTGTCGCATTAAAGCAACAAAATAACAGCATACTGTTTGCTACATTTCCTTGGTTTTGCTTTCCGAAGTTCTGAGAATACCTATTGATGATTACTATTAGGTTACCTTTCAAAATTTACATTTACCTGGAGATAGTTCCCAACTAAAGATGAAGCACGTATACTATAGAGATGGAAGACTTACTAAAATATATTTAAAATCCAACAGAAAGTGTTTTACTAATCAAGTATACAAAACTAACCTAAAAAGTGTGTGTGATTCTGCTTTAAGCTTGAACACTTGAGACTTCAGGACACGGGCACAGACATTGTCAAAAAGACTGGGAGCTGTACAAGTATTGAGAAATTCAGATGCTTGCACAGAGAGCCATCTTCAAAACCTTTCTAATTCAAAAACATAACCAAACAATGATGCAAATTCGATTTTTATGAAATATTCTAGCTATAAGGCTGCTATCAGGAAGCCACAGAGGTATAACTCAGGTCAAGAAAAGCACATCAAAACCATTATGCAACATCCTACCACTAACACTTGATTATATGAGAGAATCAAGTGCAGTATTTTTCACCCTTCCATAGAAAAGGAAAAATCAAAAGCAAAAATGACTGTACCCCAGTGATGAGTACTGTCCACCGGAAGATGACAGAAGGAAGCCTAACGCCTGGCTCCTATCCCAGAAACCATGCTGGCATTTTGCAGTGAAGTATTTTCTAGTGTACTGTACTACACTACCCCCCGTAATTTATGACTGCTAAAGACACAAGTACCTGTGTTACTTCTGGAAGAATCCAGTGTCCAACAAATGCCCTTACAAAACCTTTGGCCACCTCTCATTTTGATCCCTACAAGTTAGTCAATTCTTGAATACACTTTCATCAAGCTGCCTAAAAAGTACACTTTCCATCAAGTGACCAAGTCATTCATCGATCAGTTCCAATAGAACAGAAAAAAGTTTGACATTTAAGACAAGCACCTTCTGTGGTAATTAGCATAAAAGCAAGAAAGTCAGGGAAATCTTTTTCATTGTGCTATTTCAGAATACATCTGTATTTTAATTTCCAAAAGATGATGCCTAAATTCACTGAGTAAGAAACAAATTAAAAAAAAAATCCCTGCCTGTTTGTTTATTACTGATGGGCATAACAGCCCCACGGTGGTGCACTTGTAAGCAAACACGGCCCTAAGTACAGTACTGCTTTGGGCCAACACTACCATAACATCTGCAACACTGGCCTTGGACCCCATCTTGAAGCACCCTGAAGAGCTGATCCAAGCCTGCTGCAGCTCTCTTCCTTTGCTCCCTCAGCCGAGGCAATGGTGCCTACACAGCCTCACTGCTGCAGCGGGGAAGGCAGCTGCTGGGGTCCCCCTGCCCTGCCACGAGCTGCAGCGGGGCAGACCTCCTACGGGTAGGCAGTCCCTGGGGAGCCCTCACGCCCAAAGAGGGAGCATCAGTACTGGGGAAAACGAAAGGGACCCCAATGTCTAAAACACAGTGATCGACTCTGTGGTGGAGACTGCAGTGTGAACAGTCCCTTACAGAGTCCTTGTCCCTCCCAGCAACATCTTATCCACCGGGGATGCAGCAGTAACAAGGCTAAAAAGATTGTTTCTATTCACAGCCCTGAAACTCCCCTAACCTCCCACAGTCGGGGGAAGCGTGCGTGCACACGCACACACACAGATTATTTTTAATCTTTAATATAGCTTGTACATGCACTGCAGAACACTGACCACCAGATTGAACTGCCCCATTTATGCTACTCTGCCACATTAAAAAAAAAGGGAGAAAACAAACAACAAAAAACCCCTCCGCAGCTTCCAACAGCCCCAAACTGAGTAAGCTGCTCTTTGTGAGCCTATTAGTATTAATTATGCTAAGCTAATCACAGTGAACAAGCCATAACCTGTCAAGAAGCTCTGCCAAAATAACTTCACATAAGACTGGATTTCTTGTCAGGAAACAAGATGTACCCAGGTCACAGTGGAAAGCTATCCTCCACGTTTACTCCCAGGAAAGTACAGCTACCACATCTAACATGCAACTCAATTCAGTTGTTGCAAAAAATCTTGCTACACCAAACCCTTCGAGTGTGTCAGTCTTTGACACTAGAACTATCACACAAGGAAAACTGTCAAAACCAAAATTCTGCATTACAGTTTACCTAGCTGGGTTTTTTGTTTTCTTTTCTTTTCTTTTTGCAGGGCATCACAGTACAAAAACCCCTTCATATCCTAATCACATGGATAAGCAACAGTCAAATCTGGAAAGCTGCTATTTCTGAACCAACATGTTGGTGCCATCACTAGTTGGAGTTCATTTGCAGGGATCAAAACACTTCTCCACTATGAAAATTAGAATTTCTGACTCTGGGGAATGCAAGGTATCACGTACCTGGCCATCATTTCCATGATGAATGCAAGCTTTCCAAACTTTACATGGCAAAAGTGATAAAAATCATGTCAATTTGTCATAAACCAGACTGGCAGATCAAGCTGTATGTAATACATAGGTAGATATATACAGGTATCAATATAAACACTCTCACAACAGACATAGAAGCAACTATTCAACATTATCTGCAACAATGAAGATGAAACGCTGTCTTTATGGTTTCTTGGATCCCATGCTGCATTGATCCCATCACCTGAATGATCATTCTTCAGTATCTTTAACTAGTGGGGTTTAAATACCTCAGTAATGTTACTAGTGACTACCACCACTGCCAGCAACAGCAAGAAGGACTTCTGGTCCACCTGCAGATGCATTTCCTTGCCGTAAACTAACATAACTACACATATTAGATAAGCACTCGTTATGTTTCAATTTTATTCCCTAGACACTTGAGAATTATTGTTTTCCAAATTTTGGGGATGGTAGAAGGAAGGAGAGGGAGAAAGAGGGAAGGAAGACTTCAGGGAAAAACAAAACCTCGGTCCTGTGCTACAGTTTATTTCACAATAAGCCAAGCATCCCCATATAACATGGCTAAACACTTCAGGAGACAATAAAAATTGTCAAGTGCAACAATTAAAAGAATCACAAAAGCCAGTGCTTAATGTCATGATTAAGCATTTATAACACAAAAAAACCCTCCAAACCCCCAAAATACCCTCACTGTACCAACAGAGCTTACTGATACCTGCAACAAGAGAAGGCAAGCCTTTTTTCTTCAGAGCAACCTGTGTCATGGAAAATAAAATATTCTGATTTCTCAACTATTAGTTTCTTACGATAGGCTGTATCATGGAAAAGTTTAGTAAGATTTTGACTGCAGTCGTATTCCTGGCTGTGCAGGAATTTTTACATGAACTGTCCATCTGCTGCAATACAAAAAAAGGGCACTGCGTCTCTCTCCACAGCTTGGACGTGTAAGTGCTTCTACTGCAATGGCAGACAGTGATGCCAGAATGTTTCATATTACACTACCTGTGAAGAAAGCTAAATCACAACAAAACCCTGCTCAAAACACTGATAAAGAACACCAAAGAATCAAGTCAGAAAAGTCAGAAAAGTTAAAACTTTGACAGCACTGCATGTCCCAGCAAGAACTCAGGGAAGACTAAACAGAAGCAGAACTGGATCTTTTGTTAGGGTGACTGACAAAACTGTATATCCATTGACATGGTGGAAAGCTTTCCTAAAAATAAGGTGTTGGGGTTTGTTGGTGGGGTTTTTTGTGTTTTTTTGTTTGTTTTTTAATTTCAAGCACATATTTGTGCACTGAAGGATACAGCTAAGCATTCAAAAGTGTATTCAGTAGGTCCAAATTTCTATGTACCTCAAGACAATGCCACCTCTACCTTGAACACCTTGACACAACTAGCTTTACAGAAAGGCTTAAATAGGCTTGACATGACATCTAGTACGACCATAAATGAAGCATTGCTAGAGTCTATATTGCCTTTTTTTTTTGGCACAAGTTATTCTTCTGTAACCTTGTGTAAAAAGCATTTACTCTCTATAGTGTAAGATTATGCACAGATCTGAGGGCACAGTGAGCATCCCATTACAATACTTTCATGATGATCTCACTCTGTTCTTGCTATAATTCCAGGCAGGCACAGCACCTTGCCATCACAGGCAGAGCCAGATGCTAATCTTCCCTTTATTTACAGGAAGGCCTCACATGGAAGTCTTCCAAGTTCTCCTCTCTTTGCCCTACCTGATTACACCCTGTGAGGAACCCCACGACTGACCTTCCTTCCCATCATCTCTACAAGGACTATCAGTGCCCCTCATGCCTTGTTGCTGAGAACACCAACAACTCATCAACATTTTTTTTCAGTATTTTCTGTCTCTTTAATATGACAAAATATTATGCCAGATAATTAAAAGTGTAAGGGTTTTTTTTTGGGGGGGGGGGGGGGTGTTAGATTTGGATACTGATTTGCGAAAGATTCAAACTGAATTATCCCTCAAGTCTGCAAAAAGCAAAGTAAAAATCTCTTAATTTTTTACAGCAAGAGGACACTTAGTACAGGGTTTTTACCAAACTGTAAAAGGCCACTCTTTACCAAACTCTGAAAGGCAACATACCTCTGTTATATGACAAATAAGTGTCAGGAGCTGCCTGTGTTTGATCTTTTTACAAATCCTGGTGTAGAAATGGCAGATAAAGATGAGTACTCCAATGCCATAGCACTGAGATTCACAGAAAATCACTGCCTTGCAGTTACAAATTACACAAGCCTCCAGGACTCTCTCAGACTAGGGCAAAACATGCACATACTGTGAATAATTATTTAACAGTTTCTCTACTGCTTCTGTCTTATTTCTATGAGGAAGCTGTCTTGAGACAAGAGAAATATGCACAGAAGAATCAGAGCCAACTGAATTCTTATCATGCTGCCCCTGGAGACACCACAGCTCAGTGGACTGGCAACCAGAGCTCTCTTCTCCTACCTCCCCGCCTTACAGAGGCGAGAGCGGCAACAGAAAAGAAACAATAGTCAGTAAGACTGCTCTAAGCTCACATCAGTAATGCAAGGGCAGAAGTGAGACCAAATGCTGCATATTCTTCTGTGCCAACAGCGCCACGCCATTAGTATTCTGCAATTTAAAAAAAAAAACAACCAACAAACCAAGAAGCAACACACCACCCCCCAGAACAGTCAAAGACTATAATTTACTTAATATATATAACTAAATTAAATAAGCACAATACATTAATCACAAAATGCCAGGACAAAAAAAAATACTGATCAAAAAATACACTGACAATGTATAGTGTTGCTGAATAGTCACCTCTTAATGTCTAGGCTAAGGAAAACGTATATAGTACTAACCACATACCAATGACTTAAACCACTTAAGAAAACGTATTAATGAAGCAAAATCATTCCAAGTGCTATCTAAGCCTATAAATACTTTCTCAACTTGGAAAAACATGTTTTATCAAGGGAGCTGACTGTAGAAACTCAATTAACCAACTAAGTCGTACCAATTTCAACTGTTATCTATTGGCCTTGGACTAGCACAGAACAGTAACATCGTAAGTGACTTATCCTACTAGATAGGTTTAAACAGAGAAGGTTGTTTCAATTTCACTTTCTTTGAGAAGTTACAAGCTATTTCTAACGTGCCTACAGTCTTTGCACTTGTCAGATTCATGACACAGACTTCTGCAATCCATACACCCATTCATCCAGCCCACGCAGTTCAGGAAACCTGCCTGTACAGAAAGATCACCAGACAACAGCATAGTGGAAATTTCCTCTCCTTTGCTATTCCACTGGCAGAGTTGCTCGCAAGCTCTTATTTCCATCTGAATGGAGGAGAACTCATGTCAGAGATAGGGCCCTCTCTTGACAAGACAGGAGACATTGGCACCGCAAAGAAAGCACACCCCATGCATAGTCTGAAGGCTCCTCCTCGCTATTTCAACATTAGTATTCATTGAGATTGTGTCAAGGCCAAGGATGTATTGGCCTATTCCTTTACGCCACGCTGAGATTCTTGTTGGTTTTGTAAGCACAACTATTAAGTATACCAACTACATCCAAGTTTTGGAAGGAGACGCAGCATTTTCTGAAGTCAGTAAATATGTCCCATGAGGACTGAAGAAACATCCTAATATTAAGCATTTATACAAGTGTTTAATATGAGAAAACATCCTCAGAAAATCCAAATATTTTTATTGGAAGCAACAAGATTATGATAACATGCTTTCCAGCTCAGAGGAAAGCAATGGGAAGACTACCTGAAAGTAGGAAAACAAACACTGCCTTCACAAGCTTTACTGGAGAACCTTCATTTAAAGCTTCGTTTAAGAAATATCAAAGGCCCAGAAGCCCTATGTTGGAACAAGTTTAGCACACTGACGCACAAAGACACACCACGATCATTCTTCTGTAGGCTAGCTGGAATCGGGGTTCATAAACGTTTTGGGGGTTTTTTCCCCTCTCTGACCCGCAGCTAACGTCTAGAAGTACAAAGGCAATTCGCGCTCATTCATTCCCCCTTTCCTGCGGTGCTGGAGAACGGGGGGGCGGTGGGGAAGGGATGGAGAGGAGCGGCTGCACGGACCTGCACGCCGGCTGCCGCCAACCGGGAGAGCCAGGCGCGGGGCGGGAGCCGGCCCCGCACCTCCGCGGCGGAAGCCCGTCACAGCCGCACCGCGGCGGCCCCCGGAGTCCCCCCGCTCTCCCCCCGTCCCTCCGCGGATCAGGCGGAGGAGGAGCCTGCGGGCCCCGTTTGCTGCATTTGCGTACTGAGGCGGGCGGGTGAGTCAGCTCGGGACGGGCTCCCAGAAACTCCTCTTCCTCCCCGACCCCCACCTGCTCCGCCAGCCCCCGCCCGCCCCCCGCTGTCACGGCCGGAGCTATTTTTAGACCAGCGGGCGGCGGCGGTTGTAACGGTTACCGGGGCGCGTGCGCCGCGGCCTCGCGGGCCGCCTCACCTGGCCGCCGCGGCCCCCGCATCCCGCTCTGCGCCGCCGCATCACCGCAGGGGCCCTCCCGCTGCCGCCCCCCGCCGCGCTCGGCCTCGTCCCCCGCCGCCCCTCGCCCTCCCCGGCGGCCCGGGGCGTCTCGCCCGCGCCCCCAACACCGCGGCAGCCCTTACCCCAGCTCTTAGCCGTACGCCCCAGGAACTCGCCGCTGTTGGGGTTGTAGACGAACTGCCGCCACTCGGCCATGCTCTCGCGGAAGGGCTTCTTCGCTTCCTTGGACATGGCGAGGCGAGAAGCGGCGGCTGCGTCGCGCACCCCGGCGGCAGAGCCTCCCCAGCAGAGAAAGCCGCAGCGAGCGCCCGCTCCCAACCGCTAAGTAACTGCGGCCGCGGCGCCCGGCGGGAGAGCGGGCGGGGGCCCCGTCACGCACGGACCTTCCCTCCCCACCTCCGCGGCGAGGCGGGACCCGCCGCCACAGCGTTCCGCCCGCGCCAGCCAATCCCCGCCCGCCGCGCGCCTGCCCCCTGGCGGCCAGCGGCCGCGCGCCTGGGGCGCCGGGACCCGGGTGCTCCCTTGTCACGCGGACCTGCCTCGCGCCCGCTGCGGCTCCGCGCGCGGCGGCTGCGGGCACCCGCCGGGGGGCTGGGGGTGGGGGGGGGCGGCTCTGGCGCCTCGGCGGCGGCCCTGAGGTGCTGCGGGCCGGCGGCAGCGAGACGCCGCCATCTCTGGAGAGGGAGATGTGCCGCGGCGCCGATCGCGCCCTAAATGGCACCTGCGGCGCCCCCGCCCCGCTGCCTGCCCGCGGCCCGGCCCCCTGGCCTCAGCCGACTGCCGGCCACGCGTGGGGACAGCGCCCTGCGGCGCAGCTGCCTGCCGAGCCCCGTGCTGCCGCCGGGCAGCCTTCAAACGCTGAAGCGATCCCGCCCGCTCCCCGTCATCAATTGCTCTGTGACACCGTGGTGTTTCTACAGCGTTGGAGGATACGTGGCGGTACGGGAGGGTCGGCGCGGGATGAGATGCTGCTCTGCAGGAGCTGTTACTGAAGCACAACTATATTAGAAAAATATCAGAAGACAGAAAGGTTCACAAGTGTAGTTCCTGTCTTGGAACTTCCTTTAATTGTGCCACCATCTTGAAACCCTTGTAAAAGAACACATATGTGTAACAATGCTATAGAAGGGGTATTGATAATATGACTTCTTTGAGCGTAAGACCTCAAAAACTCATTTGCTGTCACACTCCTAAAGGTCAAAGTAAGAATAGCACAAAAAATCATTCTCCATCTCTCAGTTGACAGCAGAGGAAGAGACTCCATTTACTCTCTGTCATGGATCAAGAGCTCACCCCCTTAAATTCCCTCTTTCCCCGTTACTAAACAGAGCAGTGCCACTGCACACCACCAGCCCCATCGCTCAGCCTTGCGGGTCAGCTCTAATGTATTCTCCCTCATATATTGCTCAGCCAAGTAAATAATGGACCATGAATTAGGGACTTCGCAAAACTCAGGTGTTAACAGGAGAGCTACCACATCAAAGCAGTTCTTAAAATAGTCAGTCAATATGCCAGAGACCAAACCTGAATGAAAAAGCCAAGACAGACTACATCTTAAAAATGTAAGAGCAACAATATAAGAGATCTCTTAAACGGGGAATTCAGTGTTTATCAGCATGGTTAGTTTAAATCTTTATGACGGTTGCAGTATTATCCATGCCAGAAAGCAATAAATGCGAAGCATAAAGTACAATAAACCCATTTGCCTCCTGAATGTCTGATTCCAATAGTCTCTTTTCTTCTGTTACAGTACATCATCTAAATCATTCTATTTGCTCTAAAACAACAACAGAAAATAACATATCACTCTGTGTCACACTGATCAGCTAATATATTCCATTCCAGGCCAAAAATAAGCCATTTCCATTTTTCTTTTTTCTTCTAAATGTCACCCAGCAAAAGACTAAATGCCATTCCATTCTAACAACTGCTTGGCTGAATTATTTTTCCCAGTTTATTCAAATAGGTATCCTGCACTCTTAAGGAATAATATGTCAGCAAAATGTGCCTATAGCCACCTTTTTGGATAGGGCACCGTATTGATTCAGTAACATTAAAATTTACTAGATACAAAGACTGGGGGAGTTAATACAGATTAAAAAATCAGATTGCCTCTAAGGAACGACCATGCCTTCAATCATGCAATGAAATCACAATATTGGAATATATTCATATTTTAAAAACATTAAAGAAAATGTATTAGAGGAACTAGTATTATCCAGCAACCACTGAAACTTCAGACTGCTCATCATAAAACATAGGAATCTTTTTGTGCTCTGCTCCAGTGAATCCAGAGGCTCAGTTTGACTATAATAACTATTATACTCATTTTCAAAATCGGCAGTCTCATGCAGCCCAGCCTGACTTGGATGGAGGGGTGGATCCTCATCCCCACTGAAAATCAAACTGTTTCTGAGATGCAAGAGGGTAAATATTTTGACTCATGGACATACAAACCCATTAGTGAGACACTGATCCCAGGAATAATGGAAAGGTCCACCCATACTCCAGTCTTTGTTAATAAAAAGCAATGAATGGCGACAGCATGATCTGCCTGCTATACAATTAGCTGCAATCGCAGTGCAGTGTTTGACAGCCCACATCCCTGCCAGACCTACATTATCTTTCATGCCAGACAGTGTCAGGGCGCAGTGCAGGCCAGCAGCTCCCCAGGGCCGGGAGCCACAGGGGACCCCACGGGGTGGGTGCAGCAGGACACGGCCTTGCAGCCAGGGCCCGTCCCACTGCCCCCCGCCAGGCAATGGGGCAGGTATGGGGGGCAGCGGAGAGGCAGACAAGAGCCCAGGCCTGACATTGGCCCTGGAGTCGGGGTCCAGATGGGCACGGCCCATGGCCAGGCGACGGCACAGCCGGGGCATCAGACCAGCCACCTCTGGCGGCGCCGGGTCAAGTGAAATGGGGCTCCAGGGCCATGGGGGCGAGGGTCAAGTCAGACTGGTCAGGGCAATTAAGGCCTATTAGTGCACTCAGGGCCCTGATGAGTATTTTTAAAAATAATCTTATTTTTTAAAATAATTAAACGTTCAGCTGATAAAACTAATTGCACTTCCATTTTAAACTTGGATTTCTCCAAGCTATTGATTTAGTGCCACAAGACATTTTGATTCAGAACACCTGATTTATATAGAAATAACTGGACTAAAAGCTGGCTCACTGACATTTAAAAATGTAATTGTCAATGGCAAGATATCAACGAGTTGATGTGTTTCCAGCAGCATCCTTCAGGATGCTGATTCCTAAGATGAAGGTATTTTGCGTTAGCAGTCTAGGTGGTTGTATAAAGTCTTTGGTGATAATGTTTAGAAAGGATAGAAAGATCGGTGTGTTCATTTGTTCAGCAAAGCACAGGCAGTCTTGTGGCAAAAAGAACTAATGCAATCTAGTGTGCACAAAAACTTGTCTTCTAGAAAGAAGATCTCTGCACGCACGTTGGTGAAGAAACGCTACAAAAAAACTTGCACCCACTTCTGATATTTACACTAGCAGGAAAATGGAAATATTAGTGATAGTTCAAAGAGTACTGAAAAATGATCCAGGGAGCAGAAAAAAAGCTAACTTAAAATACAAAGCTTCCGCATTTCAGCTTATTCACGCTTATGAAAGAAAAAACCTGACAAGAGACTGGATTACTTTGAATAGGTACTTAAATATAGAAAAGATATCTTGACAGTATGACCTTTTCAACCTCGCCAACACAGGCAATGGTATCCATTTGCTGGAAATTGTAGCTAGACAACCCTAATGTTGACATTTCCTGACTGCGAGGGCAATTCAATATTTACATAGTTTATATCAGGGGAGATAGCGGGTACACCTTTGCTTGGGTTTTAAACATGAGATTAGATATACTTTTTACAGACAGGTTTTAATTCAGCTTTGGAAGAAATCCAGTTGTGTGCAGATAGGCAGCACAACTTTGCTTACCATCAAATAACATTGCAATGTGATGTTCTAGGTCAGAAGTGGTATCCTCTGCAGACACCGTCCAGAAAGCAAGACCAATTGTCTCTGCTGTCCACAGGGATTTTGCCCATGTTTGGTCATTACCAAAATAATTTGGTTGGGTTTCACAAAAAGAAATGATCGAGTGACACTGGTGGTTGTGAATACTGATGTCTGATGATTGTCAGGTTTGGGCTCATCACCTCACAGACCACTCAGCACTAGGAATGATCCTCAGTTTACAATTTCCCGTTTCTCTGGAAGGCAGTTTTATCTGCACGGCTGATCTTTGTAATGGTGTAATTGGTAATATGTGTTTTCCAAAGCCCAACAGGAAGAAAACCACCTTGACTCACTATCAAGAAAATAATGTACGATGACGATGATAAAAATGTAAACCATATAAAAAATTCCAAACTATTAAAATATTAATTGTATAAAGATACCTGCTAAGTTCTTCTTAAAAAGTCAGACACAACTCTGTGAAGAAAATAAAATACGATGGGAAGAAAGATTGCTGTAGTTAACAGTACAGACACTCTACAGAGGGCAGTTCTTTAGCACAAGCTACATTTCCTTTGTGTTGCTAAAGGGAACTTCACTTTGGCCCATTGGAGGATTCCTGATGACTAGAAGGCCACCCCCTTCGTTTCTAGTTTGGGTCTAGGGTGGACCACAGCAAGACACAATTTTGGCACCACTTGGATAGCTCCCTGGGGCTGCTGTAACTTCCACAGGGTCTGCCCACTCTAGTTTCAAAGCAGCTTTTGAATTGCAAGAGACGTATGCCTAAGTTAGACCCAAATCTGCTTCTTTATCCTCAGCTAAATTTTAAACTGGAACTAAAAGATACATGATAAACTCAGGAAGGATCAACTTCAAAAATATTACGACTGAGAAACACTTTCTACTTCATTGTACAAAATACCAAGAAACGTAAGACACACATTTTCATGAGAAAAAAAAATACAGAAGACTTCCCACTAAAAATGAAAAAGAAAATGTCTGTCATTGTGAGAGTAGAAAGACTACAGAAACAGTTCTTGTGTTTGGTAGCTTGCCAACAAATCAGAAAGGGCTGGTAAAATGCATTCATTGTGCAGAGCCCCCTCACTCTTGAAAAAACTCCTTTATTCACAGAGACAAGATTCTGCTCTCACATATAGCACAGCAACTCCTGTTAAGTCAATGGGAGTTGACTTGCATTACACAAGAGGGGACTTTTGCCCAGATATTCAGCATTTGTTTACAGTAGGAAAACGAGCCTCTAACTATTGTTGAAAACTATTTCACTGCTTATTTTTAATACAAAGGGCTCGAAGTGAGGAAAGCTCAATTTGTAGGAATTTTACTTTATAACTATTAGGGGGTTTATCCGTTTTATAACACATGCAGTCAGAGTTAAGTTTCAGAATTTTTTGATGGACAAGTAAAAGAGCTTCTTAATTAAAGCTATTTTGAGAAGAGTTTATAAAAATAAGGTATCTGTCTTAATTGCTGAAGCAGTTTTCTCCCATTTTGAGCTAATACTTTGTAAACAGCACTTGAATGAGAGACCACAGCCACTGTTACTGACAAGGTCTGTCTATGGGAGACCAGTGAAGTACAAGGACTGAGGCAGAAAAAGGAGCTGGGCAAGATGGCTGGCATTAGCTGATGGGTAACTCTGGGACAGCAGCAGAGAGAGCAGAGGCAAATGGGAAGCCAGTAGGAAGAGGGGCTAAAGAGGGAAGATGAAGAACAGGAAAGGCAGGGTGAGGAGTTTGGGGCCGAAAATGAAGTTTAGTGATGAAACTCACGTTAATTGTGAAGTGCTGCTGAAAGAGATGGTCCCTCCTCTCCCTACTCCACTGTCCCTTCCACCCTGGTTGTGATTTTTAGCATTGATGTTCATTATGGTTGGACTCAATGATCTTAAAGGTCTTTTCCAACCTAAATGATTGTATGATTCTATGATCTTACCCCATGATGACCTGACTCAGAGAGCTGAACTGAAAGAAAAGAAATCATGCAAGTTTAGTTCCCTGACTCGGCTCACAAGGGAGACCAGGGCAGACAGCAGGAGGAATGGGACTACCCCTTTCAGTAGCAGCCCACAATTAGATTGGCAGAACCACATCCTGAGTTCAGCAGGGAACTCAGGCAGCAAGCCAAGGAGAAAGCCAGCACTGGCTAAGCCAGGAGACTGAGGCTGAAACGAAGAGCCTATAAAGACAGAAAACTATTGAAAAATTGATGTTGGAGGGAAGGGAAGGTCTGGAGAAGTGAGGTACGATTTGGAAGGAAGGAGAGTGTAGAAAGCAATTGCAGGAGTGTTTGTCCTTGCTGGAGCACCATGTCCTGCCGCCGAAACTACATTAGAAAATGCTGTTTCACTATTCCTTTACCACCAAATTTTGTGATGCCAACAATGAGCCAAATAGGCATGTTTCATTGCCTCCTGTTATCACAGAAGGTGACAACTTATTACTCTTATCGGTAATCAATGCATGCAACAGGCAACAGTCTTCTGCAGTAATTTAATCTTATTGATAGAAGTGGTGGTTTCATACCAACACAATGGTCTCATGATAGCACTGACATGTCTCTAGGTTGTTAAAAATGGGAAGAGGAAAAGATAATTAAGCAAAAAAAAAATTACAGAGGAACTGTGAACACTTGTAAGTTAGAAAAATCCTACAATTACAGTTCATATAGGTTGGTTAATAAATGACTAAAGGCAAGCAGGAAAGACTCATTATACAGCCAAACTTATCCCCTAAAAGTGATACCTACAAAACCAAATAGCTTTGGAAGAGAATTTTTCATGTAACTTGTCCTGTTCTTTATTTGGTATGTCTGTTTAGATATCTATCACATGAAAGTGTTAACTTTTTTTTCATTCAGTTTTCCTTCTGCGTCTACATTTCCCTTACTGATGTAAACTTAGTCTGTACAATGCTGGTAGTTTGCGCAGATGACTGTGAAATACAATAGGTTGCCCCTCTAATTTACTTAAATGCTACTGAGAAATTGCTGTGTGATGGGAACTAGTATTTTCAGTTTTCCCAGTCCAACTTTCTTCTCCCAGTCAAGTCACTGATTTCCCTCAGTGATTTTGAACAAATCATTTAATTGTACCCGTATCAAGACAGCTGGATAACTAAGTAAAAAGCAGTTCTTCATTGAAAACCAACCTAAACTGTGCCTTCTTGAGCAAACAAACACGGGTGAGACTAACCCCTTTTCTCTTGGGACCATTGTGAGGCAGTCAAGCATTCCAAATGCATTTCAAAACCCAGAAGATGGGTTCAAATTTGGTCTTGAAAGACATTTTTGCCAATCCAGTAATTAACATGCTGGATTTGCATGGAATAAAGGATCTTAAATATTGAGAAGCATATTATCATAGTGTTTTTGAAAGAGTCACTGTTTTTTAAAACATATTAATTTACTTGTTCACTTCAAACAGACTAGATCTCAATTGTTATGTTTTCAAAACTCTGGTGGCTTACTTAATGAATGCTTGTGACTCATAAGGCCTATTATTAGTCCTTCTGAGCATACATTAGCTAAAAAAAAATTACAGCAAGCTAGCTTTTATGTACCATTTAACAGAAAGTTCACTGTATTATATAAACCATTGCCATGTAGTTCTCCTTTAATTGTTAAAAAATATATTGTAACCTACTTGTTTTGGGTATGTTTCATTTTACTTCCTGATCCAAAGTGTGTATTGTATACATACACCTTAGTGATGGTGGCATCAAACTGAAGTTACAAAAATATTTAACCAGCTGGTATACAGGAACTGCACTTGACTCATATATTCATCTGAGGTCATTCACTTTTTGTGAATATTTCTGCCACTCCATGAGAGCTAGGTTTGTTAAAAGGCTAACCACCTCCATCTCTCATTAGCCACAAATGAGACTGAAGATGCTAAAGTCCTACATCCATCTGTTCTTGATAGATCCATTCGTAGGGAGTATCCCTATAGTAAGTACCATTGTGGAATGCCCCCACAAAGTCACGAGGCTTACAAATCGAGATAATGTCAACTTTTTATGTTATGCAGACAATCTCTTTACTTATATGACTTCGAAAGAGGAAGCTGGAAAACAGAGAACTTTTCAAAATGGAAAATGACAGTCAGCTTTTTTTTTTCTAGTCTGAATGTGTGGGAATTCCATCATTACTCTATTTTTGGTCTGACTTTTTTACAGCATTTTTTGTAAGATTATACTACCCTTACAGCAAATTTGTTATTAATTTTAAACAAAATTATAACCTCTTTCAAACTGATTTTTGTTGATTTTTAACTATCTGTAGTTTTGAAAGAGCAGTAGATAGACTTTGTGGTCTAAAATATAGTTTTATAAACAAATACTATAGGAGTAATATAAAAGAGGATCAGAGCTAACAGGATCCATATGCCCATTTCTTTTGATTCTGCAGGCTCCTGCAGGTTTAATTCCCAGTAAATGCTACTGGATTTTCCCAAAAGTGCCACCAATAAAGGTTTTCCATTCTTTTTAAATTGTATTTTCCAATTTCTCTCACATTTGAACAAGCACATACAACAGGACTCCCTTTCCATTCCTCCCTAATCATAATACAATCTAAAAATGTTCACTCCACCTCCTACTGCCAGATGCAATTCTTTGAAAGAAAACTATACTTAAACCAGTATATTTAACTGATCTCTATATACTTTAAAGGCAACAGTGGTTACTACCAGATGATGGTAAAATATAATTTTTTTAATACATAGTGGCTCAGGGGAAGTTTTTTTCAGATTCATACTGCAGAGAAAACCAATAAAAATCCACACTCAAGTGCTCACATAGTAAGTAAAACTGCTGTGTCTTCTCCCCACGCTGTTCCCCTGTGCAGGGAGAAATACTACTCATACAGGAATGGGATACTTCCCATACAGGAATGGAAGTATTTGAGCAGGAGGAGCAGGATTTAGTCCACTGAAAAAGTGAAAGAAAACCCTGTCAAAATGTGGTCTGTTATAATGACAGAGCCTATGAGAAAATAAAATCTTAAACTACAAAACAACCCTGAGTATTAAAAAATGCATGTTCTACATCCTTTTTATTGCAGTTCTCTGCTGCTGTAATTGTAATGGGTACTTTGTTGTTATAATACCATCAATCCTCATTTTTTATTTATTTGCTAAACTGTTTGCTAACAGAAGAAAGAGAAGATCATTTATAAAAAAAGCCGGTCTGAGTAGATTTGTGCAAACATAATTGCACATTCTAACATTCAGTCTGAAGACATATTGATTATATCGAAGAGATCTGTTAGTTAACAAATTTGGGACGATGGAAATTGTTTTTTTTTAATAATTTCATAATACGAATAAAACAAAGTACTTACAGTCACCTAAGGAGCAAATCTGGTTGTGATTTCTGGTAGAAATCACAGTGCGGTTTCCCTGTATGGAAGATGATTTATGAAGCTAATGAAGGAACTGCACTTCATATGTGCTACAAAGACTAGTGCTGTGTTCGTAGCATTTCACAGAATCACAGAATTTAAACACATAGTAAGCATAGTCGGTCACTGCATTGAACACACCTACAGCAGTGAAGGCTGCTGTAAAGCTACTAGCCTTGCACTTCATGTCAAGTTGGACTACTGAAATTTGGCACACAGAAAAACATTATTAACAAGGTTGTTAAAGGTTATTAACCAATACTTGAGAGGAATGACTGCTGTTGCCCTGTGTAACTACAGCAGAAAAATACAGAGTTAATCACATTTAAAACACTGAAGTCACTGAAGAGGAAATGGGTTATTTGCATAGGCTATTTTGGAGGACAGCAGGCAATGAATTCATATTCTTACCACAATGTATGCTATACAGCAGATTTCTCAAATCCATTCTATATTGCCCAAAACAGTGTTCAAATAAATACTACATCAGGAAATACTAAACATCTGCCTTAAGTTTGATCATGAAATACAATTATATCTGTTCCTTTCCCTTTGGTAATTGTCAAGTGGTTGAGATGATCTCAAGGAGAGCAGATTTTTTTGTTAGCATCCTAAGTCATTACATCAATACCCACAGTGAAGTCTAGATAGGGCAGCTATAATATATGTCTTGTAAATATGCATTCTGTATTTTAAAATATTCTTAGGAGGAGGCTTAATTTCAAATTTTTATATTAAATTAGGCCTCTTCACTTAATCATTACGAATTCAAATTACCAAGATACAAACCCAGTTCATCTTATCTACATATGCTGATCGACATACACATACCCTTAAGTAAACTGGGAGACAAATAAGCCACAAATTGGAAACTCTGTATTTAGATGGGAGAAGGAATTGTTTATGTGGCATAAGGAACTGTCAATAATTATTGTTAAACAGTGTTCTTGAACACAGACCTAAGAAATTCTGGATTTAGGGGAAGCCAGTGGGGACTCAGGTTTTGCCATCAGTGCCATTTCTATCCTGGAAAGACACAAAACCTCATTTGCGATCCTCAGCCGTTAACTTTGAAAAAGTTTGTATCTTTGTGCAAAAATCATAATTTAATTTGAATTTCCTGCATTGCATTTATTTACAAAGCTGTGAGTATTCTATTTTTATCATCATCACCTTTCCATTTTAATTACATTTGGGGCGGATTTCTTATCCTGTGATTAACACGCAGGTGGAAAAATGACACTGAAGAGTTAATGATGAGACACAGATTGTATTTCTTTCAGTAATTTGCTTCGGGCTTATGCATAGATACTACATGTATATATTATCTAAATGATATAGAGAGTAGGGTGGTGGACTACCTTTTCCCTTATTCTGGTTGCAGCCTTCTGAGGAGAGGGGAGCTGCCTGGAGAAGCACTGACCTTTCTGGAGAAGCAGCTCTGGAGCAGAGGGTGGGGAGGGCAGGCAGAGGCACAGCAAGCAGGGAATAGCAGGCAGGAAAGCTGAAACAAACAAAAGTGTTTGCTTACAGCAGAGAAAAGGCTCAGACACAGACCTAGAAACAAGCGTGTTTCTACAGGAACCTAATGGGGAGCTGTGTAAATTACGTACAGATAAGGGAGCTGCTGAAAGTTGCCCAAATGGAAGGCAAAACTGAGTAGCAGGATTCATCCTGCAAGGCACACTGGGCAGGAGGTTATTTGCAGACTTTTAAATCAGACTCCATTGATAAGCCTCAGCTTTCTCTGTGAAGAAGTCTCTTGCTCTTGATTGCTATTTTGTGTGCTAATACCATCTCACTTTAGACAGAGGAAGCTTTTGGTTCCTTTCAGCAGGTTCACTTCAAAAGAAAACTGAGTAGGTCCACTTTAAAGCCTCTGGTGACTCAGGGGTCTGTCAGCTAAAAGCTATAAACATATATGAGATACATTATATGAAAATTATATATATGAATATGTAAATATAACAATCAGCTAAAAATGATAGATGAGGTGTATGATGATATATATTCCTAACAAGAGAAAATTTAATTCCCAAAATTAATTTAACTGTAATTCTTCAGCTGCAGTTTTTCTGTTTCTATTTTAGTATGTCCTCTGTTATTTGAGTTGTTCTTCAACAGCATAGTTTAGTGGCAGGAACAATGCAGCAAGGCTCATTTAAAATCTAAACCCAGGACACAAATTCCCGACAACAGATGTCTTGAATAGTCAAATACAATCTCCATTGTTAATCATACAGAAACCTTCCCTGTTTTTAATGCTAGAATTGTAAACTCTGAAAAAAATTAGAATATCTTATTTTCTAACTTGGTATCTATAACACCAACAAAGATAAAATCCCATTGTGACATACATACTCTGCTGTGTCCTAGACATACGACTTTCACTTCTTTTGGGTCAAATCACACATAATAAATCCACTTCTAGAGACAACTAGCTGATTAAGATTCCTATTAATTAAAAAATTCCTTTTTTCATATTACTCACTTTTCAAGTTTGTGTGCAGTTTGAGTCAAGTAGTGCTGGGTTCAATACACTTCTTGTGTTGTTTTTAAACAACTTATTTCAGAATAAATCTTTTTGGCATCTGGAAATATGAAGTATAGGGACTATGTTTCTTCATAAGGGTAAATGCAACCCTAAAGACATTTCCTACTGTACAGTTAAAAATATTTTTTCTAACTTTCATAAGACTTTCGCCTGCTGTAAAAAGGGTTAACATTAAGCACAAAGTAAATAAAAATGCTGCTGTCTGAATTTGAAGCAGTAGAACAGTCTTAAAAAAATCCTTCGGGTATCACTTAGAATTACACAGACCAGCATCTGTGACCACAGAGACTCTTGTAATAAAATGATTTTTTAATTGAGTTCTACTGAGCACCTATACTGTGCTCTCAAGCCATTCAAGTGTCTCCTTGTGTGTCTCCCTCCCCATTGCTTTGAAATAAGAGCCCTTTAAGTTGACAAAAACATTTGTGTTTTCACTAGAAACAGAAAACTATACAAAGGGCTATGTAATAATCTTTAAATTGTACATAGAACAACTGGGAAATCGGTAGGTAAACCATCCCTCTAGAGACAAATACGCAAAACTTCATTGCAGTTAGCGTAGTGTGCACGGTTCAGTTCGATGGCATAGTTCTACCTTTACGGTTGTAGGCTACATAAGTGTTTTTCACTTACTGTTGGAAAGAAATTAATTTATTCTAAACAGTCCAAATATTTTCATATCATCTGTGTGACCCAAAGATATACATCCAAGTCTGAAACATTATTTCTTCATTCTCTTATTTATCAGGTCTGCTGGTAGAAGCATTAATTGCAGTCTGCTAGCTATATAAAGGAAAAAACAAATTATTAGAGGATTGTTCACTTGGTTTACTACAAATCAGAATGTATTTGCAAGGAAAAAAAAGATTCAAACAACATTTCCTCTCTTACTACTGCAAAAAAAAAAATCATTGTTCATTTAAAATAATAGCTTTTACAGAATGAATCTATTTTTTTCCTTACCGGAAGACTGCAGGAACAAAACACAATTAATGCATTTGCTGCCATTCCTGATTAAAATGAAGAGTTAAAGTCTTGTATATCCTGTCTTAAACTGATTTTTAAATGTTTATTTTTCAGGTAATGTCAAGATCGTGGTCATTTCAGAACAACAGTTTATAGTCTGGAGCAGTGGCTGTTCCACGGATCTCAGAATAATAAATTATTCCTGTGTCCATCCAGACAAAAACTGCAAGATGTTTGCTAATACAGCTCACTAATTACAACTTCCTCCCTGCAAAAGTAATGATTTCCATTATTGTTTTAATTTATAATCCTCAAATTTAAAACTTTCCCTCTATTTTAGTTCTAAACTAATGACTAAACAGATACCTGTAGATGATTAAACCCTCAATTAATTAGCCTTGCATAAATATAATTAGGACAAAAGGCACACACAGGACTTATGCTCTATTGCTACAGAGAAGAGAATTTCATCACACATGTCTGCTCTTGGGTTTATTAGCATAATAAAACTAAAAACCTTGTTGTATGGTACCCACGGCCAGCCTTGGACTTCAGACTTTACCAAACGTTCATCTTCTCCTTCTCACTGGAAAAGGTATGCAAAATATCTAAGAACTTGTGCTCCACATCTGCTTAGAGACTGCTCTGAAATCATTACTATAAACACTAAGGATACGGTGTAAACTGCATCATAACTAACTCACCAGTTTTGAGGGAGGCGAAGTTTCAGAACTGATGCATACAGTTCACTTCAAAGGAGTTCAGTTTCTTAAATTCTGTAAATCTCAACATTTTTTAAAAGAACAGAATTTATAGAATCCTGAAAATCAGGGTCATATTTTATTCAATAGCAAAAGCAGCTAAATAATTTTTGTGCAGTGGGAGATCAACATTCGCAAAAACAGCAACTTTCATGAACTTAAGAGAAAGAAAAGTAAAATTTGCTTATGAACCATGGGAGGACACCCCACACCTGGAACTGTGTGCGTTTTCTGGTCCATACCTAAAGTTGAATGTGAATCAGTCCCTTCGTTAACTAGAGCAGATTCTTACAGCGTTGCATTCTGTTTCCCCCACTGCTGTTAGTTTCACAGATGAAAAGGAGCTGTTTAAGGTGAGGAAACTGTTTGTTGGCAGCAAAATAAACTAGCTTGGTAAGAGATCAGGAGGTTTCAATCTCTTGGCAAGAAATCAAAGTTTCCTTCCTTCCTTTGTTTAAAACACTAAATCCACTATTCTCTGTACAAGGCACACAAAAAATTCTGAAGAGATTATCCATTTCTTTATTCCTTTCCCTGCCTGGAACCAGTGTAACGTAAGAGTCTTTAGAAGGACTGAATGTAAGAGTACATATTCAGTTTTAGTTCTCATGGGTAGTAGATCCTGGATTAGGATGCTGATTTAATGAATTAGAGGATTTTTCATCCAGCATCTGTCACCACATTTTCAGTCACATCAAAAAGAATATAGCATTTTGATTCAGTATTGGCACAGAAAGATGGGGAGAGAAGCAAAAATGTGTTCACCACAGAGCTGCAGAAATGAGAAAAATCACCTTGGGGGGAATTCAGGAAAACCAGTATTTGAGTATTTCTCCATTGCTTGATTTAACAGAGAAGAATTCTCCTTATGGGACGTCTTATACTAAGATGAAAGCATGAGAAACTACTGATTCTTAGGTTGTATCAGACAATGTTTCATTATCAGATTATTTTAAGCAGCATACAAAGTAGCCTTACCATTTAGTACGGAGCACATTTTCTAGTTTCTTCCTCTGTGTAGGATTAAAATATGCAGTTGTGCAATACAGCTATAGAAAAGAGCTGTCCACATTTCTTTAAAAAGTGCTGAGAATATTGCTGCTTTTACTATTTATTAAATAAAACCAGATCTGAATATCAATAGATGCATAAATATCTAATTACACAACCTTTTCACAGCCTCTCAGACAGTTCATCCTTTTTAATGTAATATCTTAATTTTTTTATGCAAGTGTGCTCTGACAGCTCATTAGTTGGATGCTAGGTTCCAGATTTCAGCACTGTCATTTCTCACTTTCAGTATGTTAGCGCGGGAAACCAAAAGTTTACATACTTGTACATAGTGTTGGCAGCACAGTTTAGCTGTCTTAATCAAATATCCAGAATTAACTCTTCACTCTGGGCAGCGAGATATTTAAACTGGTCTCCTCAAACCTTACTTAATATTAGGATGAATATTTATTTCTGTGTGGATGCTGATTAAAACAGCCTGCACCAGTGATACAGTTTATTTACAGACATGTACAGTCATTGTACTAAGGAACTGATGTGAGTTAAAATCAGCCCCTCCTTGCTTAAGAAAACATTCCTTAAACTATAGCCTAATTTTCAATATATGTTGATTTCATATTTTTCATCTTTTTGGACACCAGTCCTATCAGTTAATTGCTGATCTCTCATTACATTTTCAAGGTAGCTCTGTTTTTACCAACTCCATCGTGGTTTTGTGGTCAAAAATAGTCTCTTATCTGTTCACGGAAATGCATTAATATATCAAGTCCTAATGGGGGATAGTATAGAAGTCAGTCCAGAGGAAGGGAGGAAACAGATACCTTGAAAAGAACAAAAAGAAAAATTTCCTGTATTCATCAGAATAAACTTCTTTACCTAATGACTGTTTTCAAATCAGCTTCATAGTTCTTGCATAATTAGGATAGAATAAAACAGATTTACAAGCCAGATACCACATTTGACATTACTATTCTGTCAACTGTCCTTCTGTACAAGTTCAACAGAGAGCTTCCTCCTGTTGTTCATGATATCCTGTTGGTATTATGTTTTGGGAAGAGAAGCAAAATTCTTTTTGGCTTACTTATAATCAGGCATCTCTCTCCAGTTTACTACAGAGGAACAGGCTAAATTGGTAATGGGTACTAGTGGTTCTTCTTTATGATCATTATGTTATTATTACTGATAATAACAAAAATTATCCATACTTCTTACTATGAATTTAATTCCTTCATACAAGGAAATGCACAAAGAGGAATGCCTTAGAGGCCTCCCTGTTCACTATTGTTGCAGACATTATCTCACTGGTTCCACTCTGATCATCCCTTTCTATCAAGAAATAGCTCTACTGTCATTTGATCTAGAGAAGCAGTTCCTAACAGTTTGACTGAACTGACTCAATGCATCATGCAACGTGACTTCTTTTTCTAAAGCCAGTTCTGACTTACATGCTGATGATGCCAGAAGCAAGCTCAAGCCCTCAGAAGCAACCGCTACGGTGATACGCTCTGCTCTACGTCCTCCTGAGAAGTCCAGGGTATCGGAACAATCTCTCTCTCTGTAGTTCCATCAATGTATTTCCATAGACTGACATGTAACTAAGCACTGCAGGCTAGCAATGTAGTTAAAAGAAAGCTTTTACCGCTGTTCAAAAGGTGATCAGTCAGAATAGTATGTATTACTGTAGGAATGCTTGCAGACAGAATTGTTTAACAACAAATCTGCTCTTACTTGCAGTAGACCATTTACCCCAGCAATTCAAAAGTCACGAGACATGTCTAGCACATCCCATGTCATGCTTGCATGAAGTCTTGCAAAGCAAACATAACTGAACATTCCTGTACAATAGCTGTTTTTTTAAACAGTTACTCCACGATTGTTAACTGAACTACAAGTTATGACAACTGATATATCCATAGTCATCCCTTTGGCATTCTTTATAAAAACATGAATCACAGAAACATTCATCATGAGGAACTCCCATCATAAGGACACGTATACAGTGTGCCATTCAGCCTTGCTGTATCTTTCCACTTTGTAAAATGTAACTGTCAGAACACCTTGACTGAATCATATAGGCCAACACGTAGGTTTGGTAAAGAAGAACTCTGATAAAACACGTGTCAAAATTAATTAGTTACATTTAGCTTCAAGTAATGCTTGTGTGCAGAAGAAAAATGAAAATTTTCTTTCTTCACAAGTCAGTCTACCAAACATTGCAATAGCACCATGTTGGTGTACATTAATCAGAAAACAAAACACGTGGAAGAAGCTGGCCTACTAACAAAGCTCAGACATTGAAAAGCATGGATAAAGAGCACAAACAGGATAAAATAACTACTAAAACAGATTATGCTTGCGCTTGGTCAACAGGAAAAGGAGGAATTAACCACTGCAGCTGCCCAAAAGTGGTCAGAAGGAAAGGAATAGAACTAATATATCCAGAAGTCCTTTCAAAGAGACTCATGGTTTTCCCATGTTCCCCCACCCGAAGCCTTTCACCACTTGCTGTAACGCTTGACTGAAATGGAGTTGACAGGTATTTGTTTATGGCACCTTTTGTCTGTCCAAGCTACCGAATTAAGTTTCCCTGAAATTTAAAGTGGCTTCGTTCAGAATCGTGCCAGCCTTCTGCAGGTGACAGAAGAGGGTACAGATGTGGGATAAATACAAGGACAATATACTATGTCATATAAAGGAAATGAAATCAAGAGAATGGTGTGAATGGTTCTACCTACAGATGTCACCAGCTATATTTTCCCATGGACGTAGGTACTTGCATTGTAAGAGACACAGTGACACCCTCTGTGTTCTTGCTCCTCCTCTTTTCCAGGCAAGAGATGCCTAAAAGATTTCCACTCCGTTATGAACACTAAGTATTTATTCACACTTCTGCAAATGCCGAGGGCTAACTGGTAAGAATTTTATACTAGCTCTGCTCAGCTTCAGACAGTTATATAAATGAAAGCCCAGAGAAATACCAAACAATGATTTTCTAAGAAACATTAATCTTTTGGTCTATTTTTTAAATGAAATACTAGATTCAGAGTTACTTACAATGCCTAATTATAAAAAGTAATATTCTTAATTGAAGTTGTTTTCAGCTTCTGTCCCTGCATTCTTTAATGAATCTATGAAGCTCCCTAAGGCTATCGTAATGCAGTATTTCAAACATACTCAATGATCATAGGTGACCTTTACCCATAACAAGTGATAGGTCTCATACTATGAAAAGCCAGTAATTTCTGCTATCCATAAATTTCAAAATTGATGGGTTTGTCACTTGAGAAAAATGTATGCTTTGCTTTTAGCAAAAACTCCAGAACTATCAGGATTATCAGTACTTCTGTGGTGCTATAAGCCACAGTTGCTAAGATCTTAATTCTTAATTTGAATCCTATTATAGAGAAAAAACACCGTGCATAATTATTTTTTTTTTTTTTTTTACAATCCACTACTGCATAAATAGATTAAAGGAATTCAAATCTTTTGGTATTAAAAATCTAATGATAAAAAGATACAAATTATTATCATAGTGTAAAAGAAGCAATTTATACATTTTAAGGTAAATGACATGAGCATACTTACTTATCTCAATCATAGATGTGGATATTCAGATAAGAAAAATGTTAACTATATATCATTAAAAACTGTGAATGCAACAATATTTTAAATACATTATTACGAGCATTGTATTTCTAAAAAACAATGCTGAGATTAAAAGTATGTAAAACCATGCATCACTTTATACCTACACTGCACAATTACAGGCATCTGCTCTAACTAGAGATCTCATCTTAGTTCCATTTTGCTTTCTGTATTGACATTTGGTTATGATTGAAGAAATAACTATCTCAAGTGTTACGTTTGCTAAGAGGCTCTTAATGTAAAGTTGCCTGCCCTGATACTGCTGCTACTCAATAGCCTGGAAATTGCACACAGGTTCCAGTTACTAAATCTATTTCATATTGGAATAGAAAAGTGAACTACTTGCTGCAACACAAGGTGTTTATTGACTAAATGAGCCAACTGAAGGTACACAGCTAGAGCTTTACTGCCACTGATAAATTATCTCTGTGAACAAAGATTTCATTAGCTTAATACTAAACCTCATTTTGTCTCTTTGTGTTCAGTGAAACTGGTGGGGTAATGGTAACAGGGATGGTATCAAAGAAAATTTGGACTTGAGGTACAACAGAAAGCTTTTCCTTTTATACCCTCTCAGTGCCAGCAGCCTTTCTTCAGTGTTTTTCAGGGTACTTTAAACGATGTTCTTGTAAGAATAGATTTCAAGCCATTATGAATCTCACGTTTCAGCCTTCTTCAGTTAAAACTATAAAGTAGTTCTAATAGCAGTACTAAGTAAAACAGGGCAGGAAAGACAGCACTGCCAGTAACCTTTCACAGATGGCATTTAATGCAATAGAGTTCACAATTCAGTTTTTTAGATTAGATTAACACTTGAATGCATCTTATTTGCCTGAAAAAGCTGCAGGCAAGTGAGACACCACAAAGCTGGCAAAGGAGGAAAAAGAGAGACAGCTAGAAGAAAAAAATAGCAGTTTCAAATTACATAATTTTCTTTTGCCACAAGAACTTAGTATCCAATGACCAGAAGGTTATTTTCCTCCCACAACTTCATCCCTCATTTTCCATCACAAATATCCAATGACTTGGTCACTACTTTTGACTTAGGCCCTGATCTTGCACACTTGCATATACATTTAAGTTTACTCACATGAGTAGCATCATTGGCTGCAGTAAGACAATTCATCAAATGCATACTCTCGTAGGATCGCTGGCTTTGTTTTATTAAGGTGACGCAGGATGTTAAAATAACTTTGTTCCTCAAAGTTTAACAAGAACTTTACAGTGGCAGAAAGAAGAAAAGAACCAAGCATTTCACAAATTCCTTAAAAGAAGTTGAAATTAATTTTTAAAAATGCACTGAAAATGCCAACAGAAATAAAGAAATCATCTTTGCTCTGCTCTATCTTTTCATTGTGCAAACACAAGTTGTCCACATTCTGAAACAGAGAATTTTAGAAAATTAAAATTAATAATTTCAAACTGACACATTTTTCTCTGTCATACACTGTGCGAAATTGTGCATTATCAGACTACCGATGTGCTGCTTTGAATCATTCATGGAACACTTAACATTACAATATCTCACTGATACACATCCTGCTGGGATTTATTGACACTATAACATTTCTGAAACTAATAACCTAATATTATGCGCACAGGATGTCCTGAATTCACAGATCTCAGCATTGCAATACGTTTTGAAAAACCCAGACTTGCAACACCTGGTATCATAAGGGGTATATGATTCTAACATGACACTAAATTCTGGTTCTGTCTATACATAACCTCTTTCCTTATGGGAACACGTATAAACTGAAAAAGTCATTATTCACTAGAAAACCTACAGGCATTTCAGAGTACTGCTTTATGGCTCCGGAGGATTTGTGAAATCGCATTTCTATGGATCTGAGGTGTACCAATTCAGGAGAAAAGGTTGATGCCACTAGCACTAATAGGTCTCTCCTAGCTGTAATAAGGTGGGGGGGTGTGGCTTTTTGTGCTTTGGGTTTGTTTTGTTTTGTTTTGTTTTGTTTTTAATGTATATATAACAAAGTTTTCTGAGTTTCTTAAATATACTAGCCTAATACCACTCTGTGAGAGCTTTCTACAGCTGGGAGCAATGAGAAATAAAGTCACTGGATGTCAGCAGCAGAAATACTCTCCTAAATCTGTGACAGAACCACATTACTCTCTTTCCTCTAAATCTCCTCTCCTTTTCAGAATCTTTCAGGATCATCCTTCTCAATTAAAAGCCCAAGTCAGAATTCAGCTTATATTGTTTTAAACTATTTGACAGAAAGTCTCCCCTCAAAAGGCAGACAATTATATGCTCATAATTCATGAACAGAATTATCCACTAATCCTAAGTACCGCTGTTCTTCATGATTTTCACTTGAAAATTAAGTATATAAAGCACTGGAAAAGCAAATTTAAAAGGAAAAAAGGAACAACTGTTTTTCTACTTAGAACAACACAATGTATTACCAATGTATTACATAGCTGTGACTAAATCACTTAAAGTATTTTAAACTAAAGAGTTTTTGATTACTGCAATGTTTGGGATGAGCTATTAGATTATAAATAAACACTAAAGCTGTGTGGCACATGACAGACCCAACTATAACAGACATCATATCTATTGGTTTTTCCTCTTTCAAAACAGATGTGAATTCAATCCCAGTGTCTACATAAAAGAACTCTTTGAGTCCAGTAGGAGATTTGCTCTATGAAAAATAGGAAACGGGGTATTAGCAGCCTCCAGGACTCCAAGGAATGGAGCAGTTTCAACTTCTACTTTAGTCAATGAAAATTATGGCTAGATAGATGACAGTAAACAGCATGCAGAATCAGCTTGAAAAGTTGTTGCAAACAACTACGACCTATTTTCTTACCGGAGAAAATCAGTAGGATGCATCTCATGAGTAATACACTTGAGCAGTAGCAAGCATTCACAGAAATGTTTCCAATTAATTCAATTTAGGTTGTCATTAAATTGAAAAATAAAGCACATCAAAATTTGCATGAGAGTTAATGAACATTTGAAGATGGTGTCAACTTGCACACATAACCTTGCACACATAAGCACTTAATAGTATAGTGTATTTTGCAACTACTGAATTAAAATTTATATTGCACTGAAATAAATGTCCCGTAAAAAGCCAGTTACAAATTGCTTTGGTCTATTTGTAGCCTAATTTATCACCGAAATACAAAAAATTATCAGGAAACCTGATAAAAGTTTAAAATTGATTGTCAAAAAGAACTTATAAATACATTTTATTTGTATATGGTATTATCACTTAAAAGAATATGCTTCATAATAATAAGTAACAATAAATAAATGCTTTATTCAATTTATTTGGTGCAAATCACCTTTGAAAAGGGTTTGATCCTGATGGTCCTATTTCCTAGTGATATGTAGAGCCTTCTTTTACATTTTATGACAATTTGAACATATTACAATCAAACCATTCAAAAAACTAACAGAAATTAAGAAAACAACAGACAGACTGGCTAACCAATAAGATTCCAAGTTTGACATGGTATATGAGCTCCATTGTCTAACTGATAATATTACTTGAAAATTAAAAAATCTTTCCTGAAAACTGTAAAGCAAAGAGGAAATGTTAGTAGAAATAACAAGAAAATAGAAAGAAAACCAGCAAATTATTGTATTCAAAACAGTAGTCAGTCATTTTCAAAAGGTGTTGCCTCTTCACTCTATTATTGCTTTTTGTATTTCAGAATTTCTATCATTCTAAGTTTCTGAGAGAAATATGGTTCTTCATCTTGATAAATCTCCAATAAAACAAAAATATTCTCTCCTTTGTTAAAGCAAAGGAAAATAATACAGTCTATGCAGCTGGTGGTCCTATATAGCCTGTTAATGTCATATTACACTAATTGGTTCTTCCTAAACAGATGCACTGAGTTTCTGAAACAGTGTCAGAATATGGAAAGTTCTGAGGTGGTTTCTACTCTTTTTGTTAATGATGTGATATTTACAACAACACGCAAACTCCTGACTTAGCTTCACCTCCATTTGCGCATCCTCCAGAATCGACTCTGCTAGGATCATTCAGTTCTTCAAACAGTCCCGTTTCAATAATTTCTTCCTGCCAGGCTCTAGGGACAGCACCTGTCGCAAACTTTTTGAAGAACTTCTTATCTTTGTCATCAAACTCAATTCCTCGTACTTCAGAGAAGTCAGCAATGTCTGCAAGATCTCTGGCATAGACAACTGATGGATCTGGCACAAATGGAGGGTCAATAAGGTTTGCCTCTAGCCTGTGGAAATGTATTGTTTTGAAGAAAGTATGTTTTCTTGGGTCATCATCTTCATTTCTGCAATAAAGCAAAAGTGTGTTAATCAGTATGATGTTTTGCTCTCAGATGCTTTCAGGTGTGTCTTTGTGTTGAATACATGAGAGCATTTTAAAGTAAGGAGATAGATATATATAGAGAGATGTATCATGCAATGCAATTCCTTTTTTCATAACCAAAGAACGCTGCATTGCACAACATAAGCAAAGCTGAGAAGCAGAAAACATCCTGATCCTATTATTCATTACTTTACCTCAGGGTAAATTAGTCTGGGCAAGGTGCCATGCAAGAGTTGCAGTGCTGCTTCTGGCAGCGCACCGAGATACCCAGATCCAAAGATACACTTTAACCAGAACTGAAGATATAACAGGATGGGGAGGAGGAGTATTAGATTTACTGTCCAACAACGAAAGTCCAACGGTTGGCTCTATATTAACTAGGATAAGAACATCTATTAAATTCTAGACTGGGGTATGTAGGGTTAATACATCTAGGTACTGACTGAGGAACAACAGTCTGAACAGGAAACTGGTGACAAATGACATTTCTGATTTTATCTTAATTCAAAGCAGCTATGTGTTTATATCATAAAACTCAGTTATGTCGCTCTAATAAACGCTCCCAGTTCTACTGAGTCTGTTCATTCAAATGAACTACTCTTATAAATACACAAAGATTTTAAGCAAGAGATTCACAAATTATGATACTAGTAAAAGTATATGTGCCACTGTCAAACACAATTCTTTATTACTATTGTTAAAACCCAATAATAAAATCCAGAAAAGACTAAAATCACTGTAAATAGGTATTTTAAGTACATCTTACGAAAAACAACTGCAGACCTCAGGGAGAAATTTTTTTGTAAAAGTAAGTGAATTGTTTAATTGTAGACCTGCAGAGAGACTCGTAGGATATTCTGATGATAAGAATAATCTGAGCCTCAAATATGTGCTTGTTAAAGCATGACCAAGGACCACAACTTTTGAACCGTGCCTCTAGCATCAAGGCATGCAAAGTTTGAGTTTTGAATTCTAGTGAAAGGAAGAGCAGAGAGGACCACTGTATTTTCTACACCTATGCATTTTTTTTAAATTGTATTTATGGATGCACTGGCATCCTACTGGCAATGCAGGAAAAACAAATTTGTCTGGTTTTTGGCCTCAGAAAATGGTAGTTGCCAACATGTTGCTTTTTTCTTTTCCCACTTCCTTACAAAATCATATACTTAGCAAAGTGTAAGCCCTCGTGTATTTGTAGACAATGTTCTACGAACAAAATGCAATGCAAACGTTTGGCAAGTCTTTTTATCTTTGCAAACATGTAGAAGCACCATATAGAAGTAGCAGATTTGTTTGACTATAGAAAATCTTCCTTTTTTAAGACCTTACACAATGTATGCAGAACAGCTCCTCCAGCTTGGCACTACTGCCAGTTCCTCATATGCTGCCCTGCCATGCTTCTAGTCTGCCTTGGTGCTACTCAGGCACAGCTGAGATGAAACTACCAGCTGTCCTTTTGAGCTCCTTTGTCAGAAAATTGTCATTTTGTGCCTCTGCTGCCTGGTTCTCTGGGCAGGTCACCATCAGCCACTGACCACTGCACACCACCATGACAAGGATGCCAAATTGCAGCCTGAAGAACAATAGATGCTGCCATCTGGGCACCCTGGGCAATGAAAAAATGATGTTTTCAACCCAAAAGAGCCATAGGAACACAATTATGAATGCATAGATTAAGCCAACAGGGATCATGACCTCTGCATATACATAGTCTTGTAAAATCATCTCCTAACTTAACTAGCTAGTGGTAACCAAGTACTTGAGCCCAATGTGATTTATTTACATTCACTGTTAGCTTGAAGTGCATTAGAGTTGCTGTTCAAACTAATTAGTGTCTTGGGACACGGCTAGTAGTGCCGACAATCCTACTGGGCAGATGCACTCACAAAAATTTAACTTTTTTTTGCTTTTCTGTAACATAAAACCAAAAAGCACTAGAAGCTGGTGAAGGCTCCAGAACGGATTGCTGCAGTGCTTCTCCTCCTGATGTATTTTCTGACACCACCAAAACCACAAAAAGTTTAAAAACATAAAGCTATAGGAACGCCATCTACTGGAACCAACTGAGGCATCTTCCAACTAGCTGGAGATGAACTTGAGCTCTTCCTGTGTGAACTGCACGATTACATAACTTAAAAAGTGCAAATGGACTCATCTAAACTCTGTCAATTTTGTATTCCTCCATTAAAAAAAAAAATCACTTTACAGATTTGGGATTTGAGATGTCAATCCCAAAAAGCTTGAGTGGAAAAAAATGGTTACATCTTTCCTGAGTTAGACAATGACATTAAGTATTCAATAAAAGAGTGGAGTATTTTAAAAGGTCAGGTGTACAAAGTAAAGCTGTCCTTGAGCAGCTTTAACTTATGTAACAGGCACTTATGTAGATAACCCAAGGTCTTCTTGGCCTTAGTAGAATTATGGTGCTAATCCTTACATAAGGATGAGCTGTCCTGAATAGCATCACCCTGTGTAAGAGGTACATGCAGGCTTTTATCCTGTATCATGCCCAGGAGGCATGGTATACATGCTATCATTTTCCTTCTCTAAGTATGGCACATATGAGTAAGAATATCTTAAATAGCAGAAAATTAAAAATAATCTGTGCAATTACCTTTCTGTGTACATTTCTCCCATTGCTGAGAAATAATGTTAACAGTGAGCAGACAGAATGATTGTAAATTATTCCCTCAGCAAAGGGAATGTGGTTACAGTAAGTGAATAGTCTGTTGCAGGTTTTGCCTCAGACTTGCTGAATGAACCTGACCAAGTCACTCAGAATGTCTAAGTTTCGTTCTCCCCTACTCTGAAATCTGCTTACTTCATAAAATGCTATAAGACTAAATGTCTGCAAAGCATGCTGATTTGTAATGTCGAATGCTCTAAATGTTTTTGTAATAAATTTATTTTTAAAGTAAGCTTTTAAAATGTATTAAAAATAATACAGATTTTGTATCAAACATACTCTATGTGCTGTTGAAAATATTTTTTGATATTTTTTTTTCTGCAGCCTTGCAGAGTTGTTGGGAAAACTCATCAGGCACAAAGAGTAGTTGTCTTCATTTAGCACCGGAATAATAAGAATATGTATAGTAATGATATATTACCTTTCATTAAACTTAATTATTTCAGGCAAACATGTGACTAACATTTTCCAAAACTATTCCACATTATGAGATATAAATTTAGAAGATATCTGTGCATTTTCATTAAGTCCCTGCATCTATTTCACCTTTAGATTGGAAAAGCACCTGAGACATTTATTTGCATTCATAGGTGATTCAAATAATGGTGTATTCTGAAGACAGGTACGATCATTTTCCTATTAATTTTTTTACATTTTTATTATATTTCTTTTATTTTGTCTATATTGCAAATGCAGATCCTCAGTCTGTTTCATTAGAAATGCACTAAATGATTTTTATAGATATATATACACACACACATATATAAGAGGGATTAGAGATATTACAAGTTAAATCTTACAATGCTTAGCTTTCCAGTTTTCTTCTTATTGAACAGTTACTTGAAATTGCTAAGTCAGGGACACATCCATCAGTCTTCATCAACCCAAAACCACCTTGAAGTCCCAAAAAATGTTCTGCTTTATAAGAACTTGTGCCCAATATTATTCTCCTCCCTTTTCTCCCTGGGATGAGTTAGGGAGACCTAACTCTGCTTGAGTAAAGCAGAGTGGCTAAGGTCTCTTCAGTAGAAGCCAATGACGCAGCCTTGCAAGTGAGATATCTGCAGGGAAGAGAATCCACATTGCAGATTTGGATTTTTGCCCACATCATTCCAGTAAGTGATGCAGCCTAAGATTCTGCATTCAGTCTGCAGTAGCATAGATGCAAGTATCTTCCTGAATATCCTTTACCTTCACGAAAGAAAATGCAAGAGAAATGATCTGCTCCCTTCTCCCAGAACCATATAGAGTCTAACCCCACAAAATACCAAGAAGGGAACTCCTATGAATAGTCTGGGGCGAGGATGGACAATCATGCTATTGCAACAAAATTCCTTATTTCCATATTACCTTCAAAACCTTCCACCTCTCTCTTCCTAGAAGTGAAAGGGAAAATTCAGTGCTCTGTAGAAAGTCAAGATTTGACCTCATTTTGTGTAATATGTAAAATAATAACATTGTTTGCAGCTTTAATTTGGCTTTTACTGAGTTTGCAAAGTAAGGCATACCTGCTTCCTAAACGATCCTCTGTTTTCTTGGCCAAAAACAGTCGGCAAATATCTTTTGCTTCCTCTGTAAAGTTGGCATCTTCAAATTTCACCTCATCTTCCAGAGTTCTTCTTTTAACCTCATCTTTACCGACCTTTTCTTTGAAGTCCTTAAATGGTGTTCGCCCAGCAATCATCTCATAAATACTACACCCCATAGCAAACCAGTCCACAGGATAGGTGTATTCTTCTTCCTTCAGGATTTCCGGAGCCATATAACCATTTGTCCCAGCCTATTGCAAACACACAAACAGATTTACTATACAATGTCAATAATGAAATGCATACAATTGAACAGACTAGTCTATAATAATAAAAAATATTAGTAATACGATTTATATATTTTGTATCTAGAAACTCTGTATAATTGGTATATTTTTTGTCTAGACACTCTGAAGCATAACTCTGGTTTAGCACGTGGACTATTTCCTGTCTTTAAACAACTTAGCATATGGCAAAACCATCTTAAATATGCTCTTCAAAGGGGAAATGCCTCTGCAATTTCTGCCTAAATGCTGTTTCTTTTTCAATGAATGTTTAGCTTGCTTTCTTCTTCCATATTATTTTTTTTTCCTGTTGAAGCTAGTGATGTTAGCTTTGTCCTGTAAACACAACTAGCAATCAATTTGAACAGATTAAAAAAAGACAAAAATCACACAATCACCCACTCCCTCCTTGTTCAGCGGTTATAAATGGTTCAACACAGGAGTCTGCTGCCAATGAGAAAATTCTCATCAAGCCAGTAGCTGAGCTGCATGAGGAAGTTCTCAGCCACACTCCCTGTTGGTCTCCAGAAGGAAGTACTACCATCAAGGGCCAAGACAAACTCTTAAAACCATTGTAAGAAAGTAAACCTATGAAAATTATAATTAGTAAATTACATACATTCAGGTGAAAGAACAAGTTCATATTTCCTAACTGAAAAAAGCTCTCTGAATAAAGACTACTACTATATACAGCACCCATGGACCCTTGTCTAAGAGGAGTGACCTCTCTTTGAGAGGGGAATCTGCCTGCTTCCTTCCTAGACCATGTCTGGCGTGTTCTCCCTTGAGGGACAGACTGCACGGTGTTCAAAATAGCTCCTGCTGCCTCTTTCTCTAGGGAGATGATTCACCTGGGAGGGAAGAGAGAAGGTCAGCCTCACTATATGCTTTCTGTTGCACTGTTATGAGATGAGATTTCAATTGAAACAGCATTCCCTCAGCTGACCCAACATTTCCTGACACATCTGATGCTATATCTTATTTTATATATTTACCAGATTCAATTAACAGTGATAACTATGTCAGAACTTGCTTGAACCTCTTTTATATCTTTTTGAAATACTGGGACTGATGAATTAGTAGTATTACCATTTAAAATGAAAAATTATGTTTGTGCAAAGTCCCACTAAAGGTTATGCAAGATGGTCATCGTTACTGCTACCAGAACACAAGCAGTGACAGAGACTCACTCCAAAGAAAAACGGTTAGAAAAGGGCTCTCATCTAAAACTAGAGCTCGTTTGGGCAAATTATATTTGTAAAAAGCACAGCTCAACAGATTAATTAAGCAATAAACGTTCTTATTTTTACTGAGATGAAGCTGGGGCACTAATGCCTTGAAGAACTGATAAGTCATATCATCATCAAAAGGTACCCTGACAGCACAGTATGGTCATTCTGATAAGACGTTACTTTGCTGCAACTTAGCATCATCATACGGAAACTGGATAAATCTGACAGGAAAAAGTCAGAATTCTGCGATCAGAAATGTGTCTCAAGTCTGAAAGGCAGCCTCAATGCCTCAGGAGAGGTTTATTTAAGCAGGTAAAACAGAAGCTTAGTGAAGGGAGTTTTTAAACTGTACAACTCTCACTAGCAGTAGTGGGATTTGAGCAGCAAAAAAATAGTGTATTAGGTGGAAAATATATCCACTGATTCCCAAAGCAAAAGTGAATCAGAGTAATGAGTTGTTACTCTCAGCAGGTCGAAGAGTAAACAAATAAACTGTAAATTATACTCAAATGTAAAAAGGAAAAAAAGGACAGAAAGCAAAGGAATTAAAAGATATCACAAAAAAAATAAATGCATTATTTTTGAGAAGGGGTCTATTTTCCATGGGCTGGTATTGAATATTTAATTCAGTTAGAATTATCTGACCATGCCTCAAAATGGATACCTCTAAGTATGGGTTACTGGTATGTCTATCACACAAAAAAACATTAGGTTTATATGATTTTGTAGTGGCTTTCACTCAATACAATTTATAAGCAAATTCAGAATTTGTGTATTCACTGAAAACGACTTTTTCTTACTAGATCTTATTTTACAAAAAAAACCCCACACTCAAAGCTGAATTCCTTTGTTGTCAACTCTACACTACTAGGACATGCACTGGGTTTTGACTGAGACTAAGACCAAGCACATTATTTTCTTCTTTCCTGTAGGATTCCCAATAAGACCAGGAACCACTGGAACATACGTGTTGACTGCTCAAGTGATCTTAGAGATACAAACACATGGAATTACCCCTTCAGTGACCTGGAAGTGTCTAATGGGACACCATTAAGAAAAAAAATCACAAAGGAGCCAAAGAATGTTATATTTCTTACAGAAAGTAGAAATCATGCCATTGCAGAGGCACACAACTTTTTGAAGTGTAGTCAGTGCAACACTAGCTATTTTTTGCTTGCTCTCATCTAATACTGTCTTTTGTGATGATAAGCAGGATGCCTTACTTGCATATGCTGTTCGAATTATCAAAATAGTAATTAAATTTCAGTCAGTTAAATTTTGACTTGCTTTTGAAAAGGGTTGAAAGACCTACTTCACTCTTTATTGCTCTACCTTGAGAACAACCCAAAATACAATTTTTCAATAATCCTCTAAAATGTAATGACCAAATGTTGTCCTTGGACACATTAATGAAGTTGTTCTGTTAAGTGGAATTATAGGTTTGAGTGTGGTTTGACAGGGCAGAGTAGGAATGACTCATCTGAAAGTACACAAACGTTTCTTTTGTGAAATGTGATCCTGCATAAATTTTTAAAAGGTCACATAATTATAATCTTTTAATAATACAAGATGTAATCCTGAGAAGCACTAAGTGCGCTCAGTTCCCAGTACAGTCAACGTGTAGCTGGCACACCACAACTCTGAGCAGAGCAAGGCCCACAGTGTAAGTACGTTCGTACATCCCATTCAGATTGCTGCCCTGAGAAGGGAAAGTCCCTTGAACACCACTGTTCTCCCAGCTTCTAGCAGATGCAAGGGAGAAAGAAATGGAACTCTGGCGTTTTCATCAGCATAGAAACAGGCAAATGAGGAGAAATGGGATTTAGATCTCTCTACCTTTTCCCACAGATCTTTGCAAAACAAACTCAATTGACATCTCAAACCAAACAGTAAAGCAAATCAGAATGTCTATCTTTTGTTTGCCATGGCACAAGAACTGTTGAACAGAGGAAAAAAAACAAGCTGAGTTTAGCTCTATCAGCTGTTTCCTGGGGCTCGGTCCTTCCTTCCTCCAAGGGGTGCCACCGCCTGCTTTGTTCTCTTGTCCAGCTGTTCCTCCGCTCCTTCAGCAATGGCCTTAATAGACCCTGCAGGAATGCAGGAACAGACCACAGGAAATTCTTCTCTGCACACCAGCTAATGGGCCCTAGATGTAGAGAACAACTGATTTGCCTCTGTCACTCGCTTTACAAAGTTCATTTTTCTCCCAAAAGCCACTGTGAGGAGGAAGGGAGCATAATTTAAATGAGTCACACAGAACTGTAGTTCCTCCACACTTTCTCACCACATGTTCATACAGTAACAAGAATCCAGCTGATCAAATGAATAGGCAACTACCTTTTAAAAGAAGATAAAATCAAATCTAATTAGGACAAAAGGTGCCCTTGAAAAGTCTCACAGAACAAAGATTTTGGCATATTGTTAATGCTTAGCACAGGGAAGGACGTTATGATGGGCCGTCCCATCATAAATTGATCGGCTACTGATTCAGAACACAAGGAGGGCTGTTCAGAGTACCAGGAAAAGATAATAAGAAAGACCATATAGGCACTTAGGAGCTACTGAATCCCACATGCTTCCACAAAATTCAAGACCAAAGTTTTTTTCATTTTCACATAGGGACATAATTTTAACAGGGAAAGTTGTCTGCCTTAAAAAAAACCCACACAGATAAAAGCACAAAAGGGACAAAACAAATTTCTGCTATATTAGAAAACAAGGAAACAAAATTGCCTCTGGGTTCAAAGTCACAAACTGGAGTAGTAAAAAAATCCACAATCAGTTTTTACTCTTTTAAGCTTGGAACATCAGCAGCCATTGAAATCACGGAAGTTGCAGAAATGCAAGAGAAAGCCACTTCTGTGACAGTACGGGCAGGCTGCCTGTGTGCTCACACTTGGGAAGAGAAATAGACACAGTTACAGTATGTTTTTCAATTTAGATCCACTGTATGCAAATCAAGGGGATAAATGGCTTGAGGAAGTACAGTCCAGTAACTGGGCACCAATTTTAACTTTGGGCTCTAGAGCGTCTCCCCTCTTTCTTCCCGTGTGATCACGTGTAAATCCCTATCTTTGCCTCAGATCCCCATTGTAGACAGAACCTGCTAACACTCCCCCCTTGAGGAAGTGTCATCAGAAGAAATATGCATTCATAGACAGTGAAGCAATCAGACATTATAGGGATGGAGCATATAGGAGAAGCCCAACACTTGGTACAGACTCATAACCACATAATTAGAATCCAAGAATTATCAGGGTTCTCTAGTCTTCCTGTAACATCATTTTCCCTTTAATTTTCCTTTAAATTTCTCTTGACCATTTCCCATCTATAATATGGGAATAATACTACTCAGAGATGTTTACTGTTTTATTATTTAATGACCATAGAATATTCCATAAACTATATTAATAAGGGAGAAAATTCTCCATTTGCATAGCTCTGTATATATTTTATGAAGCTTTTTACAATGAATGCAAATACAGTATCATAGAACAACGCGTAGGTGGGTTTCTCAAAAAGGGGCCATCAAAGAGAAATTCTGTGTTCAGTGCCAGTGTGACCAAGGGAACAGGACTGCAAGGGGCCCTGAGAAAGGTACTGGCCCTCCAAGGTAGGTACAGCCCCCGTGGGTTAAGCAGTGCACATGCCAACGAGGCCTGGATGGTTACTGTCTATCACTGAAATCCACGAGATTTCATCCAGCTTATCTTTCAGGATTATGACTAATGTTGGAGGTACAGTTCTTTTACATGTAAATCCAGGAAGACAGGTACTGGCTGCACCAGACCAAAGGCCCATACGGCCAGTTTACTGCCTGTGAATTGGCCAAAAAACGGATGCATAGGGAAGACTGTAAGAACCTGGTGTGTACTTTGATACTGCTCTAATATTTTCCTAGACTTCAACTGTTTGCAGTTCTAGGGCTTCCAGAGACAGAAATGGTTTCTCTGAACAAAGCTGTCTTCCATCAATTGTCCACTCTCCCTGGGAACCTACATAAATTCCTAGACTCTGTAAGACCTAGAGTCCTTCAGCTTACCTACCCACTGCGTTAAGAACCACCTCCACGTATTCCGAACCTGCTACCTTTCACTAGCAGATTTTAAACTTGAACAACAAGCAAAACCAAGCCCACTGTTTTCACTTGCTTGTGTCTGTAATTTCAAGATTTTGTTTTGTCTTCATAAAAAAAGTCATTATATGTTTGTTAACTGAACCTACACATCACAGTATGTGGAATACGTGGTCCAACAGGAAGAGAAGTACTACATTCCTCACCATCCTGTAGCTTACAGTTCCTGCAATAGTGGTTCTGGTCAAAGCTGTCAAATCAACAGTTCAAAGAATTACATTGTCAGCCAAATGTTGCATTTCTTACCCAATAAAAAACATCTTTGACAACATTGAACCAACAAGTGGCCCACTAGACGATTTACCAAAGAGATCATTCCAGAACGTATATTATTTTTTATAATAAATAACGAGCCTCAAGAGACAAAGGGACTAAACAGTAGTATTTAGCACTTAAATAGCATTTTTCATGTTCAAAGAGCTTAATTAAGCTTTCTACCAGCTCTAGGAACTCAATAAAGAATCTCATCTCTTGCTGTTTTATAGAACATGCTATAGCATTTAATAACCGTCAGATTAAACTGAATGAAGAACACAGTTAAAAGCCATGCAAAGAGACCTGATGGAGTTTTAAACGGCTCCAGTTTCTTTTCCTAGACAGAAAAATGCGTCTCGTGTGGCATGCCCTGTGTAGGAAATGCATTTTATGGGACACATTGCACTCTCATAATTTTAGATGACTACAGTATCGTTTCTACCATCTCCAAAACTGTAGGAGGCAGAATGATCCCACAAAATCATTTTTGCTCCCTTCACTCTCATGATCACAGCATTCATAGTGGATAAGGCTGCATTCTGTAAAGTACATGTTTCAGAGATTAAAAAAAAATTAAATACCTATCATGATGACTCAGTTCACAAAAACTGTCGTTATCAAAATTTTTAAGAACAAAGTTCTGCTAGTAAAACATAATCCATTTTATATGTCATACTTAATGCACAAGCAGAATGGTGGTTTTGAAACTGTAAAATAGCAGCAAGTCACTTCAATCCTGAGCAAACAAAGGACACTCATTTTTCAAAGTGCAAAGGAAGAACAAATTTTTACGGAATCTTATCCAATAAGAATGCCATATGACAATGACCAAAGGTCAACTGTAGAATAGCTTGCTGAGTTATTTTTTATTTCACAAGTCTGAACCCTCCTCCCGCTTCTCAACTGCCTCAAAATTAAACTGCAAGTTTCAGGAACATCTAAATAGATTTCCTTGTTTTCCTAAGAAATAGAATCTTATAATAAACAAACATACAGAAGGGCAAAAGGACATTTTGAGTAAGATTTGAACCAAAACATGTTTTTCCTATAAAAATATTATGATGTCCTTCAAATATATAAAACATAGCATAGGAAAACTGTGAAGAAGCTTGAAACCTCTGAAAATATGAATGCACTTTTATAAATCCTACAAAAACATGTTTGTCTTGTTTTATTTTTCACAGTTGTTATCTCAATATTTAAGCTCTCTAGCTGACATGCATCTGCACAAAAGTACTTCAAAATTTACATGCAACAGTTGCTTTGCACAAAAGCCATATCCAGTAAGAGCAGAAAGTTCTTCCTAAAATAAACAGCAAGTACGCATTGACTTCTGGAAAAATGGAATTAAGTCCCCCGTATTTGGATATGTGGAGAACATGAGGGTACTAAACAGAAGAATGTGCTCACTTTTCTCACAACCATTCTCAGGAAATTAAGTAGCATTACTCTTTTGGATAAGGGCAGGAGCATTTGACTCACATACAACAAGTGAAATTTGAGTTGTATGAGAAAAAGTTGCAGAGACTTCAAGAGAAAGGATGCCAGGTCAAGCTGTTCAAGTGGTGAAACTTGGGATGGAGGCTCCTCATTTCTGTCATATGCAAAAAGAACTAGTTCCAGAATCACTAGTTCCAGAATCAATCAAGGGAGTACATAACTGGACAAAACATTTTGCCTATGCAAAAGCCATCTTTGCAGGCTCTCAGTTTCTCCTTGTTGACTATTTCAATTATATCAGACAAAGAGTATACCAACATTTAAAAAGGTGCGATTTTAAGATACAATCTAGTTTATGCACGGTCTGATCAACACATCAGAACAGATGCTACAGGCACATTTGTACAAAAAGTCATAATGATATTTCCTAAAGTCCTGCATAATTACATTATCACTGGCAAAGAGTTTATTTCTGTTTCCAGTGATGTCAGTAAGAACTGTGCCCAAGTAAGCGTGCATATACACATTTCTAGCTAAATTGCACAGGTACGTGTATATATCACGAGAAGATCCAATATAATCCATGATTCTTTCATGAAGAAAAAAATACATTGTAAGTAGCTTTCAATTGCCTTCTACCTCTTTTATTTCCAAGACTGTTATTGTTCAAATTTGTGTATTTTATTGTGTATTTTTTCCACTCTTTCTTCATTCTAAAGCCAGAGCACCTTAGTGAAATTAAAGTTTTCTAAAATCTGTAATTGTTACTGTACCAATTACTTCCAACTGCCTATATATATTCAAAATACTGTTCATATGGAAAGCCAGATGTTTCTACTTGCTGTTTTACCAACAGAAAAGAAAGGGAGAAAACTAAGGCTGGGTATCCAACTCTTTCTAGACCTTAGTAAGAAGCACTGTTTCTGGAAGTAGGGTATTTTTATTTATAAAATAGTTACAGACAATTGGTATGGAGCACACAGATATTTCTCAAAAGGAGTATATGTAAAGACAATACTGAAAGGCTATCAAGGCTACTTCTTCAACTACATAAGTATTAAATTACCAGCTGTGCAATCCTTTTTATGCAGCATAAACACACATGACTTTATAAGACCACTACATTAAAGTCACCTATCTAAAATTCAAAAAACCTTTCCACCCACAAAGAAAATAATCTTTGCCTGGTAAGCAGTACATAAACATTATAGTTTCATAGAAACCTTCACCGAAAACCTGGAAAATGTCTAGAACAGGAACTCATTAACTAACCTGTCACTTGTGCCATGTGATAACCTAATCACCTAACAAGATTTACAAAAGGATTTATGGACCCTCCAGCCAACGTATGGGTGAGATGCATTTATTTATACATGAGAGGCTAGGAATTCTTTTGATGCTTTGAAAGCAGAACAAATTTATCTTTAATGGCTTGTACATTCATAAGAAGTGTACGAAACTTTCAGAATGCATCAAAATACTGTATTTTTTGCAATCTCTAATGAAATAAACACACAGATAAATCCATATATTATATACTATTCAACCCTGTATAAGGAACAATGCAAGCCATCACATGATGCTTCTACTTCATAATGTATAGCAAAAAAAAAAGACACAGGGGAAAAAAGGCAGAAAACTGCTGCTTTGTTTCACTGCCTAGGATGTATTAAGAGATGTTTTCATACCAGCATAGTTACAGTCAAACACAAGGAAATGAACATTTTTTAAGCAGGTGCCTAAGATCAGATGTCTACTCCACATTTATTTACTTGGCTTATCCTAATATATAAAAGGCACGGAAGAGTTTTGTATTTTGTTTTGCTTATTTACAAGGAAGATCCACTTAACACCTGAAGAACTAGAGAGGTCATGAAAAGATTAGCACTCAGGAAGAAAAACATACATCGCTGAGAGAGATTTTTAGACAGTTGTTGAAAAATCTTTAATTATTTTACTTTATCTTTTCAGATATCTTTCATCTATTCAGTTCACACCTGCAGAAAACAATTTGGAGGAAAGTTCTCTATTTGAAAAAACACACCATTCTGCTTCTTCATTTAAGAGTATGAGACTAAAACAGGATCTCCGCACTCAGAATGAATACAATCTCGTAATAAAAGCAGCTTTACTGAATACAAGGGTAGCCTGCATTATAGAAATTTGTTCAGTGTGAGTAAACTGTTAGAATATGAGCCAGAAAACCATATTACGATTTTTTCTCTGAAACAGTATTCAGCAAAACAAGGAATTCAACAGTTGTTGCTACTGATATTTCTAAGACGAAAAACTAGAAATAAAATGAAAAATCAAACAACTCAAGCTCACAAGCTTTCATTAGACAGCAGAAAAAAGAAAAAGAAATACAACTTTTTTTATAATGTATCAACTTACAGAAAGGCCACAATAGATACAATTTTTAAAATTATTTCTACCTTACATTTAACAAATAAACTGTTTTAATTCTTTCTAATATATGTAAGACTGGCTAAGTAAAATTTATCTTAACAGATGAAATAAATGAACATTAAACTGTACCAAATAGCTAAACCATGGTTTCATATGGTACTAGGGATATTAGTTAATTACTTTGAAGCAGCAGAATGACTTATGAATATAATTAAAGCAAAGTTGGGCATTATTCTGATAGTGCAATAGAACAGTATTTTAAGTATGATATTGAAGAACCAGGTCATAAAAGAGGGTTACAAGGCTTTAAAGTCAGAACTGCTGGAGATATGAAGGAAGTTCCATGTATTGAAACATCCATCAAAACAGAAGGATTCTTTGCAAATTGATAAATAAATTAAAATGAGAAGGTTTTATGTTATACATCAGTAGTATTTTCCCTGTAATTAGTGACTGAAAATTGTAAGCCTTAAATCATCAGTTCAAACCATCATCCAAAACCTAGAAACAGCTTTATGATGTTAGGCACTTTACTCAGATATACAGTACAATACAGATTTGGCTTGGAGGAATATATTTTCTGCTTTAGCTTATAAAATTGTTCTTATAAAAACTATGTCCACAAAATGGTGCAACTGATTAAATTTAATTTAATAAATCTGTCTTGGAGCGATATATCTTTTTGGGTGAAAAAAATCAAACCTATACAAGTATCTTCTCTTGAGATTTTCTTAAAGTTGTAACAATTTGGTAGTTAAAAAAGCATGCTATGATATAAACTTTCTGCCAATTTTGTCACAATGTAACTGTGATTAGTAAACAAAAATTAATTTAACAGCACCATTTTTATTTTATTACATGGGTACATGGCGAAGCTTAATGCAACGAATTTTGTAAAGTAATACTCGCAATTATTATTCATTTAACTCCCTCATAGTTATGATACTGAAAATGAAAAAAAAAAAAATCATCTTTTTCTCCCTTCTCCTATTTCAATTTCCTGTATGAATAAAACTGCCTTTAACAGAAATTCCTTATAACACACTACCATCATGTAATATATCATTCATTGCAGGTTTTGCTCTAATAAAAGCACCCATATAACGGTGAATAGCTCTTCTAAAAACAGTGAACAACAACAGAAGAAAAATCATTATAACAGCTTGATGACTTTGTCAGAGAAAGTGAGAAGGAACAACCACCTTGTCCACTACTGCTTTGAGATTCTACCCTAATACCAACAGAAGTAGTTAGACATTTCTAAATACACTCTTTCACTTTGGTTTTTTTTTGCTTCTGCCAAACGCCACATATTTACAAGTAGCAAAAACTGCCCTTGGACAAAATGATTTTTTTCTGATCATAATAACTGCATGCATCTATAATTTGCAAAACACAGTAAGGTTTATAGCTTTGGGTTCACTGATGAAAATGCCATCTTCACAAAACAACATTCCCATTTCATGTAAGTTCTATTTAAAAACCTGCCTTAGCTTTCACAGAATCTGTATTTTCATACCTAAAACAATGCAGTCTCATTTTAAATTTCCTATCTAAAAATACATCAGTTTCCATATTTTCTTTCACCAAGAGCAAAACACACTCATAATACAATTTTTTTTAATTGCCATGAAAAAAATATATCCTTCAAACTACAAATTACTGCATTAAGTAACAACGTCAAGAGACGTGTGTACTTCAAGCATGATGCAAAAGGTTACTAGCAGGTCCTCTCTCTTCTACTAAATTTCTACGGAGTAATTTGAAAGACTTGAGGAGTTTAACATAAAGCATTAGACCAGTTTATAATGTTGCTTCCGTTTCTTCATATTCTTAGTGTATTTCGGACACATTCACTCATTACATACATCTTTAAGCTCCAGACACCTTGAGAGAAATATGCTTTTTTCATAGTTTAGCTACATGAATACATCTGTCTTGTGTAAACTTCATGACATTATTACAAATCTGGGTTAGTTTGGGATGACCAGAAGCACAGCTGAAGTGCTGCACAGTCTTATTCACACAGCAAAAAACAGTTGGTCATCCATCTTTTGCAAACTGTCATTAAGTCTGCTGACTTTTTCAGGAATTAATTTGTGGGGGAGGAAAGCTGGCAATGCTTTATTGTGCAGCACCATGAACACTTGCAATACAATCAGTAGCATCACTTAAGAGTGATCTTGAAGAAAGAGTAATCTGGAAGAAACTGTATTCTTCTAGGAGCAAAAACTAAATACAGGAGTCATATCTTTGAATGCAGCTCATTATATAAACAATTAATTGGTTAAATCCCTGACGACGCTCAAGGCACACGGCATCTGTGTTGGCCTCTCTAAAATGATTGGTTCAAGCGTTTATCTTAAGAGAAACAACAGGTCAATTTGATTCTACTGTTTCTGTGTAAGAGAAGTTATTTTACTACTACAGCACCTAGAGAGTTAATTAACCAAATCTCCTTACCACCTGTCTCAGAGTGAAACGATCATGTAAGGTCTTTAGCAAAGAACAAATCCCAGGGCATTAAGTCTTGGGCTCATAATGCATTAGAAATAGAACAGCTTTCCCTCCCGCCACCCATGTTCAATGAATTTGTACTCACCCTCTGAGTGATGCTTTTTCCCTCCTTGATTTTCACTGCCAATCCAAGATCAGACAGTCTGCAATTACCGTTATCATCCAGGAGGACATTTTCTGGTTTCATGTCCCGGTACACAATCTTCATGGAATGGAGATGCAGAATCCCACAAGTGATCTGAGCTGAGTAATAGATGACCCTGCTCATTTCCAAACCCCTTTCTCCCACATTGTAGATGTGAAACTTCAGATCCCCTCCATTCATGAGGCTCATGACAAGACACAGATGGCTTTTGGTCTCATAGGCGTAGGCTAGTCTGACTATGAAAGGGCTGTTGACCTTCTCCAGGATCTCTTTCTCCAGTAGTGCCATCTTCTCTCCGCTTTTCTTTTTCAGCCTTTTCTTATCCAGTTTCTTGCAGGCATACATCTTGCCAGTATTTTTCACCTGGATGGCACAAACCTAGAGAAGGAAGATGCACGAGAAAAGGTAATGAAGGAATTTTACACATACAGACTGGAATATCAAGGGCAGTAATAGGCAGTAACTGGGAAATCACAGATGCCTCTTAGTAGCTGCTGATGCTAACTTCTGTGGCAGAGTATATAGCAGAGAAAATCAGGAAAAAACAAGCATACAGTAATTTCTGTTCTGGACCAGTATATGGTGGACCTCACACAAAGTTCCTGAGGACATCATTAGTAGACATGTATTAGCAAATAAAATGAACAAGGACCCATTCTCTGACCATGAGAATAAATGGCATATACAGCCTGCATCTGTACAGCTGAACTCTCCTCCCTCTCAAAAAAAAGGTAGCCTTATTCATGCTGAGTTTTGGGAACGGATCCTGATCTGTGCTATTCCCTAAACTGCACTTGGGAATTATCTGGGAGTGTGTGAGCTAGCACAGGCTATAACAGTGCCAAGGAGAAGACTAATAATTAACTATATGGACAGTCATGGCAGCTTTTGTAAAGAAGCCTGCTTTTTTACTAGCATAGATACAGAATATAAAAATTTTAGAGTAACTCTTCACTAACAGGCATCTGGAGCTTATATCACAGTATGGATAACAAACCCAGCCCAATTTCTGGGAAATGGACAATCTGAAGGAGCAAGTTTTGCAAAACCTTAAGACAATTTCTTAATCCATTGCCAGGTTCCTCTTTGCAAACCCACCAGTTGGTGTTGAAAGGGGATGACCCACATCCTTACAAGTACCACTCTTACCTCTCCGAAGCCACCTTTGCCCAGCACTCGGAACTCATAGAAGTATTTCTCAGTTACTGGCTGCTGCTCAAAAACTTTCCATTGGAGGAATTTGTCGTAGAAGGGGCTGGTCTGGAAGTCCTGGAAGGGCTTGCCTTTAAGGAAGAGTATGGTTTCCTCTTTGGCCAGCTGCATGACATTCTCATAGTCTTCTGCAGTAGCTGCCTGGCATTTGCTGGCCAAGTCAGAGCTCAAGAAAGCCAGATAGTTTTTGGAGCCTGCCTTAAGAAAATTGGTGATCATATCCTCCATGGTACTGCTCTTGACATTGTCCTCTGCCACCTCCCAGTTTGACACCTCATCGAGGAAGTCCCTAGCTACCAAATGTTCTGGCACTGTCTCCAAGAAGTCTCTGAAGAATTTCTTGCCAATGGGCTGCTCCTCACAGATGCTATCATAATCAGCAACAACGGACTGCCTAACCTCTGCACATTGATCAATCCTGGGCAGTGAGAGGCTCTTACGTCTCTTTTGCATCTCCTTGGTGTCTCCATCTCCACTCTTCCTTGCCTGCAGATAGGCTGTGTTGGCAATCAGGTTGTCAAGCCCCCCCATGTCACACATCTTGGCAAGCTCTTTGGGTGGCAGAGCCTGGCTGAGACAAAATGAGTAACTGGCCCAAGCGCTGTGCTGTAGCTGCCCTGTACTTTTCCCTGCTTGTGGTGTGTGGGGGGCTTCTGAAAAACACCAGAGAGACTAACTGCTTTTGCATTAAATACCTCTCAAGGATTTTCACTAAGTACCTTTAGGTATACGCACCATTTGTGGAAAGTGACTTGTAAGAGGTTTCTCTGTAAGGAGCTTTGAGTTTGCTATGTATAGCTGAGGGATGACATCCTAGGCAAACCTTCTCACTGGCAGCACCAAACACATGCAGTTCAGCTGGTGTTTTTTAGAATGGGCCCTGATAACGTTTAAATGTACCAAGATTCCCCCTATATGCACTGTCCCTGGCTACTGAGAACATGCAGAGATCCCCGTGCAATACATGCACACTTCAAACTCAGTGGAACTCTGGCCACAGTTAACAGGACAGCCTCATATCTCCCTCGCTCGACACAGAGAACACCAATGTACTAAGAATTACATAAGCTGGGATCTGGTTTTATAAAAAAGCTTTTATCACAAATCTGCCATGCCTGAAACAGAAGTTGACATAGACGAACATGAGTCATTGAGCTTTAAATTATCACACAATTCAGTGCTTTGAGCATCCACACTTCCAAAACTCAAGTTATCCTCAACATCAATGACTCTGAGCTCCACAGATGCTTTGCGCAAACCTCCATGCCTCATGTGGCTCTATCTGAGCAGATTACATGCAGAGGCTAAGACCTGCTGCTGGTCTAAAAATAATGATCCCTATATACAAAATGACATATAGTTCTGACTTCATCTCCTATCCACAGAAAAAGAAAAACCCTTCAAACAACCAGCCAAATCTTGCCAAGACACTTCTATATGTTATTGTGGTCTCAGTTTATTTTCCCTGCTGAGCTTTATGGCAGTCAGTGGCAGGATGAGAAGGTGGCAACAGCGTATGGCTGAGGTGGCGTCAACAAAGGAACAAAGCTGATGATAATGAAGTGAAGGCAAATTCCACCTGACTTCACCCACTGGCTGCCTACCAGGAAGTCTGTGCCCCATGTTTTTCCCAAAAGAGTAAGAATCATGTGTGGCGCTTACTAGGCTAAGCCCCCTTCTGCTGCAGGGTCGTGTGATTTGGCTGCTAAAACTTTAAATATAAGGAAGGTATTATGGGAACAGGAAAAGCAGTTCCATGATTCTTCTAGTAGCAATGAGGTCAAGCTGTACTCCGGAGGTCAAGGTCAAGTTTCCTTTTCTCTTTTCGCTCTCAGAGCAAGTTGAAGAGATGAATCACAAACACTAAACATTAGGAGTAACAACAGGCACCTCCCAGACTCCCCACAGTAAGTGCTAAGCCCTTCTTGGCTGCTTCTTGTCACTCTAATACTACTACTATTTTGTTTTTACATGCTTAATCCTGTCTGCACTGAATCCATTTGACATATAACTCACGCTTATACTCTACAAAATTACATTAGAGGTGTGAGTATTTTTCTAGCTATGACTGAGATGGCCATCCATCGCAAACTGCTATCTGTCACGAGAACGTGCTGTACTCTAAAGCAGAGTACTTGAAAGTCTTATTGTACAGCAATCACTAATTCTGCCAGGTGAATGCAAGCATGGGGCAGGAGAAGGTTACATAAAGGGCTAAATAATACAGCCAGCAGAGTAAGCAAAACTGAAAAAAGTCAAAGGAAGAAATGCAGAATTCTGCTGGTGGCTTTCCTGAAAATTATGCCCACAGCAACACATTCCTATTCTGTGCCTGGGCACAGAAAGGCAAAAAAGGAGGTAACAAAAGCTTTAATTTCAGGTTCTAAAATTCAGCAGGGTCTTTTCTACATTGAGCAAGAATGCTACCACAGCTCAAGTGGTGCACATTAGAGTAGCAGTACGAATGGCTGGTAGTTGGGGACCTAAGGGTGAACTCAAGCTTATACCACCTACTGATTTATTCATGCCTAAGCAAATAAAGAAAATACCTAATGTCTATGACATCTGCATAAGAAAGACACATTCACAGCTCCAAAAATGATTCTGCTCTGTTAATTAGAATCTTTCCTGATTTCTATGGAACATAAGCTTTCTCTAAAAGAACATAACTTCATAAAAAGCAAAGTGAAACAATATGATCTTTGGACACATATTCATTACTCCAGTCACTTTTGAGAGAAGACTCTAGAGAGATTTGCTGAATTATCCAAATCTGCCCAGTATTTATTAAACAGTGGAGAAAAGTAGATCAGCATTAATCTATCAGTCTATAATGGCTATTTAAGTTAGTGTTACCTACTCATAAAACAGTATGTTTGGGTGACAAGCAAAACTGATTTATTTTGCATGTACAAGAGGTGAACAAATTCAGGACTAAGAATGGGTACGTATTAAGAACTATGCTAATGGAATAGCAGGGTATGATTTGGAATAGAAGAAAATTTCTCTGGTGCAAAGTTCATAGAAAGACTGGGACTTAAGCTAATCTTTCTAAATAGCTGAGAAAATATGCAGGAGTTAAAACTCATTACCTTATATTCTAGGTGAACCTCTAATTGCTGGTCCACAAGATACTTATAATACACAAACATATAACCAAATATCAGCTGCTTTGATTTCAACATTAACTTTCCTAATACCTTATTCATGTTAACATCTGTTTGAGACGACACTTTGGAAAACTTTTCTACAGTTTTCAACAGTTATAATTCTCAGCTATGAATCATGCACATGACGTGAACTGAAAGCAGGGTAAAAATTACTTTGGTACTTTCCATATTCACCTATAAACCAAAGCAAAATGAAGGAATTAGTCCTCTGATGGGACTAAATGGAATTAAAAGAGGTCAGAGGATGAAGCCTGGGACCAAATTCTGGCAGAGAGAATAGGTGGTGGGTAAGATAAAGTTTAACTTCTACAGCTAAAAATTATTTCTGCATCCAACCAGATTTTCTTTTGTGATCATTCTAGGAAGAATCCTTTTACACAAACAGAAAAGCTAAGATTAAATACTCCACAACAAAGTAAATGCTATAGGCACTTCATTACTACTGTTAACCTATTTTATATTTGTTTTCAATTTTCAGACAGACATCATCTGGGATAATAACAACCGATGAGATACACTGTAACAGTGACCGAGAGGATTTTTTTAATCTCAGTGTGTTATGAGACAAAAGCTGTATTTAAAAAATTAACAATATTTTAAAAAGAAGATTACAACTATTAAACAAAACCACAGTAAACTCTGCATGTATGCTTGACGACACAAAGATTGCCCTTGGAACTACTTTATACAGTGAAGATAAACCTCTTTATATATACCTAAAATAAACAGAACTAGACAGAAATACTTCTGCCTAGAAATGCATTAATCTTAAACATTTAAGATGATAATTTTGAAGTAAACAATGATATGCATATAATATTGTTTCAATTTCACCCAGGTTTATTAACCATTTTATTAAGCCTGAATTTATTACAGACTTAAAGCAGTAATTCCACCTATTACATATATTAATAAAAAATCCCACAGCATATGTTCAGATTAATAGTAATTACCTTGGATTTTTAGTGAAAAGACAAAGTCAGAGGCAAGCACTTAAATATTTGTAAGAAAAAAAAAAAATCACGATTCATATAAAAAAAGATTATATATTGAGGATTTCCACAGAAATGAAACAATGCTTCCTCCCACTTGCAAAACATTGTAACCAATAAAATGATGATAAAGAAATTTCTAATAGCTGAATTTTCATGAAACCCCATTTTAACATTTTCCCCTAGATTTAATTAGTACCTGCTTTCCTTGGGATATTTAAATTACCAGTTTTGTTTGCTTTCTGTATTAGTCAGCTAATCAGCGAGATTGTTCACGCCCCTAATTAACTGATGTAAAATATGTGCCTTTGTACCAAAAGTCTCTGGATTAAAATACGTGTCTCCATGATCTTGAACAGAAATACAAATAAAAAAATATTAATGTGGTTTAATACTGTGGTTGTAGAAATCATGTATAGAATATAATACAGCAACGGACTCAGAAATACAACAAAACAAAATTTTCTAAAGTCATAAAGAAAACCTATATTAGAAATGTTTAGTATAGTGTGATGGAAAAAGCACATAGCAAACGCTTTACACACTATTCATTTTAGATTAAAAACCAGAACACTTTCTAAAAAGCTCACCAACTGTGTTTTTGTATACAATATTACTTAGAAAACAATTTCTGTATCCCGACAGTATCAGACTTACAGGTAAGGTCACCCCTTCAAATTAATTCCTTTATCTACGCAAAAACATTAAATAAACTGTATTTAGGGTATAATTTGCACCACCACATTTCTGTGCTCTGATACAGTTAACACTCAGATCGTAACAGATATATTTGTTAATGTAGTGTCTCTCTTTTTTCATTTGTGGAAATATCTGCAGTAAGGCTGATCATTGCCTCCTCGTACAGCAAAGGGCATACAACAAAACCACACTGTTCTTGTACCAGATAAACTAAATAAATCATGCCATGATTGACATGTTCCATTCTTTTGTATGAGCATATGGCATAAGACACACACTATTTCAACAAGTTCAACAGAAAGAAAACTTCCAGTGTTTTTATTTGCCTATTCTCTGGACTACCCAGTCCTGCTGGCAGAGGGGACAGCGATTATTCTGTTTCACCCACAAGGACATGCAGCAATTGTGGAAGGAATGATTGCATTCTCCCCAAACCACTGAAAGAGAAGAAAGAACATGTTCCAGTCACACTCAGCAGTCCAGTCAACACCTACAGCAAGGTCCAAACCATCCTTCTCAGATATTTATAATCACTGCAAGCTTTAGAGACAAAATGGGTCATCACTGATTTATCCACTGAGTTTGGATTATTATGGTCATTCTGATGATAGTTCTCTGTCATCAATCCTTTTATTTATTTCCAATTATGACAAAAGAAATGCACATATTCTCACCTTCTTGTATAAAGCGACAGAGTTTTGTGAATGTATAAACACATTTATCAGTTCTGTTCAGGAAATAAGTGCAACTATCTGCTATCTAAGTTCTTCACTTTATCTTCCCCAGCACTAAAACGCAGCCAATGTACTACTGACTTACGATCACACAGGAGCATATCACCAAATTCTCATCTGAAACGCAGTGTTTCAACTTAAATGTATGATATCAAGGAGGCACTTTTGACACAGTATATAGCCTCTGGGACCAGAAGTTATTCACAAGCTACAATTGTTTCAACACAACAAAAAGGGTTACCTATTGTCCATCTACTCCTGAATAATATTAGTTACTTTGCTTTTTACCCTTATTAGTTCACGTTTTCTTTACTGGAATACAAGGGTACCAATCAGTGTTGTAAATTATGCTTTTTTTTCTCTCTATCTTAAATAGGACACTTAGCAAGCCAATTAAGATATCTGGAACAGGAAATTCCTTTTCTCATTAAAACAATCAACAAAACCAACAGTGGATTGAGACAATATACTTCAAAACAGAAAGAGTAAGGGTGTGGAAAGATTTACTACTGGTTTAAAACTTAACTTAAAGGTCTAAAGCAAAGTCTTTGAGACAATTTCACTTTTTCCTATTTAAATATACCCAAATTAAGATTTGCTTTTGCACAGGTTGGTATGCAATTGAAAGTATGTTTATGTTTAAACAGCATTATAGCAAACTCGAGTGATTCCACTTTTTCAAATGAAAAGTGAACAAACAAGCAATTGCCTCCACTATGTCTGAATTAAGATTGGGAAAAATACCACTTTAACCCAGACAAACATTTATTTCAGAATAGAGGACTTTTATTGGTATTACCATTGTGTCTTCTGGCATGCACCTCAGAAGAAAAAAAAAAAAAGTAGCCTTTTCCTACCCACTTCAAAAGCATACATTATCATCTCCTCAATTATGCTCAGGGTGAGAGAAACTTAAACGTCTCAGTTGCATGTGTTGACCGCAAATTTGAAGCTGTTTTGTTCTACAGCATGTCTGAAGTGAAAACTAATTGTATTAGTGCTCAAAAATAAACCATAAATTATTACTAATGTGAAAAGATGACACAATGTAGAACGAAACACCAATTTAATTCTGAGCATTAATAAAATCAGTATTCCCTTCAAACTTTAAAATGCACCCTTCTGAGAGAAGCTTCAATTGAAAAACAAGCGAATGAAATCACTACATACCAACACAATCTTCTTGTTTGTTTTCAGCTTGACATCTAAGACAGGCATCTAAAAGTAAACAAGAATAAGACTCAATTTGATTCTTAGGATTCCATCTTAAGAATAGGTTTGTCAGAGGAAAATACAAACTCTAAAACCAATTTACAAAGGTAAAAAACCCGAGTTTTGATGTCTACTTCAGCCCTTTAACATTAAAACCCCCCCATAACTTTAAAACAGTGCACATGACAATGAAATATTTATCTGAAAGAGATCAGAAGGACTACAAACTGTCCCACAAGTTTTGTTTATTTTTCATTGCTTTGGTATTTTCATAACTTCTGCTGGAAAAAGCCTTCTCCGTTTTGTAGATATAACAACCAGCAGATTTGTGCCAAGGCACTCAAGCATATTAAGACCAGAGCAAGCACAAAGCCAAACCCTAATTACAGGACTTTGTTTTTCAGATGTCAGCATATCCTTTTAAGGAAATCATTCACAATTTTGATTTTTTCAGGCTGTACATCTCTCACCACAATCCCCACCTCCTACTATATTTTATATAGTAGTTTTCCTTAGTAAGTACTTCCATGTAATTTTCACAAGAGTCACATACACATGCAAACATATTGGTCAATTTGATAATATAAATGAATAGATAAACATGGCACAATATCTAATTAAAATATTTATCATTTTTATGCACTCCAGCCTGTGGTTACGGCCTCAATAAGATACAGAAGTGGCAACTTCCAAGCTTAGTACTGTGCCACACACATACAGTAGAAAAATCCCTTTGTTTCCCCTTTGCCCCAACACAGGCTGCCATAGGCATATGTCCACATACCATGCATGCACGACAGAAAGCGTTCAACTATTATGGGAGCAAACACATCTTCATCTCCTCCAAGGAAAACGTTATAGTTTAAACAAAAGTGTCCCACATGTTGGACCTGGCCTACATGTCACTAGTTGGACCATATTTTCCTAGAAGACAGAAACATTACATGCTATAGGAATTTAGATTTGAGTATTTTTGCTTTCTCTGCCAGATACGGCCAGTACTTGTATTTTCGATTCATCTGCCCAGACATTCTTCATTTTCTCAGGTAACAAAGAATAAAGTGGACAGAAACTCTGCAATAGTTGCCCTTTCCTCACTGAGATAGAAGTAAGGCAGTAAATAAAGCTTCCTGTTGTCTGTTCCTGTAATTTATATTTACACAGCACCTAAGGGCCAAGCTGCAGGGAAGATTCAGCCTAACTGCTTCAACTTGTGTCACAGTAAATCAAAGCAAACTGATCTGGGGTCACCTCAATACACAGGGCAGTAAGCTGTGGCAGACTAGTCACTATAAAAACAGCTTTCCCATCCTAGCCCTAGATTTGCAGTTTCAGACAGAGAAGTAGCACAGAGACCTGAGGACAGAAATCACTGCACCCATACCAAGGTAAGCTGTCCCCACTGCTGCTTCATAACCCTAAGGGCATCAGTCTGTGAAAGGTTAAGCAAATCTAAGTCAGTACTGTTGTAATCCTGCCCTTCCCAGCTAACACCTGCATTTTTTCTTCTTTCCCTTGTGCTTCCATGATTCTTGAAGCCCAGGTTGGTTCAATGGGTTAAACCAGTAGAAAATTAAGCCAGCTAACACTTCCCTCCTGTGGAAAAATCAAACAGACTGACTTTCAACAAGTGCCAGCTCAAGTCTGGCACTGCCTCCAACCTACGGTTACTGCAGACAAAGTGGCTCTACAGGAGCCAGACCAGGTCTGGCAGGGTCAACATGAAATTGCTAAACTGAAGTCAGTAATGATCAAGTTTCATGTTCTAACAATGTGGTTTGTTCTCAAAAAATGGCTATCCGATTTTTCTGTTAATTTCAGATGAAAAGTACTCCCTTGGTCTAGTTATGAAAAATTATAAATGAACTTTTTTTTTAAACTTTTATAAAAGATCTGGGTGAGAGTTTGTTCATTTAAGACTTTTCTTTATAGTGCCCTGTAACAGGCTAGCTAGAACAGGGAAATACATTCTTAAAATTATAGCTTACATGGCAGATGAAGCCAATTTCGTATTTCCAGAGTGGTCTCTTCACCATATAAAAGTAGACAATCTTCAAAAGATGCTTATGCAAAAGGTAAATCTCCCACCACTTCAGTCTGGGTTCCATCTTTTTTCCTCTAGTACACCTTTTTGCCTTTTCTGTTCCACAGAACATTCTCAGTAGAAACACGTATGAGAATGACAGCATCGCATATTTTGTCTCATTTCTGTTAAGCCAAAATCTGACTGGATTTGCAGTATCATGCTTCCTGGACCTACAAAAGCAGGGTGCTCTGGAGGGAATCGTGGGTCATTTGTCCTGCCAGACTGTACTAAGCCCAACTGAGTGGACAGTTATGCCTAGGATGACTCAGCACGATAGTAAAAATTGGATATAGATAGACAGTAGAAGAATTTAAATAATTTTCAAAGAGCCAAGATAAGTACATTTGTAAAAGATATCAGAAAACAGTAACGTCAGTCAACGATGAGGCTGTTTCCGAAAAGACTCTCCAGATTTCAAAACCAGGTAAACTAACCCCTTACTTTTCAACAGATTTTCAGTACACTCATGTGTGTTGAACTAGACTAGTAATTAAAAGGCTTGGGTAGAAGTGTTAAGAGACTTTGGATTAACAGATTTGGAAAATGAATTTACATCTGCATCCACAACTGCTTCTTCAAAAAAACCCACAAGCCACCAACAGCAGCAGCAGCTACACATGTAGCACTTCAGTCAGCTCGGCTGCGACTCAGCGCTGGCGGGGTCTGCCAATAACCAAGCAGCAGGCCGCACGAAGAAGGCGCCTCCGAGAAGCACAGGGATGGCAGGGCAGCAGCCCGCCCCGGGCCCTGGCACAAGCTCAGCCCACCTCCCACGCAGACAGGCACGGGGCAGAAGGCCAGCAGGCGCTCCGGCCTTCCCCGGCAGAAGGGCGGCTGGGAGGGCAGCCCAAGGCCGGCCGGGGCAGCGGGGCCCGGCGGGGCAGGGGGAGACGCTCCCCCGACAGGTATGTGCAGCCTGAGGTCCTCGCCTGAGGTGATCGCACGGGCCCGCGCTGGGGTGAGGCACCCCGGAGCGCGCCGGCACGGGGACACCGAGGGCCGCGGGGCCCTCCTCTCTCCGGGAGAAGGCGCGCGGCCGGCAGCCCCCCTTCTGCCGGAAACCGCGTCTCTCTCCTCCGCCCGCCGTGCGAGGGGCGGAGGGCACGGCCGCAGGGCACCCCTCCGGCCCGCGGGCTCGGTGCCGCTGAAGCGCCGGCGCCCCCTGCCCCGCAGCGGGGGCGGCGGCCATGGCGGCCGGGGCCTGCGGGCCGGCGCTTACCCATGACCTGCACCCGGCAAATGGCGCAGGTGTCGCACTCCACATCCCAGCTCCACATGGCCACCGCGTTCCACTTCTTCAGCGAGAACATCTTCTCGGGGCCGCCCGCCTTGGAGCCCGCAGAGCCCGGGTGCGGGTGGGGGGCGCCCGGCTCGTCCCCGTCCTCCACATCGGCCATGGCGGAGGGGCGGGGACGCGGCGCCGGCGGCGCCTGGCGGTCGGCAGCGCGGGGCTGCGGCGCCCCCCCGCGCCCGCAGCAGGCGCGGTCCCCTCGGCCAGGCCCGGCGGGGTCCTACGCGAAGGCCGCGCTGCCGGCGGTAACGGTCGCGCTCAGCTAAGGAAGCTGAAAAAGAAAATGCCATTAAAGGCAGCGACCAGCGCCCAGAGTGGCATTTGCATCAGTTTGCTGTGCCCTCGGGACAGCTGCAGCGAGGGTGAACCAACGCAACGGCGACAGCCGCCCCGTCACGGCTTCCTGCAACGCGATACAACTAAAGATCCGTTAACACGGTGTGTGTGTGCGCCAGCGCGGGGCTGCGGAGGGAGACCGGGCCACCGCCACCTTCCCCAGGCCTCGAAGTGCCCCAGCCCCTGCTCATGATGCGCATGTCACAGTTTTCTTAACAGGGCCCTGAGGATTGGAGCCGTGGGATGAGGGAGCAGGGGAGCCTGACCCGGCCAGGGAGCCTTAAACACCCGCCTGAACAGTTCCTGAAACCGCCCCTTACTCTCCCTGCCCCATCACCCCACAGCATTATTCACTGACATGAAATTGCAACATTCCTCAACATTCGATTTCTGTATTATTTCAATTTTTCATTGTTCCCGTACTTCATTACATACACACACTATGAAGATTCTTCTTGACTTCCTCTCGTGAAAATATCACAACTATCTTATGTTCAGAGTCCAAAGTCTCTAGTAACTGAAAGCTGTCTTGTCTGACAGCAGTAATCCTTCATGGAAATGGTCAATCAAATAGAGCCATTTTGTAACATCAGAGTAGGATAGTACTTGCTAATTTATCAGCTTGAATTTGTGAAAAAAAAAAATCAGCAGAAAATAGGTAAGAGTTGTGAAGCACTAGGGAACTAAAATCTAAAAGGGAATTTTAAGTGGCTGATTACATTCAAAAATAAAATATTTACATATACAAATACACATATCTCAAAAACTGGAGCTTCAAAGTGTGGATAAGAACAAAGCTAAACAATATACATCTTTATTTTAAAAGATAATAGAAACTTGCATTTCTTTTCTAAACTTTACCCAAATTGTAGTGCAAGTTTCTCCAGCTGTGAATCACAGCTTCACCTGAATGGACTGGAGTGCCTTCACTAAGGGCCAAATCCTGGATGACCAGATCCTCTTGGAATTCCAACTCTCAATGTGTTTCCTAAGACCGCTAACAGAGTAAGCCATACACCTTGGCAGTGGCTTGCATGTCGTGAACCTTGGCCACAAAAATCTGGCTTTTGGTAATAAAGTAAAAAATAAAAACAGTTCCATCACTTCAATTATATTGATCTTAAAGATCTTCTGTTTCTACATTAATCAACTATAATTTAAAAGGACCTATCATTTCCTTGAAAACACTTTTAAACAACATGTGAATAAGATCTTTTGCTCTTATCTTAGCTGATTCACACCTCTCTCAATCCACACTGTCCAATTCTCAAACTCAAATTCTCAAACATGGCATAAGTCAGCCATGGAAGCAACAATTGCTATCTTGATGTCACTGAGTCTCTGGTTTGGCCAGAGCTGAGAGATCTATAAACTCAGAGGACCCACCGTATGTAGCTGGTGCGATGCTTAAGCTACTATCATCATGCTAATACAGCAGTGCCTGATGATAACATACACTATAGCATATATATTAAAATAACCCTGATTACTCTATTTCCCAATCAGAAAGAAATGTTATCATTAAAATACAATGAAAATATTTAGATGCAAAATTGCTTTTTTTTTTTTTCCCTTAACTGTGGATGTATCTTGCCAGTACGCCCCTCTCAATAGGTTCTCAAGAGCTATCAAAGAAAATGTGAAAAGACCAATGATACAAAGTTGAAGTAACTTACTTTCTAGTCATAAATTTGTCATTAACTTCGATAATTCAGTTCTTTGTAACTAATCATGTTCCTTTTTTTCTCCTTTTTTATAATTAAAACCATCCTGGCACTTCTGAATCTGAATTACTGGGACTAGGCGTAACCCAGAAAAGTTTAAAATTAAAACTGCTTTTTGTAAACTTGAAAAGAAAATGTATACATAGTTTTCCTTTGATAATACATTGTATTTTTATACCTTCTGCATGGATGTTTAAATTTTGAATATACCTGTTCCTAAAGTAAAAAAAATCTGAAATTTAAGCACATTTAATTTCTGCTATGTAAAATATCAACAAAAAAGTTAGCCTGCTGTAGTCCCTCTTTTGATTTTTTTTTAAATTTACACAATTTGCCTTGTCATCTCTAATTTTTCTTAGCAGGGACTAGATGGAAACTGGATGCAATTCTGCAGTTTTAAAAGCTCATAAGAGCAAACTATGACAGATTATAATCATGTTTGGGTGCTGTCAAAATGTCACACATTTGCTGTACATTTTGCAAATGCAAACATAAAACATATTGATTTCAATAATCTGGCAATACTAGTTTCAATTTGTAACCATTCCCTGAACTTCATCACTTCATGCTGCTGCACAGCTGGGAGGGGGGCAGTATATAGGAACTGCTCTGGATGCCTCTGGATAGAAGAAGAGTCAGTAAAATATCAAACATGGTCATTACCACAATTATGATCCCTTCCTTTAGTCTCTTCTCCTCACCTCCTCATGTACGAAGCCATCAGGCCTAACCAGCTCCTTTGCTGAGCATGTCAGTTCAAATGAGGTGCAGCTCTGAATTTATTCCAAGGGACTGGGATATCCTTTGATAGAAGAGAGATTGGCAACATGAAACACTGTTTTCAGTATTAGGATGAAAGGCGTGTTTTGAAAACTAATTTTTTCAAAATAGAAAGGAGGTAACTTTTGATTTGGAATACCCTTGCTTGCTTTGTCTTGTCTACTCTTACAAGTAAAACATGCATTTTTACTGTGCAGTGCCAGAACTTACATTAGCAGTGAAAGTTTTAGAGCAAATATGATACAGTCACCTTTAATTCTGTCCATATTGCTTTACAGAAACAAAATAAGTTTCCCAACTAATAATTATTTTCTTGGCTATTTTATCATCTAAAGAGCTGTATAAAAAATTTTAAGTCGTTTTGGAGAAATACTGTCCTGGCACTCTAGAATTCATCTGTTCCCTACAGACACACATGACATTAAGTACACTGCACATGGGAGGGTGGTACAAAATGGGATAGCTCTTTCAGTGCGTTTTCCCTATGTACTTTGTCACTATTTTTAACTGTAAATAAAACCTAATTATTTCAGATTGGGCAGGGGAAGACTGCGTTTGCTTATCTCATTCAGACTTTATTGAAAATGTTCCAAATTGAATAGTTAAATATCGGAACTTGAACTAAGTTCCTTTCAGCCCATCAAGTGATTGTTCAGCTAGAATTATAGGTGCTCAGCCAAATGTGTGCTATAGAATGGGAAAAAACAACTTGTTTGGCAACTGTGAATGGGAACGTACACAATAGTAGGTATCCAAGTTTGGAATATTGTTCTACAGTATACAATTTATAATCAATTAAATTTCTGCAATAATTTCACAGTAAGGATGCAGCATAACTCATCGAGGAATGATTCTGGATTCTGATTGTCTCCATGTCACATAATACTCATTCAAAGCTCCAAGTGTCTGACACCCATCTTACACAATTGCCGTAACATAGTTTTCTTTTCATACTGATAATCCCATTTCAAATGAATATACAGATGCATCTTCACCTTATAAGAACATTTTCATTCTCTATTCACCTTTTTAAACTCTGAATATTGCACAGACAGTGGTTTGGAAGCATGTACAATGCCTTTCACAGATTTTCAAGAATCTTTTGAGAATGGAGATATCTGGAAATGACCTGATGTTTGTTCTCTTTGTGTGTCTTCTTTCCTCTTACAACTTTCTGAAATAGTTTTTTCCACAGATTGCTTACTCTGAAACATAGAACCGAAGATTATTTTTACTAATAACAAAACTGTTATGGCAATGTCAGTTTTATGATAATGCAAAGAACAGTTATGTAAGTATGTGTGTATCTTGGCTAACTAATGCACGTGCTGGATTATATTATTACATGACTGTTTGTTCTGTCAATAGACTAACATATATCAGAACAGTCAATTTATCTGCCAAAGAAAAGAATTTAAGCATAGTTCTGTGCCAAAACTATTTCTTAAACTCTAGCTCATCTATGCCTCTCTGTGCTGTTTTACCAATAGGAATATGCTAAACGGGGCTATTAATGGCCACTACTACTAATACTGTTGTGGTTATAGCTGAGATCTCAGTAAGGGCAGACAGTGGGGCTGCAACAGAGGAAGAAGGCGCAGGAAATAGTACTGTATCAGTATCCAGTGATCGCTATCTACTATAGTACTGTACCACTAGCTATCACCTGTGACAAAACCACCTGGAGTAGTTCTTAAAGTTCTACTGAAGCTGCTTGATGCAATTGCCAAAATGGAAAATACACTTCGATGTTAATATGTAGTTTCTGTGAAAGAGAAGCATGAAGCAGGCATCCAGAAATAAAAAAACCAAACAGAACAGGAATTTGGGAAACATACTGCATTTGTGGAATAAACTGCATACCACTTTTACACTGGGAGGATCTCACTGGAAGTGAGGAAAGTCCAGGAAAGAGTTCAAAGTCAGAGAAGTACCAGTAATTCAGATTCTTAAATGCATGGTGCGTTACTCATATGCAGTGAAACAAATGGACGACACCTAATATGTATAGAAGGGAAATCCTTAAAGAAGTTTTATTAAAAAAGATAATGACACTTGCATGGGAACCTTTCTGCTTTAATGGGAAACCCCTGTCTCACAAGACTGAATAGCTCCTGACTTTGCTGAGCTGCTTTAATTATGTCTAAACCCTTGAAACTTCTCCATTCTTCATACAACACCCAGGCTCATCCATCTCTCCTTCTGAAGCAAAGTTTTAAAGCCGATGACAAAGATGTCAGACTACTTTATAAAATTCTACACTAGTTTCTTGTTTGCTAATTGTTTTACTCTGGAGTAAATCTCAGCTATTACTATCCCCCCTGGACAGTGTGGATTTTCAAGTTAGAAGCTTGTCTCATACTGCATTTATTAATTAAAAAAAATTAACTGTGAAGACAAAATCATGCATATCTTAACTGAGGTTAGCTGTTTGAGAATGGAACTGCATTCTGAATCGAAAACTGAAAATGAAGTTATGCTGTTTTGCTGTTACGAGGGTTCACATTCCCCATCTATTTCGAAATATTGACATCTCCTATAAATTCACATGAGGTAGTGCAGTTTGTCTTAATTACTTTTAACCTCCCACCAACATTTGGAACCTGCATAGTATGACAGACCCCAGAAGCTACTATTAGCAAATCCTGCCCTCCAATCCAACCCCCCGCCCCAGAAAAAAAACAAACCAAAACAAACAGCAAGGGAAGCTGCGTAGAAACTTGCCTTATGAAAACTCCCTTTACTCATGTTTAAACTACTGGAAGGTATTGCACTGGTGAAGTTTATCCTCTCATCATTCATACTTGCAGACATTATGTCCTGTGTACCATGTCACTCAACACAGTTTTTGACTTTGACCCAGCTTTCTCATTCTAGATTTTGGCCAAGGTAGTGCCAGAATATATATATATATATATATATATATATATATATACACACACATATATACACACACACACGCAATTCAAGTATATACATAAATAATTTTAAAAAATCAAAACAAAATCATGTAAATGTCACACCATGACAGAATGGTGTGACAGGGAAGACTTTACAAGAATCTGAATCAACTACTCGGGAGGACACTAGGTGAATTACTTTGGTTGTTACAGAAATCATTGTATGTTTTATGTTTAAAAAAGTTAGATCTTTTACAGTTTTTCAGCAGTACTGGAACTCGTCCTTGTATTTTTCCATTTGTAGAGCTTGATGCTTTATTTAAGCTCTCATATCTAGGACTAGGATTATTTCTGTTTCAATTTTAAGATACTTGTAAAATCAATCAGGTCATCTATAACGTTTGGTCAAAGCGCCCTCTAATTTATACTAGGGTAAATCAGCAAGATTAGGAGAGAAGGTCAGAGGGAAAGGTACAGGACTAAACACAACTTGAAAGGTAAATGATGAGCTGTATTGCATCATTACCATATGGAGAAAATGCTTGTACAAACTTCTCAGCTTATACTGTCACCCTCTGGGGTGTCAGTTCATGACTCGAGATGCTTAAAATGACTGAATATTTGACACAGCATTTTGGCTGCATCTGGCACCATTTAAATACTTTTGAATTACAGAAACTACAGGGAATTACTCCTTTTTGGACTTCTAAATTTGCATTTCTATACAATACAGAGCACCTTGTCATCCCCCAGCGTGGAAAGGAGACTGAATTGTATATACTTACTCTTCTTTCACTAAGTACTTTAAAGGTCTATGGATGAAAGATGTAACATAAATGTCAGGTCTGAGCGTTATTGTAGATCACTCACTTTTTATAGAGGGGTTTCCCTCTTACCAATTTTACCTCTGTTACCTGCTTTTTGCCATCTGATGAAGGCTTGTTTCTGTATCAGCTAGCACCAATGTCATGGTGTCCAGGAAAAGCAAAGGCTGAGCAAGCAGTGTTAAACCCCGTGGAGCTCCCACCCCTAAGCTTCTTAGCCGGCTACTTCAGTAACCCTTCAGTAGGTACGGTGTCTGTATGCTGATCTAGAAGGAAAACACTGCGTGAGCATGAGCCTGGCTGGCTTTAAAGCCTTCTGTTGTTATATATACACACACATCCCTCAAAATACCATCTTCTCTCTCTGCTCCCTGACACAGTGGAGTTTGTCACTGAAACACCAACCTGGAATAAAGCAGGGAATATCTTGCATTTTTTTTATATCAGGGCCAAAATCTTCTGCACTACTATTTCAGAAGAACCAGGTAAGAGATTTTTACCTTTAAGTCTTGAATTCAAGTCACACAGTAGGTCTACTTTGGCTATTCTATGATCCTCTCAGCTTTTTTCCCTGTGTAGGAAGAATGACCAAAAAGAGAGGATGAAAGTGGCGAACAAAATCACAACCCCTTAAAGCAAACTAAATTGTCTGATTTGATTTAAAAAACCATATAATAATGTTTCTAAAATGAGAATAAAGATTTATATCCTCTTTTGATGAAACTGTTAACTAGACTTTATATAAAAATGCCACAGCATTTGCAATAGTAAGTATGCTAAAATAATTATGACCTCAAACAGTTTAAAAGTTTGGTCATACCATTTTATAGAACATCATATTAAGTATGATGTATATATAGATGAATTGTTATTTTTCATAAACATTTATTTATGTAAAGAAGATATTAAAAGCAATTCAGCAAGGTTGTGTAATAGTTGTTGGGTTTTGTTTTTTGTTTTTTTTAAATTTTTACAAAGCATATGCATTTCCTGAACACTGCAGCCCCTGGATCTTTTTAAACCTTATTCTGATTGTAGAGCAACTGATGATCAAATTTCTTTCCATGATTTAGGTATATAAAGTGACTTTTTAAACTTATATTTTTAAACTAAGTAATTTAGCTAAATTGCAGTCTATATATTCCCGGTTCTTACAGCTCTACTCTAAAAAAAAAATAATTCAGAGTTTGAAACAGCTGCCTATATTGCTGAATCTCAGGAACAGACAAAGTATTCCAGCAGCAGTCTCATCACAGCTGAACACAGTAACACTGATATAGTCTCCTTACTGCTATTCAAGGATTTCTGGTTTATTTAATCTGCATAAATCACATAAACCTTAGTTAAATACGCTTGTGTAACTATTTGTAAGAACCTTAATTAATTGCATGCATTTTTCCATTCTCCTGGAAGTTGCTCTTATTTGTTACCAGGAGCTGTTGCTTATTGGCCGAATTTTTATTCCATATGCATGCTCTTTTAAAAACAATACTGAATCAGTCCTTATCACATGTGAGTAAATGTTACAAACTTCTACTTTAAAATACATACAAATGAGCAGAAATTAAAGATAATGTCTTGTAAACAATTTTCCCTGTATTATTGATTCTATTTACTGTATATAGTATAAAGGTAGACTATATGAAGATAAATACATATGCTCACCTATATATAGGCTATAAGTATGCATTTTGTCACTATAGTCATCTGCATGTATGATGGGGGACAAAGATATATAAAACTGTGTGAAAAACTAGTATACTGATTTTCAAGGAATCCAGAGTCCTAGGAAGAACTTTCTAGTTACAGAGGCCTTATGCACCTACAACTGCTAGCCTAGCTCAGAACTTGAAAGGAGGATCAGCACAGAAGCTACAGATCTTAAATGGGAATGCCATTTTCATGTCCCTGTTTAGAGAAAACTCAGCTTAACAGAACAGTTAGAGAAGGTGGCATATTAGCAGTGAAAATAATAGATCCCTAAGCCATAATCATCACAGAATCTTTACAAAATTTTTTTTAAATGTCCACAGAAAAAAATTCCTCCTGTACTTCCAATTTCATCCTTAACTTCCTCTGTTTTCTGATCTCTGCAAATGAATGTAGTGACCACAGACTGGGCCTTAATACAGCTTACCTCAGAATTAATCAAAATTAATTCCCAAATGGCTGGAAGGTTTGCGCTGTAACTCCTAATAGGAGCTTCCATACCAGCAATAAAGGACAACATTTCAGCTTTCTGTACAAGGAAACAAAACATCTCAAGACATTAAAACAGGCTGGTACAAAATTATCTTCTAAAAAATGCCCATAAGCATAGGAGGGGCAAGCAGGTGCCGAAAGAAGTGCCCAGATTACATAAAGGAAGAAGACTGAGAAAAGTAAAGACTATTTTTCCCATATGTAATATATTTAAAATAGGTCTGACAAATTATATAGCTAGTACTGGTACACAGGACAGGTGATGAAAGACAAACCAGTAAGCAAGAAAAAAAATTTAGTCATAGAATGCTGATAACATAGTACTAGATATCCTTCAATACATCAGACTAGGCATTACAAACGTTTTAGAAATTGTCAAATTACTAAGGCTTCTATGCACGCTGTTACGCTAAATGATTAACTATCACTTCTCTCTCCAAGTGTCAACCTTAGTTAGAATGCAACAATGCTGTGGATGACCATGCAAGATCCCTCAACTTAATTTTTTTTTTCCTGTCAACTCATTTATCTCATTATACTCAACGCCTATATGTAAACCCCTATTAATTCAGTCTTCAGATAAATGCTAGCATTTTAAAATGCCAAGCCTCACAGTAAACACACAGCATAACTCAAGTTTGTTGTAATTTATTTGTGAGTTATTCTCAAGCAATGTTACAAAACATTTTAATGTCTTGATAAGAAAATAAAATTTAAATAAAAATACATTCAACAATACATCACCATAATACAAATTAAAACTAATGATAATTTACAATCCTAACAGAATTATTGAGTAACATCATCTTTCTAGACTAATCAAAATGAAGGCAACTTTTATTATTAATCATCCTACTTGTACCTAATTAAATTCTAGAACATATACTGCATTTTAAAACATTATAAAATGAGAAATCAAATCTTAATGGTCACAAATATTGAATGGCCTTTGTTTTTTCCTAGATATTCCAGTACTAAAGCACAAAAAAAAAGTGCATATTTTAAAAAAATGTTGCATGAGTAGACAATTTAATTTTTCATAAATTTGACTTTGAAAACAACAGAAAATGGCTCCAAGGAACAGACACTTTGCCACAGGGTTAATCCATATACAGCAAAACCTAACTTTGACACTCAACCACGTTCAACTTCCTTTAATGGCAGCTTTTTATTAATGGCAATTAATCAGATCCACTTCACTGCGGCAAAACACATTTCTTGGCATTACTATATTCCCTCCCCTGCCTCCCCCCCCGCCACCAATTTCAACTGTTGGCAAATAAAAGTCCCTTAGAATACATCAAATGTGTAAATAAGGAAAAGGCAAAAACAGCTGAGGTGATTAAGTGATTGTGACGTTGCAGACACTAGTACTGAATCCCGGAAATTCTAAAATAGTATGTCTGGTATTAAACCAAATAGTTATTCTAACAAGTTACATTCATTCCAAAAGAGATTTCAGTCCTCTCTTGCCAACTTGCTTCTATTACAGAAAGCCTCCCTACAACAGTCTACTGAATGTATAGTAATTTAAACAGCTTACAGTTTCAAGCATTGTGGATTTCTATTCTATTTGTAAGTTACATTCCTAATTAATTTGGCCAAATCATGATTGTTTTTTAAAAAAAAAAAAACAAAACAAAACCAAAAAAAAACCCAAACCAAAACCCCCAAAACACTCAACACAACAACAAAAGACCCCATAGCAAATGCTCCAAAAATAAAAGTACCACATATAGTTATTATTAAAAATAATATTCCAAGGAGTACCATTGTATTTAATACTGATGAAGCAAAGTTGCCACAGTGATACCTTTGCTTCTTCATACATACCTTTGCTTGCTTATATACATACATATTCTTTCAGCATAAACCTAACTTCTCAGATGAAGTGAGCAAAAGTTAATCTTAAAGTCAAGAATGCCAGTTTGAAATTGTGTTAAGTGGCAAATACGAATCCATATAACTAAAGATATAAAAATATTCACTGAAGCATTGCTTAAAGACAAAACAGTGTTGATCATTCAACTGATCATAACAAGCAGATACTACAAAGTATCTAAAAATAATCTGGGATAGTCCAGATATCTAAAGTGCTTTGAGTGATTATAATAGAGATTATTTATTAGATTTGTAGTCAAAAGGTGAGCTGGACCTAGTTATTACTTTTTATTTTAAAAAAAAAAAAAAATCATACATGGGATGATGTAAATTGATCAGTACTTAACCAAAATCTGTTCACATTTAAATTTTTCTATCTGTAGGCAAACTTATTTAAAAAGAATGTTGCTACCCTGCATTTCTTTTTAGATTAAGAAAAAATACGTACCTTAAAAAATCCTAAAGAAAATAGTGGTCTAATGTCACTCCATATATTACTCACCCCAAATGTAAACAAGAGGTACAACATAAATTCCCTGATTGCTTCTTCTTTAGTACTTAAAAACATAACTAACACTGGTATCTGCTGTCCAGATTATTTGCAGCATACTGCACGATTTTGTAAAGACTTCAGCTGTAGATAAATCAAGTCCTGACACAACACCTAATACAAGGAAAAAAGTCAAATGAATTGAGTGTGAAGCTTCAGATCTTTTCCATGTCATAGTATCTTGGGACTTCTATTTCAAGATCTGTATCAGCAGGGCAGGCACTCATGGTAAACTCATGCAAGTTTGCAGTGTATGTATTGAGAGATGTAATCCAACCAACAAATGCCATGTGGATTTTCTTCCATTAAAAAGTTTATCTGTTCAGAAAGTTCTTTCCAATAAGACAACAATGGCAAAACAACATTTAGATTTATTCACACCTGTTACTTCAAGAACCTGGAACTTCAAGTTCTTCAGCAAAATGAGAATAAACCTTAAGACCAGATTTCCAAGTAGATATTTTTCTATTAAATATTAAATAGATTGTCAACACAACTAGCATTTATGTTCATTCTTAAATACCTTGCAAAAATGCATATAATGAATTTAAGAAAACAAAAACAAAACAAAAAAAACAAGACACTGAAGAACATTTCCAGTTTCTTTTTTCATCCAAGTGTGCCACAGTTTGTTTTGGTTAGGAAACTTTTCCAACAATTGGATTTTCTCTGGAACAAAGAAAATATATGTAAATATTTTTAAGGTTAACATTTGCTTTCTAGTTCTCATAAACCAATTTTAATTTATTAAGCAAACCTATATTTTTTGCATAATTTCTACCACTACTTGTGAAATGTTATGACTTGTGGAAACCTCACGTACTTTCATGCAAGACCTCTAAATCAAAGCCCATTTTTCTAAACAACTTGGGTCGAATACTAAACTAGGCAAACCAAAGCGAGGTTTGAGCATTCTTTTTTTCTGGTGAATCAAGCCTTATTGATGCAAAGAAGAAATAAGAAAACCTGCTAGTGGTGCTTCACAGGTATGAGCCAGGACTGAAGAGAACTGAAAGAATCTGCTCCAGAACAACAATGTACTCCAAAGAACAGATTTTTTTAAACTTCTCCAGAAATAGTATTTATCATTGAATATGGTGAGTGAATTACAAACAGTAAATATACTGCATGGAAGAGATGTTTCTGCAGTGTAAATTTACAGTTTTATATAACTTGGTATATTTTAATTATTACTTAACTGGAATTTGAAATTTAAAAAAAAAATCAGGAGGTACGCAGACAGAGATAAATTTTGTGTGCACTTCAGATGTAAAGTTGTAAGGAAATGACAGAGCCATTGCACCTGCTTATGGGAGTCTCAACAGGAACACAGATGAATCCCACACCAGAGGAACTTCTTGTATCTTCTAACAACTGGTAAAAAGCTGCAGATTACTACAGATGACGTGCCTTATTTTCTCCATGTCTGTGTTGTCTAAGTCTACCTCTAGCTTAGTTATCTCTACCTCAACAAGCCTCACCTTGTTCTGTGATTCATTTTTTTAAAAATACACATTTATGTATGTCAAAATTACGTAAGATACTTACTCACTACCATATTTAGCACTAGATGATCTCTTCTTTTGGTATTTTTCATGTGATTCATTCAGCTTTTCTAATATATCTATTATCTGTTTAAGTGTATGAAAAGTTGCTACAGAGTCTTCAATTGTGAAGTTAGAATAATCATCTGGTTCTTTCCGTGGACCTTGATAGACTGCTATACTTCCGCAAGCCTCTACAAAAATTACCACAATTATCCCAATTAGAGTTTTGATAATTAACAAACAGATTTAACTTACATAAATGGTGATTCTGAAATTCTGAAATGTGAAATCACTCTACCTTATACATAAAATAGGTTAAGACAAAAGCAGGAGAGAGTATCAACTAGATGTATTTACAGTTCTGTGGCTTATTCTCTGCTGGTTGTGTGCAGCATCTTGACCATCCAGCTCTCTCCTGTTCACATTAACAGAAGACCAATGCTTTCTTGGAACTCAACCACATTCAACAGAATTCACTCCACAGTCAGGAAAAGGAGAGCAAACAGAAGAGCAATTGGCTATACTTGCAGTCTCTCTGTTTAGTCTATTAAAGGTATTTCATATAAGCAAATTCAGTTAGAACAACATGCATGCCTGGTGTCTACTGTAAAGAAATGACTGAAGAACGTCTGATACCAGAGCTCTACTCTCTATTATTTTCAGGTAAATCGTTAAGACATCAAACTGATGTTATGGGCCTAAAGAATAAGAGCTGAATAATATCAGTGTAATTCTTCTGAATTATTGAGTACCTTCCAACTTCTGTAGTTTAGACATGTTGATAGTGAAAAGTGAGTAAATTCTTTCTGTCTCTCTGTCTCCATCAATCTCAATTTGAGTATCCGCAGGAACATCTCTAAAAGGTGAAAAAAGAGACAGGTAGTCAATATAAGTAATTCTTGAAAGGTTTGAAAGCAAGTTAAAACTGTTTCTGTTTCAATATACTTAGCCTTTTAATATGTCTATCACTCATACACAGCTTTACAATTGCTACACGAAACTTAGCTTTCATGGCAAGTGCTCTACAGAAACAGGCACCTACAGTTTTGAGGGCAATGAATACAGCAATACTAAAATTTGCTTTTTCCAATAGAATTTATTATTCAGTATGTCAAGAGAAAACTATTTTAAACATATCGAAGTAAGGTTAATTGTTATTAAATGACAACGAAGCACTTCTTAAAATCTACTATACTTCAAAGGTAACCAGAACAGAAGGACAAGGTACATTCCTAAACCAGAACAGGTGAAAAACCAGAAAGACAAAAACAGCCAAAAGTTATTTAGTAACAGGAATCTTTTGAACTGTTGAGAAACCTAACACGAATGAACTGAGTAACATGGTACAAGTATTATATATATTTTCAGGAAGTTATCTTGTAGGACTTATACTGAATTTTAGAAGACTGACTGAGATCTTTAGTCTGTAATTTACGCAACCCATCCAGTTAAGGATAAATTTATTTTTAAAAAAGATTAGATATTTTTTTGTTTTCAGAAATCAGCAGCTTAAAGAAAGGCATTAATACATTTTAAGATGTTATTAATTTTCCTGACATACCTACATAAACCAAATCATTTGTCAGAATCTACGCCCAAGATTATTTAGTTATTTTTCTTAGTATACCGTGTTTTAACATATGTGAGGTTAAAATAAAAAAGTGGCTGTATAAAATGAGACAATGTCATTACGGAAAAAGACAGACTTCCAGGCTGAGCCCTCTGCAGCAAGGTATTTCAATTACTTCATATAGATGACCTAGGCATGTCATATTTCTGCATTCAGCTTGGCATCTGAACAAACTTGAGCTATTAAAACTATTATTCTGCATGCAAAGAATTCAACCATCCAATATTTCTGATTTATATGCTGAATTGGTTACCTTCATTTCATATGGTGGCTGATGAAGTAACAGATTTAGTAAAATCCAGTACTTCGGGCCTTAGTATTTATTTTTACTAGTGTAACTTGTTAAAGTAGACAGGGAAAGCCTTGCCTTCAGATTTTCAAGTTGTATAGTGAATCATATATTATTTGTCCTAAAAACATAGGTATTTTCACTTGAGAAGCAACTTACGCAGTGCAACGAGCACAGCCCACTGTGTTCTCTATTGTAGCCTTGCAGCAAAGCCAGTTCCCGTTCAGAAAAGCAGAAGGATGGTAAAAACTAAGCCTCTTCTGGTTGCATCTCGTTACCCGGCAAAGAGCTTCTATCCACTCACTAGCTTCTACACAGTTATTTGCTTGGATATAGAGTGGCTTTTCTCCATGTAGTACTTGAAACATCTGTAGAAGGAACGCAACATTATTCTGCTCAGTAAAAAAACCCCAGTTATTGAGCAACTTTGAATATGTCAAAATACATTTCAAAGCTCAGGCAATTCAAAAAAGCCAAATTAAGACAGAAAGTGAGACAAGGGAGAAAAGAAGACTTTTCACCTCTTTCGTTTTACTACATAGCCCTATTTAGGAGGGAAAGAAAAAAAAAAAAAAAAAAAATCAAAACAGCTCCCTGTGTTCCATCTACACAATTTTCTCATCCAAAAAAGAATCGTTAAAGAATTAGAACATGATGCATTTTCTGTCCTCTTCATTCACGTATCTTTAAATGGGACCTCAGACTTCATGCTTAATATCCTAAGTGTAACAGAAGATTCCCAGATGTCTCTCCTTTAGCCACCCTCAGCTTAAGTAACAGCTGTACGTTTACCACTGCCTCAGAATTTCTGATTGAAGTAACAACAGAAATACTGATGTGTTACAGGCCCAGAATGAGGCTGTGAGCACAGACAACTGTCTCAGCTGATGAAGGTGGTGTAGGAAGTTCCCATCAAAAGGATAAATCTAAGTTTGACAATATCACATTTCTAGTAGAACACAATATAATACATACTACTAATACCTTACATAAAAGTGCTCTGTAATAAGGTCACAGTAGTTTTAACCTTCATTCCAGAAATTTGGAAAGGGTGGTAGAAATCATAAAATCAGTCAGAAAAGTGCTGCAGTGATCCAAATCTCCAGGTTAAGTTCCATGTTCAGAGTACTTGGAAATACTGCACACAGCTTTCTATTCCTGATCCAAAAAAGATTTTTTGCTGAAGTGTTTAGTAATAGGGTTTCAGTAACTCTATAAGTTAATTATACTCTTCTATTAAAAGAACACATCAAGAATTACACATAAGCTATCTTTTGACTCACATTTTTCTTGTTGAAGGAGCTCTCATCAAGTTTCTCCACTGCAAGGATGTTTTTGATTGGAATAGTGAAAAGTGGTTCTTTATCTGTAAAAAATTGTGAACAGATGAGTGAAGCAATTTTTAAAAAGCTGTTTTATAATTTCAGTGCACTGACACTGTAGGTTAAGTTCTCAAAATGTGCATTTTTATTATTGAGAAAATGTACACAAAGCATAGACAGAAGCATTTGGTAATCAGGGCAAAGGTAACTAAAACATATCATATGTACTTTAGGAAAAGAAAAAAATTACGCATTTTAAAAAGCACAAATCAGATGCAAACACTTAGAAAGTATTGAGAAAATAAAAATAATTGTAAAACAAACATAATTTACCTTGCTGTTTGTGGTAGGTCAATTCTCTACTTGTTAGACAGAACCACCGCTTCTTGAAATTCTTTTTACCAATACGAGTCCTTCCCTGAGCTCTTTTGTACATTTCTCTGTAAAGACAGAATCAAATTAAATGCAACCATTAGCCTTCTGAAGAGCTTTCAAAACCATTTATTGAGATAACACATTATTGTTCGTCATGCAGCAACATAAAAATTCCTTCATTATAGACTAAAAAAAACCCTACTAGTTGTTCAAAATAGATCCTCAAGATAATCTCCTAATATGGTGATCGTGGACAAGGTTCCATGAACAGGAAAGGAGTTTGAAAAGTATGCAATCCAGACTCTTGTTTGTAGCAGTAAATCTGGAGTGAGTTCTTTCTTACCCAGATCCAGAACTCCAAATTTTCCCAAAAGGGAGTAAGCTGCATACAACTACAAGATAATCTCTTTCCTGCCACTTTCTACATGTGAATGTACTTGGTCTTATCTGGATCAGAAACTGAATGTAAATGAAATGACGCTGAACATAACTCAATAGCAAGGTTACACACAAACTTCATTCAGTACACTTTAAGTGTACTCACTGGCAACTAATTTGCTGAGCAACAGCCATCAATTTATAATACAGATTAGCTTCCAAATTGCTATAGCTAAGTGTTGATCCACTACAATTGTCTCCTTCATTTCTGTTTAGTATTTTAATAAGAGGTACATTTCTTCCTTGTTTGAAATATGGATGCTTGTTTCACAGAAGAATCTTTACTTGCTATGAATCTGCTTCTCAGGTAAATACAAAGATTTCCCGCCCCCAAATGTTGTTTGAATTAATTCATCAGTTATTATTGATCAACATAAAAAAAGAGACAGTTCATCTCTTAGAAAGAATGATTTTCACCTTGATCTTTATAAAAGCATTGTATCATTTACTGTTAAGTATTCCGATTACAGGGTAATTTTTTGCCCTACTGTAACAGCAGAACATTTAGCTGGCTGGGCTTAAACAACATGCAAAGTAATTCTAAATAAAATTAATAGGTTCTTTTAAAATACACTTCCACAATCCTGAATAAACCATCATAGAGCACACACTGAATTGTAAGAAATGCAGACAGGCTTGAATAGGTTTTAATCTGCCTTTCATTATTTTTTCCAAAGTATTTAAAAGATGAGTTACAGAAGTTTACAGCTGTTGGTTTAAACTAATTCTGCAAACTAACAAAGAATTACAAATATCATAATTTCTACAGTATATCAAACATTTTAATGAGCATTAACATGACGGTGGCGTTAATGAAAAAACAGTAAAGTCAATTCTGGTTTGCATGATACAGATTCAAGATGTATTTACCCTTCTTTTAGGTGTACTGGCTCACTCAGACCACTGGGCTCTTTACTTTCAGTAGAGGAAACATCATCTAGGAACTTAAGTAAAAATACACAGCGAATATATACCATTCAGAAACACAGAACAAACAAAAGCTATTTTGAAAATATACATGTACAGTTTCTCCCGGAACAGAACAATTACTTTATGCATAAGATGAAATGAAAATATGTTGCAGGGACTTGGAACAATGTAACAAGGGATGCTCATAAGCCACTCAAGATTTCTTTAATTAGTTCCTAAACAGCAGATATAATCAAGTCTGTTTCAAAAAATTTATACTTCTTTATTTTTTTAAACTAAATTAGCTTAGTCCACTATGTGTAACTCTTCTGCGTTTGTATGGATGGTTTTTTTTTATTTTAAACATCTGAAATGGACCATAATTTTTCTTTTTCTCTCTAGTAGAAAAACTGAACCACAACACAACCTTCTAATAATTAAGACTGATCAGATACATCAACCATTAAAAAAAAAAAATCTAGCTGAAAGGTACCTTTTTAACAGATTCAGTAAATTTTTCTTCTTGAAATGTTTTGAAAAACTCACACATAAACGTCTCCTTGAAACTTGACTGAAAGAAAAGGTATACTGACATCAATAAACTTTCAAAGAATGTTGTCTAGGAAGTAATAAAGAATTTTAGTAGCCTTACAAGTTTGCTTTTGGTCAAACTTCCCCAACTCCCCAATGTCTGGATGGCTTTTGATATAAGAGTTAATGTTCTAGAAGTCTGTGCATCCTAAAATAAAGAAACAAAATCCAGAAGTCATATTTTTTCATAATTCCAGGTAAAACTTTGATTTAGAAATGAAAATGTCACAAAAATATTATATTACACAACGTAGCAAATCTGACACATCTTCACTCCTTTTCTTCTCCGCCCAAAAAGAAATGCGTATGCAGTATTGTCCTCTATTAGCACTTGTGCTTTGTGAATATATGTATATTTTATAAGCTTCTGCACAGTGTTTAATATTTTACTCACTACCACTAGAATTTAATATTAGTACTTGGAAAAATATTTTTACCTTTAAAACATCTCAAACCCTTCAAATCTTGTAATTGTTACTACACATCTAATGCTTCTAAAGTATTCAAAACTTTACACTAAACATAATGAACTATTGCTAGACAAATGGTAGAAATTTTCATAACACCAAGTGAATTTAAAACTTTGTCTTTAAGGCTTTTGCCTAATTTGTTTGCTACCTGACTGCTTGCATTTTAGTACAGGATTATAAACACAGCTACAGAAAGAGGCCTTTAAAATGTTTAACCCTCAAGTGATAAAATCCTGAAATCTTTTTACTCAACAAACCGGATAACGTCAAAGGAATGAATTTGAGTAAGTAGATTTTTTTCTTTTGAAAGCACAACACACTTATGTAGATAAAATAAGTTAATAAAGATAACCTCTGGAGCAGATGATTTCATACATATTCTGTGTATTATGTGAAAATAACACAGTATCTTTTTCTTATCTCCATATTCCTGTCTTTGAAGATGTTTTTTTTTTTTTTAATGCATAACTACTTGACAATTTGAAAACTGAAAATGGAAGATTTGGCAACCCACTGCAACTACTGGAGTCCAGAACAAATATACAGAACAATTACTGGATAACTCTACAACCTCTGTTTAAGACACAAATGGAAATATTTTTTTAAAAGTAAAAGTGACATCTGAATACTTAACTTCCACAGTGGAAGGAACCCATGCAGTTTAGGTACATGCCTTAAAGAACCCTCAGTCATGTTGCTATTCTAACAAAGCAGCACATTCCCCAAAAAGGCACAGCTTCTTTAAATATCAATAGCTCTTCTACATCATTTGAATATGATGTACATTCTTTACCTCACAAAGACTGAGAAATGTGATGCTTAAAGAACTGCAAATGTCTTGGCTCCTTTGAAATGAAAACTCAACCTAGAGACATTTAGCAATCTTATTTCCCAGTTACAGTCCCACTGAAAGTAACTTATGCCTTCCCAGATAAAGAGATCTGACCATTATGAATAAAACAGAACAAAGCTTCACAAAACTTACTGGATGGTGAGGTCGTAAATGAAAAGTATGAGGTGAGACTACGGCTACAGCAAAGAAACGAAGAAACACAAAGCTGCTCACTGCAGAATACTGTACATGAGGATCATCTGCAGAGAAAAACCATGAAATGTAACATGCACTGAACTTAATAGGAAACAATGAAGACAGTCAACATAAAAATCCTTAAGAAGATAACGTCAGAGGAGACATTTATATTTTAAAATAGAATAGAAAAATCAATGAAGTGCATGAAATGAGAAAGGTGATCATGGTAAGAAATGTTCTACTTATAATGGAGGGTTTATTTCTCTGAAAAGAAGTTCTGTTCTCATACAACTGGCTCATCAGCTCCACTACTAGGAACGATGAGATTATTGCAAGCATTTACATACAGAGTGTTGATTAGGTATGGCTGCATGCACATTAAACCAAAAAAGAGAATATTGTAGCAGCTGCGTTTAAAAACTAGGGCTATCAGGTTTATTCACCCGTAAAGCTAATCACTGATCGACTCAAATACATCCATGCTGCACAACAAATGCAGTCAACACATACGAACAACTTTTACTCCAGTTCTGAGTTGCATCATCAAACCATGGTGTTATATAATTTTGATGCTGTAAATGAGGATTTTAACATTTAATATTTTGTGTATATTTACACCTCTATTCTGGGAAATATAGTGGGATCACATTCTTACTCTAATGACCACTTCAATCTGATCTGTCTGGGAAGTTAGCTCTTCTGAAAGGACTGTCTTAACTAGAGGAATTTATGGCATCAGTTCCAGTGACAAACATGAATCAGAGAAAGGTTCCAGAATATGACAAGTATATTCTTCCTCTGTAGCTTATTATATGACATTTTAGATTTTAATTGACTTAAAAGTATTTCAGACCCACCACATGATTCCTATATTAGAACCATTCTGAATGAATAAAACTGTTCTGGTCACATTACAAACGCATTAAATACTTTACATTATCCACGGTCCCCAAAACTATCCGTAAGTAGTAAAGCTGAACACTTGAGTTATGAATATTCTAGTCATAGTCAACATAGTTGCAGTTCATGTAGTGAAGATGTAAATACCAAAATTATTTTCAAGTTTACATTTTGCTTCTTCAGAAGCAATAAACAGATCAGCTCTTCCAAATTTTACGTATCTTTCAACTAAATAAATTCCTGTATTACTTGTGCTTTTCTTCTAGTATTTCATACTTTTGTTAGAGACTTCTTATTTGCTGCTGTCTTGCAGTGTTCTGACCTGCTACATTTTTGTATCAGAAAATACAAAATTCTTGCTGATTGACCACAAGGCTTTACTATAACTTAAGAGACTAACAAAAAACCAAATGCTTGACTGTCAAAGTAAGAAGTTCAGGGCACAGCTTTGGATAAGACAAGAATTTTAACAATCCCCATAAGGTAACTGCAGATGTTAAGTATTTCACTCTGAACACCATTTTCAAAAGTTTTTAGAAAACACTTACTTGGAAATCTTTTGGCAGCCAGATGCCTCAAAGAATAAAAAACATCACACATTAAGGTAGGACAGCTTATACTTGACTGCACAATTTCACGGAATACTTTGTCTACATAATAGCGTAGATTTTCCTGCAATTATGAAAAAAAGGTATTTTTTCAGACCATTTTCAGACCATTAACATTTGCATTTCAATGTTTCTTTCCTGAAGACAAACATAACACAATTCCTTTTTTTAAAACACTGCCTGACTATTCAATTATGTATTTTAGTACACTGCATATTTTAAAAGCCTCGTAATATTTATATGGGATTACTAGTGTTAAAAGATAGTTTAATGATATTCACTTACATTAAAGTACATAAGCAGTGGTGGCAATATACAGCTATCTATCAAAACCCATTTTTGTAGTTTAACAACAACATGTTACAAGGAAGGAACGCCTCCCACGCACACCCAGTGAATGTTAATTCAGTTTGTTGCAGCTACTATTGCCTTAAATGTTATCCTCTGGTAACAAGCAAGTGGCAAGCAAAACTTCAATAAAAAGTGTTTAAGCAGTCCTAATTAGCTACTTCATCATCTAGATGCTGAGTACAGAACATCAGGAATCACAACACCCAACAAATTGGTAAGGATGACTGTAATCCTCTGTTTAGCTTCTCCTCCCCATCCCATTTTCCACTGAACTTTCCCTTTGCTTTTTTCATAAACAGGGATAAGAAAATATAACTTTTCCTGTTTACTCTGGAATCAGAGATTTATACTGCTACCACAAGTTACTCCTTTTCCATTACATGGAGTTGCTTTTTAAAATGTTTTCCTATCAGGTTTTGAGAAAGTTTAAATTCGGAAAAACAGATCAGGAAACTCACCATATTAACTTCTACATTATCCCCTTCTCTTAATTTGATGGGATCTATTTCACAGGGTTTAGGAGACTCGCATATCTGAAACAAACAAACAAAACTATAGGAGTTCAATTTTTCAGACAGAAAGCATGGAAATGCACCTACTTAAAAACATATTCTGTCCTAGATTTAGGGGTAAAACTCTGCACAGGTTCTAACAATCCATAACAGCATGCAATATTCACCCTCACATTTGTGTGTGCCTTTTTACATGGATGTAAATCCATGTGTTAGAAACTGGAGCAACTGTCATTGTTTACTTTCAAGCATCTGGAACATAAGTAACAAAAAGCAGTTCCTCCCATTAAACTTAACCAATTATTGCTCAATTTAACTTTCCTCTACAACTGCCCCCACCGAGTGATTCCTACCACAGAGTGAGCTGTAAGAAGAATGCCTATGAAAGAGACGATACCCCAGGGGGCTAAGTGTCCTGAAAACAGTTTCAGGAGGATAACCTACCTCATCAATAACAGATTTCAAAGTAACCTTTAGGTAGTGCTTCCCCACTATTTTCATCATTTCATCTACACACCGAGTTGCTAAGGAGTTGCCTCTGAAGATTGTGTTTGCTTCTCTGTAAGAAAATAATTTATTTTACTTTAACACAAAAAAATAAGAAGCTCAGTTACAAAATCTGATTAATACTTTATGTTGCTATTAAATAATTAATTTTTTGAAATAATTTTTTCATACATTTCAGTCAGGAACTCCAGAACCTAGATACCCAGCTTGCAATGGCACTCAGGAACAGAAAAAGAATAAACAAGAATATTATTACAGCTATTACCAAAACCAGGAACATAAACCATAAGGAAAAGCCTAAGAAATTGTAGACAAAGTTGTAATTCAGTGCTGAATGTGCGAAAGAACAATTGGAGAAAATTCCAAAATAATGACTTGTACCTCACCAATATACAATTCTCCCTCCCGTAGTCCTGGTGAAAAAAAATCTTAGAGCTACAATAAATAGCATACTGCTACACTACACTGATAAACTCAGACACTTAAAACAAAACATATTTACTCTAGGGTTATGGTTTTTATTCATTACAGCTGTTGAAGAAAACTGAGAGTCAGTTGTGCAAAGTAATCTTTCTAATCTGAGAGATTTAGTTTAATCTTTCTTTGTTACAGTTCAATGTTAACAGAAAGGAATGTGTGAACTAAAATGCAGTTTAGAAAATTATTTTCCATGAGCCACCTCTTTCTACACAGTTAAATTGTTTCACTTTACTTAAATCTGGAACAAGTCAGCTTTGAAATGAACCATCCTGTGGTGACAAAATCCCTTCCACATCTCCACAGGACATGACTTGGCACCTCAGTGACCATCACTCAGGTCTACTTCATTTCGCTCCTAACCACAGAGCTGCAAATTCACAGGCCATACACTGCTACTTGGAAAAGCTCCTGTGCTCGCTACTTTTAAGGTATGTAGGAGGACACGTACTTACTTACAAGGCATCTTTGCAGAAAAAGAGTACCCCTCATTTAAGTCACATATTAAAGGAAACAGGATAAGATTCTCAGCAATTTAAAAAATGTTAAGTACCAATCTAATGACCAGTAAAATTTGAAGAGTGGCCAAATTATGACATTTTAAAATAAAAACTATGTGCTCTTAGACACAACTCTAGACTGCTAGCTTGCAATGTTTAGCTGTATACTAGCTCCAAGAAAATCTTACAAAATTTTACCAAATAGCACACAATCATTAACTCCTACTTCAAGCTTCAAAGTGATTTTAATGAGTGTTTTTATAAACTAGCAATAAAAGATTAATGTCTTTACAGAATCACAGAATGTTAGGGATTGGAAGGGACCTCGAAAGATCAGCTAGTCCAATCCCCCTGCCGGAGCAGGATTGCCTAGACCATATCACACAGGAACGCGTCCAGGCGGGTTTTGAATGTCTCCAGAGAAGGAGACTCCACAACCTCTCTGGGCAGCCTGTTCCAGTGTTCAGTCACCCTCACCGTAAAGAAGTTTTTCCTCAAATTTAAGTGGAACCTCCTGTGCTCCAGCTTGCACCCATTGCCCCTTGTCCTGTCAAGGGATGTCACTGAGAAGAGCCTGGCTCCATCCTCTTGACACTTGCCCTTTACATATTTATAAACATTAATGAGGTCACCCCTCAGTCTCCTCTTCTCCAAGCTAAAGAGACCCAGCTCCCTCAGCCTCTCCTCATAAGGGAGATGTTCCACTCCCTTAATCATCTTCGTGGCTCTGCGCTGGACTCTCTCTAGCAGTTCCCTGTCCTTCTTGAACTGAGGGGCCCAGAACTGGACACAATATTCCAGATGCGGCCTCACCAGGGCAGGAGAACCCCTCTCGACCTGCTGACCACACCCCTTCTAATACACCCCAGGATGCCATTGGCCTTCTTGGCCACAAGGGCACACTGCTGGCTCATGGTCATCCTGTTGTCCACTAGGACCCCCAGGTCCCTTTCCCCTATGCTGGTATCCAACAGCTCTGTCCCCAACTTGTACTGGTACATGGGGTTGTTCTTGCCCAGATGCAGGACTCTACACTTGCCCTTGTTATATTTCATTAAATTTCTCCCCGCCCAACTCTCCAGCCTGTCCAGGTCCCTCTGAATGGCTGCGTAGCCTTCCGGCGCATCAGCCACTCCTCCCAGTTTTGTGTCATCAGCGAACTTGCTGACAGCGCACTCTAATCCCTCATCCAAGTCATTAATGAATATATTGAATAGAACTGGTCCCAGAACCGACCCTTGCGGGACTCCGCTAGACACAGACCTCCAACTGGACTCTGTCCCATTGACCACCAAAGTCAGTTTTACATAATGAGAGAAAGAAATTCAACACGCTTACTTATCAGTGTTGTATCATGAAGCCCTTTGAAACACTAAGAATAATTTTAAAAGGCATGACATCACTAAACATGAAATACATACTGGGTGTCCTTCAGATCTAGTTCTGCCACTGCAGCAATAAATGGAACTAGCTTATGGTGGTGTAGCAATAACCGTACAAGAGGCAGAACAGCATCGTACTTGTCTCGACAAACTTCACTCAGTATGTAGACAGCAGATGCAGAAATCGGCTGTGAGAAAGCAGAATATGAAATCATGAGTGAAGTAGTTAAATGTTCTTCATGTATCTGGCAAAGTACAGCTCAAATCTAACAAGACTATAGACATAGGTTTCAACATTTGCTGTATAACATGGCAATTAAAAGTTGCCATTCTACAGAAATACTTAATTGAAAATTGATATTATCTACTCTATACTTGACACTTAAGAATGAAATTCAACATCTACTCACCCTTCTCATTCTCCATAAAAGGTTACAGTATGGCTTTCTCACAAATCCAAGTAAGAGGCAGTAAGCAATTGCTTTACTATAATGTCATGTATCTTTGTAGGACTTTAAAACTATAATCAGAGTTAAATTAAAATACAGTTCTCACACTTCTGAAGTGTCTGTTGACATTCTACACTTGGGAATTTCAATACAAAAACTGATCAAGTTATTTCATTTAAGTAAAAAAGACAGCTGCTGACTGCTGCTAGCTACATACTCAGCTCTTCCTAAATTCCAGTGAAGTAGTATTTGAATATGGGCTAGCAAAAATTTTAGTCACAATCTGCATCCTCTTTACCTTTCTTCTCCTCTGTCAGTACTTTACCAACACTGAAGTGAAGAAAGGCTATAAAAGACCTAGGAATGTAAAGTCTGGTTACTGTAATTTGATTTCTGTCTCAATGCCATGCTGACCATCTACCACACTTCCCTCTTTGTCACCATGTCCACGTGAGAAATCCAGTCATGCTGATTAACATACTGTGGTAGACAGAAGCCGTTCAGAAGAAGTGGAATTAGAAATCAGTTCTGAAGTAGACCATTTTTCGTAAAGGTGATTATCTGCCTCTTCAGTGCCAATAATGCCCCGGAAAACCGTTAAATCCAGGGGGCCAATAGCAGCCAGTGGGAAAAGACAATGTTGAAAAGAGCAATCAATGAGAAGAAAGTATTTTCTCTCTTCTAGTCACACAGCACAGGTTTTTTCACTGTCTCTGATGGTTCTTCTAAAGTAAGAAAAAAATCTTGGTATTTTGGAGAAGTAGTAAATGCTCTACAAGCTGCTCATCTGATTGTGACAGAATTCATGCAAAGGAACAAAAAAAATTCTCTAGATATGTATAATTCACATGGTCTCATGCAGGACTGCATAATTATTTGAAGTATTCAATTTAAAAGACATTTTCAACAAAAGTACCTGAACATCTGGTGATTTTAGCAGCAAGTTTCTTAGAGAAGCGTAGTATTCAGATGGAAGCACACAGTCTTCAGTATAACAGATATTTAATCTAAGTGATCCCAAATCATCAGTTTTAGAAGACTTGTTTCCATTTTCTCTTGGTTGAAGTAAGTACCTGAAAGCAACAGGGCAATTCTAAAATATAAGATTCACATTTCATTAATTTGACTAATTCCACAACAAAGTGAAGTATCACATTTAATTATTTCAGTATACATAAACTGAGTCTGCAAAGTATATTAACAGACACAAACCTCTCTATCGATGCTTCAAGTGAACTGGACATGAGTCAGGTCAATTCAAAAAGCTATACGAACACAATACACTGGTACTGAGTGCATGCTAATATAACCTTTCTTTTAGCAGGTTGTTAACGGAGGCATGTCATGATGTTAATATGGTCATACCACTTTTCATCAGTTCAGAGCACTGACAGAACAAGCCTGTGCCTGCAATACACAGTGTAAAAAATGGAAAAAACTGACACATACATTTATGTTTAGGATCACATTCAAACACTAAGACTAAGAATCAGAGTTCAACTTCAATACATCCAAGACACTTGGAGCCTGAGGTGGGCACGTGGAGCAGAGCCATAATGGTTCCCGGCCAAGACCTGTGTTCCATTTAGTTCCTATTTATCCACCTCCTTCCTACGTGTTTTCTACGTGGATATGTGAGGGCTTCCTCCACTCTTTTCTCTGTACTGAAAGGTGCACTAAAAGCAGAATATTTTACACACTTTGAGGCATTCGAATCTGTTGTACTCATCACTTCCTGCCGCTAAGCATTTGGGACAGTAAAGGGGCTAGAGATGGGCTCCTGTTTGCAAGAACTTCAGAAGGGAGGTTGCTGCTATGTTATAAGCAGAGGTCTTTCTTTCCTGAATTCCCTTCATACCTTACACTTCCAGCTTTTAAACTTCTGTGCCTCCTCCCCTGAAATGACATTGGGTTGGTTCCAGAACATACTTCCTGAACCTCCCCAAGGAGGGGCGGGGGGGAAGCCATACTTAGTGATTATTTTTAAATAAACCCTTCATCAGTCATTCTGGAAGTCTGAGTTAGGAATCTAATGACAAGTGATGCAATTCTGAGAAGCTCCAGGTTTGCTGGTTAGGCTGAAAAGCATACACACATCACTAAAATCCAGCAAGCTGACTGGAAGATAATTACGCTCAGTCTTCCCTTTCTTCACTCTCTGCACTTGTCCCTCAAACGCACGAACTATTCTGTGGGAGTGGGCAGACTGGGGGAAGAAAAGAGCTAAAAGTACCCCCAGCAAGTTTCATTTATTGAGCGGGGAAACTCTCTAGAAAGACGTTTTACCTAGATTAGAACAGAAAGACATTTTAATGGATAGTTAGAATGAAACATATCCTTTGCAAAGAAGATCTGCAAGACAGAAGCAAATTCACTTCTGAGCCACCATTTCTCACCATGCTTGAAAGGAATCATTTCTTAGCACCTTCACAGGAACTTTAATTTCTCCTAGAAAGACGTCTTGTACCAAATTTCCATTATTCCATAGGTCAACCCTGAAAATAAGAACATTGCTCAGGTTTTTTTTTCTACCAGAGAGAAATAAAAATCTTCAAGTTAGCAGTAACTGCCTTACAGCAATAATTCACATGCATGCAGGCAGGAAATGTTAGAAATCTCACTCCATTCGAATTAAATCAAGAAGAATCAAATGAGTGGCTTATTAACCCATGAAGAACAGATAAAAAAACAAACAGTGAGTTAGACTCGCAGACCTTGCATCAGTAAATAATAGTGGTATTGGCAACATATATGTATTCTGAGCAGTCTCCACCCCCAAAACTGTGCACATTTCTTCTCAGGTAATTCAAGTGAACTTTTTAACCGATATATTTACATATCCCTATCGAATTGCTAAAATCTGGCACACTGCAATGCCACACCAACACATGCGCTTGTTTTCCAAACAGCAGCTCGTATGCTTACAACCTCAAAAGGAATCACAGACTCCAGACATGCACCTTGGGTTTCTTCTATTACTTCTTACCTCTCTGACATTTCTGACAGACAGCAGTTGTTAAGAAGAACAAAAAAAATTAATACTAGATTTGCTGGGGCATGACTATTTTTTCTAAATATATTTGCATCTATAATGAAATATACAATTCTAATTAAGATATTCATCAAGCTAATAGTTAAAAATGCACATACCAAATTAGTTCTATAATGGCTATTAAAACTAACCACTAAATTCTTCTTCTGAAGCCTGTTAGGAAATATGCCAGCATATGCTAGCCTCGAAGACTTTTTGTCATTCATCGGATCTGGTGCATGTATGTGCATGAGCACAATAAAGAAAAGAAACTGAGTACAGGGGCTCTCAACTGTTCTAACTACATAGCAAAAATACAGATAGATCTATTCTAAGGGTAAAGGAGCAGAAAAGGGGAATATATTTTGAAGTATTTGCATTTACAAGGAAAAGATGCAACACAAATGTTCCTCTATGAAGCAAGTTCCTCTCATACCTCTTTACTCACAGGCATAGGAAACAAGTTTAGGCTGCTAGATACACTCTACCACTATTTACTTAAAAAAAAAACTCCCTCATTTTCAGTAAGAAACAAACTAAAAAAATTTGAGTCATTCTGTATGTCAGAAGGATCTTCTCTAAAAGTCTGATCAGTAATTCTCTGGACTTACACTAAAATAGAACACTTCTTTATTGTCTTGATGATAAAATATTATGATTTATTAATGATAAAATAAATAACTTTCTAATCTACATAACTTACCTGACTTCTAGTTTCTCAATATCTTCTTCTTCCACCTGAAACTGGGACTTTTTCGTGTAACTGCTGGACCTGGTTACCTGGAAGTAAATTCCTCCTATTATCACACTTTCTCCTGTTGTATTATGGATGTCAAAAAACAAAGAAAACCCTGCCTCTTTAACACTGATAAATAGTTACTGTTCCTTCCAAAAAGGAAAAAGTTCAATTCACCAAACAAACTGTCTTTTGACAGAAAGCAGGTGAAAAATGGGTCAAGATGGGTTCATGATGGAACCTGATGAGGGCTACCTGATATCTAAGGGAATTATAGTATAGATCTATTAGAAAAAGTAAGAAAGAAGCATGACATGAAACTAGCAAGAATTTATTTGGTTTCAGCATGAGCCCCAAGAAAGTATTAAAGTTAGTTCTGAGATGTTTAAGGAAAGAATAAGTAAGAAGTCCACTCTTCTTGTCCTAGTTATACCACAATTGTAACCTCTTATTTTAATTTTCCTCATTTCTTGACTGATTGCATTCTCAGTTTAACTCCAATAAATCATAAGTCATAAAGTTATCAGAGTGCTTTGGATAACATTTTTATCCTAGTATCTTACTTCCTAAGTAATTACACTCAGTATCTTGAGCAGGTCAACTGAAACACATGCCATCCGTTGACACTCTATATGTAAGTATGAAACAATTTCCCACTGAAGTCCCACAGCAGGACCACGATCTATATAAACACAGTAAATTATAATACATTTGAAGCACATGTAATAGTTGTACTACTTTCAACTCTCAGCTGAACAGTATAGTATGCTTACATGCAAATGTATTTTTTATTACAGAGGCAAATCAGATGAAAAGCCAAACTCATAATTTCGTTATTGTAGGGTAACTCATATAGAATTTAAATAAAATCATAAATAACAAAAAGTTAACATGGTTTTTAATAAAATAATAAAATTAGGCTTCATTTGGTATAATCGTTACATTGTTTTATTAAAGAGATACATTGGGGCTTTTTTTTAGCTCAATGTTCTTGAAAATATTTAAATCTAATTCCACAGGATAGGTTAAAGTTCTCTCAGAACTCCTGATGGCAACAGATGCTATATGAAATGATTCAAGATGATGAATTACCTTCATATATGTTCTTGTGAGGGTCATTTTTCACATAGCAATTGAAGGGGAATGCTATTGTTTGGCAGCCCCCATAAATTTAAGTATGTCATTCACTTATATTTGAGAGGCTAGTAAAAGCTCTTCAATTTGCTTGAAGAGAGCTTTCTGTGTTAGGTACTGCTATGCAGCTTGCTTAAAAATATTGCATAAAATAGATAAACAGGCAGAATACCACACAAAAAGTTACCTCAAAATAAAATGTTTCGTTAAACTGCGGATTGCTTGTTTTCTTCTTTACTTTGGTCTTCTTTTGGTCATTCCTGTTCCAATGTGGTAAAATTTTTACCATAGACAACTTAAACACACAATTATAAAGACATTCTATTGTCAAGAAGGACCCATGCATTTAAGTTAAAACATTTTTTGTCATTTTAGAGATCACTTTGATCAATGAAGAAAATCTTAAAATTAGTTCATCTTCACAATATAGTTTGAAAAGTTAAAATTTCAAGTGCTGTATCTAGTTAATCATGCATCTGTCCAGTCCAAAGTTTCTACTTCATTTCACAAACAAGTATAACTTACAGATATCAAGTAAAATATATCAACGATTTCTGAAGCATTTCAAACTTAAGTCTGCAGACAATTTCTTTACCACTGCTTGCAGGTTACGAGCACAGTTTTCCTCATCTTGTTCAACTGCCAATTTCTGGTTTTCCCATCCTCTTTTGTTGGGGAAATACCCACTACTTCTTTACAGACAGAGGCTTACATCAAGCCACTGAATGTTTTCCTTGGAAGGAGCCGCTGCTAATGCTAGATGCTAAACAGCATAGGGTCAAACAAAAAAATTGCTCCTCACTCCCTTGTGTTTTATAATTTTTTAAAATTTTGCACATTTTATAAAAGAATAGTCTTATTTAGTTAGTAAAGTGCTATGATAGTACAAAAATGCTTTCTAAAAGAAACAAATATAAAATGTGGGGGAAAAACAGATGAGGGAGAAGACAAATTGTCCTAGACATCAACTAACTGTTTTCAGGCACTGGCCCTATAAATATTCCCATCATGGTACATGAGTCACACATGCATGAGATTGGAAAATCTTAATGAGGAACTTCTGTCAGATTTGCACATATATTCCCATACCAAGAGGGTAAATAGTGTCAGACCAACATTCACCCAGTTCCAACTGTATCACAGGACTCAAACAGGAAATATATGTCAATTTACCTTCTTTGTCAATCAACACCATGCTTCCTAGGTATAATGGTTGAATCTCCCTAGTCCCCTTGTAAAAAACCCCACCCAACCAAACCAAACCAAAAAAACACCCACCAGATAAACCTCAATCCAAACCTAAAAAATGTGATCATGTATTACCAAGTAGGAAAAAATGCCCCATTCACTCAGAGCTTACTCAGGGACAATCCTTCCAAAGTCTTTAAAACATGCAAGTTTACTAGAAGACATGGTGGTACTATGCTCACAGTAGCAATTCTTCAGTACTAGAGAAAGTAGATGGACTTAGGTTTGATGTTGCATAAGAGAAACAACTGAAATCTTGCTTACTTGAGATGTTATCGGGCAAGGACTTACAGATAGTGAATGTGTGGGATATGAGATTTTTCTTAAATAAAAAAAACCCCAACAGTTATTCAGGATTACCAATCCAAAAAAAAAAGGAGACAGTTAAACCTGTGGGGACTTTGAATGGAGCATCCTGAAGGTGCTGGCATTAGAAAGGTCTCACCAGAACCTCCACACTCGCTTGCTTCCTCCCAATTGCCAAACATTTGCTGCAAAGCAGCTCATGCATTAAGAAAAACAGGGAACAGAAGGCGGCCAGTGAACAATTGACTATAATCGTCCCATGCAGGAATTTGACAAAAATTAGTAGTAAGTACAGTGCAGATATCAAGAGTCCAGTACAAAACCCAAGAATAAAGAAAGAACTGAGTGACAAGTGGTTCTTGACTAGTGCAGGCCGTTTAGACAGACCAAACACCTTCACAATCTTGAAAGTATGGTAGTGAAGGGAAGAGTACAGTAACTATGGAAGATGTGGTGTACACAGAAAACATTTTAAGATTTTCCTGTATTTTAAAGCTTTTGCTTAAAACCTATGACTTTCTTTTCCAGTTTAAGATCACAACATTTTAGATTCATTGATTTTATACTAAAATGTTACCTGGAAGGCCCCACAAGTGAGACTGTTGCATAAGGGTCACAATTCTGTCCATTTATAAGAGGCAACCCATGGCACTCCTTTATGCTACAAGGAAAAGGCAATCAATAGATCAGTGAAGCAATGTCTTTGGCTTAAAAAAAATAAAACCAAAACAATCTTTTCTTTTTTAAAAGTTTTTTTTTTAAGTCCTGCTGTATTACACACTAATATATACATTGATACAATGTAATGTATGTACATGAAGTAGATCATAACTACAGATCTCTGGATGGTAATACAAGGTAATACTCAAGTGTACAGTCAGACTTGGGGGGCTCTGTGAGAACAAAATTCTTGGAATTGCTTTGATAAAAGACATTGCAGTATCACACACGCATGGCAAAATCCTAAGTAAAACAAACTGCTATGTTAGGGGAAACTGTAGACTTCAGTCTTTTAAAACTTTTAAATTTGATTTCTCAAGGCCCACAAAAAGCTATTTGGCCTCATCCACATGGCAGCAACTACATTTGGAAGGCATTAAAATGGATTTAAATATTTTGTTTTGGCTAAACTACATTCCAAGTTGAGTAGGCTGAGAAATGCAAAGTCATATCCTGAAATGTTATTTAAAATTAAGCATCCACAGCTATTAGTATGTAGTCCTAGCATGTCTAGGTTCCATCCATACTATTCATCCACAAAGAGAAAACCAGTTTAACTTTGAAATAGTGTTTATAGTTCATTTTCAAACTCTTTTCACAATAATGCATGATCAGGGTTAATTGGTCCTTTTAAAAATACTGTTTTCTTCCACAATTCATACATTAAGTTGTAAGTCGGTGTTTAACAGGTACATAGGCACACTGTTCACCACTCCTCATGCAAAAGGGTCGGGACGGTTAGAAAGTAATGCTCGTGGGGACAGACACACATTTTCTGGACCTTTTCTGAAGGCTGCAATCTTTGTGAATCACTGCAGCAGCAACACTACTAGAAACAGAGCTGGGTCAGCAAGCTGACTAACCTTCAGATGCTGCCCACATGTAAGTATTAATTAAAAACAGCTGGAACAACAGAAGTAAAGCAAAACAGTTTGTAAATTTACAGCAGAAACTAGACTTTCTAGCAAAATGATGCAAAATGATGCAAAACGATGCTCTAATGTAGCCACGTACACTGTAGTATTTACTAAGTCCAGAAACATTCAGCAGATTACAAAATTTCATAAACAAGACACAAATGAGATCTGAATGTTATATTCCTGCTCTCTCTTTTTAAAATAATCTGTTTTTAAATAATGTACTGCAGGAATTTAACTAAATTAATGCAAGTAAGTTTTGGTTGCCATAATTAGCCAGTCTGAACAAAATCCACAACCTGTGTAACAAGGAGAAAACAGACTTCTCTGCTCTAAATTCATATAAATAATCAAGGAAATGTTCTAATACTATACTGTGAAATAGTAAGTTGTGCAGATCCAAGTTAAAGTTACATAGCAGCAACAGTAGCTACACATTGTTAAGTAAATGCTTTCTGTACTGTAGAAAAAGTGTGTTAAAAGAATAACAAGAGCTGCAAACTCAAACACAAGTGGGGAAACAACAGACACTAACACTCCTGCACCGCCTCAAAACTCCACCCTCTTTGGAGTATGCAGGATTATAAACCAGATGGTATTTTCCCCCCCAAAAGTCCCTTTGTCTTAGCCAGTTCAGGGAACATTTAGTGCTGAACCACTGCACAATCATTTGTTATTTTTCTTCCAGTTTTCAAGCACATGGCCTTCAGCATTTCAATAATTTTTGAATCACAATGAACCCTACAGTGATTTCAAACCCACCATTTAAATGGGTTCTTGAAACATCCAGTTGTTTCATAAGCTTTAATTGATTCCTCCTCCAACACACACATGACATAGAAGAGTGGCGATAAAATTAAAGTGTCTAGACTTTTCAGTCGTTTGGGGTATCTGATTTGAGGCAGCTAGGGCTTGATTCTTTCAGCCTATCAGGCATTTTGTAGCACTAAACAGACTGTCTCTGCAGCTCCCAGAGATTTTCAGTTTCAGGTGTTAAGTGCTGAGTGTACCTATAAGTTAGCCTCTACTTGAATCTCATAGGAAATTCACAGCAGATGGATCAAGTCAAACTTACCTGGATAGAATTCAACTATTTTAACAAAAACACCACAATTTCTCTTTCTACGGCCTGTGTCATGTTCACCAAGCTCCTGGATTTCTCTAGCAAACAGATACAAGTCCTACAGAAAGCAGTTTCTTTCCCTGTATATGAAGTTTCTCACTCCTTCCCTGATCACTGCATGAATGACCTGCATACTTGACATATTGATCCTGTGGGAAAACGTGTATTATATCAACAAAAACTGATCACAATGCCCTACTTTTAGTTACAGAAACAGCTTGTTCCAGCCCCCCCCGCCTTCTTACATCTTGACCGCAACATACACAAACTAAAGCAAGGCTTGTTTGTGATTTCCTGCAAGCTGAAAAACATTTTACTGACAACTACACAGCCTTGCAGCAGAACTAGAATCTCCGGATTCATCATACAGATCTGTCACTTCAAGCTGATTTCATGCTCCAGTCAGTCTCCCTGTGTGGGCAGTTCCAGCATTCCCTTTTCATCTCCTGCCCAAGTCCCAGTTCTGTCGCCAGCAAGGCCTACCTAGCTTAGACAGCCTACCCTCTTCCAACAATACCCCAGTCCCCCTGACCATCAACTCCTAATATTCCCAAATCTTTCCTTTTCAGACCCATCAGGCCTAAGGATTTGCTCCCCATTTATCTCACCTCCTCCCCTTCCATCTCTCACTCTAGCCAGCCTTAACCATCCCTCAGCTCTCCAGTGCCCACCTGGAGCCTGCTTTAGGCACATTATCTGCCAGCACAGCTCAGTCAACTGAACTGCACCGAAATGGCAGATCCTCCTCCGTCTCTTACACTCCTGCCTTGCCTCTACCACCTACTGTGATTCTGTTCACTAACCTTGCAGAAAGCTATTTACGTTTCGAGCCAGTTTTCAGTCAGTTTGGCAACCTGAATTAACCTAGTCACGCAGAAGATCTCACAAGCCCCAAAGGCAGTGCAAGGCAAGCAGCCGTTAAGGGTAGGAAGCCATTACATCAACTCAGCACTGTCAAACGGGACTGTTACTCCCTATACACAAGACTGAATTACTGCAGATAGTTTTAAGCTACTGAACAAACAGCCTCCAGTAAACATGTTTAAACATTTTTGAAGATGTTTAAAGTGGCTCTATTAGAGTAGACTTCACAGAAACAGAAAAGCACAACCTCAACAAGTTTACCAGCTAGCAAATCTCACAGGAATACATCTTCATAAAAGTCTAAGCAATAGCTAACAGAAGGAATTTTGTTATTTTTCTCAAGCTACTGATCAGTTACGGTACAGTGTAAGAGATCTTTCAGTTTACATTAATTCTTCCTTCACATCTCAGTAGTCTGTTCTGCAAGAGGAGTTTCATACAGGAAATATGAGCCTGTCAGATACAGCTGGCATATATTCAGCTCTTAAGATGGAAATAAGCCCTTAAAATACACAGCCCACAATAAACCCCCTTAATGACTGAGGGACTCCACCTCCACCATTCAAATCAACTGAAGTTCTCCAAATGCAGAAACTAAGTAACTGCAAATACTAACAAATTAGTATTTGTACACTTCCTAAGAATTGTTACGTGCCCTAGAACGACTTCATGCAAGCAGAGTACAAACGGGACAGTAACAAACTGACCCGTCTACTTAGGATAGTATAGTGTATAATTTATTTTGAAAAGTAAGTGCAAAAAAAAGACAAAATCTAGCTGTAATAAGCCATTTCTGGGCTTTCAAGTATTCACATTGTAAATAATGTGAAGTCATGCCAAACACAGAGAAGGCAAGTACTACCAGCCAATAGCCTAATTTGGCAAGAAATTGTTCAAGTATCATCTATTTCAGCAGCAGCAAATATGCAAACAATGGTCACGCAAACTTGTTTTTACAGACTCCCAGAAAGGAGAGCTGCAAGCATATATTTTTGAAATGTGCTACTATACATGCCATTGTGGTTTTGAAAAAAAGAGCCCACAATGAGTCAGCTGTTAATCTCTTGCATTATCTTTTTCCCCTCCTCATTCACACATTTGAAAAGGAAACAACTAGAATTGGAGACAAAACAAAATTTTAATTCAAAAACGGTCTGTGGGTGTATCTGCATGAAATTTAACAGCAAGTTTCCAATTAATACAAAAATTATGTGTAAAATCAGGGCTTAGCCCACTGTAAGTGGTCTCGAAGACAAACCTTGACCAAAGGAAGATTAACTTTATGCTTGTATTTCAAAAAAGTTGTAAGGGCTTCATTGATATAAGATAGGCAATTACAAGTCTTAATTTGACTTTCCTCCAGGGAAAAAAGTATTTCAATATCATGTTTTTAGAATGCTTATACAACCTGAAAGCCCTAGCTGGCTTCAGAAAGTCTCACCTTAAGAAAATTGGCCATCATTTTTTCCTCCCCTGCCCAGCATCAAGACCAGATCAGTCAGTTGTGGTATATCTTGTACATGGCCACTTTTTGTCAACTTGAGTAAAAGAAGGAAACTTCCACTTTTTAAGTGAGGGGTTTTTTTGACTGTTATCCACAGCTTTGCCTATACATAGTTTGCGATATATTAATATTTATCCTTCCCCAAGCTTACTTCCCTAACATAAAGTTGGGGAATAGAGCCTTAATAAAGATCTAAATTAAAAACAAAACGCGAAGGAGGTGGGTGGGGTCACAGAGGACAAAAAGAAAGAAACAGGAGGAATAGCATTCCTGGTTTCATTATACAACAACTGACCATCCCTTCGTCATATGCAGCAACACTTATCTTTCTAAAATCACATGTTCTTTTCCCAACAACATCTTATTTGGAAAAGTTGGTTTTACTATACATACTCGCATGAGAAATGAAGCCTTCCTCCCTCTCACAGTAGCTGTAAGAGGCTAACACCATCAGCAGCTCTGTTGTCCCAATCTTTAACTCCTAAAAACTGCCTCCTACTGCTTCCTACCTTCAGTTTTTACATCAATCCTCATAATAAAATCCACCTAGAAGACCAGCTTCTACAAGTATGTCTACAGTACCAAAATAATATGAAACCATATCCTAGTCAGGTCTAATCCTATCAGTTCGGTTCAGCTGCGAACAAAAAGGTGACAGGGGACTCCAGATAATGCTCCCTTGAATTACTTGCTATTGTCTGTGTGCTTAACATAATCTTGATCTTGTTTGTGAAAGTTATAGCTACTATTTTTCTTTTTTTTAGAACTTCTGGGCTTTCAGGGAATACATGGTAGAAATCCGTTAGAAACTTATCTATGCACCATAGCCAGCAGAAGTGTCTAGAATCCCCTTATCCTACAAAACATCTAACTGGTGAAGGTTTAAAAGCTTCCCTGTCTCTTTACATTGAGACACCATTAATTTCAACATGAAGTAAAATACAGCTGTGAAAGGCAAGTATTATAGTTGGTATTTTAAGAATTATTTTTTCCACAATTTTTTTTCTTTGGCCAACACTTTTTCAGTTTTGGACAGATCAAGAGGAGGCAGGGACAGAAATAGACATATAGGCCCACTCTTTGTCTTTTTTTACTCAATCACAGCTCTGCTACTTCCTATCTTTCAGCTTTGTTAAAGGAGTTACTAATACAATGACTTCTCAGGGCCTGGTGACTAATAAAACAGCAGTAAGGGCATCACTGACTAATTATCCTCAGAAATTTACAAAATAAGTAGACTTTCAAAGACTTGAAATTTTCTATTAAAGAATCTCACATGTATTTTCTGTAAGTTCCTCATGCTTTAAGATCAAAAGGGTCTCAAAAATACGCTCACATCCATTTCTATAATATTATATCCAGTGAGAGATTTCTTGTTTCTCATACTCTCACATATACATCCAAAAACAGATTTATGTACACTATACTACTTATACAGCAAATTATTTCAAGGTTATCAGCATGTGTGATAAAATACTACTAAACATTTTTAGTTTAAGGAACTAGTGCATTTCATAATCTCAGATGAAGACAAGACAAAAGTACTGATGTAATACTGCAGTGTTTAACGCACAATCCTCTCCCACGTGTCAGTGAGTGGGTGAGTACAGCAACCACCAGAGAACCCTGGCTTCCTTTTGATCATTTATCTCCCTCATAAAGAGATCCTAAGAGAGGGCACAGTGAGTAACTAACTTCCTACTCAAAACTGCAATCTGCAACAGTAACTTTCTAAAGCAACTTTTATTCATCATATGAAAAATCCAAACATGTTTTAAAAATTAAAAAAAAAAAATTAAAAAGTAATTAAAAAAAATAATAAAAAAAAATAAAAAAACTTAGACTAAAGTGCATGGATAAATGAAAAATTAAATTTAAAAAATAGACATCTATCAGAAAGTTAAATTGGGAATAAAACACAAAGTCATAAAGCTCCAACCAGCTTTTGGTGGTGAATAGTCCATGGCGGAAAAGCTGTTCTAATCCTGCCTTGTGCGGCAAAGTGGGATACAAAACTAAGAGCAGCAATGAACCAATGAACCAAGCTGCCACCCACTAGAAACACATTCAGAATTATCTTTAAGTTACAAACATACATTGATGTACCGCAAGTTTCCATATCTTACCTGAATTATCAGCCTGTAGTAGCCACTAAAGCATTACCAGTTTCACTGGCTTAGTTCTATCATAGAACTAGCTTCCCCTTTCATACCAAGTAAGTAACAGAAAAGCAAAGAGATTATTTTGCTAGGTCTTGCTCCAACTAAACTACTCATCTTGGTTTAGATAGTTGATTAAGAGAGAAAAAAATGTAATTTAAACTTCATAATGAAAATTACATTAGCGAAATTGAGAGTGTAATGGTCTCCCCCCGCTCTCTGGAACTGATCTGAACATGAAGTCACCAAGACAAACAGAAAACCACACACCATTTCCTTCCCTTGCAGTTTCACAATACAACCCTTTCTTTCATACTAAATTCTCAGAGAAGATTTAAAAAAACAAAAAGCCAAAACAAGAAGCCTCACCCTCTGAATAAATACATAAGTTACTAAACAATGTTGGAAAGTAAAATTAAAGAATCTTACTACCTTTTGAGGTTTTAATCTTAATTTTCCCTTAGTCTTTATAACCTCCCCTGTCTGTACCCTGTTCTTCCCATGGCCTATCCCACAACCTGTTAAGAGGCAAGTGCAGAAAAGCCTTTATTTCTTTCCAAAGCACTAAAAATAAAAAACTGCAGTAAGACTGGCTTGTTCCCCTGAACCTTACTCATGCTGAGAACGCAAAGAAGAGTCACAAGAGAACACTGTCAATCTCACTGAGTCTCTGGAAGTCATTGGTTTCCACTGGTCTGTTCAATGAAAGGGAACAGTCTCCCAGAGGCAACTAACATAGAAGGCTGTCAGACTCCTTCCAAAACAAAGGACAGGACTAGTTTCTAGAGAAACCAGTATCTTCTAGTATGCCCTTATCAGACAAACTTGTTACAAGAGTGTCAAAACATTTTTGTATAGTTGTATTTGCATTAGCTTCTTATCAATTTCTAGCCTTAAATGTATTGCTTAATAATGAATAAAAGGAAACAGAATGACCAGTGAAATTTTGGTCTGCTGTAACTACCATCTGTAAACTGCATATTCAGACTCGCAAGGCCATCACATAGGATCATTACCAAACACAGCTCTAAGAGTAACAATACAAGAGAACAGACTGGTTAGTATCTTCCAGTACATCTCATTCTGTGCTTTTTCTTTAATATTGGTGAAATTTGTCTTTTTTGAAATAACATATACCAGAAATTTACTGTTTTTATGAGGCTCTCTGACATGTTGTAATGCCGTTACACTTTGGAGTCAAAATTAAGTTTGGTAGTGAAAACTCCTTAAGTTGTTGCTAAGACATTTTTCTAAAATGTGGCAATGTTACGCTGCTCCAGAATGGCAACTCTTGTACTTTGCTCTTCTATAAACATTCCTTATCATGGTTAACCATGAGAAAGTAATTCTGAAGCAAAACTAAAAGTGGATTTTCACATACCAAACCAAAACATTACTACTGAAAAAGTTTCACACTGTTCCTAACACCACCATCAGCAGCTCAATTCTGTCAGTAACAGCAGTACTGCAAGTTCTGGCTGTCAGCTGCAGTGAGCATTCCTACCTTTCTCACCAGACCAAATTCAACTGGAATTACAAGACACTGAATTAATTATACCAGATAGCCATGCTGAGTCCTAATAAAAGTCAGTGCTTTGGGAGCAAGAGATGAGCAGTTGTGAAAAACTACCGCAGGAGTTCCCTAAGCATACACCCACTCCCTCAGCAAGGTAGGCTCCAAGGAAAGTTGTATAAAGAGAAAAATGTTATTGGTACCAGGATGTGCAGACATTCAGTATTAAGAGAGACAAATCACACCATGTTCTAACAAACAACTAAATATTCAAGGATTAATGTATTTTCTTACTGTACTACTAGTTGCTGGCACACAGATCCATTATCTGTTATCAGTTCATTCAGTTTTAATTCAAGGTGAACTTTTCCCTGAAAAAACAAGAGAGAAACACAAATAGTTTTAAAAGCCTTTATTTTAAAAGTAGTAATTAGAACAATAATATAGTTTACAGTTAGAAGCTACTTAAGGTAATTCCAATATATCCACTTTAAGCAAATACGTACTCTAAAGCACGTATCCCACAACTAGAGTATGATGAATGCATTTGAACTTGGAGAGACAATGATAAAAAGAACTTATCCTCAACTGCAGACAGCACATGAATTGGTCAAGCCTCCACAGATCTAACATATGCAAAAAAAATATTTCTTCCAACATGAGGAAGTACCAGGAGCAAAAGTCCCTCTCAGCCTTTTTGTCCTAAGCATGGGATAAACCCTTGAACAAACTTTCAGGAGAAAGTTCTAAACTGACCTTTGACTCTGAAGGCAGTTAGATATATTTAGAAAAGTAGAATAGTATGCAGTAGCCATAACCAGATATATTTAATATCCAGCTGTGAAATCCTGTCCATCCTACCAGACTGAAGATAATGTGGAAATTTATTATGCATCCCAGTGCAGCTTTCAACTACCTCATCAAGTCTGCTGATGTACTCATGGAACAGTAAACACAACCAAAGGAGAGGAAAAGGTGGCAATAATTGCTAAATCGGGCTTCCTCCTTTTCTTTTTCTGATATGGTAGGACGTATTAAGAAAAACAATTTGTAAGTGATGGCGCAGCATGGATTAACTTCAGAACTCAGCAAGGGCCAGCCTACTCTACCCTCTCAAGGGCTGCATGATATGCAGATTTTGTGGGGTGACCAAGATCCAGTACTATAACCTTGCTCCAGACATCTACTGCCTGAACAGTACTGCTATTCCTTTCAGTGCCTGGCTATTCCCATTGGCTTTCACATCTAAGATAACCAGACACTGACAGAGGCTTTCCTCTAACCCATATTCTCCTTAGTATTCTTGGAATTTGTCTATTTGCTAAATGGATCATCAGATGACACTGGTCTGTCCATGAATATGACTCTCAGGGAACGGACCTGGAAGGTAATTTTAAAGCGTGGCAAAGGAAGCAAGCTATAATTTGAACTATGGTTTTGCTGTACAACACTGAAATGGAAGTAAAACCCTTAGGTGACCTTGCACACATTTCTAAAGCACTTATGTTTTGACATAAAACCGAAATGTTTTTTATTGTAAATCCCCTGGGGCAAGGGGTGTGTTTCCCTCTCTGTACCTCACATGGGAGGAGAAGTAAAGTTTGTTTTATAAGGAAGTTTTACACGTAACTATTTTGGGATGCTTGCCAAGTGTTTTGCAAACTGTTACTACACACATTGGAACACAGGTACATTAAGAAAGTATTTGTCAAGCAGAGAAACTCAATTACAAAAATAGATTTACAGGATACTGAGAAGCATGCCAACAGCCTTACAAGGCAAAGGTTTTGAATGACAAATCAAAAGGCAACATTAGTAGTATTTATTTAATAGCTGACTTAACCAGTTTTAGTAGGCAGACCTTGTGAATGGCCTAAATATCTTCCTTTTGCTGTTTAAAAAAGAAATAAACACAAATCATGTGTTCTACTCTGATCAGTAGGAGTAAAATAGAAAGTTTACCGCTCCTGAGAACTATCTATAGATGTCGTTTGTTCAAAACTCAGCACCATGATGGCTACAGTAACATGGCTCTAAGTAAATATTTCCCTGACACATATGGAGAGTTTCAGATACATCTTTGTTGTTTTGCTTGTTAAGAGCAGCGTGATGGTTTCCTAAAGTGGCTGATCTGCAGATCTATATCAGAACTTTTGACATACTATGCAACCGGGTTTTAAATGTGGTTGTACAGATTGGTTTTAGATCAAAACATAAAGATAAATCAGCCATTCTTATACAATAAATAAACAGCTCTCTTTATGTGAACACACTTTTCATCTGTAGATCTCAGGGCTGTTCAAAGGCAGGTAGGTACCATTTTAACTTTACAAATGTATTACCAATTTTCAGTTTCTGACTAGAGAAAGATGGAGCTGTTGTTTATGTGGCCAAGATTCACACAGTAACAAAGGAGCCAAAACCAGAGTGTCCAAAACATTGACCTAAACTTCAGAACTACAAAACCAACTTAGTTAAATTAAACATTTTTTTTTTAGAATTTCTGCTGTATTTTAACACTGTATTTTAAGAGTTTTTTTCTCCCCACAGTTTTGGTATTTTGATCATTTCCACATTATGAAATATTACAATTATCTATAATAAATACAAGTTTTCTAGTTTTCTAAAGCTCTTAAGTGGAAAGTGGGCTAGCAACTGTATTTTAAATATTTACGCCAATAGGCTCTCATATACTGTGCCCACATTCCATATACAGAATTACGCTATTGTTCCAAGTGTACCACAAAGTAACTTTTGACAGTGTTAGTTTTCTTCATAAAACTTTCTCTCCTTTAAATTCAAGAGGAGGAGATGCATACTCTTGTCTGAAGGGTAGTCTATACTTGGGAAAGTTATTGAGGGCGGTGGTGGGGTTTAAACAGAATTAGAAATGCTAACAGTTATTTTCCGTTTCCTCCCTCAACATCAGAAACCCCAGATTACAGTATTTCTCTTGAACTCTCTGTCCTTTTCCTTCCACTTCCCCCAACTCAATGGAACAAATATCACAACTGAACTAACTATCGCATTCGTAAGAATAAGAAACATCATCTTTATGCCACACACACTATGTCAGCACCTAACTAGAAGAAAAAAAAAATCTAAGCCAAAATTTACAGAACTTTGATACAAAAAAAACCCAAAAAGAACAGAACATAAAATAACCCAGTTATCCACTCAGAAATATCTTTGGGAAACTAAAGTCCTTGCGGCACATGGTAAGTAAAACTGGGGCTCTAGAATATTCTGAATACACCTCCACTTCAGATTACCTGTGTAAGTACAGAGCTGTGGAACCAGAGCAGATGACGACAGGTCTACAGCTTCTGCATTAGGAGTGGATCGTGACCCTAGAGAAGTCCTAAATCTCTTAAAAGTAAGGTGATTTTAGAGTATGACCAGCTGTTTGTTTCCCCACCTCCCCAATTCAGTTTTATTTTGTAGGCATCAGCAGGTTTAATTCTTTGTAATTCCAGAAAAGACAAAATGTTACATTTAATATACTTTTAAGCCTTTCTAGAAACTGTCAAAAGTTATTAACGAACTCAAATGTCTTTCAGTGATACTTTCATTTGGCCTACCAAGGTAGAGCTAACAATTTTCCATACACTGTAAGAATGGATGAACTGTAAAGAAAAAAAAAAAAATCCAATATATGCTTATTAGCAAAGAAGATGACAGCCAGTGCCAACGCACTTACGACTTGGTATGGATTTTGTACATTTACAAGCTGTATTCCACAATATTCAATATGTACCTCCACCACTAATGTACCTGATATACAGGATGCTCATTATACCAAAGTTAGCCTGTATGAAAAATAGATCACTAGCACACAGAAAGTACAGTTTTCTTGAAACAAATGAAGATTTCTTTTTTTTAGGAAAAAAAAAAAAAACAGCGCAAAATCCCAACCAAGCAAACTGCAATGTGTCCTGCATATAGCGGAGGACCACAAAATACTTCTAAGCCATCCTATCACCTTCCGCCCATTGTAAATTCTGGAGAATACTCACATGGAAGGAACCAGAGGAAAAAAATGTCAATAACACGTATGGTGCCATAAGGAGAAGAGCACATCTGAAAGCAATTTTTTTTTTCTCCAAACTGTTATCTAGCTTTATAAACATCCGTGCACTTTTTTCTGCACAAATACTATGTGAAAGCCTGCTATTTTCAGCCATGTCCCACCAATAATCTTAGGAATGTTCTAGGAATACATTTCAGTACGGTATGGCACATCCGAACCAACAAGACTTCAGTGAAATCTGGCAGATGGGAACCAGTCTCAGCTCTGCTCTTACAGATTTCACGGAAAAAGGAAGCAGAACAGAGGAGAAACCTACCCAAATGCCCTAACTCAAGGGAAGGTTAACATGAGGAGCGCACACCTTAGCAGGAATGTTCATCCTTTAATGGAAGTGTCATGCTGGAAAGTGCTTTACTCATGTCCCAGCCATAGAAAAGTATCAATAAGAGCTTACATTCTGGGCTACAAAGCCATTGAAAATTAAAAACTTTTTCTTTCTAATATATAAGAAATTTCTAAATTCCATTAATGGAATATTTTAATTGAATTTTCATACTTCCTCATATAGTATTATGACAAAAAGTAATCTTTCATTCAATACATTTTTATGGCTGAGAAAAAACACAGCATACATGACAGTAAGTCAAACGAGAAATTGCATTTCAGTTTATATTTGGAAAGGACTTCTAGAATACTGAGTGATTAGGTGGAAGAACTGGAAAAATGAGACAATGTGCAGTTGGACTAGATGATCTGTAGGTCCCTTCCAGCTGAACTATTCTATTATAGTCTATTCTAACTGAACAAGGACTGATTTTCAACAGATAAGAGAAAGTAGTATTCAGATGTTTTGAAAATCTGTCTTCATGTAAAGCGATCACATGCCCGCTCATAGGTGACTAACCCTGGAAAATAACACATGTCTTTTTTTTTTTGAGAATTCTGTGCACGTTCGCCTCCTGTAAAAGTAGACAGCATTCTCCCTACCCAGAAGGACTTCAAAGTTACTAGAAAAAAATACAAACACTGCCAAGTCCAAGACTTTTGCCCTCAGGCAAATCCAAAAAAACTATTAAAAATCTAACAAATTGTTTATCACAGCAACAAGGCTAAGAGATTCTCCAGAATACTGTTCTGTTTTCTTACTCAAACCAAAAAGAGAATTGCTACAAATTCTAGAGCCATCTCATTTTTACATATTACCAGAACAATCTTGTTAGAAGAACTTGAACCACAGACCACAATACAACTCTGAAGTGCAAGTTATTTGATACTGAATGCAGAAAGTATTTCAAAATAAGATAAATAAGCACAGCACAAGTACCTCGTTTTGAAGACTTTAACCACTTTCAGTAACACCAAAACTGATCAGAAAAAAAGATTCAGTAGTTTCCTAAATGATTCACCTGTCTCAAGCACATAGCTCCTCTTGTACCAAAGCTTTTAGACATCAAAACACTGTTAACATTATTTCCCAAAGAGTTGCTTCAAGTCTTCTGCCAGTTTTAAGTATCATGAGGAACAATACAGACAGTTTAGAAATGTATAACATGCATTAATCTCTAATTAAGCTGAAAGACACAACTGTCTCACAAGAATTAGACAGATGCTAACCTCTATCTGCCACAGCTCAATATAAACTTCTATCATTACATGTACTTATCTGTATTTAACTTTAAAAATGTAAATGTGCAATTTAATAGTTACCTGAACCTCTGAATTAGAATCAACAGGTTGAAGCATAAACCAGTTCTCTTTTCCTGTGTAGTTGCATAAATCTTCTTTTTTGATTGACACCTTTCCTGGGGGATGGGGCAGGGAGAGATAAGCATAAATATCACTTTCATCTGAATAGGACAAATATTTCAATAGATTTGAGGTTTGATTTTTGTTTAAAGTCTCTTTCTTTTAATCTTTTTTAAGCTTATGATGCTATATGAAAAGCTTATGGAAACAAGGAACATGAAGCATAAGTAATCAGAAAAATAGTTTCTGTAAAGCCAAATTAAGCTAATTATGATGTGTTATCTTGGATATCACTAATAACAAGATTAGGTAAAATAAGGAACACACTTGTGGCCAGAAATAATGTGACAGAGATTTGAGAGAACAGTAACGGTGTTGAAGAATGTTTAAATCAGAAACTGAAGGTAGGTGCCTTTTGCTCTTCTGATTGCTGTTTGGAAAGCTGTTATTATACCAAATTATCTGGCATCCTGGTGCAAATTATTTCCTTCCCCAATTCAAGTAATACAAAGCCTACTTCCACAGCAGAATGTTAGAGCTTTATAGCTGCTATGTCCAAATAGCAGCTGCAACAGAGCCATCATGCAGTAGAAAAAATAAATCCACCTCCTGTAATTTTTCACTGAAGCTACATAAAGCATTTTGCAGCAACTTCTAAGTCATTAACTTACAGGTTGCACTGACAGAAAAAAGTTATCTATAAATAGTTTTAAGAATTATTCCACAATTGCAATTATTGTGGAATTATTCCGCAATTCATTCTTTAAAGACCTACAGGTAGTGACAATTATTCAAATACCCTAATGAAAATGAAGAAAAAACAAATATAATTATAGTCTCAATATATTTTTTAAATTATAAGATTATACAATGTCAGATTAGCCTAAAAAATAAACATATTTTAGTACAATAGAATGAAGCAAGGAAACAAAATTTAGTTTAAGTGCACTATACAGTGTGTTTGAAAAAATGCATCACTTTAATAATTGTATCCTTATTACTACAAATAACGATACCGAAAATAATCAAATGTTGTACAAGATGTAGATGATATCCCAGAACTTACCTATACGCAGGTCTTTTTGTAAAACACTTTTATCATAAATGTAGAAGGACAACCACTGGAATGTTCTTGGAATCTCAAAGTAAAATTCTTCCCCAAAATAAGGGCTGAAAAGAAAGACTGAAAGTTAAAACAGAAAGACATTTTATGTAATTTATACAGAAGATAAACACTAAAACGCTACATTTTTACTGCAGTCACAGATCTTGGCCTTTAGCACTATACTTATCTATCATCAAAGCCATCCACAACCATTTCATTACAAGAACCTACAATAACACTGCCAAGTTAAAACTCCATGAGAATGCTTTAGATATGTTCAAAAAAGAAAAAAAAAAATCAGAGCACACGGAGAAAGTGTCTTCCCTGCCATTTCAATGCTATTTTTTCTGTCTTGAAATTATTCTAGTTGGCTCTCTACCCAACCCAAACAACTTCCTGAGATACCCACAAGTTTCATGTTTCTCTTTTTTCATTCTGTATATGATTAAACTACATTAAAACACATTTTTCTAATTAAGTCACTGACAACATTTGTTTAGCTCTAAATTCCATGTCAGATTTGATGCTCAAAGATTCAGACCTGTAAAAAGAAGCCATAAGCGTTAGCAACTATAAAACAGAACAGTGAAAAAGAGAAATGTTAATCTCAAATATACATGTTCTCCTGCATGCTGAAATGGTCGCCACATTTCTCCGTCTAATGAAGTCCAATATAATGTTTACAGTTCACCCTACTTAACAGCCATTTGCAAAGCCCTCTACATAAGACGACTCTGCGTTCCTCTGTTACAGACATATTTCACACGATGTGTTGGTACCTTCATTCAAGGAATTTATACTTCCATTAAACTTAAGAAGTACTTATTGATGCAACCATAGCCAGCAGTCAGAATATTGTATTTCAAAAGACTGAACAAAACCACAATGTTATTTGTGTCACTGCAAGCTGTGAATTCTGAAAATCCAGTGCATCCACAAAAAAAACCCTGCTATTTCAGAACTACTGGATTCTTACAGACTTAAAATACTTTCAATTACAATCTATTAACATCACCAGTGAAGGGTGTGCAGCTTCAAACTGATTTTAGCCTCTGCTTTCTTCCTACAGAAAAGTAATGCAATGACAATTATACCAAACCCAGAAACAAATGGGTGGGTTTTTTTTGGTTCCCAGTAAAGTACCTCTCTGATGCTGTATCATTACAACATGTTATTACATACCCAAAAGGATACTAGGATGAACAGGATACCATCCCTACTCTCTTCCCTCCAAAATACAGAAAAAACACCAAATGCTTAAGGACCAATGGTTCATTAAATAAGTTAAAAATAAGAGAAGAGCTGATAACTAACTTAAAAAGTGGGAAAGAACACAGATGAAAAATCTAGTATTCCAACTTTCTAGAACTGACTTTTAGAAACAAGAGCTTTAACTGCAGGAATTTATTATGAGGAATTTCACAAGTGAAAATGTTCTTTTTGTTCAAACACAGACCTTCTACCATAGGCTTCAAAGCAGACAAATTGGTATTAGCCTTTGCACTACACTGAGAAATAATACAAGAATTCTCAGCTGAAAAATTTGCTTGCTGTTTTTCAGCTCCCCCACTTTTTTTTTTTTTCATTTTCAAAGCCAACAAATTCAGCTTTAATTTCAAGGGCTGCGTTCTTCTTGTCAGCATCACCACTAAAGGTATAAATTCATAAGCATTACCATTAGCAGCAGTGCAGCCCTAAGCAGCCTCAATTTCTTTATTACCTTCTCTGCTCATTTTAATTGTATTGATACAATGACTCAGACCAAAAAAAGATTAAACAAAGGCTTATTTTAAACTTAGGTCAATTCCATGGTATGGCTCCCCTAATAGCTACAAAAATAATAGTTGCACCAGTACAAAAAGATATTACAGCAGAAAGAGTGAACAGTGGGTGAACTAGCTAGCACTGGTATCAAGGGAAACTGCTACTAACCCAGCTTCAGTCAGCCATCCTAAGAGGAATGCTAGACTACAATGTACATCAACAACTGTGTATCCCTAAGTGTTAAGTTCCTGTTCTTGCTGGATCTGTGTAACTCTCTGCATCCAACTATAATCAGATAATTAGTCTGAGATGGAGACTATTAGCAGAGATTTCCAAAAACCTATTTAGCAGCCATATCCTACGGCTAAAGAGAGCAAACTTCACAACTATATTCCCCGCTAGCCAAAGTCCCCAGCCATGAACAACGATTATTTTGACCTCAAGATCACATGAAGTCTCAGGCAAGAAAGAGCACGTCAATAGTGTAAGCATAAATAGAAGTTAATGCATTGTTTTATTCATGTTGATACATTTTTCCTTATCTAGATTAACACCACTGCCTTATGAATCAGTTGCTTATTCTTTAGCAAAGTATGAAGCACAGAGAGAAAATATAAGGTGGAGAATACAAAGGATTAGTAGAGAAATTCTTAGGTGGATACCAAACTGGCTGAAGGGGTATAATAGGTTATACCAATAAGGAATAATTCAAATGGAGAACTTACTCAACCTGTTCCTCAGGGATTCAGTCAGTTTAGTACTTTTGTGACTTTGATGCAAGAACTTTAAAGACTGTGACGATACAAAATTAGAAGATAGTGCTAATTCAAAGGAAGACCAGACTGTAATACAGGAAGAACTGGAATACAGTAATACAGGAGATTAAATTTAAGTGTGTGACATTACTTGTTTGCTCTTCCCTTCCTTGTTACATGAAACTGCCAGTTCTATGACAGAAACTGACCAATGCCCCTAGATCTGTCATTTGATAAAAGCTAGTTATATCAACATGAAATTTTTGCTATAACCTTGCAATCATAGAAAGTTCAGTTTGAAAGAAAGAAATGGAACTTAGCTTAAAAAAAAATGCAACACACAGATACCACAACCCCTCCCCAATTCCTCATATTTGACCATAGATATCTGAGGAGGCTCACAGATGTTCTTTAAACTTTCCCAGGGAAAACAATTTTGTTTCTTCAGAACCCACAAAAATACCACACCTTGTCAGGAAATATTTCTTGAGTTATTAGTCAAAATATCCTTCTTTCACTTCAGTATTAATTCATGTTTTTTTAACTTTGAAAAGTCATTTGCTTCACATCTGCACTGTTAACAATAGTCCCAGTGCTGGTGGAAGCCCAAACCTATTTGCACCTTTTAAAAATACATTTCTTCATTAGTTTCAATCACTGTAGTTAAATATCATTTTAATTCTAGCGATAATTACTGCCACAGACGTTTAACTAGCAGATATTCATAGAATACAATTTACATTGCAGCAACCCAGAATACAGTGACAAGAACAAACTGTGAATTACGTAAGACAAAGCAAGTAAATAATATAAAACAAAACAATTAAATTCAAAGTTGTATTTATGACTAAAATTATACTGTACTGCACCTTACTAAAAAGCAATTTATAAAGTTTTCAGACTAATAAGAGATCAGAGCTTTCATCTTCCCTTCCAGTACCTCTAGGTTAGTACGGTATTCTAGCTTAACACAGTAATAAGCAACAAGATGGTATAATTAAGTTTCTGGAACACGTGTAAGCCTTCAGGACTGCATACACACTAGTAATCAAGTGTAAGCATCCAACTCTGGTCGCTGCTAATAGAGGATGACTTATTTTATTACATTTCAACAGTTTTTACGGAACCCTACTCACGCTGTGAATCTAACTTAATGCAGCCATAATTGAGTGGATGAAGGAGTTCCCTATGTATTCAGTGGAGACAGAAAGGCACCTACGGGCAAAGAGTGATTCAGAACACTGATTATGAACTCGTAATAGAATGCTCTCAACTTAGAAATATTAATTTCACATCACCTGAAAAATTCTCAATTTGAGAGGGATGGGGTGTGTGTGTCACTTAAGACCCCCCCCTCCCCAAACTGTTATTTTGTTATAGTGAGATTTTTCTTTCTTTCTTCTGTGAAGTACTAATGGCATTGTTTTCATTTAATCAAGTTTCAGTTAAACGTTTTTTAAAAAAATTTGATGGATCTAAGGCAATTTATTTTATCAAATGCTTTACTGTGCAGTTAGTACTTCTTTTATTATCAGGTGATTAAAGTATATAAATTTAATAATTCTTAAACAGAGTATAATAAAAATGCCTGTATAAACATTAAATGTAACAAGTCTTGTTTCTAAGCATAGTGGTAACTTTCAGGTTAACTTTTCAGGTAACTTTCAGGGTTTCAACTATTAACACATCAAAAATCTGAGAGCAAAGTCTTTCTTTTTAAAAGCTACATTGTGTTCCCTTCTACCCATCAAACTACTGTCTATTTTAAGGGGAAATTTTAAGTTTCTGCTTTATCAACACAGTCTCTTTAACATTCTTCTCTGAAGGATTACTCAATCGAGTTTGTTTTGGTAATCAATCTCAAATGCAGCCAGGTAAATTCTGAAAATTTTCTGGATCTGACTACAGCAGTTACAGATCAGGAGGACGAGCAAAATATTTGTTCCTGATTGCATACATGTGGTGGTTGCTTTTCACACAGAAGCATATGGAGGCTTTAAAATGATGCTTCGAAAAAGTAAAATTCCCTATTTAAATTTGCCATATGAGCAACATGCTGTTCCTCACCTGGAAACATCTAGAGAGATGGCTCAAAGAACAAACACTAATAATAAAACCACTAGAAACAACAGAATCAGAAAAAATTTCAAGAGTTTGAACAGGCTTTCTGGGTTTGATGAGGAAGGTTTAATGTCTCCTCCAGATAAACTGTCACTCAGATATTCTGAACAATGCAACTGCAAGGATGTTCCAGTATGGGTCATCAGTGAACTTAGAGAGTTTTGAGACAAAGTGCCTACACTACTGCAGCTATGTTATCATGACTTTTTTGTTTGATTGCTTTTAAGGCTCTAAGACAGTAGCAGAATCTACAGCTAAGCGCTGCTCAGGGACGCAATGCAAGCCATTCCACATGAGTACAGGTTATAGTTCCCCAAACAAGAATTTCAGGAGAATGAGGCCTATTCAGGGGGACATCTCAGAGCACACAAAACTCTTACACATGGAAAAGTTCTGGTTCCTTCATTCTACAAACAGGTTTTACAAGACAGACACTAAACGCAGAATTCTACCGATACAGACCAACTGCATGTCAGAATTGGGGAATGACATGGAGAGCAAGTACCAAGCAGACTTCTTTCCCTTGAAAACAACCTGGCAAGAAAAAGAATGCTATGCTGCCCAATGGAACAGAATAAAGTACTAATGAAGTATGCTTTAGCATGTTTCATTTTAAAAGCACTGTACTACTAAAAAGCCTCAATTTTGTCTTCTTTCAACTAGTCTCATGATTTACACGTTGCTGTAACATTTCTGAATAGTTGCCACAAGTCAGCTCTCATCTTAAAGAGGTACAAGAAAAAGTACATGCACATTGATACATATCTTGTTTTTATTCTGCACTGAGGGAGTCGTGCTTATAACCTCCATTTAAAAATTAAGCTTACCTTAAAGATTTTTCAACTACCTGTGTACGAAAAACTTCTTCTTGGTCCAAGTTTATGGTACAAAAAAAGTCTCTCATTTTGTTGGGTGCTAAGTGTTTGGCGTCATCTGTAAATAAAAAAATGACTGTAAATATTGAGGGAGAAACCCTCACAAAATATTAGGCAAAAGAATTTTAACAGTTGTAATGTATGTCCAAAATTCACTTTTCCATTCATTAAGCATGCATTTCCATGTTCATTTTCAACTCGAAAGATCGAACAGTGCACAGACACCGCTACACCCAGCTTCACATGGAAGGTGAGTCGACAGGAGGAGGACAGCACACTGACTCACCACCACCACCACTGCCTGCAGCACCTGCACTTTCCCTGGAGAGGTCTCAGCTTGGGCTTGACCCCGCGTAGCTTGCTAAATCCAAGCAGCTTGCAGCCTGAGGTGATATGGCATTAGGTCATGAGACCAAGACATGGTCTGGCTGAACTATTGTTCACTTGGTATTTTCTCCACAAACATTTTGGCTAAAGGAAGCTGATTAATATGAACTTACCCGTCAAATCTTTATTTAATTTTCTACAATGAACAGCTGATTTTAAGTTGACTGATATATTTTCAAACATTCAGCTATGAGTACTGTTTATTTTTTCCTAACTGTCTGGTCTAGTATAAGGGGGAAAATCATCTACTGACTAAATAAAAACAAGTAGAAAAGGAAGTTTCTAATGAGACAGGACGATTGTCAATACAGGAATACAAAGATTTGCTGGATATTGAGTCTGGGCCACTGCAATAACACACGCTGGACATCAGGCAGCCCTTTTCGGAAATGGTCACTTCTAAGTAGTTACAGCCAAAACCAGTTCCCAATGCTCAAACTGGAAAGCTCTTCCAAAATCTGAATGCTGCAGACATCTACACTTATTTACAGCAACACTGTCCCTTAGCTTAAACAGTTATTTCCCCCTGGATGTTTACTTCCCCTCTGAATGTCTCTGAAGACAGCAAACAGACCCTTTTCACCTTTTATTCCGCCAGAAGGAACAAGACAAGCTCTTCTGGTACTCTTCTCATATGAAAGGCCCCAAATCAGTGAGTAGCCACTCTCTGTCCCTGTTCCACTTTGTTATCTTAAACACAAGCAACCAGAACTGTATTCCACATTAGGTCTTAACCAGGACCTTTTAGAGTAGCATTCACCCTTACCTGCCACTGGAAATACTTCTCCCAATGAAATGTGGAATCAACATTACCTAAACTTTATATAAGGTATTAAAAGTAAAAGGATGAAAACTACATCAAAGTATTGAGTTTTAATTACTTATCATGTCTGAATAACATATCACCTCCACTGCCAAAGACCCCAGCTTGAAACTAGATCTGAAGTGTCATGCATGTGTTCCTTTTTAAAAAACTGCAGATATGAAGCACAGTGGAATGAACTTTCTTGTCTATGCTGTTAAGATGTAAAATCGGAATTTTGTTTTCTCTCCCCCCCTTTTTTTTTGTTAAATACATTATTACAGTCTTCAAAGTTAAGTAAGCAATGCCTGGCAGTGGGAAGGCTACCACAACTGTACGTGAGCAGGGAACAGAGCAGTTTAACAGGAACAGAGACTGAACTTGGCGCATGATGTCTTCCAAGTCAGGGGATATGTACGCTGATGGAAAGCGGGAACAGACACTTAAGAAACTTCCACAGTTAAAACCTGTGCTCTCAGAAGCATCAATGAGCTTTTCATCAACTTGGGTGTGGGAGAGGAGGAAGTATACATGTTATTTTTAAACACCCCACTTTATGTTGACAGATTGAGACACATGAACAGAACCGGTTTTCAATGCCATTAGACTCCAAAAAGAGACTAAACTGAAAATTACCCTCAAGTGAGATATTGCAGAAGAACCGAGAAAAGTATCAAAGACTGAACATTGCCTTAAAAAAACCCACACCATTTTAATAAAACATATCAAAGAAAATACAAAAAATAAATTCATGAGAGAGGCTAGTAATCCCCAGAGAGCTTCTGATGCTGTAGTTTGTAATTAATAAGCATGAACTGTATGTGTCAGTTCTTCCTGATAAGAATCTTTTTTTTTTTAGTTAATACTCTGTAGCTTCACCATCCTATTTTTACATAAAGAATTTAAGATATAACATTACTTAATCAGCACTGTAAAGGCACTGTACAGGGGACTTAGAAAGGAAATTACAATTATAATAGTTTCATCTTTTCTTACAAGAGTACAAAGTAAATATTTCCACCTAATTCACAATTTTTATGTCTACTATACTGCAGTCTTTCAGTATTAAAAGAAACTTTCTACCCAAGGAAACAGAAGAAATAGAAGTTTTGATTTTCTAATGAGATAAAATCCTTTATTTTGTAGCCTGAGAGTTTAGCTTTAAGGCACGGACAAATTTATTGAGGTTTTTGGGAGGCAGGGGGGATGATTCTCAGTTCTGAGTTGAAAATAACCTCAGAGCACTTGTACGGTGAAGTACAGAGCATGAGATTTCACATCTTTCCAAACACCTCTTATTATCTGTGATTGCGTCAGCCATACTATGGTCCAACTCTTCCAAGAAGCTCATTTTCTTAAAAAAACACCAACAGCACAAGACTTTGATTGATTACACTGCTAAGTCTTACTTTTTCTTACTTTTTCCTCAAAAACCTAGGGCTATAACAGTTGCATAGAAATCAAGTATGAACAACACCAGATGTCTACTTGAACGTTTAGATTTTCAGTGCACTCATCAAGCACGCAATTCTGAATTCTGAAAACCGTACACATTTCACCGTTCAAAGGAGGCAAAGGTAAAAAGGTAAGAAGTGAGAGAAGTATATTGAGGAAATGTACACCAGTGTTTTCCAAGGGTTTGTTTAGAAAGTGTGGGTAGTATGAATGGTTAGTCAGACACACCAAATAAAGCTGTTTTGCAGAGAAGAGAGAAATTAAACCAATTTCATATCTAACTGTGGAACTATATTTCAAGCCTTTTCACATAGGCTGTCATTTAAAACTATACAGTGTGATACTTAAACTTGCAGTTCAAATTGTGAAACATGCAAGTGATGAAACAGCAGCAATAACAGACTTATTTATTGTGTATTGACCGTATCAATTCACCAGTTTCGGTCACCCAACTAAATTAAACCAGAAATTATTTTCACATGACACATTTAGTAGCCTAATTCAATAGGGAAACCACAAAATGCCTCACTAAAATAATAAACATGTACCTTTTTATTCTAAGAAGACAGAAGTTCATAATTGCTACTAGTTACCTGACTTTTAAACTTTCTTTATTGCCATTCAGCTACTTTGGGAAAACAGCAAATAATAATAACAGTAATTTTAAAAAAAACAACCCACACTGTGGCAAATTATGCACATTGGTTTGGATTTTAAAATATTTAGAAAATACTGTTTAGGTTCTCTATATAAATATTTAGTAACACCTCACTTCAAAATAAGATTAGATCAAACCTAAGTGAAAGGGAAAAGCTGCAATGCTAATAAAAACTCAAGTATTAGAGCAATAGGAATTCAGATGTACAACATTTAATAAATTAAAACTTTCCACATTACTTTAATGTTATGAGTTAGTAATAACAGCAATGGAGCAAGCTACCAAATTTAACAGTTCTGTCAAACTCCCTTGTCCTGCACATCATTTGCTAAACGTAGACACTACGTGAAAACATCAAGTTGAAGCTTGTGCACTGTTAACCCAGAACAAAGAAATTTAGAAGATGTTCATGCACACAAACTCCGAAGTATTCACTTCACAGGACTAAAGATATTATATAGCAACAACGAAATCCACTCCAGGAGTGCAGCATAATCCGAGATAACCATGCAGTGTTAACAACTCAGTCCAAGAAGTCTGAAAAAGAATGCGCCCTGAATTTTGTCAAATCAGTTCCGAGAGACGACAGTTAAGAGACATTTTCCAAATGCTCCACTAAGACAATTTTCAGTAAACACACCCAAAACCAAAGCAACTAAAATCACTTACCAGCTACAAACGTACGCCTGTATGTCATAAAATGAAAACAGAAGCTAGTTATACAACTTAAAACACTACACTGAGATATGCCTAAAACTACATGATATCCACGTACCTTTGTAAAGCGCTTTTGTCATTACTATGATACATAAAACAGAGCCACCAACGCAAAAGAGTCATCATAAAGAAAAGACTGACCTTCAGCGAATTTCTGGTGAAAATCTGCTAAAGCGTAATACCACATTTTCAAAAAATATTATGGGGTCTTAAACTGGTAAGACCAGTTCATCTTGCTTGAAAACTGGAGGCAGGAGACTTGGCTGCAAACACTGGCAGCCCACAAAACTGAGCCAGTACCAAGGACTGCAAATGTGTTCCTACTCTTTTTTTCACTGCTAGGTATGTAATAGCTACTTAAGCCACCTTTAAGTACATGCCTCAGTTCTAAAACTGTTGTGATGATTTGTATAACATCACTAACTTTAGATTTTACATGCAGAATTACACAGAACGGACATTATCTCGCTAAAACTACCACGCTTTCTCATGCAACATATATAAAATGAGTCGGAGTCAAGTCTTGTAGTAGTTTAAACGCCAACAAAGCTTAGGCACTGAAATGTATTCCACTTCTAAGAAAGATGTTACAAGGAATTCTTACAGACTATGAACATCAACTTTCCGAAGAGAGATCTGCTGCTGCTAATCCTTCCAGATCAGAAGGGATTCCATTATTACATTTGTTTATTATTGTTCATTCAGAGGGTTTTCCCCTAAAAAACACATTAGTAAAATACTAGCAAGAAGTGAAAATAAAACAGCATGCGCTGTACAAAGAAGCCAAAAGAGCATCTAGGGATTAGAGGGTTCCCAAGGTTCCACAGCATAGTTAACTCATATCTTAAACAGTATTTTTGTTTTGTTAGAAGAAACAAGTAGGTTTACAAAGTTATTTTCACACTGTTTCAAGACATCTTTTATTGCAGCTATTACTTCCACTCATTTTCCAAAGGGGCACCTACAGTTCTTACAGGTCCACCTTTGGCAACCAACTTTTTATGTATTCCCTAGGAAGCAGGTCATCGTCCTCGGTTTACCATTACTTTTGCCAGGTAATTGAACATTCAGAGTTATGATACAACTGCAGGCTCAATCCAGAATACATAAATGGGACAATAAAACTAGTTTCAACATAAGTCATGAGACATTTTGTTTTTTGTCTTTTAATGCTTACTGGAAAACTTTTATCAGGTTCAAGTATCACAAAATGTAAAACTCCTTGAATGTTGACAAAAACCTTATGATAGAAGTCAGGAAGCAGAATGGTGTTAGTAAGTCAGCTTCAGTAATTAATGCCTTAGCCCCCAAACTAACAGTATTCCTTTTTAAAGGCAAGCTGACATGTATTATTTCTATATACTAACAACTAAGTGTGTGTTCAGCCTTGTCTACTCAACAGGCAATCCCTTTCTATCGCTAAAACGCTGCAGCGAGAGTACCTCCAGCTATACTTCACGCAGTCTATTTTCATGACCTAGTCTTCCATCTACTGAAGACAAATTCAAGTCTATACTGCATGTCGATATTTAAGCAAACACAACTCCATTCCTCCACCAAACCTAACCCTCCAAAAGATCTTCACAACCGGCTCTCAATCCCAGCGCCAAGCCCAATTCAACTCGTTTTGCTTCATTCTCAAAAAAGTCGATCGACTGCGTGAGAAAGGAAATAAACGGGTTGCATCCGACTTGTATGAATGTATTCTGACACCCCTTCAGGAAGCCGCCGCACATCCTGTTTCTCCTGCGTGCTTTGAAGTCCTCCGGAGCCGCACCACGCTATCTGCTGTCCCCCCGGCCCCTCCTCCCCACCTCACCCGCCCGTTTCCCACGTTGCTGAATGTGTCGGTATTTTTAGTCAGCACTTCCTAACCACCAAAATAAAGCCGCCAGCCTCCCTCTCCCTCGCACGCACGCTGCACAAAGGAGCAGCGGCATTAATGACCGTTTCCAGCACAGCCCTCCACCACCGACTTCCTGCACATCAATAATTTCGCAATTTGCTGCCTAACAAACAGACTCCGATGCCCGACGTCCGGACGGGAGGGGGCATTTCTGCTCGCCCGCTGACTCAAGGAAACCCTCGGAGCAACGGATGCCGCCCAGCCGCTCCGGGTCTCCAACGGCCCCGCCGCATCCCGCCCGCCCGGCCCCGAGGCCGCGCAGACCCCGGCCCGCCCCCGCCAGCACGTGCCGGCCGCGCCCGCCACAACGCCCCTTCCCGGCGCCGCCGCAGCGCGGCCCGGGCCCCGCGGCCCACCACACCCGCCCCGCGGGGCTCCCCTCGTCGCCTGGCCTGAGGGGCACCGGCGTGAGGCGCTGCTGCTCCCTCAGCGTCCCCCCCGCCCCGCTCCCCGCCCCCTCGGCCTCCACGGCCGCCGCGCGAGCGCCCGCCCGCCCCGCCGCGGGGAAGGAGCGGGAGCGGCGGCGGCCCGCGCCGCGGAGACGGGGCAGGAGCGGGCACCCGAGCGCGGCGGCCCCGGGCGCTTGCCCAGCCCAGCCCCACCGCAGCCGCACTTACAGATCTTCCCCCGGAGATTCTGCAGCACCCGCACCTCGTCGCTGCCGTCCCCGGCCGCCATCGCGCCAGCGCCGCCGCCTGCGCAGTGCGGTGCGCCGCGGGGGGAGGGGAGCGAAGCGGCCCGGCCCCGCCACACACCCGTGAGCCGCCCCGCCCCGCCCCGCGCCGCGCCGCTGCCGCTCCGCCCCCTCTGGCCACCGCCCTCGGGGGGCACCAGAGACCGAAGCGGGCGGGGGACGGTGAGGCGCATGCGCGCTGCCGCCCGCCTCCCAGCAGGCCCGTGCGCGGCGGGTCCGCCCTCGCTGCGGCCGGCGGCGGCTGCGCCCACGCCCGGGCAGCTCCCGGCGGGCTCAGGGGCCCTTCCTGCTTCCGCCGCTGTCTGGGTCGGTGCCCGGTGGTCTCGGCCGCTGCCGCAGTTCGCCCGAGCTGCCCTTCCTTTGTGTGCCTCTTACAGGGGCAGAGGGGCCCGAGGTGCGAGGCACGCGAACCGCTTGTCTGTATCGTACTAATATCCATCGCATTAAACGGCTGAAACGAGCGACGGAGCCGGTTGCTCTGATTCCTGGTACGCCGAGTGCCTGCCTCCGGGAAAGGCACGCGATGGCTTCTGGTGCCTCGTCTCTGCTGTCGCTTTTTTACGTTTGCCTGTTCGGCCGCATAAGAAATGCCGTAAAACAAGTAGGAAACGGCTCAGCTCCCAGCGCCGCCTGCGAGCTGCAGCGAGCGGTGCTCGGCCCGCGGGAGCCCTCAGGCACCTGAGGGGGCTCCAGGCTACAGCTACAGCGCAGCACCAGCCCGCCTTCACCGAGAATTAAAGGGCCTTTGCGTCCTATTTTATACCGACATTTCCTGAAGATACAGATCCTAATCTGAAACTCTCTTGGATCTTGCTTATGTCCGGATTTCGCCCCAGTCCCACACCGGCGGTGGGCGCGTGTCTTAGGTCTTTGTAACGCCCCCAACCGCCAGCCGCAGGAGCTTGTGTCCAGTGCGGTGACACTCAGGTGCAGGCGGAGGGTACATCAGCCTCCAGGCCCGGCAGGCAGAGTCTGGTGAAAGCCTTTAGTGACTTAAGTATCCTAAAGCAGAGGTGGTTTAGTGGGCTAAAGCTGCTTTAGAAAGCAGGGGAGTAGTAGGATTCTTCACTTTATGCCTATGAAGACCTCTTCAGTCTGTCCTTCTGTTAAAGCAAAGGGAAGTTTGGAAAGTTTCAGGCCAGAATGTCATTTGTCTCCAACTGAAGTCCTCTGCCGTGGTTCTCTGACTGTTTTTTATTTCTTCCACACACATCTTGCCATTATTATGATGATACAGCATTGAGCCATATAATTTGCCAGTCAGGCACAGCTGTGCCTCATTCCATGGTGGCTTTTCCTGCATCCATCTTCTCCCCTGCTGCTCCTTTGGCAGCGGTGAGGTTCCTTCCTCATCCCCACACTCCACATCGTGGCTGGGGGAGGACAGGCATGTGTTTAAAGGGGGCGGCAGGTGGTTGGTGGGCAATAAGCTGCTTCATCACAGCAGTAACAGGTGTATCGGTATGCACACAAACCCCAAATCTGCGCAAAGACAGGAGTTTGCATGAGCTGAATTTTAACGTGTTAGAAATTAAGAGGTTCCTCTACCGTACAAATTGAGGATGTGATTACCTACAGTTGGCTATCTAGGCTGGCTGCCCTGTCTGACCGGTGGCTGCTGAACTGAGGCTAACCTGGGCAGAGTCACAGCTTTGAGCTGAGAAACTTAGCAGGGCAGCACTCTGAGAATGAAGATGTATGCCTAAGATGTGGGTTGCAAAATTTTAAAAGTTAGATCATGTGACTCTAGTTCTTTCATGCTCAAAAGTGATGCTACAGTTGGAGTTTACTGTTTAACTTGGTGTCAGCTTCCTTCAAAGCACAGACCTCCTATCGACATTATCAATGCAACTTTTAGTGTTGCCATTGCCTAATTCCTGACAACGCATTTTATTTTAAAAGTGCCTTGTTTTAATCTAGCATACTATATTCTTTGTCCTCTCAAAGTTACATTTTAGGAGCATCTCTATGACAGGTACGTCTGTTCAGCTAAGGACATAGTTAAGACAAACACTGCTGTGCTAAGTTGCAAACTTAGGGGAAAGATTTCTTCCTTTAAAAATGAGGATGTAAGTAGGGGGATCCTTGCTCTTACGAAATAATCTTTTATGTCAGCCGAGGTGTTGAATTGTCAGTGATAACTGCTATACTAAGGAAGTTTAGAACAAATCAAAGTGATTATGGCCCTTACTGGCTTACTTCATACACTTCTGCCTGTACTTTAGCTGTGTCACGTTCTCTCACTTCACAGAAGACAGCAATATCATTCAATATATTTGTTCTAATTTTGGGTATGTCACACATGAGGATTGACTACCATGTTGTTTAGATGCACAAACTTTGGGATGATCCACTTGTCTTTTTAATTAGCATTTGAAATAGAGAGAGATGTATTTGTTATATGTAGCAAACTCTTATTTTTTTAGTTACCCATCTCTCCTGAGGACCATCCTAAAATGACCTGCATAATTTCGCTTAATTTTTAATGCAACTTACAAACTAGTGACACCTAGCTGAAGGGAGAAGTACTTTGAATATGCGTAACCTATTTCGTATGTATCTCATATTACCTTATGCAATTAGATATTTGCATTTTGAACTATGTTTCTTGACAGTAGTCCCAAATGATTTGAAGTACAGTGTGTAAAATACACAACCAATACTGCACGGTTACTATCAGAATTGAAAAGAATTTTTAAAGTTTTGGGTCCTCATGAAAATGTGTTTAAGATGTTGCAAAGTATTAAATGCAGTTCACCTGTCTTCCAAGTCCTTTAAGATACTGAGCAGGGAGCTTCTGTTCACCTCAGCGTCGTGGTCACCCCTAATGGTCGATGCCAGGAGATACCATCACTTCCCTTGAGATCCGCCATGTTCTCGATTCACTGGTCTGACCTTAAGGAAGGGAAGGTTTGGTAACTGTGTTGCTTAACCTTCTAACAAAATAACTATTAGAAGATACATATCTCTGGATCCTATAGATGATGTAAGTATTAACCTAACTTAAAAAATGGAGAGACTTACAGAAAAATATGAAGATGTTATTTTAATTAAGCAAAACCAGAGTTATAATCACTCTAAAAATAAAATTAGACTCTTTATCAATCCTTAACATCTGCATTTAATATTTTCTCCTAAACAAAAATACAGATGCGATTATGTAGCAAATTACAGTCTTTGACAACGTATAATATTTACCTTCTCTTACACTTACTTTAATTCTAATTTGGTCATTAATACTTGACTCATTACTGCAACATGTTACTTGTAGTAAAAGTGCCACAATTTAACTATAAACATGACATTGCCATCTTAAAACTGCTTTGCTATAAACTGTAGAGAATATACAGAGTTACAAAGTCATTGTGTTTTTATCAAAATATACAAACCCCCCCCCAAACCTAACACAAGCTATCAATATTTTTCTTATGAACTATACAGTTATATAAAATACTTGTAAAATTATCTTTATATTTATAAATATTCTACCTTATTTGCTTTGGTCTATAATTATCATCATACAAGTCCACTTAGAAGATATCTTTGTGTACTTTCTTTGAAACATCATCGTACTTTTCCTGTGTTTATTCTTCTATTATCCTTATTTAAATGGAACCAAAGCTGCCATGAAACCAAAACTTCTCAAGGGGCTCATAGCATTCACCAATGATAGAATAAGTGGACTATATTATTACTTCAATCAATACTGTATTATCATTTCAATTGTAGTTTTATTGTACCCAAGCTATAGTTTCTTCTAAAATATTCAAGAAGACGAAGTAAGTAAACAAACTGTGTACCCACACTTGCACATAGAATGAAGTTGAGGTTCACTAACCTTTGTCCTGACTTGATTTTTTAACACTTCATAAAGATGAACATACGTGACTAACTGGAAATGCAGATACAACACAACAGAGCCTTATCATATAAAATGCAACTTGTAGACATACACCCTCTTTGACTTTTTAAAAATCTCTTAATCTCATTTTAAATTAATCACATTTTCACAAAATAATATTAATTGTAATATTTTGGTAATGTCTTTCAGCAGCTTATTCTCCCAATTCTGAGCAAACTGTGAAGCCATAAGGCCCACCATAACCCTTCGATGAGACAGGATGAGGGAGGCAGAAAGGTCAACACTTCTTCCTCCAGCAACCTGTTCCAGACACCTCTCTGCTATGGGCCCACTGTGCTGGGCCAAGAGGCACTGCAACAAAGCTTGCCTGGGGCCAGATGCTGGCATGGTTAGGGGGATCACTGAGAAGGGACGTATGAAGCTTAGATGTTGTATTTAAGGCATGGGGATGACAAGGAACCCCACAAACTGGCCCTATCCCTGTTTATACATAGGCACTGCCTTAGGGATATATATGGAAGCAAGAATCCCAGTATTTACCTCCTCTTCCCAAAATCAAAGTATTTATGGAGAGTTGCTCTGTCATCTGGTGTCCAGGCATTATTCCAGGACGAGGAGGAAGACTCTGCCTAAATCTCCTCTTCTTCTGCAGAGAACAATAGTATTTCTAAAAGACAGGAGTTGCAGACCCAGCAGAACGTGAACGTTTATATACAGGATTTCTTTAAGCTAGGCTGTTTCATGAGAACAATTTCCTTTAGACAAATGCACCTGAATAGCTCTACCAGACCACTGACATTGGGATTTATGCAGTTTGGAAGACTGGCTATTGTGAGTTCCACTGAATCTGTATTAGATGTCTCAGAGATATCATAAACCTGGAATACTTCCCACACAAGCACTCAGACTTAACAGTTATCATGGTAACTACACAACTGAATATGGAAAGGAAAAGAGGTTTGAAAAGAGGTTTAAACTCCTGAATATGTTTTGTAAATGCAGCGTTACAGAAAAGCACGCCAGAACTCAACTGTACTTCAGCATACCCAAGTTCATGAAACATTTCCCACCTTCACTTTAGAATACACTAAATTACAATTATTTTGTTTATAAACACATTACTTTTTGTTAAAAAATGCAATATATGGTTTCTGCAGCAAAAATTCCTTCTACAGAGTACACTGTGAACCTGCATATTTATTTTGCCTAGAATGATTCCAACTGAAAAACAGCACTGTAAAATAGTTCAGTGACTAGCTTCCTGTAATGCTAAGTAGAAGGGTTTTGGTTGGTCATATTTTTTTTTCTTCTTTCTTTCTCTCTATGTTAGAAGTCTATTGTGGCAAAAGTATTTTGGGTCTTTCACATTGTATTATTGCAAATACTAGTTTTTCTTTTCTGTGTTATTTTTCTTTTGCATATACTGACACATGTTTAGATGAAGAAATTTGATCATAGTAAATGATACTAATTTGAGTGGAGACTTTTACCCATGCAATGCATCTTTATTTTCTCCAGTATATAGTTTGGGATTTTTCTTCTCTTTTGCACAACTGTCACTCAGAGTATAACTTCTGGAGTTACGTTTTGTGTACTTTTTACTTCAGTTCCTTCTGAGCCCAGGAAATGTGGATTTTCCAAAAGTTTAGTGCTTTCATTGCAAAACTGCTCTTTTCTATCTTGTGGACCTGGACTTTTGAATATATGTTTCTTCTGGTGCATTCCCAGAGCAGCTGCTGTCTTGCAAATTTTGGGGCACTGAAAGCAAGCGTATCCTTTTCCATTATGCTCACGCACATGTCTTTGCTCATGGTTCCTTTTGGTAGAAAGATATAAGAAGCTCTGAAAGCAGAACTGACAGTGGTAGCGTTTTTCTCCAGTATGAATTCTTTCATGTATTTTGAGTGTTTCATTTAAAGTGAACGCCTTATTACAGTATTGGCAGACAAAGTCTTTGACACCCAGGTGAATACGTTCGTGTTTCTGTAGATTTCCAGGAACTGAGAAACATTTCCCACAGGTTTTGCAAGTGTAGGGCTTTTCCCCAGTGTGACACCTCATATGCATTTTTAAAGTGGATGGACTTTGAAATTGTTTTTGGCATAATTCACAAATGTAAGGCTTTGAAGTAGCTACATGCCAGTGTACGTGTTCTTGAATTCCTGCAGTGGAAGACGGATCTCTTTCACAGAGCTCACAATGAAGATTAGGCATTTCTGCGTTCTCTTCTTGACTTACCACCTTTTCCTCAGGAGCATTCCTGAGCTCATACTCTCGACTGCATGTGTTGTGGCTTTCCATAATGGTGTTCTTGCTTCCGTGCTTTTTCCTCCATTTGGTCTTTTTCACTTTTCTTAGCTGTTTTGATTTCTTTTTTGGTTTGTAATTATAATAGGGTCTCCAGGGTTTATCACTGGAGTCCTGGTCACTTATGTCATCACACATTTCTGTCAGCTCCAGGCATTCTGAGCTATAGAGCCTAGATGGGCTTCTTTCTTTTATCTCCGTTTCTGATTCCTCAATTAGATTGTCCTGTTTGGACTCGTGTTTAGATTTTCGGCCCCTTTTACAAAACAGCTTAGATCCTAATATATGTCTTTTTACAATAGCCTCATTACCAATTTTTACTGTTATTTGACAAAGAGGCGCAACATTGCTGTCAGTAGATGTTCCAGGTAGGGCAGGCTTTGCAATGTACGTTTCAGTTTTACTCAATTCTTGGACAGTATTTGTTGTTTTGCTAGATGAACCTCCAGATCCTGCGACATGCTGTGTATCCTCAGTTTCTTCTGCTCTGTTGTAGAGCAGTGTTTTCTTTTTCTCCTTAATAGTTTTTGATTTTGTAATGCACCTCCCATAATTATCAGACCCATGTTTACAATCATCACTCACAGACTGACTAGGTAGATTATTGGAAGATTCTGTCTTATCGTTTTCTACAGAAGTGACTGTTTTACTGTGCATTATTACTGATGAAACTCTGCTACTGTGCATTATAACAGAGGGTGCAGAACTGCTGTAACTGATGACAGAGGTTGAATTTTCACTCACGTTAGTTAAAGACACGACTGAGGAATCACGCTCCTGAGAACCAGAGTCATTTGCAGCAGTGGAAACACTTTTTTCAGCTGTGAAAAAGTCCCTCTGCACGTCAGAAGTTAAGTTACCTACTCCCCAAGAGGAAGAATTCTGAGTATTCGTGGAAGGCGCTATATCATTACCTGAAGATGTATCCAAGGCAAGAGTTCTGTTGTTCGCTATTATATTACTTTGAAAATTCAGTGGTGGTAGCTCAGAGCTAACAGAACTCGGAATGAAACAGGTAGTAGAAGCAGTTTCATTAACCTGGCTGTTTGTTTGAACATTTTCATATGAAGAATTTCGGTAGGACTTATAAGATAGTCGCCTGCATTTCATAGGTAAAAGTCGATACAGTTTGTATGGGTACATACTTGGTTTTAAGCCTCCATTGGCTGTCTTTTTATTTACCGAGAGACGATGGTCAATTGCATGGAAAGATTTCTGATGATTTTTTAGTATATAATAAGTCATAAAAGTCTCCAGACAGAAAATGCACTGATACCGTCTTTCTCCAGTGTGCCAGATCTCATGTCTGGTGCGATACTCAGCTAATGCGAAAACTTTATTGCAGTAGTGACAAGGATACGTTCTTCTCCAGGAATGCACATTTGCGTGTCTTCGAAGGCTAGACAATGTTACATAACTACGCTTGCAAACAACGCAAGTATATAGTATCTGCCCGTCAACGACTTTAACCAAATGATCTGTTTCTGGTAAAGTGCAGTTTGCATTAGAATAATCAGTGATGCTGTTTTCAGACAACAGAGGCTCTGCGTTTGCATATGAACTTCCATTCCTTCCCTCTGTAGCAGTACAGTTATTTGCAAAATTTTGTTCGTTTCCATTGTGAACCGGCAAGGTACTTGACCTCGTGCAGCCTTGTTCATGACTTTCCAGTATATTTAGATTTGCAAATTGTTTGCTGCAGTATTTGCATATGAAAGTTTCCTGATGCTCAGAATGGAGCTGAAGATGAGCACTGAGTAACGCCTTGTCACTGAATGATTTTGCACAAGAGTTACAATTGTAAACAGGTGGAACGACAGTTGCCACGGATCCAGAGACATTAGCAGAATTGTTTTCCTCTTCTCTGGATAAATGGAGATCTCCTGCTTTATTCTGAGGTTTTGGAAAGGAAATAATTGTCTGATCAGTAACTGCTTCATGCTGGGCTTCTGTAGTGGTTACTGTAGAGGCCGGTACGTTTGCTATAGCCAAACCAGTGCCCTGGGGCTTAAAGGCTGTCTTAGGAGTACTAGATGCTTGTTTTCCTGGCTGAATGAGTGGTGTGGCTTGGCGATTTTCATAGTGGTCTCCACCCATCTTGTATGAAGGGCTGCTGTCCTGTTCAAGAAAAGGTGTTCCTTGAAAAGTATCTCCCCCGGAAGAAACTGCATAGGAGTGTTCGGCCAGTGTACTGGCTGGCTCAGCATCTTTGCAAACGTCGCTTCTGTCGAGGCTGATGGGTGCTTGTATTGTCTCAGACACCTTCTTAAAGCTTGCCCTCAAATCAAGTGGAGAAAACAAACTGTTTTCTGTTTCAAAAATTGAGAATGCATTTGTAATTCGTGGTCCATTTGTCACAGCGGAGTCTTCATGTCTCTTTTCGTGTTTTTCCTCTTTGACAGTCCCTTTTTCATTAATACAGTACACATAGGGGCAGGGGGAACTTGAAAAATCAACATCTGTAAGATCTTCTAGAAATGATATTCCCAGTTTTTTCCCTGCAGCTGCAAGGTCCGTTACAGTCTCCTGCCTCTTAACAACTACTGTGGAACTGTAGATGTAATTCAGTATTTCTGTGAACACTTCAGCTTTGAGATCATCTAACTCCAGCACATGACCTGAAATACAGATAGTACGACTCCAAAAAATGTTTTTAAAGTAAAGGCTTGAAGCTGCCAGCACATTACTATGGGCTTTAAATTTGGTATCTTCCACAATTATGGTGACATCACATAAAATACCCCGAATGCGCTGTTCATTCAAAATGGAAAGGACAGTGTCACTGTGGAAGTCATCCTTGAGATCCTTTGAATGGGACATGACTGTCATCTACAAGAAAAAAAGAATGTAAATATATTTAGAAAGCATTTTTCATCCATTTCAGTTACTGATCATGTTTATAGTTCTATATTTATTCTATATACATTTTTAATTTATTAACTTTAAATTTTAAGAATTAGTAAAATTTTGTCATAGCATTTCAGGTTGAAGTCATCTCAGGTTCACTCATGCCAACAATACTGAAGGAAATCTATGTACAGATCAAGGATGCAAGAGCACCAGTAGCTCCTCAGCGGGAGGGAGAAGATCTTCTCTGTCCCTGCATGGGTCTGTCACCCATCCTGTGCCCTTCATCGGGGACTGCAGCCACCAGCTTTCTGTGTGCCAGCGGGTGCATCTGCTCAGGTTCACACTGAATGACTCACGGAACCCTTGAGGTAATTCCCCTGGCATGTGGTTGAGGTATTTCGTAGACATTATAGGGAAGGCTGAATTGCTGTGGTTCTGTGGGTACTGAGGACGTTGTTTTCTGGGTCTGTTTGTCAGGCAGTGACTTCACAACACAACTGCATTTGATCCCCTTATTAAGCTGATATTTGAAACAGGGATCAGAGATCCCATGCAATAAAGTTTCAGTTACAGGATAAGACTTCATAAGCAAATGAATGCACAAGCAACACAATTTTGTAAACAATAGCGGAGTACATATAACACTATTTACGTAAACAGAATATTATTTTTAAAATAGTGATTAAATTTTATTAGATAAATAGTTTACACTTACTTTAAAATGACTGAAAATTTATAAGTAAGTGAATTCAGAAATTCAGTAAGTAAAACAGTGTAATAGAACATTTTTTTCTTCAGTTATACTTTAGATTTATAGTGTTCACACTTTATAATTTGATAGTGTGTTCTTAATTTCTACCAAATAATAAGATTTAATTGCAATAGTAAATGCCGGTAAATAACCGCCAATTTATAATAATGAGGTTTAATGCTGACAAAAAATGTTTAGATTAGCCAGGCTGTTACTGTATGAATATACTGGTTTACTTAACTGAGATAAAAGACGCAAAATATGAATGAAAAATAGACTGAAAAAAATGATGAATTTGACAGTATGCATCTGGAGAAAATCTCTGACTTAACCAGATGATTTTTTGTTTTGTTCAAATTCAAATCTGTACCATATAATGAGGTTTGTTCCTTTTTTCCCCATCTCTGAGTAGTGTTTTCAACTACTACTGCCCATTTCTGACTTCAAGTCATGAAGAAATAGTTGTCCTACTGGCATTTACCAATCGCTACAGTAAAGAAACCTGCATATTTATTAAAGACCCTTTTCTTTCAACTTGAGGAATCAAAATGTACCTTAAAGAAAATGACCAACTACAGATATTTTGTAAGATAGGTTAAAATACTACCATACTGTAGTGCTCTAATAAGTTAGGAATACCTTCAAAACATTCCACCTACTGCTCCAAACTTAAATGTTAAGCTTGAAAATTTTTATGATGACCCTTACCCTCAAACAGTTTACATTAAAAATGCCAATATATTCATTAAGATGGGTTTGACCCAAACAGTGAAATAAAGGTTTGATGCATATTCACTACGCAAACAGCAATGGCCATTCAGAACACACTGGCTCTCTCACCCACGCTATTCGGAAGTAATCCTTTCTTGAAAATAGGGTCTTTATTAACAAGTAAGTAATACGGGACGTACACCCTTGCTCTAGCTAATCTAGTTACACTTTGGACAATTTATCACAAATCCAGCAACTACTTCACTGCAAATCAAATTATACAAAAAACAATGACAACCTTACTGTGAAGACAAACACAAGGTACTATGAAAAAGATCATAATTTGGCACATTATGGATGAAGCTTGGAAGTAAAATTTATACCTTGCAGCATGGCCACTGTTTCTATCAGGAAAGTATAGTCAATGCAAATTGCCAAAACTTCTAATACAGTTTAATAGCTGAGAATTTTCAATGCACAGAATTCAGAAAAATCAAAATTGTGATTCACAAAAAATACCTCTGATGCTTATATATGCCATGGATGTCAAGAAATTAATTCATCAGTATAACTGATAGAAATGTAGACCTATGTTATTCTGATTATCTGGTCACTCACAGCAGCTGTAAATCTAGATGCATTGTTTTGTGCCTTTACATCTTAAAATAATAGTTCATCATGTGTTTATTATACTTATTTGGCTTAAAATAAGAAATATTTATTCATTTTGAATGATAACCTGAAATTCACAGTAGTTAGGTATGGTTATCTGCTTTGGTTCGGTATCTGAAAACCCACATATAATTGTAGATAGTTTCTAGCATATCAAGTCTTCTACAGGAAGAATACTGACAAGAACACTTTTCTTCACGCAAGCAGCCACTATCCCATAATCGATTCTTTTTTCTCATTGACAATGTCTGAGATTACATCTGACTTGCTCATGTGATGTGGTATTAGAAACCAACTGTCAGACATCAAAAACATTTCACAACAGGAGCTATTGATAGAGTTATTTCCTGAGTATAGGAAATAAATTATGTCAACTCTACCTCCCAGTGAACTGCCCCATAGGAACTTGCCTGTGTTTTTTCTGTTTCTTTATTGGAGACAGCTGGTTTTAGTTCAAAGACACATCATCTGACATACTGTTTGCTAAATATATCAGACTGGTACTTCTATACTAAGAGGCATTTATGAGCAAGGCCTACAAACCCAAGTGTTTTTAGTAGAAGTCTTATTCAACTAGTTATTTCAAAATTTATCCTCCTTAGGAGAAAAGTTAATATTTTCAATTTCTACCTGCATGTACATAGATCGCCAGTTTTCGTAGTCCTGGATATTTTGGTACGCTCAGTAAAACACCGAACTAGATTCCTTGTGTAAAGACAGTAGAAACTATCATTTGCTATTTGGACATTTATTTTTTTTGCTGTGTGCTAAACCATCTGCTATATATCTCATTGGAAAGTTACACAGAAAAATTGCAGAGCAAATTGATTTTCAGAGCCAACGCTTTTCGCTTCTCTGTCTCAACCTATGCATTCCCCAAATAGTCCATTTATTCATGTGTGTAATGATTCTCTACTGCCTTTTATTTTACCTGTCTTGCCGCTTGCATTTGTGAAAAATGTGTCTGAAATGCTATAAAATCAGAATGTTCTACCTAGTACACACATAAATGGAATGTTTCAGGAATATTTTACATTCCATTTGCAGTTCATACTGCAAAAGGAAAACCTGCTCTTCAGTTTCCAAGGGAGCTCTACTGAGACCAAGATACACAGAGATGAAACTTTTCAGATGTATTATTATTATTAAATATTTTCAATTAAAACACTGTAAAGTCCATTTGGAATATTACTATTCTTCTGTATTATTTTCATTATACAATTATGAAAGAAATTCTAGTATTCTTTGTAAATGTTGCCCCAAACCAATAGATAACTTCAGCTTCTGAACAGCAGAATTTTTGATTGGGAGTTACCTTACTATTTACAGATTTTCTGCGAAAACACTAACAGACTTGACCTGTCATGAAAAGCTGTTGAATCACTTTGAGAGTGAAACGGTCAGTAGGTTGATTAAACTATAATGTTACCTTTTCTGATATCAACAGAATACCACCCCAGGACAATAGTCATAAGTGAAAATAAGTAATATTAAAAATTAATTGAAAGATCAGAGATTGATGCACCCAAACAGAAATATGACTACTTATGCCTCACAGATGACACTGCTAATTATAAATATTAGAGCAGCCAGCTCTACATGGACACTGCAGAAGGAAAAAGCTACTGTTTATTTTTATATTAATATTACTTTAAAGTAAACAAAGAGATCACAAGAAGTTTTACTGGCCGATTAATACCAAACATAACAAATATAAAATTTTTTACTACCAAAGAGAACTGTTGCAATCTAGGAATACTGTTTTTAACTTTTGCTAAACTTTTGCAATCCACTGCCAAGCAAGCGTACCCCGTTACATATGAGAAGAGATTCTTTTATTCCACTTCGGTTGCCTAAATTTGAAAGAAAAGCTAGTGGCACCACCAAACAAAAAAACACATTAGGGCCAGTTGCTAGTACCCAGGCAAAATAAAAAACAACAAGATACTTGATAAACTGTAGTAGCAGTTCTGTTTTCTTATTCCACACATTTCTACTGGGATTTTAAAGATGCTAATATTTTCTGGTACTTACCAACATGACACTATGGAAACATGTTCACTCCGTAATTTTCTTATGTTCAGTTTTATTCCACTCTATTAACATTACTTCGAAGGCTATCTCTGTTTTGTTTCCGGCCTGGTTCCCCAAGTGAGAAGGAACATTGATCTGTAACTCTCCTAAAGGGCACCATTTTGTTCTACAGCATAACTAGCAGTAGGCATCACGAACAAACAACAGAAAAAAACAAACAGAAACAAGTACACACACACCCCCCACATCCCCCCCAGATCTACTGCCCTGATCCTTGCCCACCTGGAAACCTACTGCCCAACCACCACTTTTATGACGGTAGCTCAGTTTTTTTATAGAACCACCTCACCAGTCCCTTCTGGGCAGTATGGCGACGCAGGGCTGCCTCGAGCAGGGTCCCTTCAGTCTCCTTACAACCTCAGGCACACAGGGAAGTTTTAATGATGTCTAATGACATTTAATAGCTTGCAGTGGCATGTAGCTTAGTGCTCTTGCCTACATAGCTACACGTTATTTCTACAATTACATTTTTTCTCTTTTAGACTCTCCCTGCTCGCAACCTTCCCTATTAATATAGAATACTTACCTTTTCTATTTTTTTATAGCCTCATCAGCATTATAGACTTTAAATAACTTTTTTCAGCCTCACACTGTTTCCTCTAACTTTTAACTCAGACAGCTGGGGGGTGTGTGGAATTTAGCATAAGAATCCTATGTTCATATTAGCAAATCTCTGCAGCCAGCCACTCTTTCAGAGTTGTAATTCTTTCCTATTATTAGCACCCCTAACTCATTCTCTCACTTCTACTTTACACCTTCTACATTCATTTCTCATCACATGGAAAAAACAGCCTTTAAACCCGTACCAGCGCTCCGAGCAGGCTTACGCTTTTCACTAAGCGATATTTCTCACTTTGAAAAGCAAAGCCGGTCCTGTCTCTGTCACAGGGCACTCTGAAACCCGTCTGGCTCTAAAAATAATTTAATAAATACGTTTCCCGCGCCATGTCCGGTTCTTTCCGATACCAGAAGGTTTCACGCCTCAGCCCACGTCCTTGCCGGCCCCGCCAACGACCGGCGCGGTGCCCCGCAGGCGTGTGGCGGCCCACGGTGGGCCCCTGGCCTGCCGCTGGCCCCGGGCCCTGCCGCTGGCCCCGGCGGCCTCGCCCCGCTCGCCCGCACGGTGGAGCTGGGCGCGCGTAGGAGAAGCCCCGTCCCCTTTTCCCTCTAAAGCACGGCACGAAACGCAGGCTTTGGCAGCTACGTTAAACGTGAACTGCTGCTGCACAGTTCAAATGCGATCGCCTCTTAATCCTGCAGGAATTACATAAAATACAAGCTCCCGAGGCAGCACTTTAACGCCCGTATATTTGCCTGCCTTAAAACGCGGCCTCCCGAGACAGCACACGCTTGGCACCCCGCCAGCTGCGGCGAACTGGAGGACGCTTCCTGGTTATGGACGACAGCTGCGCTCTGCGCTAAATCACGTCTCCAGCCGAGGACACAACGCACGTTCACCTGCAACAGGGTTTTTTCCCTAGCAGTAACACAAACGCTTACGCAATTTTACGCTCGAATGTAAAACAACTCACTGTTTTTGAGCTACCTGGCGATTAAAACCATGTCTTGGGGGTTGTCTGCAGCAGGGAGGACGCCGGCGGCAGCTCAGCGGGACGGCGCGCTGGGTGCCCGCGGGGCCGCAGCAGGTGCCATCTTCCCGGCGGCGCGGGGCCTCTGGCGCCCGGCTGCGGCGCGGCCGCGCGGGGCCCGCCGAAGGCGGCGGGACGGCGCGGCCGCCATCTTGCGCCGATGATCCCTGGTAATCAGGTTTGCCTGGGGCTGCTGCACGACGGGCTGGCTCCCGCGCCCCGGCGCCCCTTCTTTCTTTACTGACTGCTACGTTATTTTTTATGTGTTTATTTTACAGCAAATGCTTTGTCCTTAAGTAACACAGCCAGCTGGGATATTTGGCGTATCAGCTAAGTTGTTTATATGCAAGGAGTGTAAATTTAGAAAGATGAGGAAATCCAGTGTTCCCTGTATCCAGCCCCTTGCTCCATGGTCATCAAGGCAGTTTTGTCCACGTCATTTAGAGTTCCCCTTAAACCTAACAAAGGATTTTGATTGCCTTCCTCTCCTTCAAAGCCTTTCTCATATGAAGAAGGAGAAAGCACTTATGGAGACGCATAGCTCCATGCATAACTTCTGCAACTTCCCACTAAAAAGGAGATTAAATATGTCCTGGAAGAAAATAATATCTGAAATAAATTACATTTGGTTACTTAAGTATAGTCACATTTACCTTATTTTCCTTATCTGATTAATTATCTTTCTTTAAAGCATACATAGAAACTCATACAGTATCATGAGAATGTTTATTTTAAGCATTAGTCTTACTCTAATGTTGACTTCTTCAGTTTATTTACTGCCTCAGTGCAACGATAGTGCTTCATAAGCACTAACAAATGCTTACCTAGATAAAGGAAGTAGCTTGATTTAATTTAGTCAGGTGCTCCAATATTTTTGGTAGAGTCTTCCTGTGTATTCTCTCTCTCTGCCTCCCACTTTAAATCATCAGCAAAACCTGCTTTCCCAGTACTGGGAATCGTGAAGCTTAGAGAAGAACTGGGCTTTGAGACAGGTGGAAAACATAGTTAGAAAAACGGACAATTTGCTTTTGTCTTAAAGCTTGCTTGAAAATACTAAGTTTGCCCAAGGCTAACCTATGTTTATTTTTATAAGCTATTGTGTATAAAGCTTTACTGGACAGTTAACTGTGTTTTCAAATCTTAAGCCTATGCATTAGAAGTGCTGAATAGTAGGAACTGATTCATTTTAGAAAAAACAAATCCAGAAGCATGAACTATTTCATCGTTGTCACCCTTGATGGGCCTGGAAGTTAGAACTTTGCTAGAGCCCCTTCATGGCAAATGCTGCTTATCACCTGAGGAAACTATTTAGTATCAACATAAGATATACAATCAATTATAAGGAGGGGAGGCCTTTTTCCAGCGTTCTGTCTTGGAACTATGATATGCTTTCCTGATTGTTTAAAAGATATGGAAAGAAATTTGTTCTTGTCAAGAAATTGTCATCATTTCAGTGACTGATCTGTACCCCCCTCTTCTTTTGCCGTTTTACACAATCCACATTAAAAGCTTATGTTAGAAATACTGAACATCTCTGTGGAGAGCTTAACTGCTGCTTCTGGATCACTGGAATTCTTATAAATAAGTTCACCTACAGAAGCAATGAGTATCTTTTTAGCTTAGGACACCCTGCTACCAAAAAATGGTTTATTTTATCTCATGACAAACTGAGCTGCTCTTATCAGTAGCTGTTTACCAACAGCTATGGAGGTGGAACAAACAGCTGAAGAACACAGCAGTATTGATTGCAAAAGCAAAGTGCGTCCCAAAGTTTTCATGACTTTTTTATTCCAATCGACACAACTGAGAAGTAAAGTTTCATACTCACATGTAGATTACTTTTAATCTTGGACTTTGTCTATTGCTTATTTACTATTATTTCTTCATTATTGTTTTAGGTGTTTATATACATATTAGTATGTATTACTGAAGATTTCTGACACAAGTGCCATAAGAAGTATTTGTGAAAAATGTGTTGTCAGTAACAATACAATAATATGGATTAAATTAAACCTGTTGTAATCCTTTAAAAGAAAGAAATGCATTACTGAACAATAAATACAAGCATCTTTTTAGATTATATGAAGCAAATTTAAGGAAGATTAGGTTCTGAATTCCCCCTGAATCTTAATTAAAATTGATTATTTTAAACTGTTTTGAAAATCAGATGCATAACCATCACTTGTATAGCAGATACCCCCAACTTAGAGATATAATTTATTTGTACTTGAGCATTTGATGCTCTGGCAGTTTTAAAATCTATAGACAACATAACAGATTTGGAAAAAACTGACTAGTTTTTTCTTCCTCCTTGTTTTTTTTAATTGATGAGGTGTTTTCTTAAGGCAACTTCAGCTCATCCACTAAAAAAAGAATCACCTTTTCTGTGACTAGTATTGTAATTGAAGGTACTAATTTCCATATATATATATATATATATATATAATTTGAGCTATTTGGAATTCACAGTCCCATCAGCTCCTTGTGTATTAAAAATATTCTTCAGAGTAAGAAATTCTTTATAAGGCCATCTTGGCTGCACCCAAGATTTTACATTGTCATGTTTCATGTAAAACCAATTGCATGCAAAGAAAATGGAGGAACTGGTGCTGCAGTCAGACCTATGTGAATGGACTACACTGATACCTGTGAGAAGTCAGACAAGATTTACCTGCATCTGCAGTCCTGATTTCAGGGTGTAAGCCACAATACAAATTCTATACTTTTTAAAAATAGCAATCTTGCTAGTGTATGTGTACCAATTCCCACTAAACATATAAATGATTGCACATAACATCACACAAATATTATGTTCCTTTTTGAATAGAAGTCCAAGTAGTTTAGCAGTGGATTACTTCTTATATGGTAAAATTGCAAGGTATAGAGAAAATTGCTAGCAAACTTTTACTTCTTTAAAATGAATAAAAGAGTTCCAAGCTTACTGAAGTGGTGGTGTTTGGATGCTTTGCTTAAGTCTGATAATCTCACTTCTGCAACTCATGGTACGTGGTATTCTTTCCTTAAGAGTATTTCAGACTGCCTAGGAAAAAATGTTCCAGCGTTCCTCTCCAGTCAAGCAGTTTCAGTTCTTAAACACCAGGAAACAACATATATAGCATTACCAACTGTTGCAAATTCCTCCTGAGTGATGGGATTTTGGCCAGGGCTTGCCTGGTTTCCTTCTCAGTGCCCAGAGCAGGCCAGCCTATCCATGAGAAAAATTCTTGCACGGACTGTCTTCTTCATTGCTCTCACTCCTGAGGCCAAAGCAGCCAGTGATGCTGCTAAGGAGGAAAACACAGCTCCTCTTCACCCCTCAGGCAGACCAACACTTCACTCAGATGTGGGGCACAAGAAGGACCCAGCAGCCCAAAGTGGCTTCACTCCCCTTTCTCTTCCATGAGCAAGAGAAAGAGTTCCTCTGTGTTACCCTTCTCCTCTTCTTGATCATCGAGCAGAGGGAGAGCAAGGGAGAAGGAGCACAGTTACAGAGACCTGCAGCAGCTGCCTGCTCCTCCAAGTCTGGTTGAGAGGAGAGGAGCCTGGCAGAACACATTTGCTCTCAAACTGTGCGAGCTGTACATGCGCACCAAAGTAAGTCTTTCTGCAAGGTATGTTGCCTTCTTACAATTTAGGCATGGCCTAATCTGAGTCCCGTGAACACTAAACAGAACACGGACAAGCAATTTTTAAAGGTATAACTATACCTTTGTCTCTCCACCAGTCTAAAAAAGAAAGTGAAGCAACAGCAATAACTGACGTAAATCCAAATTCTTCTTTTGCACGAAATAGAAAAGCTTATGTTGTACTGCTACTAAGGATCAGCTCACTTTACATCTTGCTATCTCTGAACAATCTCAGTATTATTTTCCATTTAAGTCTTTAATTTTTTTATGTGCTGCTGACAAGCTACTTTCTAGCCTCCTACACTTCTGGGACATAGCACAGTCCTTAGCTAGCATAGATCAATTGCAATCATGAAGCTATGTTTACAGACAGAGTGACAACAGACATTTTTCTGTTGTTGGCGGTTGTCAAATGTAGTGATTTATATATTTGAATAGCTTTAAACAAAAGTAGCAAATTAAACATTTAATTTTTGTTCATTTTGGACAATTACTATGTGGTATTCTGTTGTCCGTTCAGTTATCAGAAAGACAAAATAAAAGTAGTCAAACCCAGCCTCTCATTTTCCAATTTTCAGAGGAAATATCCTTTGAATATCTGAACCAGCCTCCACAAGAGCAGCAGCCAAGCTGCATGTTCAGGACCACTGTTCTTCTCAGCCAGGTGTGCTGGGGGCCAGGCCAATGCAGCCATTCTTGCCCTTTGCTGCAGCTGATGTAGCAAATCGTGCCAGACTGAAAATAGAGCTAAATCCCTTCCCCTGGAAACACCTGATGAGTTGGTCTGTTGATGGCTGGGCACAACCATTTTGAAAGCTAGACTTGGTCTTCAAGCTGTCAACTGGCCACCACTGATCTCCAATATTCCTTAAAACATTGCAAAATATTTTTGGTTTTGCTGTTCTATTGGTAGACTTTAGCATGCCAAAAACAATGCACAAGTGATAGCTGTTACTCTTAATCATCACTTTAGCGTGGCCATTTATTCTGACAACTTATTTGACACACAATAACTTTGGCTGTATGCTTTTAAATACTCGTATGCTCCATTTCGTGCTGACCTAAGTGGCCCAGCCCAAGCTCTACCCCTCCTCTTCCATCCTGCTGCACGTTTCCAACCTAAAAGCTATAGCAGGGCCTCTGCTCCTGCAGTGGAGGAGGACTGTGGCAAAAGCAGGTAGCAGCTGGCAGTAAGGAGAAAGTCTTGATGGCTCCAGCTCTGGTTTCTGCTGCATGCTCTGCCACTAACATGAATCGCCCCAGGCACAAATCCTGGCCTGACAGTGAGCTCAGCTCAGATGGGGAGCAACAAATAATAAAAAGAAAAAAAAAAGTTGACTTGCATCTCCCTAATAATTTCCCCGAACTCTTATTCGCTCAAAAGCCTTAATAGTATTGTAGCATGTGATGGTATATAACAACATTGTTTATGGTTCAGGATCATGAAAAGATTCATGTGATAGTGTTCAAACTATCTGGAATTAATACTAGATTCTGGCACACTTGAGAGTTACGGAAATATTTAACATTGTCGGGATAATCTTTATTTGTAAATCTTATTGTTACATATGAAGCCTTCTCTCTTAATGCACACTCTAAAAAAACTCAGTGGGAATCTTTTCATTGATTTCAAGAGGGTTTTAATTAGGCTACCGGTCACATAAACAACTTCTCAGATTACACCAACTGAATTTAAGCTCAGGATTTGCAGATTCCCATTTTTGCTCTCTTTTTAACGGTTAGCATTTTAGACTTATGTCTTAAAGGTAAATCATCTTGGGATAACATAGTTAACCCGAAGGGTTGTATACACTTTTCATTTTATATACAAATTAATACTTTAAGAAGAAAGGCCAAAAATAACCTGTCCATAAACTTCAAGTCAGTAAACAAATTTGTCAAAACTGATCTTATATATCTGAGCTTCTTTTAAATCCAGGAATAGAAAACAAAACAGTACCATTCAAACACTTGCACAGAAAGCGTGAGTACTGCCTAAATGCTCCATCCAAATCTTACCCTGAAAGTCCACAAACTGCCATTTTGACTTCTACAGCTTTTTCTCTCACCACACACCTTTTACTGTTGTTGACTGTTAGAAGACAACACTTGGTCACGTCTCTTTGCCTGGATACCTTGGATAGAATGAGAGTGCTACAAGCAATACCAGTTTCATTTTTATTTAGTGGCTTTAGTTTGTCACTGGATAAAACAGTATAATCATACTTGCGTCTGAATGCTGGTACGAGATTCAAATTCAGAATGCCTGAGCACTTCTGAAAGACACAGTAAACCTTAATTTCCATCCATATTTTGTTGTCTTGAAGCAGTGCTATAAGTATTCAGAATCTTGGAGAAAGGTTTCAATTTGCAGACCACCAAGCCTCCCATACCAATTTTGTCCAGTTATTGCAAGTCCAATTTAGAGCATGGTGACAAAAAAAATCACAAGAGAGATTTCCATTGAAAACATGAGGTTTTTAGGTTAAAACCTTTGAGTATTAAGAATCCACATTGGGCCATGCCCAGAAATCTTTTTATATGGTGATTTTCAAGATGCATGCTTTACTGTGAGCACATGGTATGTAAATGCATTGGGCTGCTTAATAAGCATTCACTGACACACATCTGCAGCTTTGCTAATGTACCTTTTATTCGTATGTGGTTGCCAAGGAAACAGGTTATGGCCCAGTATTCTACCTAAAATATACTGAGCAAGTGTTATATGATAATTTACTTAAAATAGGTACAACTTAGATTTCGTAGCCCATTGCTCCTGTAAGTCCAGGTAACCTGAATTTATTTAATTTTAATGTTTCGCTTATTAGTTTAAACCACCAATGCCATCTTATTGTCTCTGAAAATCCATTACCATTTTCTACGTCATACAACATTGTGTATTAAAAGTAAACTTAAATACAGAAAACATTTTGACATTCTAGGAATTAAAGAGTTTTTTTGTTTTGTTTTGTTTTTTTAAAATTTGGTTCCTTATCTTACATTCTGCCTGGTAGCCTTAATTACACAGAATCACAGAATGTTAGGGATTGGAAGGGACCTCGAAAGATCATCTAGTCCAATCCCCCTGCCGGGGCAGGATTGCCTAGACCATATCACACAGGAACGCGTCCAGGCGGGTTTTGAATGTCTCCAGAGAAGGAGACTCCACAACCTCTCTGGGCAGCCTGTTCCAGTGTTCAGTCACCCTTACAGTAAAGAAGTTTTTCCTCAAATTTAAGTGGAACCTCCTGTGCTCCAGCTTGCACCCATTGCCCCTTGTCCTGTCAAGGGATGTCACTGAGAAGAGCCTGGCTCCATCCTCTTGACACTTGCCCTTTACATATTTATAAACATGAATGAGGTCACCCCTCAGTCTCCTCTTCTCTAAGCTAAAGAGACCCAGCTCCCTCAGCCTCTCCTCATAAGGGAGATGTTCCACTCCCTTAATCATCTTCGTGGCTCTGCGCTGGACTCTCTCTAGCAGTTCCCTGTCCTTCTTGAACTGAGGGGCCCAGAACTGGACACAATACTCCAGATGCGGCCTCACCAGGGCAGAGTAGAGGGGGAGGAGAACCTCTCTCGACCTGCTGACCACACCCCTTCTAATACACCCCAGGATGCCATTGGCCTTCTTGGCCACAAGGGCACACTGCTGGCTCATGGTCATCCTGTTGTCCACTAGGACCCCCAGGTCCCTTTCCCCTACGCTGGTATCCAACAGCTCTGTCCCCAACTTGTACTGGTACATGGGGTTGTTCTTGCCCAGATGCAGGACTCTACACTTGCCCTTGTTATATTTCATTAAATTTCTCCCCGCCCAACTCTCCAGCCTGTCCAGGTCTCTCTGAATGGCTGCGCAGCCTTCCGGTGCGTCAGCCACTCCTCCCAGTTTTGTGTCATCAGCGAACTTGCTGACAGCGCACTCTAATCCCTCATCCAAGTCATTAATGAATATATTGAATAGAACTGGTCCCAGAACCGACCCTTGCGGAACTCCGCTAGACACAGACCTCCAACTGGACTCTGTCCCGCTGACCACTACTCTCTGGCTTCTTTCCTTCAGCCAGTTTACAATCCACCTCACTACCCGATCATCCAGACCACACTTCCTCAGTTTAGCTGCAAGGATGCTGTGGGAGACCGTGTCAAACGCTTTACTGAAATCGAGATAGACCACATCCACAGCTTTACCATCATCTATCCACCGGGTAACATCCTCATAAAAGGCTATCAAGTTGGTTGAGCAAGACTTCCCGTTGGTGAAGCCATGTTGACTGCCCCTAATGATCCCCCTATCCTTGATGTGCCTAGAGACAGCACCAAGAACAAGTTGCTCCATCACCTTTCCGGGGATGGAGGTGAGGCTGACCGGTCTATAGTTACCCGGGTCCTCCTTCCTGCCCTTTTTGAAGACTGGAGTGACATTCGCTTTCCTCCAGTCCTCAGGCACCTCTCCCGTTGCCCATGACTTAGCAAAGATGATGGAGAGTGGCCTAGCAATGACTTCCGCCAGCTCCCTCAGCACCCGCGGGTGCATCCCATCAGGGCCCATGGATTTATGGACATCCAGGTTGCTTAATTGGTCCCTGACCCAGCCCTCATCAACCAAGCCAGATTCCTCCTCTATCCTGACTTCTTCTGAGGCCGCAGGGGTCCAGGGCTCCTCAGGACAGCCTCCAACAGTATAGACAGAGGCAAAGAAGGCATTCAGTAACTCCGCCTTCTTTTTATCCTCTGTCTCCAGGACCCCCACCTCATTCATCAGTGGGCCTACATTGCCTCTAGTGTTGGCTTTACCTGCAATGTATTTGAAGAAGCCCTTTCTGTTGTCCTTGACCTCTCTTGCAAGGTTTAATTCCAAGGAGGCCTTAGCTTTCCTAGTTGCCTCCCTACATCATAAATAATAATTACTTTTAATAATATTAATAGTAATATTATTAATAATAATATTTAATAATTATTAATATTAATATTAATATTAATAATAATTACTTATTTCTACTTAGAGATATCACAGCATTAATGACTACAGTGCAACAAACCGTTTCCTACAGAGATTTGTGCAAATAGCGCCACTGAAATCAATGAAACTACTCCCTTTCTATAACGCAGATTATACTCCGATACAAAAAAACACAGTCAAAATTAATGAATTAATTGGGATTTCACTGATTCTTTCATTCAATATGTACATATCTAAAATCTAAAGCACAGATACCAGACGTATTTGTTTTAACCAAGATGATTATTACACATTCACAGTAAGAAGAAAGGAAACTGCTAGTATTTGAAAAAGTCATGCAAAATGTGAAACACTTATTTTGAAATATCCTGATTATTTATCACAATACTATACTTGAATTTACAAAGTGCTCTTTGCAGATCACAATTCAAAAGTTTTTTTACTACCTCTGATGTATAAAGGTAGAGATTAGATTAACTATATACAGTTTAACCAAGACAGCAATATTAGAAATGGACATTGGCACTAAGAGAGTTCCTCTGTCTTTCTTGTATGGCACAGATTTGTAATGAACACTAGTGACTGGGATCCAGAGTGAACATTCTGGCAAGCTCAGGAGGTTTGCTTGCCTGCCAGTATGTTTGGTTTGTACAGATCACTGGAGGCTGTAACAACCTGTTTCAAAGATCTATTCTGTCCAATTTGTTTGTCCAACCTCTATGGCAAGAAAAATCCAGCAGGAGCTGGAAAAATCCAACAATATTGACATGAGAATAGAGCAATGCAGTACCATAGCAAGAACAACCCTTAAGTGGTTATAAAAAAGGTAGAACTTTAACTGGAAAAAAAAAAAATCATGTAATGCAGTGGTTTCAAAGTGTTAAATATTTTAGCACTATTTCTGTGTGAGTTTTAAAGATATTTCATCTTGCTATAATCACCCCATAAACTTACCCACCTAAAATCAGGTTGTTCTTCTGTTAGAGTGTTTTGAAAGTGGTGTCGACAGGTATTTTCAGCAAAACCATCTCAGTAGTACTGTGAACTCTGTGGCTACTGTGGCCTGCAAAGGGGAAAATCCAAATTTAATGAGTAAGATATTATACAAGTACTAATTTCCAGATACATTGTGTAATTCATCAAAATTTTCCCTGGAGTGCTGCAGGACTCCAAATCTACATCTGGGAGACTTAAAACACACCCATGATAAAACAGTACCATTAACCAAACTACTGTGAATACTGCTTCTGCCTGCATTGTTTTATTATGGTTTACCCTGTGTAGTGCAAACTGGACATAATATGTTCTAGACAGAAATGTAAGGACGTTTTCATGTTTAAAATAATTTTTCATTTCAGTAACTGGAAAAATTAGACTAAAAACAATCCTTGGCTCTATTTCCTTTCTCCCATCTCAACTATATCCAAATTATGCCTACACGTTTACCTTCAAGACATCAAATAATGGAGGCTTCACAACTTCCTCAGTCTGGTCCTGAGTTTCACAAGGTAAAGTCAGTGGAAAACAAGTGTATTTTAAGATCAGCTTCACAGTTTGCCAGTTTAGAAAACAAATCATGGTACAGGGAGAAACAATCATCATTACTAGTCAACTCCCCTGACTCCACATAAACTGCTGAAACCAATTATAAGTTATCCTTTATCTTAAAAGCCTCCATGTTTTTTTGCAGTCTTTCACAAGGCCTTTTTTCCCTCCTCTTTCCATTCTGCCACTTTTCTTTTGGTCTCTTTCGTGACAGATACCATCACAGTATCTGTGATAATGCCATTTCTAGGCAACTCATGTTCTCTGGAATACACTTCCTGTAGCTCTCTGCTTAAATGATTATTCATCATTGTCAAACATCCTGATTTTATGTTATTATGTATCAAACATCCTAATAAGGTTATCAAGTAATACAGTAAAAATTATTCAGAACAGGGCTTTGTTTCAAAGATACTGAACAAAATTAAATTGTTCCACAGAGCAACTGCAAAATCTTATGGATAAGGCCTTATGACTCAGCTGACAGGCATTTATATAGCAGCAATGAAGAATACATAGATCCATCTTCCATTTGCAAATATACCATATACTTTTATAAATAACATTATACAGGAAATACAGGATCCATTACTTTGGCTTTAAAAGGTAAGAAGGTGGGCTAATTTTTTTTGTTGGTTTAGCTGAGTACGTGTTTAGTATATCTTGATTTGAATAAGTATTTGATAACTCACATCTGCCCGTCACAAAGGCCAGAATGAAAGAAAATTGCATTAAGCCATTATTATTACTTCAAATACCAATAAAGTTGTATTCACAAATGACTGAAATATTATGGTGAATGGGAAGCTTAAACATCACACTTGGAGGAATCCAGCAGCAAAAGATCTTACCAAAGCTAAAGAATTCCCCAGTTTTATAATACTAGAATTCAAATGTAGTATTATACATAATAACATCCTTTTAAAACGTAATAAAGCAATTCACATGATAAAGTACAACAGACACTAGATGCCCCAAAAGGGTTAATTGGTACCTGTTCATTACTACCAGAGTCTGTCTAATAGTCTGGCAAATATTATCTGAACACAGATAGTTTCACACAGAGACCTGCAGTTTCAAATCAAAATGAAGTTCAGAGGCAGAAGTAACCTTAATCAGAAAGGTCATTGAAAAGCAAGCAGGATAGTGTTTGAGTGAATGATTTTTAGTTTGATTTCATTTTTACTCTTGCTTTGTATAGATTTTCTGTTAGGCAGAAATGGAATTTGCATGGATAAAAGAACACATTTCAATTATAAAAGGGAGGACTTAGTATCAACAATTAGACTCCTATGATAAAACTGGGGAAAAAAAAAAAACAAAAAACAAGCCCCCCTAACAATAACATTTGCAGGCTGGGCTGGAGGTGTGAAAAACTGCACCTGCTCCTACGTGCCCCCGTTAGATCCCTGAGCCAAAAGAGAATAAAATGGATGAAGTTTACACAAGATTTCTTATGGCAGCTCTGGCTATAACATTTTGACACTCTGCACGAGCTAGATGTAACTACCATCAAAGTACATACAGCAACCCACGTATAATAGTCAAACTGGAAACAGCTTGCTAATTACTAGTCTCCTCCTGCATAAATAAATCGGTTTCTTTAGCTAGAAGAAATTACCTTTCACAGGCTGCCAGTGAGTTTTTCCAGACTCATGAAAGCACTTGAGTTCAGTCATATTAATTACAAGAGGACTTGCACTCCCTAACAAAAGAGCAAATTTGCAAATGGATTTAAAACAACCCTAGCGAAGCATGCTCATGTAACGGAGCTACACTTTCTTTAAATGCCTTGAGTGGGTATGTTTGAACACAAAGACCTAATAAAAACAGTTTATCGCTAAGTGCCCCATCTTTTCTAAAGATAAATATCAGCAGCAATAAATAGATTGCTTCTACATAGCATTTGTTCAGCAACTTCCTTTAAAAATAACCACACAAGAAATAAACAAAGAAATGCACTTTTGATAACTACATGTAATGGCACACTCCATATTAACATTTCAGACAGGAAAATAATCAGCAGAAGCAAGATACTGGAGATAAATCAAGTTACAAAAAAAAATGCAAACTTTAATACGTCACTTGAGAGATGCTGTTTATTACATTTTCAGTTCTGCTTCTTTAGGTGAAACAGGGGAATATTGCACTGCGTCAAACTAATCTCATAATTACGAATCAAATGGTTTTATTATCATTATTAAGCATTGGCCTATCAAGACAGATGACAAGTCATATTCCTGAACAGTTATACTCTTCATTTAGAATGCACTGAACTGATATATTTAGAAATAAATGAGAATTAGTTTGATATCACTGACACTGTCAGGGCTATTATTGATAATTGGCTGTGCTTCTAAATACCTCCTCCACATTAATTTTCAGTGCTGGGTCCTCATCTGCACAAAATATACTTAGTCATTTTAAAGTCAAGGACATGAAAGGAAAATGGCTACCCTGCTGCAAATGTCTCATTGCAGTAGTGAGAATTTCTCATGTCCTGTACAAAGGAGATTCACAAGGAGGTACACTACGTTATAAGCTCAGTGGAAACATTTAGTAACATCTGATTCTGTATAAGCAGTTACCAGTGGTACACATAAGATTTAACTCTATTGATACTGCTTAAAATATTAGCTAAAAATAGAAATAAGAAATTACAATACTTAATTTTTGCAAAATCTATAAGGTCTGCAAATTACCGCAGACCACAAGTGAGCTTATTCTATAAAGGCTTGTTTAAGATCTGACAGAAGTTATTTTCCAGTATGCTTAAACACAGTTCTTTACCTGAACTTCAGAATGGGTCCAGTATTTAAAGAAAGGTTTATTATCATTACTGTGGCTGAATTCAGCAAAGGTGAAAGAAGGTTTAAACATACTTCTGATTCTCTAAATTTCTCAGCTACTAAATATTTCAGTGATACTTTTATACTTGTGATAATGAAACTATCACTTTATATACACATGGTACAAACCTTGACCTACATGCAAGACTAGGCTAAATTAAAAAAAGAAACCGGGGTACGTTTCTGGAAATAACCAATGCAGAACAGCAATAAAACAGGTTTTTTGTTGTGTACAGCTTTATAAACAGGGCATCGTTTAAGAAATTATAGCCGTATGGAAACATAAAATGAGATCAGATTCTCGTTTAGAACTGAAAGGAAACAACTGCAGAATTTCCATTTGCATTGTGATATTGCTATTAAAGAGAAGAACATCTTTCTACATCTCTACTATTGCACCTTTTAAAAGGATTTGGTTGCCAAGGAAACTGGTTCTGGCCCAGTATTAATCTGAAACAAATATATTACAAAAGTTGGTGTAAGTAATACAATACTCAATTCTTTTTATTCTTAATGCTCAAATTCAGGTTGTTGTACCTAAGGCTGTTAGGTTTTTATTTCATAACCTTTTTTGTGTGAAGTAAAACACACTTCAGTGAACTGATACTCAGTTTAAGCTGACAGGGCCATCTATATCAATCTCTCTCTTTAAAGCCCTTGTACCTTAAAATAAAAAGAAATACTGCAGATTTACGTTTGTAGCTAATACTGAAAATAGAAGCATTAAAGCATATTAATCTTTATTTAAGATTTCGCACAAAACACAAAACCGCTTACGACAGAATTTAAATATTTTTCATTTTTCTTATCCACCTCAATTTTTATTTTTGCATTTTAACTGCAAGCTTAGTAATGCTTATAGTCAGCTTTAAAATGTAATTGAATCAATAGGGTTTTCAAAAATTCTTTTGTTGCATAAGCGTTGCCACGCCCTTAGTACATATGATTATTTTAACAGACATGACTGCTCTAGTTTCAGAATAGATTTTTTAAAAAACAGATAAGAACAACTGTCATGCCAATTTGTGAAGCCAACAATTCACTATTAGGTTGTTTTCATTAACAGGTTAATACATTTTTTTAACTGAAAGCTACATTCCAAAGCCCATTTCATGTTCTTGCAACACTGACCAAGAAATCAGTAAAACATGCAAATATCAACCTACCTGCGTGTACCACTTAGTGCAGTGCTAGCATGGCAATGCCCCCAGCCATTTTTATGTAAAGCGATGGAGATATAAGTTCTATTCGTGGTCTTCTTGATAATTTTTTAGAAGCAGTTGTGAAAAATCAGATGGGAAGCAGCTTGAATAGACCGTGATCAGGAGAACCGAGTTTATCAATAGGGAAAGCAGGAGTGGGGGAAAAAAAAAAATGTCCTCATCCAAGGTTTTCCGAAACTGCAACACAAGGTTGTTTGGTTTTTTTTCTCCTCCTCAGAGGGTTCAAAGCTTGAAGCTGACCACTGCAAAGGCCACTTGTCACATTTACTGAAAATCAGCCTATTGATATCACAGCTGAAAATATAAACTCGACAACCAAAGCCCATTGCACAACGTGGACTGCGTAAGAGTTAAAAATAGATTCGACGTGCCTCCTACCTGCATAATAAATATGTAAGTTTCAAGTGCTTTAATTCGATATTCACATTAATTAACAATACAATATGCATTATTTAAACTACAGTAAACGCAAGAAGAAAAAGGGTGACACCATCTGGAAGCACAGTTTGCCTTTTTTTTTTTTTTTTTTCTTCTTTCCAAGGGCTAATAATGTAGTTTGAATGTGATGACAAGCTAACAGCTCACCACATTGCAAATGAAAAAAGAATTCTTAAGGTGATGCTCAAATATCTAAGCTTGTAGTGAAGCACAAACCAGTCTTCACTACTGCATGACATGGCACACAGACCATTTACATACTCACATTTGAGATACTAGGCACAGTATAATGAATTCAATACACAGCATGCACACAGCACAAGCAACGTTAATCCTGCCTGCCATTTTAGGCTTGCAGGAGTAAGATACATACTGCAGCACAGCTCTGGTAAGGGAGGAGGCAAGGGACAGCTCACCTTAAATGCAGTATCTGATTAATGTTGTAAGTGACATTGCGTATCAGCTACAGAGTCTTGGTTCAACTGGGTGGGAGGGAACAAAGAAAATTGTCATCAACTGGTGATGCAAGATGAGCTCCAGTCACTAACACTGTTAGCAAACTCCGAATTCTACAATGATACAGTAGTAGGCATTTCAAACTCTTATCAAAATCTGCCTGTGCAATGGCTGAGTCCGCCGGCCGAGGAAAACAAAACAATCTTCTTGCTTATTGAAGAAACGCTGGATTGACTACAGTAACATCCTCTTGATGCAGAAAGATTTCACGTCGCACATATTAAATCCTGGATGCACTTGCTGTGCTTTCCTAATTTTTAAGTCTCAGAATTAAAAAACAAAATAAAAAGACAATGATAGGAAAAATAGCATAACTAAAGGTCTAATGTTCATACAAATAAAACATTTCTTTTCTTTCCTGTTTTCTCTCTTTTACAGTCCATCAAAATCCTGAGCAGTATTGACAAACCACACGAGCACGGGGTCTGACTGCATGATCAGCTGTCTGTGTCTACGCTACACCCTGTTAACCACAAGCAGTGTTAGAGCTAAATATATCTGCAATGCAGAAACGGTAGGTGCTGTGTGGTATACAATTCTGACTAATTATAAAATATTTTTCTATCCTCAGATATAATAAATAAAAGAAAATTTGGTGCTGATCTCTGTCAGGCACAGTATCTGTCAGACTTACAGAACATAAAAGCTATCCTAAGTATACTGACCTAGATAGCACTAAGAAGACTTAAGCAGCATACAATCATACTCACTGTCAAAGCAAGGAAAACGAAACAATGATTGTCTAATCAAACTGAAAGCAACAACTCACTACCACAGTATGAATTCCAAAATGCTACGTACTGTATATGCACATCTCACGTTATTGGAAGATGCAAAGCTCCTTTGTTTTTTTTTCTCGGAGGCTTTTCTTAGCTACGGTTGCACAATGACATTCTGACATCATGGAGGTCAATGCAGATACTAAAGTGCTGTTGTCTTTAAGAAAAAAATAATTTTGAAATATTAAACCACAGCTGCAAAAATTATAATAATTAAAAATTTCCCATCAGCTACTTAACATCTTTGTTACCTTCCGAGATTAATAGCATGCACATTGTTCAGCTGCATACGTTAAATTGGTATCACCCTCTGCAGAGACTGCAAGAGTAATTGTGGGAATTAGATTTTTATAAATGTTAAAAAAAGGCTTATTTTCTGGAAAACTTCAAAATACAATAAAATATTTTGCACATATAATGAAAAATATACAGAGAAAAAAGCATTAAAACCTGCTAATCTGAATATATTTTAAATGCCTAATAAGGAAAACTGGTTTTATTTTCATTGTCACTGTGTCTCCAAAGGGAGAATGAGAGAACCATGCCACAGTTTACTATAACCTGAATTACCTTCCCAGAAGGCTAAACCATCAGGTGAGGTAAAACAAACCGTACGATCTACCTGTTTAGAGAGCAGAATCCCACACCCACTATTGCAGTGACTTCTCATGGCATCCTGTCTCTCTACCTGCAAATACCGCAAGCTGACACCAAACACATGAACAGAATTGTGAAGATTAACGGTTTTGCTCTGAAAATATTGCACTGAAAGATTTCTTTAGGTAAATATTGTTTACCATATGTATAAGTGAATATGAGTGGTTTCTGGCCAACTGCTGAACTAAATAGATCCTTGTGAGGCCAGATTTGTACAGAGAAGCGCTATCGTTCATTCGACCTGCCGATACAGCTGAGAAAGAATATGTGGCTGAAAATTTGGCTGCTTTCTTTCTCTAGGAACCTGTGTACCTTATGATTTTTTTTCTAAAAGAGCACCTGTTTCTAAAAGTGAAAACTAATACCAAGTATTGTGTTAAATCAGAAAATGTTGCACAGCAACAACAAGACTGCTATATGTACATATTCACTTCTTGTAAAAAATAGACAATCTGATTTTGCCTTTTTCCCCTCTTGTTTCTTTTTTAATGATTAAATAGGTATCTGTTTAATTTGGAGGTTTTTCTTTGGGAAGTTATTTGGCATTTTGTTCTCTTTCATTTTAAAGGCTGGGAATGAGATGATCCTAACAGTCAGTGCTTTAAAATATTCAGAATCCCCTTCCATAAATAGCACATCTGTCACACAGAAAGGGATCCCAGCCAGCAGAAAGGCAGAGCAGACCAGCAAAAACAACTGCTATTCCAATCCATGATTACAAAATAAGTTAGGATTTTAGCAACACTTGATTTGCATTTTTTTGTTTGTTTTGAGCTTCTTAAACTAAGAGCTGTCTTATTATATACATGCCACCATATATCAACATTAAGTTAAGAATGTTAAATATGGTTTAATTTTGTTTTTTTTTTTAATGTTCATTTCTTAGTGAAATATATACTAGCAAGCTAGTCATGCCCTGTTTAAAACCATGGCAAAGCTCCTATAGATTTCAAGAAGGGAAGATTTGGGCCTTATATAGCAGTCTGTTAGGTTTATGAGAAAGTATGATATTACCATTTTGGAATCAAGTGATAGGTTTGTTTAAAGACAATGATTTTCAGCAACAGACAGATTTCAGCAGTCTCACAACAAATGTATCTGTTCCTGCATTCTTGAGGTCAGCATTCTCATTCTCCCAAAGTTGTACTGTTCTGAGAGAGACACAGCAAGGTGTTTTGGGTTGTGTGATTTAGGAAATACTAAAAGCGTGCTGGCAGTGAACGCAGCAGAGGAATAAACATCTCACAGTGAACAGGGAAGTGAGCCTGTCCACATCTTGATGCATACCTCTTGCTTTAAGGGGCCATTTTCAGTGCTTAGTAATAATTTTCCAGTCTTAGATTTGCAATCATTTTGCTTCAGACTCAACATAATTTCAGTTCAGAAATCAGATTCTAGGCCCTTCTACAGCTGCAGGACACATAGTAAATAAAGAAATTTAAAAAATGGCACTTGTAGGTTGCACAGAGTAGGCCCAAATTTTCAAGGTAGAGATCTATTCATATTGTATGTTATTTCTCAGTCAGAAACTTGGATTTAAGAGATAACCTGATTTGTGCCAAAACTGTCCTAGTCCCAAGGCACTGGCTCTCTTGATTCTCGACGTCAAAATTCCCTGCCTCTGCGGGGTCAGGACTATCTCAGCCCATGCTATGAGCTTACGTCAGTTCTTTATTCAATGATCAGCTTAAAGTGATGCTATTTCAAGTATCCTTACTGGATCTCACAGGCCATTTGTGCTGTAACCTTTCCCACTTTCAAGCTTCCTATTTGTAAACATTCTTCCTCTATTTATCACCACTCAAGGGCAACAACATCTAATCTCTCCTCACATACTGTAGCTTATCAAAATTGTTGAGGAATGAGGAGTCCCAGTGTCACTTTGTTTTGCAGCCTCCACCTTGTGGTATATGGTTTCTTAGAGGAGAAGTCCTAGTCCTCCAGAGTGATCACTTGGAGAGCAGAAGCAAAAGGAGATAGGGTGTGGATATAAAGACTCACAAAGTCCGTAAAACTGTACTGATTTTTGTCTGAATGTATTGCCACAACTTGTCATCCTAAGAAGGAAATACATGAGGGCAGTCTGGTAGACTGGGAACTCTGCCAAGGACCAACCTTGTAGCAGTAAATATCTGGAAGAAGAGTAGCAGACTTTGAGAAAAAACTGACAAACACTTTCAGTTTTATATGGATCGGCTCACTTCCGTGTTTATTCAACACGGGCCCAAACTGGACCAAGAGAATAAATTGTCCTTCTAGCTATAGAAGACACCCTGAGTGTGGGAGTTATGCTTAATAATGTATAAATGAATGAACAGACACACATACGCTGAGTTCATTCCCACCTCAGTACTTAGTAGGGTTTTTTTTTAACTGTTTGTTGAGTAAACAAGCAACATACAGAAAATAGAATCAATCTCAGGCCTCAAGAAGCTGTAGTCAACTGTTCTGTGATACCATCCCTGCAAAGCAATGACAAGGGGACATGAAGCACAGCTGGGAATCCAGGGTGGGTGTTTCCAAAAGTGCATACCAGAACCAGCTACAGCCTTTCAACAAACCTGCTCTTGGAATGACTGTTTCAGCCTCTGAATTTAGCTGCATCAATTATATTTATCTCTTCATTCCACGAGTGCCATTGCAAAAAACACACTGTTGATGAATACTCAGTTTGAAATTAGAGTTATTTTGGAAAAGAAAAAAACACACCCTTCATCATGAACTAAATTCTCTGATCTAATTCTTATGTTCAGGAAAGCATTCATATACCCAGACATTCAGGCTAACGGTGAACTCTCTGGTCAAATGGCTTCTGTCCAAAATCCTACTGCTTACTACATGACTTAGAAGCTACTTTCTTCAGTACTGAAACCTCAACTAGTTGTTGTTGGGCTGTAGAAGACGAGGCAGGGGCAGGGAGGGGAAAGGACTGATGACAGAAGCTCAACAGTTTGCCTTTCTAGCAGCAAAGCAAAGCACTGATCCAGCTAACATGCCCTAAACTTCCATTTGTTCAGACATCTCAAGTTGCCCCAAGGCCACAGACTAAATCAGTTGCGTGCTGATGGTTTTCTGAGGCTTTGCAACAATTCCTTCTGTGTCTCTGTATGGCTAAACAAATTCTTACATTATTTGCTGGGACAGAAAACAGTTCTTAGTTATTCCTAGACTCGATCTACACACCTTCATTCTTAATTGCCACACCCACATAAACTGGCCATCGAAAATAGTATCCAAGTGGTCTAAGATGCAAGTTCGAACTCCTGCTATTCCTGTTAGATGGGGATGTTTTTCAGCACTCCTGAATTAAAAGCAGAGCAGCATTTAAAGGCAATTCCTCTTACAAAAGGCAAATACTCAGATTCTACAAAAATAGCAAATATCTGAATATTATTAGATGTATTCTGATATACTGCATTGTATCAATGTGTTACGAATCCGCATTATTAAAAATCATGGGCTTGCCTAAACTGAAGAACCACAGACAGGTCACGTATTAAGATATATTGAGGTGCTGTATATGCTTTTTTGTGAAACACTTCTAACAGCCATGTACAGTCTAGTACTGTATAAACTATAAAATCTTTAAGGATTAGAACATCTGGGATTCACTGTGAACAAATGGCAAAGAGAATTTCTTTAAAAACTGTAAAACCATCCATAGGATCTGAAGAAAATGATGCCTTTATAGATATTTGCACTCACCTTTACAGGTTGTATTTCTGTATTTGCTGTGTAACATGACATTTAAAATAGTTAGCAATAACAAGTGGCTTTGTCTTGCTTTTTCTCTAAATAGTGCTTTAATTACTGATGAGCATGGTCTCTCCCTCTAATTATACCTCCTAAGGCCCTATTTGCTTTCTAAACTGCTGCCAGACACTATGTCAAAGGTTTCAAATTTCTGTCCCCTATCACTGCTGGCTAATTTCCTGATTAGTGAATTTACGTATTGTATTTTTACTTTGTTCTTATCTATTTTATTTTTCTCTCTACTAAATGGCACAACTTGCTTGGCACCCATACCTACACTTTTCCTGTGCTCCCCTCATGTTGATCAGCACTTCCATGTTCACATCACCTATTTTTCTCCTCCAGTTTTAAGGGGCAGACTTTTCATTTAGAGAGTAACAGACTCAACGATTTGACTTGGAAAGAGGCTCCACTTATTCACATAAAATCCTGGAGAGAGATACAGACATTTTAGACAAATCATTCGTATTAATACTAGACAATAGACAAGAACGGCAATAAGAATTCGGTTGAAAAAAAGAGTTTCTCAGAGCAGTCAACGAAGTCTATGAAAGTTCAGCCATTTTACATCTTCAAATCAGCAGAAAGTTTCTTTTTATAAACTCCTGATTAAAGTTACTTCTGAAACATATGACTTTAAGCATTATCAGTTTTGTGGACCTGGTCTCTCTCAATTATTTATTTTATTTTTTTCCCATAAAGTTTGAGTATGGATTATTGGGCTATTTTGAAGAACAGACAGGACAAGAATAACACACATTTCTCATTATTAAAAATAATAAGAAATCAATTTTGAGCAATACAAGTACCAGAACAAGCAGGGGTAGGAAGCTGAAGTATGTCAGCAGAAGAGAAAATGTTTTGGAACTTCCAAGAAAACTGTTTAGCATTTGATAAAATCAAATGTTACACAATAGGACAAAATCTCACTTCCTAAAACCCCCGTGTATAGATGACTGTCTCACAGCTCCAAACAGTCTAACAAATGTAGAACCAAAGCAACAACAAAATCAATTTCAAGCTTACTTGCTGAAGCTCAGCTGTCCATTATGCTGCTAAGTGTGGGCTGCTCTTTGAGACCAGTAGATCTGCTCAAACCATTTCTCCCAACCAGTCCAGTTGTGAACTTTGTTCCTTCATTTTTCATCTGCTCTTGACAAACGGGAGGGGAGTTCTAAGCCTTTGTCTTCCAACTGTTAACCTGGTATATGTAACCAAAACCCAAGAGCATTAACTATGAACCTCAGACTACTGATCTTTTCTTCCAATGGTATAGACTGAGATTATCTACTACCACTCTCTTACACTGCCTCATTGCCACAGTTAAGGACTATTTATATTCTCAACTAGACAGGTACCTGATGCATTTAAAAGGGTTGATTTGGCAGAAGCTAAACCCCCTTGCATTCCAGCTTGTCCTCAGATATCAGAGGGGCCAGGGGCAGCTGAGCTTAGCTTCTGAGTGATGCCCAGTTTGACACCTTAAATTTTGGCTGAGATAGGCCAAAGCCAGCACTATCAGTCTGGCTGCGTTCAACAGCTAATACGTTGAACCAACATAGGTCCGGGTTTGCAAATAGTGCAGGGCCTAGTCACGGTTGATGAACTAACACAGTTCCAGATTCACAAATAGTATGGATACTGTAAGTCTGGGCGCGTCCACCAAAATAAAATCCTTGCGACCAGATCCACAGTTAAGGTAATTTATTTAAGGAACAGATACAGTTTCTTTTAGATTGCCAGTGATACATACACTGTCTGCAAAACACACTTAGGTACCAATGTACATATATATGTTGCAAGATGACTAAATAGCACTACTCATACGATTAAAAATACAAGCTTGGTTTCTAAGTTTCCTGGGGAAGCACCTGGTATAACCAAGTGTACAAGTCTTACCCAAAGGCATCCCTGTGGGTGGGGAAGAGAGGTTCAGCCTGTCAACTGATCCCAGAAGTCCACAGTGATGTCCCCCTGACTTCTTAGCAATGGTGTCTTCCCTACTTTTCCTCTTTCTTCAAGGCATTCTATACTATTTTCCTATGTTTAGGTGGAGCTTGAGTGACTCTAGACATACATACCTTTATTATTCGTCGGTGTAAAATTCTCTTGCTTCAATTTTAAAGGTATAGACTAAGAAAAATTCAGAGAGCATGCTCAGGGGTGGAGTGAGGCGGGTAACTTTTGGAATGGAGGTGTGCTTTGCTATTATAATGAGATTATAATGAGCAAAGTTCATCCACGGGACACGATTTCTCCACAACTGCTAGCTCAGCAACCACTGTTTTGGGTGGAACGGGATATTATCTCTTATTTGACAGTAGCTATGTGATTTATCAGCTATGAGGTGCCATCTAGTTCCCACACCTGCCTCATTTACACAGAGCCTGGCCACGGTTATCTCCACACCGTTCCACCCTCTGTTCTCTCAGAGTTAGCACATCAAGCTCCCTTGGTGCATGAACATCTAAGAATGCAGGCCAGATTGCCTGGGGAGCCATCACAGAGCAGATTCCTTACATGCCGACCGCATCCTACCCTAGACACTTTCTTAGTTCTATAGGATGTGGATGTAACTTTACTCTCAATAAGTATGCCTCCAATAATTAGTTTCAAGAAGTTGCCCCCTGGTAGTTACTCCACAGTACCTCATTTTAAGAAAGCTGTTCTACAAATGGCAGCTCTCTGAAGTCTGAACTAGTTCAGCTGGAACTGAAGTCAGTGTAAATCAGGCCCTGTTTAAAAAGCTTTCAGTCCTAGATCACTTGTGAAATTACATCATTTCTCTTCGCACAAACTCCACAGGTCTTCCATGTTTCAGAACTGAAACTGTTCTTCTGATGGTATGAATGAGTGAGGAAGAGAAATGGACACACTAACAGAAAGTTGTATACCATGAAGTCCTTAGGAATTTCAATGAAATTTTAGGACTAAAGCTAGTGAGCAGTGGTAGTGCTTTGTTAGATCACAGTTGTACAAAAGGCTCTATTAACAATAATAATACACTTTTACAGCATGTTTTATCCAACAATCTCAGAGATCATTACAAACATTAATTGAGCCTAACTACAGCCTGTGATAAATTAGCATTATTATGCTAATTTTATGGATGGAAAGAGAAAAAGACAGAGAGGTTAAGTCATTCACTCAGGAACAGAACCCAGAACCATGTGCACAAGTGGCTTATCCCAAGCAAGAAGAATTGTTGTCAGACAAATGGAGGTAGGATATCAGATACGAACATTGTAAAAGGCTTCCAAAACCATGATATAATTACTCTGAGGAAGCACTCACCAGAGAAGGAAATAGTGTTGCTGTGGACTAACAGCAGGTAAGTTTCTTTCATTTGTTCTTTTATTTTGTAATTCTCACTGGACCTTTGCAGGACCATCCATAAGCACCAAGAATTTCTTACTCATTAGGTTGGTTTACTCAGGTGTGAATCTAAAAGTAGAGGATCTTTTAAGTAATGGCCATTAGGCCTGAAGCAATCATCTGTGTTATTCACATAATTTATGACTTCAAAGAAGAGGACAGCATGACTGTATCCACTTCTCTTTAAAACTTCAAGCTGGATATAGAAAGAAGGGAAAAATGGTTAAAATAATAAAATGTCTCTCCAAGTACCATTCCAGTCTCCTTCAACACTTTCAGCTCTTGGAAAAAAAAGCATAACAGCTGTTTTGGCTTCCTCTCCTTACTGAATATCCTGGAAAATACTTAATCTGGCACTCATTAATCTAAATCTGATTTAGTATAGCTCACAACAAGACATACAACAGTTTCATCTTTACCAAGCATCAAGGACTCTATTCCAGACAAAAATAATCCTTAGTCTTTCTTCCACCCTTGATACCATTCATCACTTGCTCCTTACTTACACTGGCAGTTTGTTTCACATGCCTGCCTGGTTTTACTACCCTTTAGAGTGCCTTTTCAATGTTTCCTAATATGTCCATGATATTTGATAAATTCTGGAACTTCAGAAGTTTCTAGAATACCACAATCTTTATGCAAATGTATCTTGTTAATCCCAAAGCAAGTAACTTCAATTAAGTCCTTAACAGATTCCTCAATATTAATGGCAGAAGAAAGCAAATGTTCCCATATGAATATCCAACAGTAAGTAATTTATGAAATGTATTCTTGATGATTACTATTTTCTCTCTTCATTAATCTTCTTAAAGGTTTCTTACCTGCTTATGTTGAAGGTACCTTTTATTTGCTGGGCAGTTCTGGCTTTATTAATTCTTATGAAAACTTTCCCTCCTTCCTCATTTAATAAAAATTAAGTTAGCTTAACATAAGAGCTGGATACTAAAGAGATGAAGCAGATCCAAAGTAATCAACTGCAGCACAAGCTTCCTGAGCATGTCTAAATCCAAATCTGGAGAGAACACCTTAATGATCACGAGCATGGCTTAGTCTCCATTTCCAACTAACCACTCTCTTCCCTGATAAAAGCATGGTCAATGGTGAGAGCTTTTTCTTGGAGATTTCACTTAGTGGGTTAAAGATTTCAGAAGTTAACATCTTCTGAACACTGCTTGTTCAGATACATACCAGTCATGACACTACTTCCATGCTGCTTCTGACAGAAGACGACATTTGAAAAGAACAATAGAAATACTAGGCAGTAGAAAAACCCAAAACAACCCATCAGTACTAAACGGTCTGATCCTCACACAACTAGGTTGGCAGTCAAGCACAGAACACTTAGGTTTTGATCCTCTCCTCATTTGATATGAACTAAAAGTAAACCCTGTTGCCTGGCACCTTTGGGTCTAGATGAATATGTTTGCTGCTTTGTTTACTTATGTAAGCAAGGCCTAAACAACCACAGCTATATCTACATTGCCAGTTGCAGGATGTAACTGCAGCAGCACCTTCATGCCTGAGCTAGTTTGGGTAACAACAGAAAGGAAGACATCCCATTGCTCACTTCAGCCTAGGCCAATCACACAAATTCCCAGGATCCCAGACAGACCTGGTGTGATCATATTAAAACCCCTAACCTTGGTGATCTTTCAGCCACACTTCCACAAACACTTGAGGCTGAAGCTATGTCAGCCACTCTTCTCAACACTAGGTGCTTGTTCCTGCCCCAGGTAAATCCATGCCTCGTTTTCTTCGAGAACCAGCTTCGTTACTTTTGTTGTTTCACTTGCCTTGCTACACAAATGCTTGTGCTGGCACAAGGAAGAAGGGTGGGAACAAGTACCTGTGGTTAGAGAAGCAGCTCCTGGAAGAACTAACAACATTGTCATTGTTACTGCCACCTCTTAACACAGTCTTGTAATTAGTTTAGACTCGTAGGAGCCAGTCAGAGACCACACTGCTACCAGTACCCAGTCTTTGTCAGTGAGCAGTGAGGCAGGTCCAATGTCAGGCTGAGAAGTCAGTCTGCAGGTCAAGGTCAGACACAGCCCTGTGATTGTCAGGCAGGTCTGTGGTGCCACAGCAGGGCTGAGGTCAAGCCGGGAAGCCAGTCTACAGGTCAGGATGAGGTCCAGCCTTGCAATCACCAGGCAGGTCCATAGTCACAGGAGAGAACCAACATCAGGCTAGGAAGCCAGTCCACAGGTCTGAGATCAGGACAGCCCACAATGACCCAGATCAACAGAACCTACAGACAAACACAAACGTGGCTGTAGTAGAAGTAGGCACACCTGAACTTAAATAGAGCCCATGGGCAGGGGGTGTGGGGGAGGCCCCTAGGTGAGGCCAATAAAGGCTTATTAGTGCCTTCAGGGTCCTGACAGTCCTGCTCTTTCCCCTTTCCTGTGTCCTGTTCCTCCCACCCTCCTTATGCTAGCCTTAGCGCTTGTGAGGCTGCACGTTGAGTCAGACCAGCTGACCTGTTCAACCAAAACCAGTATTTTGGTAAGGTTATTTCTGGTTATATTAGTGAGCTCATCCATCTTACCACACTGCTATATGAACACTAGAACCAGGGCTATGGAGGCAGGTGGAGCATGTGGCTCAGGGCTGAGAATCAATGGATGGTGGCAGATGTGGTGGCAGTGAGGTCTAACCAGGGTCTATGCCACTTTGGAAACTACACCCAGAGTTTTCTGGAATAGCTTGGATATGGATTTTCATACTTCAGAGAAGGTATATTGCAAGTGTCACTGCTCACAGACATTATAGAATTCATTCTCTAAGTTAAGTTCATTTTTAAATTTATATAGCTCTGCTAGATGATCTACAGGCAGCTGGACTAGATGATTGTTGTAGGTCCCTTGCAACTGAAATATTTTATTCTATTCTACAGACACAGCTGTGGATGTACTTACATTTGCCCAGAAGTGCTAGAGGATACTCACTGTCTCAAAGAGCATAGTCTGGAGAAGAAACATTAAAATAAAGGAGAACCAGGCACCAGGAAGAAAAAAGGGAAAAGGAAACAATGTATTTTTTTTTTAAAATCAGAGCTTGCTTTTTCTTTCCACACCCTGTGAAAAAGCCCAGCAATGGAATGCAAATTAACGTTCATGGTTTTTTAAACAATAGCCTTTGTGTTCCAAACCACACTGACAAAGCAGAACAGTCCAAGCAAAATATGCTCACAAAATCTTTTGCCAGCAATGTGCTAACCAGCTTTGTTGGAAACATCTAACGCTGCGAGTGAATCTGTTTTGGAAAGTAATCATGCAAGTTCAACTTCTCTTTACTCAGCTGAGAATCTATTTCCTTCTTTCTTGAGCTGAATTTCAATCTGTTACATCACTGCAAATTCAGTGAAGTCAATATGGTCCTACTATAAGTGCTACTGAAGCTCTAGGCCTAGGAAGCCAGGCTGAACCAGTAAGGGCATAACTTGATTTCCAGCATCTCTGTTATCCATGAAAAATGCACTGAAAAGCATACTGCTTCACTGTCAGAGACCACACTGCTCACTGTGCTTGCGAATACAGAAAAGTTAAGACGTATCACCAAAACCTATCACCTTCTGATTTGAAGACACTGAGAGAGAATACTCATGATACACATGATGCCAGCTTTACTTCAGGGTAGAAATGCTGAAAGGTAAAAATGCATATAAAAGCATGCTTTCTCCTGAAATATCTAAAATTTGGAAAACTAATCCCATGATTGCAGTTATGGCTGGCAGATGTTGGCTCCTATGGAAGAGAACATATTTGCTGGTCTATCAAACTGCTATCTAGCCTCCACCCTATTTAGACCCAAAGACTGTTTTCAATCAGCATATGTAAAATCTCCCGACCTGTCTTTACATGTGGGCAAAACCACATTGCCTGAGAGAGCTTCTTGGAACTAGTGCTGAAAAGCTTTGCAGGACAGTAGAACATTTGTAGTGAAGGCAAGCTCGAAGATACACTCCAAGGTGTTTCTATCTACATTCTCTGAAATGATAACCCATCAACAGCCGTCACCACTCTGAAATCCTCTGAAATCAGAAGACATCCTCTCCATTAACAATGGAGAATATATGAAGATCACAACCAGCAATAACAATCATAATCCACCAAAGGGAAAAGGATCAGAACAAGGACAACTGGTCTCTGTGTCTCTTTTTCCTACGTGGCATACAGTTCTCAGCCATTTCAAGCCTGTGGTTACTCACTGTGGGAAAGCAGGTTGGCTGCTTCTGCTGTTTGAGCTTCGCTGCTGCTATAAAATGGACCAATGTCTGGACAAATGCAAAGGAAGAGCAGGGACAAAATAGCTAAAGCATAAAAACCACAACAAAGCAAAAGTAGCAGTTTTAGAACTCTCATATGGGATAAAGGGAAAAAGTCAGAAATTAATTACATCCCCCATTAGCTTTTGCCTACTTGACAAAAATTGCACTGGCGTTACCCCTTACTTTCATTAGGAAGAGCTCTATTGGAAAAAAGGATTTGATGCTTCTGGAATGTCTAGTGTCTTGTTAAATACAACTTGCTGAGCCTATTTGTTTGAAAAGGTCTGTGGTTGCCTTAGCTTGCGGTCTATAATCACCTTACTAATGATTAAACTATTCAAAAATTTGGTATTGCCTAAAGGTTTATTAACTGGAATTCAATTTAATTGTAAACTCTGCCTTTAAAAGATACTGAAATTGCTATGGTTGTAACAGCAACCATAAACCTGTAATAGTGACTGACTGAACTTAAGACCATCTGCTCCTAGGGCTGTAACCCCAAAGAAGCCATAGAAAGGGAAAACTGAGAACTGCTTCCTGGTATCTAGGACATGACTCTTTGCCAGGGCAACAAGTGCTTGTGAACAAGACACTCAGAAGAGAGACCCCCTCGATCACTCTACTCATGTTACAAAAATTCTGTAGAGATGACAGTTTCCACCACTATTCAGGTTTCAGTTTGCGGTTATTCTAAATCTGGTACCGTATTTGCAATGCAGTTAAGTGATACTCAGAACGGACCGCTTCATACTGTGTTACTCCAATCTTCAGACAGACAGCACTTTTTTCCATCTATCAGCTTGGACTTTCCCCACCTCCCTAGAGCAGGACTCTTCTCACCTTCTCCCTCCTCCCCTGTTTCAACACTGTGTATAACAGGATGAAGTAAGAAAAGCAGCAGGATTTCAATTTATTTATGGTGAAAAAAAAATCAATAATTAAAAAACACATCTTTGTTGTTTTATTATCTAGTATTTGACATAATTTTGAACTTCCATTGCTAATATGGACCTACGGTATCATTATATAGTTTGTTTTCATACTTTTACATACCATTTCAGTGACGCTTCTCTGGAAGACACGTTTAGTAGCTGTGAATGTATGCTTCAGAGTTCACATGTTGTTTCTGACATTCTGTGATGTTTTCTTCACTGAACTCCAGGTTTAAACAAGCACTCAGGGAAGCACAGTCCCACAGCAGTCTGAAAGGCTCCACAGAGCAGCCCAGCCCAGGGCCCTCCGTGGTGGCTGTACGAGGGCACTAGTGAGCAGCACTGAGCTGGCAGCTCCAGGCAGGTGCCTGCCAGGCACCAGGCAGCACTGGCCTCCAAGCAGGGCTCAGCTTACACACAAACCTCAGGCCATTTTTTTCCAAGTCATTACTTGGATACCGTTCTTGGACACCTAAAAGTCAGGGCTCATTCAGCTGGCAAAGTGCAGCTCATTATCAGCTGGCTTTAGTTTTCAGTTCCTGTGCAAATTGTGCTGTACTTACAATGATATTGAGCTCAAATAAATGCCAAGCTGAAAACACGTTATCTGCTGCCTGATCACGGAAGAAATTGGCAAGTGGCTGGGCTCATACTTCCTCATTTTTTTTCGCACTTTAGGTTTCAGTGGAGGATCTCATTGGTTCATCTAAACTTACTGCTAAATAAGCAGTTTTCTTCTCTTTTTCATCTGCTTGTTAGATCTGCAAAAGTAAGATCACATACACAAGGCCACTGCTTTCAGATTTAAATGTCACAAGCTAAGCATATAAATATGTAGTGAATCATACAGTAATGCAGCAGCTACTGAAATTTTATCCTGAAGTACGGTGTAACTTTTTTTCCTCATCACAGCATCATGGCGTAGGATTCTCGGATCCTATTATTAGGAAGAATATTAGCTTTTATTTTAAAATTTATTTATTTTAAAATAATTTATAGCTTTATAGATGTATATCAAAGCTAAAAGCAAGCATACCATAAAAGGTTAAACATTAAAAAGCAAGTGAACACCAGATACGTTTTCCTTTAGTTTTACAGTCATTTAAAAGCTGACAATTCATTTTCTGGTGTATATACTCATGAATGGGTCTCTTGGGGCTGACAATGCTGGAAAAATTTTCAATAAAAATTAGTCCAGTTTTTCAAATTTCTACATCTAGGTAGCCTCTCTAAAAATAAAACCCCAAAGATTTTATTAGCTTTACATTACTCCAAAAGGCAAACTCTAGACTTTTGAGGGGATACAGTGAATGTGGGGAAGCAATAAGTGAAAAATATGCATGTCCTTCCCTCAAGTACCGCATTTTTAGAGGTCCTACAAGAACAATGTATCAGCCTTGTTAGATCAAGAACTCATTGCTTTAAATAAATAAATAATAAAAAAGGATTCGTATTCCTAATTTTGACATACTTCATAATTCAACAGTAAAAGGGAAAAATTCACAAAAAAATGGTAGTTCACTAAAGTCTAATAAAACTTCATTGTTCTAAATGTAATGAGTAAAGACAAAATAGTGTACTTCTTTTCAAATATTAAACTATTCTGATACTTGATTCTGCAAGTTGGTTTTGCATTTGGAAAGGCTGTGATCCCAACTTACTTTATTGCTTTTATTTTCCTGCCTAACAATAGTTACCTGCTGCTGGATTCCACTGTATTCTCTATAATCAGCATTTTTACTACAGCCCAGTGAAAGTAGGCTTTCATTTCTTTTAAAATAAATCCTGTTTTAGGTCCCCTTTGGAAAACCTGTAGCATTTTCACATACCAATTCATACTCAAGTCTTCTGCTTGATCTTGTTTGATAGTAAGCTTCATAGCAGTATGGCCATAATAACAAGGATATGAAAATTGTTAAAAGTCAAACAGTTCAACTTCCTTTAAGTTCCAACCAGTGTCATAAAAACACTTTGTGCAGGAGTATCTGAGGCTTTCTTCTTTATTTTACAGTGCTGATGATCATACTTTCTTAGAAGGTGGACGAGCTAGAATTTTACATCTAGGATCAGTCACCTAACTCAGTGAACTAAATAGCTGCTATGCCATTACTGTTTGCCATGTGGTGAGGAAGTGCACCAAGTCTTTGCCTGCTGAATAGCTTGGTTTGCAGCTCTTTGTTTCGCTGACCATAAACCACAGGGTTAAAGCATAGTGCAAACAAGAAAACAAGGCAGGCTGATAAATGTAAAATAGTGTTATCAGGGTGTCTTCCAACAACTGTTATCAGAAGTAGCAGAAGATGCAAACTCAGTTGCAGTCCACGAATAATGATATTTTTTCTGGCCTTTTCATTTGAGCTATTTAAATGGCCAGCATGTTTTCCTTCTCTGCAGAAGAGGCGGTAGCCAATTACAATGATCATTATAAGAACTACAATTAAAACAATTCCAGCTGTTCGGGCAAAAGTAGCTCCAAGCACAGTTGGCCAAGGACGTTCTGTTTTGAATATATCTTCCAGTCTTTCTTTTATGCCTTCTATTAGTAATAGGCAAATAGCTTTAAGCTTTGTTATAATCCAAGCACAAATCATGGCTTGGTGTTTCACTGAGTGCACCAGTGGTAAATATTGCAAAGGCCAGCATATGCAGCAAGACACTGGTTAAGTGCCATCAAAGTAAAAGTTCTTCTACCACTTGCTCCTTGTACTCCAAAGATTATCCAGATTACAAATCATGGAGTTCTCACATCAAGTACTTTTACTGTATAACAGATGGCACCAAGGTCACAGAAGAGGGAACAACAGAGGAGGTGATGTCACAGGAGGAAGCACTGAACTTCCTTCTTCATTTGAAAGCCTTTTCAAACTATCTTTGGTATTAGCAACCTAACTGAAGTAATAAAAATGAAATCAACTGTATAAAGGAATGTTTTTTACTACATTTTCTATATGCAGTGATACTGAGCATTTTCCTTCTGATGAATTACTGAACATGTTCATGATCTTTAAAGCCAGCTCCCAGGTCCTGTTAAAAAAAAAAAGCAAACCAAAAACCCAAAGGTATCATAATTCGTACAGTGAGCTTGATGCTACTTTCCCCCGCAACCACGAGCACAGGTAGCAGCTATTCACAATAAGAGCGCTTTGTCTACACACATTTGTTAGTTGATTTTACTGTAACCTTTACATGTGATATATTGGTTTTCCATACCAGAACCTGTAAAGTCTATCTCTAACTGTCTCCTTTTCCATGGCCATTTAGCAGAAAAATGAATATAGAGAGTATGGAAATGAAAAGCACCATTTTTGATAGCTAAATTGATACATTTGATGCTATTTCATAGGGCAAAGCAAGGAACAAACAAATAAAGAGAATAAGCTGCTCACTGAGCCTTCTTGATGGCCCCTCAGTTGGCAGATGGGTAGTGTAAGGAAATAAACTTGCAATACAGTAACCCTAATGACTAAAATATTTCAGCCTCCAAGACCATGACTCTAGAATCTTTCACAAGTACTACATTTACTAGAAAAATAAGGTACATTCATGATAGTATCTGTCTGGCTCTTAGTGTGACATAATCTGCTCTGAGTGTTTGCTTTCAAATATCCAAATAGATGACAGTTCTGAACAGTATTTGAGATAAAATTTTAGTCAGCAGGATATGATTTTTCATTTAAAGACAAACTGGCTTTGCCAATTGTCACTACCAATTGACTTTACTTACCAACTTAAAAACACCCCACATATAAAAAATACAATATAAATGTTATGTGCACAAAGTCTTTGAAACTATTCTATTGTAAGCATTGGTCCTCCACTGAAGTTTAGTTGTCTCAGGGTCTTGTATTTCTGATATTTCAATGCCTCTCCAACCTCTAATATTTTCTTAATTTTATTTAAATACAGGATCTTTTTTTAAATGCAGTCTTAAATGCTGAGTTTCCTTGAGACACTGGCAATTTATTTTGTGTTTGATTTTCAGGCATCTTTAAGAGATGCTCCCTGCATTTAACCAAAGTGGATATTACTGAGAAGACTGAATTTAATACTTGAGAACAGAGGCAAGCACTCAAAAAAAGATATTTCAGAGGCAAGGAGGACACTGTAAATGATCTAAGTCGTCTCAGCTTTTTCCGTGTGACCATCAGCTAAGAAAGTACGTATGCACACAAATACTACAGTTCAAGCATTTCCAAAGCAGTTAGGTAATTTCAGAGCATAAGTCCTGTTTTCAAAAGTCATATAATAACTTTGATGTAAGCCTTCATTTGATCATGGCTAGCTCCAAAAACAAGCAGGTTTCCAGGCTAATATGCCTGCTTCTGAGAACACAGTGGCCTAATTTTTATTACATCTAAGACCAGCCTGTGGTTGTTATAACAGTGAGCCATAAACACGGGTACTACATATAGTTTCTGACTTGACAAAACTGCATAGCTAGATTTTACATAATTGACCTATAGTTATCTTCTTCAAGAATACTTCTGAATACAGACAGTATATGGACGAGGCATAGTCAGCGTCGCCTTACCGAGTCTGCATGGTTCAAGAAGTGACATATAGTCTCCGTAGATACACGTGGCCTTTGAGCACATGGAGAAGAGACAAGCATACTTTAAAATCATCTACACATGCTGCAAAAAGTTTTGGGAAAAACAGAGAGTACAGGAAGTTTATTTTGATGAATATATCAGGGACAGACATTGCATGTGCACTTGCTTTTCACAAACGAAGAAACATTAACAGTTTTTTCTTTTATTTAAGCAAAATGGAAGGCAGTGGCCAGCACCTACAGCTTCCCTCACAGGAGGCAGAGTCACCTCTTCTGTCAACCTGTTAACGCCAATGCATCGCTTCAGAGTTATGGCTCCAAAGCTTCAAGCTACTCCACACAGGCCAGCTCCTGTTTTTACTGGGGCTCTGTGCAGTCATCCAGCTTCAGTTCAACACTGTCAATACCGGTGTCTGGAGCTATTTTTAAAATGCACTGCATTGTCACAGATCAGCCTTCTAGTCTCCAAGTATAACCTGTTTAGCAAGTGGAGCATTTAGCTACTTCAGCCGTAAATATATATATACACAGTAGGCACTCTATCTTCCATTTATTGTGTAGAAGGATGAACTAATTGAAAGTACGCACTAAATAAGCAGAAAATGTCTATTGTTTTTGCTAGAATATGCAGAATAGACATAGTAAAATTAAACCACTGTCTCCTGTGGTTGTCAGGGGCCCTAGAAAGTCAACTTTATACGTGCATAAATAACTAATGCTTTGCTTAGTCATTCATCTATCAGTTGGTCATTTCCTATGTATGGGCAAAAGGAAGCAGTATCTTAAGGGTCTTATCTGCAGTTTAGATCTGTATGCTGATTTAGATCAGTATGCAGGCATATTGTAAAATTTCAGTTTATGAATTTTCACAGCTCTTGCAATGGAGTCATGGGGCCTGTTCATGCAAGTCTTTACCCACAACACATTCAAGCATGGCTTCACACCCAGTGTGGGCAGCATCTCCATGCTGTCTGCAGTGTTCCTAGTTGGCATTTAATAGGAACCTCAGTTCTGTGCTTAGATGTAAGATGGCTATTAGGAGGTAGTCTGCAAAATCAGAAGAATCTTTAACAGGGAAAAATCAATATCAATGTGTCTTATCACAGTGAATCTTTTGTGAATGATACAAACTGATTCAACAGACACTCAGTATTATCATATTACAGCAAAGCTTTCACATGCTACATATCCTTATACTAGGTGTCTGGTTAGAAATTCATACAGTATTTTCACCTATCGTATATATGTCACTCTTTGCAAAAGTGATTTTTTTTTTAATTTAAAAAATGCGAGATTATATGCATGGTCTGTGGTGGCAGATCCTTCTTTGACTCAGCATATCAGAGCTTCCCCAGGATTTTCACTGAAAACTTGAGAGTTGAGGCACTGGGATGGAAACAAGATTTTGTTTTCATCTGCCACAAAGGAAATCACTGTCTATTGCTCTTATTTAGATTGGACTGGCTTTACATTAGTGTGACTATATTAGCTTAATAGTAATTACGTGTGGGTAGGAAATACTAAAACAAAGCCCCACAGGTTTTACCTGTGTGGCTGAAGAAACAGGATTTCTGAGATGCCAAAGTTTTAAGCCACCTTTGAGCTGTCTTCATTTGGTAGACTATTCAACTACCACAATAACCAAGAGCAGCATTGGGATCATCCTGGCAGACACTGAGAGACAGATTACCCTAATTTAGCAGTTTCTCTTAACATGTCATGGGCTTCACCACAACAATTCCAGGACATCTTATAAGGTCCAGATTGTGTATCACTCAATGCCACACTGATACCTTTCTAGGATATTCTAGGATTTTTTTTCTAGGAATATTTCTGTTTTTCTAGCCCTCTGCTATAGTTGAAGGAGTTTCCTGGTATAGAACAGAAGCCTTCATCTTGCAGATTTTCCAGTATTACAAAAGCTTAAAAAATGTTAACACTGTATTTGATAGGAAATGAAACCTGTTTGTGCATCAGCAATGTTTATACATATCTTCAAGTACTTAGATTGTGAGTCTTTCTCTAGGCATTTGCAATGTCTTTATGCCACTACAGATTCAACCAAAACAGTAATGGCAAGAGATAGATATAAATATTGTAATAAATAAAATAACCTCACGGCTATCATAGATTTATTGTGGTTGTCTGAAATTTTATAGAAACAGAAAAAGTAAAAAAACTCAGATCCTCTTACTCAGAATGTAATTCTCCTAGTTATTTAGTTGTGTTAAGGAGATGTCCCATGGGGTTAAAGATGGCAAACCAAATATGTGAATAAAGTTAAAATTTTATTAGAATTTATAATGATATGTTTAGGCTAAAGGGCTTTAATCAGAATATCTTCTGCACAGTATAAGAGCTATAGCTATTATTTACGATCATTATCTTTTAATAAATCGATAGTTCAAAGTTAGTTTGATAATTCATTATAAGAGATTGATGTTACTCACCTGTATCAATGACCGTGAGCAACTCTCTTTTGCTCAGCCTTGAGGGGTAACCTTGAGGGGCGTCCCCACTCAAGGGAGGAAAGGTATACCCCTACGTGGGGTATGCTGGAATTCCCGCCGATGAAAAATGGGACTAGACTTTTACAGTATAAAGTGATTGACTGTCTGTCATTTGTGGCTAAGCTAAGCCTTCTAGCTCAGCATTCCTTCATTTCTCTTGTTGGAAACATCTGGTTTCACATCCTACCCTAATTCTTGTGGTTGCTGAGTCAGGCTAGTTCGTAATGTCCTTTGACACTAGGGACAGTGTGACCCCCATCATGTTGGGTAGTTTTCCACCAGATGAGTAGGGAGAACTTCAAGACAGTGTTCTTATCTTGCCCCAACCTAGGCGGAGCGTCCTGCTACAGGAGAATACCTGTTAGTAGCCTATGGCATATAATACACAACTGAGCTGCTCTGATTCTCTTTCACAGGAAAGGGAACATACACTCATTGTTGAATTTTTTTTTTTTTGTTATTTGGGGAGGACATTCTATCACTCTGTCAATATTCTTTGGGTTCCCAATATGTTTTGTAGGATTCCTCTCTGAAAATTGTACAAAAATCCTTCTTCCACCCACGTAGAAGAGGAAAAAAAAAGAGCTTTTGGTATTTTTCTTATGGCATGAAAGATATAAACTATTTAATTGCATGTAGTTCACCTCACCCGTCCCTTCAGCCAGCTTAAACAGCTCAAAGACAAGCCTTCAAAGCTGTTTCAAAATTTTCTAAGAAATGCATAAAAATATTTTAGAAATAAATCCTTTTAAATAATGGAATATTAATAGTAACATGAGAAGGAATAGGGAAAAGAATAGCCCATGGGAAACAGGTTGAGCGATTCTGACAAGTCATGGCACTCAGTAAGGTAAGTATAGATAAGCAAGATGAAAGGTGTGATTGAGCAAGCATACCTCCTTCTACATCAGCACTACCCGTTCTCACTGCTTGTTACTCAATTCTGCATCTGAGATCAGATCACTGCTGGTTTTATGGAGTACTATGGCATTCCATTTGTTCAGGGAGGTTCAAGAGAGCATCTTCTAAGTGCTGTAGAAATAAATACATATAAATAACAAAATCACTGAAAAATTAACTCCCTTTTAATAAAAATTCCCTCCTGGGACTCTCTTTATCACTTTTGAGAATCTCAAATGTATACAGTGAATTTTCACTGTGGAAGAAAAACGTAAGTGGCCTGGAAAATGTGGGTGAACCAACCGCAAAACCTCTGTATTTTTGATCTGAATTTTGGTTCCAAGCATTAGCATGACAACAGCCTTTTCCCCAAAGCAGACGTCTATGAAAGTCCTAAGAAGTGAGGTGGAGCATGCCTTGCTTTGTTCATGTTCACTACCAGCTGCATGCTGGTATCCTGTATAGAAAGCAGCAACCAGCAGGGGTATCTGCACCAGAATATTTTGTGTAATGACAAAGGCACTGGGTAAAACATGTCTACCATCTTCTCCGACTTGCCCTCGAAAGCTCCTCCTTTGCTCTAGCCACCACAGATTTGCAGACAGAATTCCTTTTGCTGGTTCCTCATGCTGAGCATACCTTGTGGCTATCCCCATGCACATTATATGCTGAATCTGACTTACATTACTACAACGCTCTACATTTTGTTGATATTTCTCAGACAGGGCTCGTGACTTGAAAGGGGCTGCAACATGCTTTCAGCAAGATGCCAGCGCACTTGCCAGCTTTGGGCTTTTTTTGGATATAATTATATGAAATAGGGGTCATAAAATTATTCTAGTTGATGGAACAGATGGAACACATCTGAGAAGCAGGTTTATTGCTATTTCTGAGAAAAAAACCCACTAGGCAATATGCTGCTTATTACCCCTGTGAGTGGTACTGCAATTACTAGTATTCCACCTATCACTATCAAAAGGTAAGGGCAGAGAGGATGGGGGCCCTACGTCTCTCCAGTTATTGTCCAACTGAAGATTATCAGGACACTGTTACTACATGCTGTCCTCTGTGGGTGACAGTGAGCAAAGACTGCAAATCCGGTAAGGAGAATTGCAACAACACAAAGCCTTCTTTCAGCTAACATCCTACAAGAAGCCACTACCAACATTAAATTAGCAATGAGAAGCAACAACATGCAAGTTAGATGGGTATGCGCCGAGGCAGTGAACAGGCCTTTTCATAGCATAGTGCATTTGGGGTGTGCTGTAATTGAGGTTTGCTAGGTGTGCTGCAAACTCAGGAAGTGCAATTTGCACCTCCTTGTGCCAGAAACTGAATGAGTCAGATCCTTAAAGCCTCAATTTTAGCTTTGCTTCTGCCTCCTCATTGTTCTGACTAATACAATGTTATCATAGCCAGCTAAGTATGGTAAAAACCAGCTGCATAGCCTTTAGGTTAGAGCACAGCCAGGCTTATGCTGGTGTCAAAGCTAAAAAACACCCACAGATTTCAGTGGAGCAGCTGCAGGCCACTCCAGCTAATTGTAAGAAAAAAAGTTATTAACTGCACTAAGAAACACATAAATCAAGATACATTTAACAATACAATGCACTGTACTGCTATCAAAGCATCAGAAGTCATTAGCATCTCAACTTTTAGGCGTCAAAATTGAAACATCGTAAAGAGGCCAAAAGTTCAGAAGGAACTAAGCAGGTGGTCATAAGACTTATAAAATATTAAAAAACTAATAACCCCCTAAAACAAGAGACTTAAAATAGGCAGCAACTTGAAATGCAAATCTAGCTCTCTACACATAAGGAAAAAAATCCAGAAAAATATTCTGTATTGCTTAGGTGCCAGATGTGCGCACTGCAGGATTAGTGTCATACGTGTTAACTCGTCACGGACTTGGTCCTGTGTAATAGGCAATAATTAAACCTATGTCTTTCATGAGGCTCTACATATAAAGACTTACTGGCAACTTTCATAGTCAATGTACACATTTACAGAATCCAGGCTTCTTTCCAATTTATTCCATTATTTACTATAAATAAAGTATTTAATAAAACATTTTTTATCAATGAGTAGGGCTTTTTCTCTTTCTGTTTATAAATGAACTTTAATAAGTGGTGAATGAAACAGAGATTGAAAATAGTTACAATAATTTAACATTTGAAAGATTTAGTAACGGCTTACTTTCCCTGTGCTCTCCCACTGAAACCATGACTTGACAATCAGGTGATGACTGTTCTCCCTTCTGATATCATGTAAGTCAAAACCTTGGTTTGACAAATGATATTGTGAGAACAGTTATCTAAAACTGCCTGGAGCTCTCTGGCAGAATCAGGCCAAGAGACTTGATGCTAACTCTACAAAAGGTAACGAAGGTTTGCAGTTGCCTATTGACAAAGTAAGATTAGATTTAGTTCTGTAAAGCTGCTGTAATTACAGAAAATGAAGACTCATCATTTAGTAACTTACAAGTTAGTCTACAACATTTTTTCTCAAAAAGTGAGGATAAGGTCAATGGTGAGACCCATAAGCTTCCCCACCTCCCCAGAAGAACTGCAGGGAGAAAGAGCAGGGTAATTTAACTTTGACACAAAGGTCAGACATATACTTTCTATACTACATTCTATACTCTCAGAATACTGCAGCTGACAGCAAGGAACCCTCCTTTCTAACAGATGTCAGGTGTATTTCAATAAATATTGAAACCACGGATAGTTTTCTGAGCCTGATGTGAACACCAGAGATTCTAAGGTTTACTGCACGCAATTTGTGACCCCCTTAGAGGCCCAGGATTATCAGCACTACCCGCTTTTTGGGTCAAAGAGTGATCAGAATGGGGTCAGAGGACGAGCTCATTATTTCCAGTCTTCTCAGCAGTCTGTTCCGAGTGTGTCTCTTGGCTTCTCTGTGACGTAAATAGCATTGTTTGTGAAACAATATAATGTTTATAATGATTTCCAAAGCACTATGAATTGTGCATACTAAAGATACTCAACAAGCATTAACAGCTGTTATTTAGTGCAACAAAGTTTTCTAAAATTCCAAGGATATAGATTAATTATTTGTTGAACAATAACCCCCTTTTTTCTATAATGGCCTTACATAAATCACCTATCAAAACTGCAATAAATTGGCAATAGCATAAGATAAATTGATATAGGAATTAAAATAAATTTTTAATCTGCTACATCTGAAGTAGCAATTTGCAGATGGATTTTGGTTAAAATAAATATTAAAAAATAGTGTATCCTTACCAAATAAGTCAACATTTTCAGAAACATGTGTGATTCCAGCGTGACCCGCTGTCACTCCACTGATCTAACTGGGATCGCTCCCGATTCATCCCTGACCGGAGGGCCTGGTGTGTCACATCTGCACGTGACGGACCTCACTGAGCTGCTGTTTCTACCCGTGACAAAGAAGGTGAAAGATGTCCCAAATTCTACCTTCTACAAAGCAAAGCAAGCAGCCGCGAAGGTAAAATCCTTTCAGGGCCAGACCGGCCGCCCGGCGCGGCACTGCCCCGCGGCTCCGGCACCCAGGCGGCCCGAGGCGGGCCGGGCCGGGCCGGGCCGGGCCGGGCCGGGCCGGCTGCCCCAACAGCCCCCCCCTGGCGTGGCGGGCGGGCGGGCGCCGCCACTGGAACCTCCGCTCGTTCGCCTCCGGAGGCGCGCGGCGCCGGCGGGGTCCGCCATGGCTGAAGCAGCACGCAGGGCGTCGCTGGGCCCAGCAGCAACGAGGGGAAAGCGGTGCCTCCAGCAGCCAGCCCTGCCGGGCAGCAGTGTCTCCACAGCGGTATCGGGGGGAACGCAGCAACCGGAGGCGCAGAAACCCTATTAGGGACGGCAAAATGTTGTGGTGACTGCTCATTCCAGGAAGCGTCATTAATACTAGTTACAGCTTCTCATTACAGTCTCATTACATTGCTGTTAAGAAATAAATTAAAAAATACAAACTCAGGGAGCTGTCAGGTCCGTCATGAAATGAGCTGAATAAAGCACGTGCCTTTTTAAAGAAAATCTTGAGAAATGGGTCTGCGATATTTAAAGACACTGCACCTGAAAATACTAAGAGGCTGAAATAATCATAATCTTAAAGTTAGGAGCATGTTAATTGGGTGAAAAACTATTTCAGACCATGAACAAAAAGTGCTTCCAAAATGAAGCTTAACAAAGTTTAACAATAATTGCCTTTCTTAACACATAAAAAATAAAGTTGTATTAAAATCATATTTGCATTCCCTATTAGTGCAACTCCACAGATGATCAACTGATTTAAATTAGAGAACATTTAATAGTTCTTTTTTTTTCTTTTTCACTTCGTGGGTTTGGTGCCGCTTCAGCTGCAGCCATGGCAGCAGCAGGAAGGGCTTCTCCAAATGCCTGCCAGGTCCTGCCACAACTACCCTCCGCCGCAGCTCGAGCCTCTATTTTGAGACCAGGGAAAAGCTAACAGCAAACTTTGAATGCCCCAGGAGCCAACGCTCTCCCTCTCTCAAATAATCATCTTTATTACATTCTTATTACACTAAAGGGAAAGGAATACAGCATTTGGGAAAAATATAACCAACAAATACAGGCTGGTGTGTGTGATGACATTACTACGTTATCCTGGCCAGGAATCTATGACTTCTCTCTCCCCATTTGGTAATATGAACAGTTAGTGGCCAAATGTCCCTTTCACACTTTGCTCCTCTGCTTTTTGTTCTCTGTCACACTCCCTAAAACACCGCACAAACTAACCGAGCCGTAAATAGTTTGTCAAATTCCAGAGCCTGGGATGCGTTTACACCAGCCTATCTCTATCGGGACGGAAGTGCAGAGCTGCTGCGGCAGCCACAAAAGCACTGTCTCTTACATTCCTCTGTCCCTTCGTTACCTCTCTTCTTCATGCTAGAGGAGATTTTCAAGTACAGATACAGTCAGGAGGCCATACTGGCATTTCTGAAGAGCATTCCACCATCTCTTCTGTATCATCTCTTAGTGCACTGTTTCACCCCACTCTTTAATTTTCTGTGCTACTTACAGCAATTAAACTCGAGTGACTCATTGCACCGCAGTCCTTGGAGTCACTCCCTTGTACAAGAAAATAAAAGCCTTTCCTCCTTGCTAAGAGATATACTTTCTTCTGGTATTTGAGTGAGACAGCGGCAACTCATAACTGTCACCCAGCACTTGTTGTTAAGTAGCTTTGCTACCCTTTAGTGACTTGGTAAGAACAACAAATATACAAACTCAAATTAATTTGAACTAAAATGCTCACAGTGACACAGTCAGTGGAAGGCGGTGACTTGCAGGTGGAGAAAGCCCCTCTCCCTAAAAGCTGAAGACTTTGACATTACCGACATGCGCATTGTCTTTCAGATTCCCTTGGACTGACAGCTGCTCCACATATCTGTGTGAAGTTTTGTATGGCAACAAGGAAGGGAAAGAAAAATACTAACAGAGAAAGTGAGATAATAAAACACAAAATAGAAAAACATGCTAAAACGCAGCTCAGCAGCAGAATAAGAAAACAAACTTTCCACTGAAAACAGTAACACGAATCTAGCCAAGAAACAATGGTCTTGTTATATTTTGGAAACTAGAAGTGGAGTAATTATAGGCACATCTTGTTTAATCAGTAATACTTAAGAAGCATTTTCTACTACCCTAATTCTGGACTTAGTCCTGTAAATCATTACTTACATAAGCAGTTTGCACTTACAACAAACACAAAGTGCTTGGAAGATGTTTATGCTGTTCTTTAAAAATGTGTTTATTAATAGACTGAAACAAAGCAGTAATTATAACACTGAATTTTGAAAAAGAGATGGATACACATTACATCCAAGTACTGTGGCAGTCTCCTTCTTCCCTTAAGGTGAACACCACAGATGCTGAAAACATTTGAATTAAAATAAAAGTTTATCATTTGGGCACATACATACTTTTTAAACTGAGGATCAACCTGGCAAATACCAACATGCAAGTTGCACCCATGTTCAACATTAAGCACACTGTATTTTACTTTTGAGATTAGAAGCTATTTTTAATCTTAACTGCTGGGCCTTTATTGTTATTTTGAAACGTGTCTAGATATCTGTAAATATTTACACACAGAAATATTTTACAGTTTGTATCGTGAAGGATCACTTTAAAAACAGTGCACTTGCAGAAAAAAATATTAATATGAAAATATCTCATTACACTGCTAGTCATATAACATTTATGTTATACATTAAACACAAATTATGATACATTCTTGTTCAGAAAAGCTTTCAACCTCTGATAGTATTATTTGATGGTTTACACATGCAAAAACGGAAGAAAACTATTTTATTATCCTCCACTAGAGGGAGAGAGAGCATCTTTTGTTGCTAGGCAGATTCTGAAAACAATTTAATTCTACATCATTTAAAGCCATAACGTCGAATTTGGAGGGGAAAAAAAAAGACAATTTAGTCCATTATGTTACCAAATACGAAATCATTTCTAAAATATTAAAGCCCCAAAATCTAAAATTTCATTGCTGCTAGGTTACTTTCTGCGATCATTAGGACTGCATGATGAACACAGATAATTTAATTTCATATGAACGGTCAACCACGGGTCAATTATTTTTTTTTTTTACTTCTGTTTACCATCAACACCATGTTGATTTCTTTAGACATGGATGTTAACATATTGATAAAAAAATGTAAAATAAATAGCAAAAGTAACAGAAATGGTAATATTGAAAAACAGTTACTAATTTGACAATGAAACAAAATGACCTATATTGTACTTTCCTTTCTGTACTGAATGGGGACCATTCTTACACGTACTGTGTTGGTTTTGCTGCTTGCTTAGAAATCAGAGCATGAATGCAGGCCTTCCACCCAACAGGTGGATAGCGACCTGCATGCCCCACATGGCACGTGGGAACAGCTCCAGCTCACAAAAGCATGAGACACTGGCTCTAGCTTTAGAGACTGCTGAACAAGACCAAGTTTCTGATGCATGTAATGTCTTTTGGAAAGCGGGCGCAGGATGCCCAGTGCCTGTGGGACTACCATGGACGGCATGTAATCAAAGGTTGATATGTTGACTTAGAGCTCACTGGAGAAATGTACTGCAGAAAGGGTAAGAAGAAATGTTCTGGGAGGACTTCATATGTAGATTGGCATAGCGATAATGTAACACTGCAAGTTTAGTTGACTTTGAAGAGTTGCAAATATTTTCTTATATACTGAGATATGGACAAACTAAGCACAAGGCAACAATTGTTTAGTTTGTGCTCATATTGATTTCAAAGTGTCCTGGTTTGGCCTAAACCAGGCCGATTTTCCTTTCAGTGATTTTTACTTTCAGCTAAGTCTCCTCTAAGTAACTGCACTTTCTGAAACTAACTGCATGTTTGCAGACAGTGTCTGCTTCCAGGACTGATAACGCTCAAAGTTTGTAGTTATCACTGAGGCACCGGTAGGGATGTTGTGCAGTAAGGCTCTTGCTGTACTTATTCTTAGAGAAACCAAGGTCACTGCTGAATTCCTCACTGCTTACAAGTGAAGAGCCGAAGGGGGGTCGCAGCTGCAGGGGGGAGCAGACAGGGCAGGTGACCCAAAATTGACCAACGAGGGTATTCCATCCCACACACGTCATTCTCGGTATAAAGGGGGGGATCACGAGGGGCTCGCTCTCTTTCTGCTATGGCCGGTGTCCAAGGAGGACTCCGTCTGTTTTCCTGCTGCCCCCGATCCCGATCCGTGCATCCCTGAATCCAGCTCTCGACCGTTGCTAGGCCCAGCCTGGGCCTTCCCGGAGCCTGCCCTGCAGTGCCGGTGGTGACGTGGCTGACTTCAGGGGAGCTCAATCTTGGTTTTGTATATATATATTTGTATATATTTGATTATTTCTATTATTATTATTATACTCTTTTTCATTATTATAGTTTATTAAAACTGTTTTAACTTTCCAACCCGGAAGTCTCTCTCCCTTTTCCCTTTCCCTTTCCCTTTGGGGGGAGGGGGGGAATAACAGAGGGCATCTGCCACAGGTTTAATAGCTGGCCCAGCTTTAAAACCGTGACACAAAGGAAGCCCTCTGTTTACTGCTCAAGAATGAAAACTGAACAAGGAAACATGACCCAGGCCTTAATATAAATGTTTGAATTTAATTTTGAAGTTTAGAAAATGCTAACAAATAAAAGAAGCATGAAATATATTTCTATTCTGCACTCCTGTTTGTATTTATTTAAATTTTCTAAAGATCTTGAGGCAGTTTAATAAAGATTGAAAAATGATGGTCTGAGGATTACATTCTTTTTCCCTACCTCTGTTTAGGGAACACTGTGGCTGTTGAAAATACGAGTGCTACATAGACAAAGATTAAAAAAACCCCAACAAAACAAGCAAGTGACATCAGAACAGTTACTGAGAAGCACGGAATGACTCTATCTTGGACACGTAATGTCAGCTTCTGTACCAATAGTTCTGTCTGAACTCTCACAGTGATCCCTTTTACAGGATCTCTGAGTTTTGTTGGCCTAATGCAGATCTGTCACACTCTGGCCCTCCAAAACAGCCCATGCAGCTTTGGAGAGTGCAACAGCAGCAAAGTCCAGGAACAGAGAGAACACCCTGGCAGCTTCTCACAACCTGAGAGTATCTGGTTCAAGTACTGATGCAGACGACCTAATGGGATTTGACCCACTAATTGCACAATGCAATTTATCTGTGAACTGAGTTAGTTACCTACTGTAACTTGGCTAAAATATTTACAGCTCTCGTGCCAGTGGAGGACAATGTGTGTCTGTCTCTAACCATTGTTTACTTGCTCTGTTCTCACGAATCACAATATTATTGCAGTTCTTGTGTTTGAAAAATAACTTTTCTGAAAATATATTACTTTGGGATTTTATACACATCAAGTTATTAAAATTTTGATGTTAGTATTTCATAAAAGCTATGATATTTCAGGAAAAAGGCATACTTTGGCAGTGGTACTACAGAGAATAAAAGAGAACACAAAAGAAAATCACACAGTTCAAATACATCTCAGAAGAACTCAAAGTTTACAAGCACAAGTACTGTTTTATATAATATTTTCAAAATGTTTACAGATCAGGAGATTCTTTTGACTTAAGAGTCTGTCAAGATAAGCATAAAGCAAATTACAGAACAAAGCTAGCAATATATTTAAAAAACTATGCTTAATCTGCAATAAACCCAAATTTATTGGTTTGGACAAGACATATGCAATACAATTACTTCATACCCACTGGAGTAAAGTATTTCAAGAGTGAAAATTTAGAAAGCTACTGCACACAGATTAATACTGTGATTTGAATGCCACAGACTGAAGAACTAAACCCTGGTACCACTGAAATAAATACTTTAATTTATATTAACTAGTCAAGTGCTAATTTGCCCTTACTGGAATTTGCAGTTAATTTGCTATGTTTGCAACAGGTGCAACCCATGACCAAGTCATACAGTTCTCACTGAATGCTCTGAGATTTCTTACATGCACAGGTTTGACCCAGAGGAGGAAGTGACTGCAGCGCAACTGTGAGCCATAGTGGAGGGCCCCTGAGTTCTTTCTCCTAGTACGGTACTTCTGATGTTTAACCAGCTGCAACCACACCCTTCTGCTCACACGTTTTAAACCAGAAAAGCGAGATATCAGCATGTGCAAAACATGTTAGTGTTACAATAGCACTTACAACTAATAGGATTGTTTTGATAAGATAGTTTATTTTATCTTCTCAATAAGCAACTTGGATTGCTAATGTACAAGGCTGAAATTAAGTAACACTGCAAAAAAGGACTGTTTTATCACATCTTCCTTTGTTTTGTGAGCAAGTGCCATTTCTCCTGTGCTGTGACTTTCTGAAGCAGGGAAATAACTATAAGGAGTCGCAGAACATCCATTTTCCCATTGGTTTCTTCCTCTACAACCTGGAAGCCCAGGTTTGCTGCTGCTGTCGCCCCTGAAGGACTTAAAAGTATGTGGGTGGCAGCAGTTCAGTTCAGAAGCAGAAGCCACTATAAATACTCCTACCCATCCAACATTCCCTGCCAGCTGTCCAGGTTTCTTCTCCAGCCCAGTGTCCTTTTCCCACTCACTTTCCATCTTCATTCTTGCTGCACTTCCCTTTCCTGTGGCAGGAAGAACCTGGCCCCAACTCCTCATGTGTGGAATAGCAATATTCAGTTTTGCTGGGGGAATCTCTAATGTGAATCTTGACAAGGCACTGATGAAATAGCCACGCCACTCTGAGGCAAGATTGTTAACCTCTTCAGCATCCCCATCTGCTGAGGACCATCCTTTTGTCCTTTTATTAAGACATTCCAGGAAACTTCCACATCTCTCACAGGATACACATAATAGTTTTTTGGACATGGTGTCCCTGAAGGATCACAGAAAATTGGACAGGATCTCCTGATCCCTCCCATATCTATAGCTGCTATAATGCATCAGCTCTTGGAGAAAGAAGAAAGAGAAAATATACGTAGTTATTGTCCAAATGGAAACCTCCATGCCAGCAATGATAAAAATGTTGGTTTTTCTTCCACTTTTGAATTCCATTCCCATGGTCCATCCTCAGTCTTGGGTGAACTTGAAGATAGCAAGTTAGTTCATTCTTTCCCATTTGGGTAAGACTCTGCAGCTGTCATGGAGGAGGCAGGGGACTTGCTGAAAATGTTCATACTTGCACAGGGTATTCTTTGAGGATGTTGGTTTGTGGTAAATCCACAAAAGATACCAAGGATTCTCTTCAGAAGGGCAGTGGGAAAAACAAGAATATATACATTACTTTTGTTTGGCAGTCTGGAGTTGCCAAAATTAAGAGGAACCACAAGCTTTTAGGGTGTCATAAGCAAGCTGTACTACTGTGCGATCTCTATGTCAAATTAAAATACTAAGTTTTGCTTGTTTTCCTTTTTTTCCTTTTTAACCCAGGACCAACGTAACATGCCCTTCCAAATATACAGAATTCTTCAGTAACCCGAAGAGGTTACTGAAAGAAAGAGGAGGCAAAATATTGAAATACCATAAATTATAACTGTGTAGCAAGAATTGACCAGGTTATTTGGTGATACTTTGCACTGGTTAAAAGTTCGGGGATTGAAAAAGCTGGTAGCAGGATCCTTTTTCTGTTCTGTTTCTTGATGCTGCAGAAACCAAGCTGTTATTTCAAACCTTTATTTCCTTATCAATCACTGCAGCACTACCATTTCATGGGAAGTAGGGTGGTGACTTAATGAGAGCTTTAGGGAAGAGACTAATCGGCACTGCAGCAATAGTAGAGGAAAAATGCTGGGAAGCTAAATCAGCACTTTGTATTTTCATCAATACACATTTTCAGAGGGCTGAACAGTCTGTAAGCTCTCCAGCACCGCTGCCATTTTGAGCAATGGGGATTAAGCAAGTGGTTAAAGACCAAGGTGAGGAAAAAGCTGAGGATTATCGTCTGGATGAATGAACTGCTAGCTAGGTTGAAACTGGATGGATTGCTGGACTTGAAGGGTAGTCATCAATGGACTGATGTTTAGTTGGTGGCCAGTGCAAGCAGAACACTCCGGGGTCAACAGCGGGGCCAGTATCATTCATTACCTTCATTGTAACTTGAATGATGATACAGGATGCACCTGCAGCAGATTTTCAGACAATACTAATTTAGAAGGGGTAGTTCTCAAACCAAACAGTGGAGCTTCAGTTGAGAGGACTTTGAGAAACTTAAAAACTGGGTCAACAGAAACCTCATGAAGTTTAACAAGGAGTGCAAAGTTGTGCACATGGGGTTGAATAGTGCCAGGCACCAGCGCAGGCTGCCTGAGCAGTAGCCCAGCTGAAAAGCATGTGGCTGTCACAGTGGACACCAAGTTGAATATGAGCCAACTTTGTGAATAAAGTGAACCATAGACTGAGCTACATTAGGAAAGGAGCATGGACAGCGGATGAATAGAAATTATTATTATCCCTCCTTATTCAGTGCTAGTGAGTCCACACCTGGGATAATACATCCTGTTTTGGGTTCCCCAGTTCAAGAAGGATGTCAAGAAATAGAAGAGGGGCATGCAGAGGACTGATGAGATGGTAAGTGGCCTACAGCGTATGACTTGTGAAGAGATGTTGAAGAAGTTGGGCTTGGTTAGCCAGGCAAAGAGGAAAGTAAGGTAAGATCTGGTAACAATCTACAACTACCTGAACGGGAGTGGCAAAGATCACTGAGCTGAACTCTTCTCAGTAGTAGCAAATAGTAAAACAAGGAGCAAAGGCCACAAACTGTCACTGGAGTTGTGCCTGGATGCATGTGATTGTGCATGGGTGGTGCTGCACAGGAACGTACTGCCCAGAAAGGCTGTGGAGTTTCTATCCTTGAAGGATTTCAAGGGCAGGTTAGGCAAAGCCGTGGCTGACCTATAATACCACAGGTCACAATTCTGCTTCCAGTGGAAGGCTGGACTGGGTGGACCCCATAGATCCCTTCTAACCACCACTTCTATGACTGCAAATCTCTAAGCCACCACAGTGGCCCTCAAACAGTAAAGAAAATTGCGTTACCAATTCCTCCTACTCCTGCCTTCCTCTCTCTCTCCCTCCCTCTATTCCTCTCTCCCTTTAAGTTATTTTATGACATATAATTACCATCATGTTTAAGGGAGTAGTAAAAAGTCCTTCCCTTTCAGTTGAGGTTACTCTGCTTGCTATCCAACCATTTTATACAGTTACGATTTCTAAGGCACCAGGGTCTGTCAGACTTCATTTACATCTTATTTTACTGGATCAGTCATCTTATGCATCTTTGCTAAAAACTGCAAACTTTTCCTGATACCATAGAATTGTTCTTCGCATTCTTACAAAACAGACTTTTTCCCTTACTGAACATCATTTGTACCCTTGCTGCTAGACCTGCACAATTTAATGGTTACAATTCAAATACATCCATACATACTCATCTTCCCAAAAGACAACATAAATCCAAGCTTTTAGCCCAGAACCACAATGACCTATGAACCAGAAATGCTGAAGCAGTATGACACAGCTAAGTGAATCCTCCATCCGATCAAAGTGTAAAAACAGAATCTCTCTTAGCACAAAGATTTAAGCATGCAGATGGCATCTCAAGTAATAGAGGGAACATGGGTTAAGAGCCAGTCAAACAAATATATTTTTAATATTTTGTGACTAGTCATCCCACAACCCCAGTAAATCTGTTTCTGTGGTAGGTTTAATGAATTATGGTAGCATGTTAGATGATTCACAAATCAAAATGTATGTGTCTGAAACTTGGGTAATAACACTAGCCAATAAGGAGCAAATTTCAAGTGTCAAGTCCCTCGCATTAAGCCTTTTAAGAAACCAGACTCCAGCCAAAAAGCTAGTGCCACAGTTACAATCTGGGGTACGAATGCCCATACACTCTTGGACAAGGTATTGCAAAACACAGAGCAATTGGGAACATGTGTACTTCAGCATGACACCCATTTGCAGTGAAATACCATAATCTTTTAAAATGGGAAATCTAGTTTTTGTTTACGAAGGAGAAGTAAACGAACCCAATCACAAGTCTGTGACACTAATCTAAACATTTCTTGTGGAAAACGATTATCTTTTTAAGACTACAGTGCAAAGCAGTGTAAGATTTACAAAAAGACTGAAGTCATAGCAATAGCCCATAGCCTGCCACACACTTGAACCAAAACCAGGTAAAGATGTTTCATATGATATATTTGATGGACTAGATATATAATGGAACAGAACATTAAACTTTAATGAAAAAAGTAGATGAGATTTGCATGAGTAAATGGCACATACGCCAAAGAGTATGGTCAAATAAAAACATAGAAAAATACATTAAAAGCCTCAAACACTTATTTTTAACCCCCCCCCCACCCAATTATCTTTTAACAGATTCTGAACCACTGTGTTATGCACATAAGCAGCATGTACAACAACATGAAAACATTCGTGTTGGTCTCTCATTTTATCTTCTCTCAAACTACGTGTTCTTGAAAAGCTGTTCCTTATGCTACTCACTGCACTGCTGTAGGGCACCAAGACTCTCTGATGATTAAAGTCTTGTACAGTGGCATACAATCACTTTGGCCTGGGTAAAGTCACTGCAAATAGTCAAAGCAATGTATTGCAGAACATATACCTCATTCATGTCAGATTATTCAGAAAGATACCACAGAGGTCTGGATACTGCTTTGAAAATGTAAGAGTACATTTCTGCAACTCTTCTCCTAAGGGAGGAATATTTCTGAAGCTTATTTATTGCACAAATAAGGTACTATACAATGAAGCTTTCAAGCTTCATTCTTAGGGTGGTTTGGCTACACAAATTCAACCAGCCTCTCTGAAGTAAACATAATCCAACAGCCATTAAGATCTTGATACTGGCTGCTTTTATTGGATTATATCCTCTCTCAGATGTAAATTTCCGGCGATAACCTGTGCAGCAATAAACTTCATTCAGCCACAAGAGTGTGCATGTGAGAGGATTGCAAATCTCCTCCGCCAAACCAGAATTAGCCGGTATCGCAGGAATGAAAGAGCGTGGAGATTTGAAATTGCAGGGAATGGAGACACGGCGGTGCAGAAGACGAGCTGCCTGGGGGGCAAGAGGCCCGAGGCCGGTGCCGGACTTCTACAGAGAATAAACCCCGGGGCGGCGAGCAGGGGCGAGGCTGGGCTGGCGCGGGCGGCGGAGCGGAGCCGGGCGCAGGTGGGCACCGGAGCCTGCGGCAGCTCTCGGGGCGCGGAGCAGCACCGCGGGTTCGGCTGACAGCGGGGCTCGGGCGCCGTGGCGGGCTGCGGCGGCGGCGCTGGCGGGACCCGGCGCGGTGAGTACCGCCGGAGGAGGCGGGAGCCGCCGCACGGCACCGGCACCGGCGCGGCACGGAAACGCGCAGCACCGCGCCGCCTGCGGCAGAGGCGGGCCGCCCCGGCGCCGCGCAGCGCGGCCGCGGGGCCGGGACGCGGGGCTGGCGGGGGGCGGCGGCGGCCCCGCCGTGCCGCCGCCGCAGCGGGGTAACTAGCGGTCATCCTTTGTGCTCCGGCGGGCGGGCGGCGCCTGCAGCCGCCCCGTCCTCCCAACGCCGCCCGGCCCCCCGCGCCGCAGCCCCGCGGGCAGGGGAGACGGCTGCGCCCGAGCCCGCGCCCCCGCCCTGCGCCGCCGGCTCCGCGACGGGCGCTGCCCTCGCGGCAGCCCTCCGCCTCTGAGTGGGGTTTTGCATCGATGAGCTTAGCTTGGATGCTGGGGAGTGCGTAACAAGTGGGGCTCCCCAGTTTATTATCTAGGGGGGAAGATGTACATCGCCCGCCTGCGGGCTGCTCCCGTAACTGATGCAAGCTGCCCATTCCTTGGCAGCAAGGGGAGACAAATGTCTGCTATCTGAGCCTGTTCCTGCCGTCCCCGGGGACGTGGGGACCACTCGTGGGTCACACTGAGGCGGAACAGCACCGAGGGGTCTCCCAGAGAGGTCTTCTGAGCAGGGCCTGGGAAACGGCCCTCAGGGGCAGAAGGGCAGAAAGCTGAGTCTGGAAATTGGAACTGCCACTGACTTCACGCCAGCTTGTGACCCTGGCAATTAGGTTGGCGTTGTAAGCATTTAATTGCCCTGATTTTCTCTTCCGTGCTGGGCATGCACAGTTACGCAACATGGCTCTGATCTGCAGAAGTCGCTAGTATCCTCCAGTGAAGTCTTCGACAACTGGAGCGCTTGACATATTAGCAAGTTGAAGTTAGACTGCCAAAACTTATGATACCCAAAATAAACTATGTTTTTAACGATGTTTTTTTCTGTATGTCTTCAAAAGACAAATAATTATGTGTGGCATGTCTACTGGGAATACTGTGAAGCAAAACTTGTTACTATTTATAATGCGTTTATGGATTATCCATTGAAAGTGCCTTTAAAGTACAAGTTTATTCTATACTTTTTAACACTGAGGCAATCAGGTACTGGAAGAGGTTACCCAAGTATGTGTAAATGATTCATCATATGGACTTCTTATATCAAGATGAGATGTTTTTCGATGATCCAGTTCAACGACAAGCTAGAGAGCCACAGCTCCACTGATGGTACAGGGAACTTAGGTGTTTTGCTGCTAAGTTTGGTCTTCTTACAGCACCTGCATTTGTCCCTAAAATAGCTCATGAGTCAGATTTTCAAAAAAAGCTCAGCATCTTTGTGGGCACTAACGTTTGGGCCAGTTTTCTAAGAGCTCTGCATACTGTATGTGTGTGCAATATAAAAAGCTTTTGTAAAAAAAAAACTAGTTCTTCTCCAGCTGATCAAACAACAATCCAGATTCTCCTGCCTTTAAATGCAATCCCACGTGAGGGGCTGTATTCAAACACTGTTACTGTGGGTGGGTCTTCACTACCGTGCTCACTGGGGAAACGTGGCTGGCTTTGCAAATCAGCTGCTGTCATTTTTGTTGCAGTTTCTCTAGGATTTCACAATTGCGAAGAGCCCCTTGGGCTTCTCTGCCTTCCGTGATACTGTGTTCTTGGCAGTGCTGTGGTGTGGGAAGAAGGCTGAGGGCAGGTAAGTGCATTTCTCCTGGGTGCGATAGACTGCAGGGCGATGAGTCAGTAGTGGCGAGAGCATCCAGACATCCAGTCCTTGCTTTATCCAGAGCCTGAGAGTTTGTGCAGTTGTTGGAAATGACCTTCCCTGCTTTTGAGCATATGCACTCTGAACTTGTGACATTAGTGGAAAGTTAGTAGTATGAAAGTAATAATAAGCAAGAATCCAGTTCAAAAGGAAAATACATGCATTTTCTGAAGATTTCTGGGGGTTAATGCAAGCACAAAATCACTTGCATCTACTCAATCTAAGCCTCTTCTGTCAGTAAGATTGCAGAGATGAGTGTCATATCTTTGCATCTCAATGTCAATTATTTTTGCTTTAAATTATTTAAAATATATAAAGGATGCATCTATTTCCTGTCCAAAGAAGATTTTTGTATCCAGTATCAGTATTCAGGTGCACACAAAACCAGTCAAAAGCATGAAAGAGAAAGGTGAGGCTCCACATGTAATCCTGACTCTGAATCTTCAGTTACATAATTTTGTATTCCATTATCTAAGATGTACTGTAATATCCATCATACATTTTCATTAATCTTATACAGAGCATGTTTAACAGCTTGCAATTTTCCTTCATTCTGCTACTTCTCATTATTTCCCATTAGCATGATTGTTCACAATCTTTATTACCTTTATGCAGTTAGTATTTCTCTCATGTGAGTGGGCTGAATCCTCCATAAGTAGTCATATAAACTGTAGCAATGGGAGATCTAGCTCCAAGTACATTAACAGGAAAGAGCTGAGATGTCATCTTTAAGACCTACCCTTTGTAGAGGAAGGATGAAGTATAATTTGAGCTAAGGCTGTCCCAGGCAGTCCTCTTATATTAAAAAAAAAGTCTCCACCACTGCATGGCTCTGACTTGTTCCCCTGCTACCCTTCCTGCCTCAAACACCCTGCAGGACCTCTAGAAAGACCTCTAAGCATAATCCCCCTTCTCGCTGCCTCTTGGCTTGGAAAGAAAAAGCCAGTTTCAGTATGTGTTTCCACTGGCACTCAGGTGTGGACTTGTCAATTGGTCCCAGCTTATCTGCTTATGCGGAAAGTGTTAAATGTGCACAGTTCTTGTTCTTCCTCACTGTGACACCAATACCTTCCATGGCCAAGTTAGGGCTAGTGACAACTTAGTCTGTAAAGAGTATCCATCTATGAAAAGTTTGATACCAGGAGTACAATGTATTTTAGCTCCAATTCACTGTATGAGGCAAATCAGTGTGCTCTTGGAGGAACTTAAGTGTTCAAGCTGCCCTTAGTTACACATAATTACCTGTACTGCAAGTAAGGGGTATGTGGTGCTTAACTACAAAGGTAACTTACCCAGCAGCTAGTCCAGAGAGGTTACATGTATCGGCAGGTTTTCACTCTTGTCTGTGAAAGAAATGGTAGCTTTGACCAGTCGGCTCTAACTCCCATCTACGTGTTAGTACGAAATACCTCAGGGCCTTCTCTGCATGTTTATCTAGCAATAAGAAAAAAGTGAAATAATTTGGAAACAACGTAACTTGAGGAGCAAAATATACTCATGTATTTAAAGACAACAGCCCAAATTTTCAGTTAGTACAGAATCCTAGTTACTCCATTCAGCAGTGAGGAGTTTTCAGCAGTGAGGAGCTAGCCCTGAGGCACACCTTTGGAGGGCTCACAGAATACCTAAGGAGCTTTTTTAAACATTTTTTGATAACTTTCTTCTCTTTTTTGACTCTTGTGAAGCTGATGGCTCTTTTTATTTCTCCAGAGAAGAAGACAAAAAATTACCATCTCTGGTAATTTGTATCATTACATTTCTAGTCTCCATGGAAACCTACATGGTGCTCCACAGTTGGGAAACATTTCAGTATGTTGCAGCAGAAATCAGATGGAGGGAAGACTGGGTTCTGCACCTTGCCTGTTAATCAATTAAAAATGGTTTTGAAATAATTTTCACCTTGTGTTGCAATCTTCACTTAGAGTAACAATGGAAGAAATCAAAGTAACCAAATTAAGCTATTACGGCCTGATCCTACGTACACCTATGCACATAACTGTGCCACTCAGTTTGATTCTGATAGACACTGACATTAATTTGTAAGAATTCTTTGGTTTTAGTAGGATTATATGGATTAATACTATGGAAACTGAAACCATGATAGCAAACTGTGTCAAGTTGACTCTAATAAAAATCTTGCCAGAGAGGTAGTAACAATCCCCTTGTTGTAATTTATGTAAGCAAAGCATTTTGAAAATCAAGAACCTTAAATCTTTATCTTTCTCTGTCTTCACTCTTTTTCTTCCACGACTAAGGAAGAAACACATCTCAAAACCGGTTTCCTCTGAAAAGACAGAGTTAACTTCATCTACCTGCGTCTTCAGGATTTCCTTTTTTATTCCAAGCTTTATCAACTTGAACACAAAGGCACATAATCTTACTGGGACAGCAGAAGGTGATACAGAGAAGGAACATACAGAGACCAGTCTTTTCTTGTGACCGCAGCCAGCCCATGAAGAGTGAGTGCTCTCAGCTGCCTACGAGTAAGTGAAGTATCTAGTAATGGAAATAATGCAGCCTACTGTCAACCTGTAAGTACTTCTGCATAGACAGCCATGATAATAAGGTACACAAAGAAATACATTAATTAGAGAATTTTCTAAGCATTTTACAGTTGAACAATTAAAACCCAGTATTCACTTTACAACTGCACTAAACCACAATGGTTAAATACACTAACGATTTATGCTATTCACTGTAACCAAACTACAAAATCTGATCATTTTGTATGTATTTCCAAGGTATTTACTGCTTTTGTTTCAGAATACCGTAGAGAAAATGTATGCTAGTCGAGAGGATATTGGATATGATTTTGGAGATGACTCAAAAGTTGGAAGTAAGCCAATTAAACCTAATCCAAACATCGATGGAGGATGGGCTTGGATGATTGTACTTTCCTCTTTCCTTGTGCACATACTTATCATGGGGTCCCAAATGGCCCTTGGAATACTCAACATGGAATGGCTTGAAGAGTTTAATCAAAGTCGTGGCTTAACAGCGTGGGTTAGCTCCCTCAGCATGGGCATTACACTTATTGTAGGTATGTTCCAGCATAACTTATTTCAAAACTATATAGATTTTTAGAATATGTTTGCCACTCATCCCTCAAGTATTTTCTTACAGTTTTCCATTTTATTAGCAGAGCTGCCCAAGTTCTCCTGAGTTGCCTTTTTAAAGTCACCAGGACAAATTTTACAACTTAGAGGGAGAAAGGGAACAACAGGGAAGATGATAGAGAAGACAATTACTCCAGGAGACAGCATGAGCAGGAAAGGATGCCTGTGACTTCAAGGTCTCACTAGAATTAAGAAAACAGATGACCTGTGAAGCTTGTGGTCCTCTCTGTACTCTGTCTGGGAGGAGAAAATGTTGAATTTGGACAGTTTATATTTCAGTTTGGCAGCTGAACTAAAATTTGTTTTTTAAATTGTGGTTGGATCAACCCAAAATAATATCTGGAGGGATATGTTTGTGTATATATGTTTATACACACCTCCGTCCCCCTAAATTAAGATTGAAAAAATTCTGTTTAGGTCTGCCTAAAATATTCCACTGAAAACAAAATAAAATGTTTACTTCCTAGTTACTTGTGAAAAAGGCCTGCACTCACACAGCATTAGTATTGGGAACAACGGTTTCCGTTTCTTCCTCTGTTTAAACTGTCCCTTCTTCATGGGGCAACTTTGATTTTCAGTCCTGTGGGTATTTGCTGTGTATTTGGTTGGTTGGTTGAATTTTTCTTTCCATGATGTTAAACAGCAATAGGGAAAACAAACTGAATTGCCTGAGTAGCCTGATGTTTAACATTTTGTTTACAACTTTAAAGAATCTTCATGTGAAAAATGATTAAAGATTGTAGAGAATTAAATAAATAATTTAATATTTTTTCATGTGTTTTAACAGGTCCTTTTATTGGTTTATTCATCAGCATGTGTGGGTGCCGCAAGACAGCTATAATTGGAGGGATATTGAATGCCCTAGGTTGGATACTGAGTGCCTACGCCTCAGATGTGCACTACCTCTTCCTTACGTTTGGAGTGACAGCTGGTAAGAGCTGTGCTAATGTTTGAAAGTTCTTTCAATTATTTTTGATTCCTTTGAAGGTTTTCTGGGTGAGTAAAGAGGGAAGTTAGATTGTAAAGTTATTCCAGCTTTTCTTTGTCACTCTTTTCAGCCTGTTATCTTTTCAGAAAACTTACATATTTACTCAGTGGATTGGGCCCAATGACTTTTGTTGTCATTTAAATCTGCCATGTGAAGATAGTATTTTTATCAGTTTCTTTCAAGTGAATATACTAGAGGACATTTTTAATTACAAGAATTAATGTAACCCAAACTCTAACAAGTGGAATTTAAAGATCTTAAACCACTGTTGAATTGTATATCTAGCTAACTCCTCTCTTTGTCACAGGAAGAAACAGCAGATGTTTTCTACAGGAGTTGCTCCACATTAATAAAGTACCAGATTATGATAACTATGTACTGCTTCAAAACCCATTTTAAAGGGTGTTGTGGGTTACTGCTGGTAGGCAGCTAAGCCTCACACAGCTGCTCGCTCACTCTCCCGCAGTGGGATCGGGAGAGAATCAGAAGGGTAAAAGTGAGATAAAGACAGTTTAATAGGTAAAACAAAAGCTGCATGCACAAGCAAAGCAAGATAAGGAATTCCCTCACTACTTCCCATGGGCAGACAGATGTTTAGCCATTTCCAGGAAAGCAGGGCTTCATCATGTGTAATGGTTACTTGTGTAGACAAACGCCACAACTCCGAATGTCCCCCCCTTCCTCCTTCTTTCCCCCAGTTCTATTGCTGAGCACGGCATCATATGGTATGGATGTCCCTTCGGTCAGTTGGGGTCAGCTGTCCCATGGTGCCCCCTCCCAGCCGCTTGTGCACCCCCAGCCCACTCATTGGTGGGGCCACGTGAGAAACAGAAAAGGCTTTGATGCTGTGTAAGCTCTGACCAGCAACAGCTAAAACATCCCGGTGTTATCAACAGTGTTTGGGTCACAAATCCAAATCATAGCCCCATACTAGCTACTGTGAAGAAAATTAACTCTATCCCAGCCTGAATTAGGACAATGCATGTGGCCCTATTTCATACGTAGTTTCTAATAAAGGATATTCAGATTACATCAACAACCACTAATAAATAGCAACTAATTTTGCTACGTTTTTACAATGAAAATCACTGAAAGAAATAATATTTTATCATTTTTATTGGAATTAGCCTCTAGAAAACCTTTTGACATTAAGAGCCCAATCAAAATATGAAAAGGGACGTGTGTTTAGGCATCTTTCTTGAAAACCAACAGATCCTTAGTGCCTGAATGCTCAGTTTCTAGCAGAATGTGGCTTCTTGTGAAAAAATTTAGTTACTTTAAGAAAGTTACTTAGAAGAACCCAGTATTATCTTCTTAAAAGCACTACTCCATTTTATTCACTGTTCATATCTAGAAAGAGATACTGTTAATTAATAGATATGAAATAAAAATGTTAAAGTGATCCAAGTAAGAAATACAAAATGTGGCCTTTAATTTATCTGAGCAACACTGAGCAATTCAAGGGGCTTTGAAATACTGTTCACTCCACAGATAACATGGTCAGTTATGTTTGCAAATGAAGCACGGTACGTATGTCATATGAGACAAACAGAAGTGTTATGAAAAAAAGAATCGTTTGCAAAAATAATAATAGCTTCAGTACCATCCATTCCCTCAAACAACCCTTTCACAGAATTTCACAGAAATCTGTAGAATTTCTGTACATAATTTTTATCTAGCTCTCTGGATTGAAACTAGCAAGGATCACTGTGATGACTGTATACCACCATACTGTAGATTTCAGTAATGTTGTAAATTCCTGGACAAAGAACAATAATTACAGGGAGGGTTCTACCCTTTTCAGAATTTCTGTTTCCATATACATTGAATATAATCAAGCAGACAGGAATCTACACACTCTTTCTCTCAGGCTTTGCTGCTTTTCAGAAAGAGCATGCACAAAATACCAGACAGAAAGGCAGATATTATACAGAGAAGTTAAAGAGGGGTGAAAATCATATTTTCAGAAAAAATCTGAGGCAAATTTTTGCATGAGGTGGAGAAGTGAGATGCTGTTGCAGAAGTAATTCTGGCCAGAAAACCAGTGTAGAGATGCCCAAGATGTTTCTTCCAGCTCCATGAGATCTCCATTCACCACCGCCTCACTCGCCATCCCCTCACTCACCATCCCCTCATGCACCATCCCCTCACTCACCGTCCCTCACTCACCATCCTTCACTCACCATCCCTTCACTCGCCATCCTCTCACTCACCATCCTCTCACTCACCATCCCCTCACTCGCCATCCCCTCACTTGCCATCCCCTCACTCACCATCCCCTCACTCACCATCCCCTCACTCACCATCTCCTCACTCACCGTCCCTGCACTCATGATCTCCTCACACACCCATCGCCTCAGTCCCCATCCACTCACTCCCGTCCCCTTGCTCACGGCCACCTCCCTCACCGCCACCTCAGGTGGCCATGTTCTCATGGCCGTTAGATGTAAGACTGCTGTTCACTTATGGTGGCCGCCTCCTGCTGCGGTCACTTCTGGGCCTCCATGCAGTGCTCGCAGGCTTACTCATGGCTCCTGTTCCCCCCGTTGGTGACCCGCTGTGCCAGATGCCCTCACACAGTACGTCCCTGTGACCCCAGCCTTGCCCCCCCGCTGCAGCCACCCTGCCACCTCAGCTCCCATCCCAGAGCGCTGCTCACTCAGCGCGGTTCCCTTCCCCCAGCTCCTCGCAGCCTTGCCCCTCACCTCCTGGTTGACGGCTTCGTCCCGGCTCCACAGGCTGTCCTCCCTGCCACGGCAGTGGGGGGTCAGAGGAGCCTTCTCCCCCCTCACCCGTCCCGGAGTGGGCTGGGGGGCAAAGTGCCCCCTGAGGCCCCACACGGCGACGGGGAGAGCAGAGCCAGCCCTGCCGCTGCTGTCACGGGAAGGGTGACAAATCTGTGAGGAAAAGGAGCGGAGAGGCCTGCGGCCCTGTCTTCACCTGTGAAGGCGGCCTGCCTTTGCATGTAATTAGACTGTGTTTAGCTATGTACCCACGGAATGAAAAGGTAACACAAAGCAATTAAAAAAAAGTCTGATTTCTCAGGATGCACAGGGAAGTGCAGTAAACAACGCGAGCATGAGGCTGGGCTGTTCTTTCACAGCAGGCAAGGGCAGGCCGGTCTGACGAGGCAGGGCATCTTGTGGGGGCGGAGAGCTTTCCTTAAGAGTCTGTGGCTTCGTTTGGGGAGGGAGGCCTTGTGCACAACGAACACCTGATCATGTATTTGCATAGCAAAGAAATAAATACTTCTAACAAGCAAAACAGGTCAGCTCTGACCACAGGACACTGTCGTGATGTTGAAGTGCTTTTTTTCAGGCTTTGCTGGAATAACTGCTCTTTGTCCAATCTAGCTGTAGCTAGATCATGCTGTAGCTGCATGCAGCTATGTTATCAGCTATTTAGGACAACTTCTAAGCCCCAAACACTTTTCTAAATTACAATCACAGTGAATTTGGAAGCATCTTCTGCATATACCTCTTCCAGTCCAAATCCCCTCTGTCAGGAATTTGGTGTGAGAAAAACTGGGCAACTGTTAGCTTTAATGATGTGTTTGCACAACTCTCAACACTTTCTGCTTGAAATAGGTACCATTAATACCCTGTTTTTAAACTAAAAGGGATTCTTTACAAAATTGGAGATCTGCCTTTTAAAAACATGCCTGTGCAGCTGCTGTGTGGCCCTCCCTGGACTTTCCTGGAGTGCCCAAAGAGAAACCTGGAAGCCACCAAAGGTCCCACGATGGGGTTGACCTGCCCCCCCGCCCCATGCTGACTCCTGAAATTTATCTCATGGTCACTGTGGCTCCACAGTTAGAAAGCAAGGACAAAAACTCAGTCTGGATCTTCATTGCTGGCGAACTTGGGCACAAGCAACAAGATGTGCCCACTAAGCAATTTCTGGTCGCTGATACAACCAGATGCAAGTATTACAAATGCAGATATTTCAAAATAGGGTTTGTTTATGTTTGTCCCCATATTAAGTGTCACTGATTGATTGTGGGATGTTTGGGACTTCCAGGGCTGTCATGCTGAACTGAGGTAAAGGTCTTATCTTCCATGTGTTTCAGTTTTCCCAGAAGTTAAATAGCAGTATTGTATTCTCACTGGAATGAGTATTGCAAATTTTGGAAAATACTACAAGACAGAAATGAAAGCTGACATGAGAATTGAATATTTATTCTCGGTTTTACTACTATGCTCGCGCGAAAGTTAGGAATAAAGCTGATTTGTTTTTCATGGCTTTTTATCTTGTCAGCAAAAAGCTCAGATTGATTTTGGTTTCTATTTTCATAGGCGTTGGAAGTGGCATGGTTTATCTGCCTGCGGTGGTCATGGTAGGGCAGTATTTTCAGAAGAGAAGAGCGCTTGCACAAGGACTCAGTACCACAGGAACAGGGTTTGGAGCTTTCCTAATGACTGCCTTACTGAAGTACCTCTGCACTGAATTTGGGTGGAGGAATGCCATGTTCATCCAGGGTGCCATCTCCCTGAACCTTTGTGTCTGTGGGGCGCTTATGAGACCACTCTCTCCCAAAGACGTTGTTAGTGAAAAATATGTTGTGAGAAGTAATAGTGAAGATAATCAGGCAAAAGCTCTGTCCCATTCTGCAGAGACTATAAAATCTAACAGAGTCCTCAGTGAAGAACTGGAAAAAAAAGAAGAGACAAGAAATGAAGAAGTGCTTGACAGTGTTCAGCACATAGAAACTGGAGGTAAATCTCGAAGCGGAAGGAATATGTATGGACTGCGTGTTCTTAAGACAGTAAGCCAGCTGACGGTTACAGTCAGGAAGGGCTTTGCAATTTGGTACTCCAGCTACTTTGGAGCTGCATCACTCTTTACCAATAGAGTATTTGTGGCCTTTATAATTTGGGCTTTGTTTGCTTATAGCAGCTTTGTCATTCCCTTTATTCATCTTCCAGAAATAGTCAAGCAGTACAACTTATCGAGTCAGAACAATATATTTCCTTTGACATCCATTATAGCCATCGTTCATATTTTTGGTAAAGTGATCCTTGGAATCATCTCAGATCTCCCATGCATCAGCACGTGGAATGTCTTCCTCATGGCTAACTTTACCCTGGTCACCTGCATTCTTACTTTGCCACTAATGCAAACATACGTTAGCCTGGCTGTGGTTTGTGCTCTAATAGGATTTTCTAGCGGCTATTTTTCTTTAATGCCTGTTGTGACTGAAGATTTAGTTGGAATTAAACACCTTGCAAATGCCTATGGCATCATCATTTGTGCCAACGGAATATCTGCATTGTTTGGACCGCCCTTTGCAGGTAAAAAGTTCAAATTGCTAACCATAGTTGTTTGTATAGTAACCGTGTCACTTACTTGTTATATTATTAAGCTTTCTTATGTGACGAGCACGTGTAGTTAACAAAATTACAGCTGCTCCAGAATGGACGGTAACATCCAGCTTTACACTGTACAAATTTACAGATCACATCCGCTGAGCACCAGCTCACTGTTCACACACTACAAATTACAATCCTTGCAAATAACCCCACGTCTATTAGAATCTATCCTTTCAATAGTATGTTTCCTTAAAATATTATCATACAATTTTTTAAAATGAGAAAGGTTTAACCTATTTTTATGTGTTTTGTGTAGTATGTGCACTATACATACTCATGCCTCTATCTAGACGAAAAAATTAATAGTTTTCAGGGTAGGCAGGTGTTTCTACCATAGTATTACCCCCAAGAACTAGAAAGTGTGTTTGGGTGTCACCACTCTAAGCTGCCAATGGATGTGTTGATTTAACTAACTTAGCTTTGCCTTCCTTCAGCCAGAAATACCTCCTTTGGGCACTGCACTGCTCATAATCTCTTTGCTGCCATCCACAGCAGAAGGTAGAAGTGTGATGTATGTTATCCCTAAAGTTACTTATGTTTAAACAAACAGTCATTATAAATTTTCTTAGAGAGGGGGAAGGTACTGATTGTCAATACTATAGCCAGACTACAGCTAGTTTTTACGGAGATGCAAATCAGAAGAAAGCAGGAAGAAGCCTTGTGAGTTATGGCTGTGGCCAGCCAGGGATGGCACTTGGCTGAACGGAAGCTATTAGCAGCACAAGCAACCCAGAAAAGCGAGAACGCTCTCACCTTCTCTCCCCACCACTGAGTGAGCTGACATGATTTAGAAGAAAGCTCATTCAGTGTCTGTTACAAAGCAGCAGGGTTTTACTCTACCCTATATTCTTTCAGCACCTCTCAGTCTGTGCTGAACATATCTGTGTATTTGGTCATTAGTAACGACGCAAATAAATAGCATGCAATTAGTTAATGTAGAGAAAGCTTCTGATCTTGAGGTTCCATTGCAATGCAACCAGCATGACATGAGGGAATTTTGCTATTTTGGGTTCTCAAACTTTTCTGAAGTAACTTTAATGTATTTTTGCAAAGGAATTCAGGCTGGAATGAAAGTCACTGCAGTACTGAGATTGTATCTCTTGAAAAGTCTTTTATCGGTATGTGAGTCTGAGAAAGCTATTGGGAATGTGTTTGCTTGCATAAGGCACAGCATTTGAACTAGCCTGCAGGATCGGGCATTTTACAAAGACAGTAGTAGGGTAGAAGAACTAATTGGTTTGGGATTCCAAAAATGTCCATTTTAAAGGCAGACCTGTGATAACTTGTTTGAAAAATGTACAGTTTTAGAGAGAAGGTTGCTTGGCTTCTTAGGACGGCACATAGCTGGAGTCCCATTTTAAGACTTCCATGATACTTAAATGAGGGGATAGGTTTTACACTGGTTTTGGGGTCTGGTGAATGAACAAGAGATTTTGTTAATACATTTCCATTTGTAGCATCTAGAGGAGGGGACAATCACCACCTCTTTTTTCCAGAAACCATCTACGGAAATGTCGTGAGAGAAATGTGCAGTATTTTTCATATTTTCCCACGCGATGTACCGTGTTGTCAAGCTTTGTAACAGACATGTTTTGTCCTTATTTTGCAGGTTGGGTCTATGACATCACACATAAATACGATTTTTCTTTTTACATATCTGGCTTGCTATACATGGTAGGAATAATATTTTTACTTCTACAACCTTGTATTCAAAAGAAACAACCAAGAGAAAAATCTACGGAAGAAGCACAAGTATAGAACAAATTCCAGAAGTTTTTTTACAGAATTTTTTTGTTTTCATGTTTCTGTTGTATGACAGTATGAAGCTGTTTTTCTTATGGAACAAACCACGTTGAGCTGTACTTAAGTGAAAAGCAAATGTGCTCCAAAATGCTAATAAATTATTAGAAATATGCTTTTAAAATGAGTTAAGAACTCTTACTTTAGCTAACAAATAGAGATTAAAAGTACCCTGCTAGTCTTTTAAAACTGGAACAGTGCTAGCAGCCCATGCTTCTCTTTTAACTTTTCACCACTACCCATTGGTGAAACTCCACTGACTGCAGTGCAGTTACTCCTGATTTACACTAGTCCTACAAGAGAATTTGATCAGTATATGAATGATTTATAGAAGTCCTTCCTACGGTGTATTCTGTCTGATAAAAGATTCGTTACTCAGTATGAGAAAATGATTGTATTTCTTACCTGTCTAGTCAAGTAGTGTTGAAATGCTAGTACAATAATTCAATTAATTAAATGTATTAAAATTACTATTTCTGTGATACAAAACTGAAGAAAAGTTCTTATATTTTTCTGAAATAACTCTCTACTTCAAGGATTTTTTATTTTTTTAAAGTATCAACTGCGTAATAAAGTAGCCATCCTCAGTACATAGGCTGCATTATAAACGCTGTGACACTTAATGCACCTGAAGTAAAGCAAACATAAAAGCAAAACCAGGCAACATATGGAAAATATTATTGTTATTCACAAACTGGAAAATGTTTCCAGAAACAGTTTGAAGTTTCTGGCTGCCTTACCTAATTAGAGGTATTGTAGAACTTCGTAACATTGCCATTGACTCCTTCCATGAGACTTGTTTGTCAAGTAAAGAAACAGAGTCGGGCAAAATTGGCCCAATACAGTTTTAAAAAGAACTGGACTACAGCACACTAAATTGTGTTGCAATTAATTTAATAACAAAAACTGTTACATTATGAGCAGTCATGTTGCTCTCCTCATGTACACCATGAACTGTCTAAGACTGGTCACCTTTGAGATGTTTATTCACTAGAAAATCAGATAATGCAGAACATAGAAGAGCTAAAGACCATTGAAAGTACTCAAATAAATTTCCTTAAACAACATTAAGCGCCTGGTAATCAATGCAGAATGTTTTGTGTGGTGGTACAAGACATGCTTTTTCCAGCTTTGAGAAGTGAGTCTGATGTTAATTTTCCTATCAAATAAAAGTCACTGTAGGTGTTTTTCCTGTAGCTTTATGAAAGTTTTTTCATGACAAATCAGGTTCTTCGTTTAATACTGATACATGCTGCTGGAATTCTTTAGAAACAATTGATACTATTCAATTATATTGAACAAATACTGGGAAACAGTTCAGTATGCAACAATCTCATTATACAGACCTTTTTTGTAGCTGCAAGGTTAGTTAAAGAAAAGTTCTGAAGCGCAACTCATATTGTTCTATATTGCAATGCATCAGCTTGTTAGTTTCACACTTCTACAGCTGTTGGCAGGGACATACTTTAAAATAGATCACTGAAATGAGCCAAGTTAAAAAGAAAACCTTAAGAAAACCCCAAACTTAAGATTTAGATCAGTTCATTCATATAGGATAGTTATGTATGGCCTTTAAAATTCACATTAAACCAACTGAGGGGGCAGTGAACAGCAACACATGGTGTGAACACACAGTAATTTCTTAAAATCAGCTTTTCTGTTGGAGAAAATGTTCATGTAAACTACAGTTTCACCTGAGTTCTGTTACACATTTAATGTCGTCTTGGTGTGAATGCTGCTGCTAGCTTATTTTAACTGAGCTATCTTTTATTGGTGAAATATATATATATATTTTGAAGTGATGATTTCCCCTCAATTTTCTTTTTTATTTCTTTTTGAAAGATATGCACCCTTGATAGTTAGATCTTCACTTTGTCTTTTGTCAAAATCAACTTTATTTGCATATTACTGTAATGAATAATATGTTATTCACTTATGGTATCTGCAATATATCTTTCTATAGAATTCCTTACTGGGCCATACAATGGGAATAAACTTACATTACACAAAATTTCACTTTCTGTTCATTTACTCATTAAGTTAATTTTTTTTAAGCTTAAAAACTAAGACTTTCCTGCAAAATGATTGTTCTTATTTCTCGTAACAGAAGGGACAGGTACATGGTTGATCAAAGAGAAGGGAAGGTAGGCTGACAAAATCAAGTTAAATTAGAATTTTAAACTGACTAAATCTGTTATGAGAGCACAAGCTGAGAAAAAAATTAATTAGTGGTAAATTGAAAGAAAATGAGAAAAGAGGGTCTGTTGTTTAGTAGCTCTGCTCACATACTGTAGTTCTTAAAATCATCTCTCTAAAGCAAAATTACATTTTATAGTATTTTATTACACAGAACAGAAATTTTATGAATACAGTATTTTGTACACATCATGAAATTTGTATTTGTCGTTGTCCTAAAAGGAAATAGTTACAGAGAGGAAAAAATATACTTAAGTGTTTCTTCTATCTAAATATCTACAGTCACCAGATGCTTCAGAATATTGGTATATAGTTGTAGAACAAAATATTCTTAATCTAAATTAGCAAATATCTTTTAAAAATTAAAATACTGTTTTATAAAGAAACAATGATATAAGAACCCTTTATTCATAGTTTTTAATCAATTTATAAAATTCAAGTTTAATACTTGACATGTTAAAAAATCGTAAAACAAATACACTCTTCAAATATTACCCTATTATATCCAAATACTGCAATAACTGTTTTTAATATTCAGGTCTTAAGTCTAGTCAATGGCAAATGATACATTAATCAACTGGTGCTTTCAGAGTAATAATATTTGGCCTCTTAATTACTGAAGTTGATTGTTGGAGCAAGTCAGACATGTCAGTAAGAACTGCCTTCATCTTACAACACACTTTAAGTAACCATTGTTACAGTCTTGTAAGATAGCAAATGTCTCTTATCAAATATGCAACTTGAACAATGGATATCAATTAGTTTCAAAAGTTCCTGCATCAGCAACATCAAGGCAAAATTTTTCCCATATACTATTCTGGCAGAGTGCCTCAAACATTATCTTGATGGATTGTCCAAGATGGGAATGATCATTTGATCCACACCCTCAGTCACCAAAGAAGTTTCTCCTTGGTGACAAAAATTGTTATTTGCTTGAAGTTTAGATAATTAATTTTAAAACATTTTAACACACATCAAACTGGAACTAGCTACATGTTATTTGCCAATAAACACTGCAAATTTACCATGATGGACAGCAAAAACCTCAGCATTCATCAGCAATTTTTGTAGTAAGAAATGATAGATGGTTTTCTATAAAGGTAATAATAACAAGGCCATAGCATGTGATATAAGACACAGAGCATGTATAGCATATATACAAAATAGAGAAGGCAGAATGAGGAAGTATAAAGTCACAACCTCTTCTATTGCGAGTAACTGTTACAATGCTGACTATAATACAATTTCAGGATGCCCAACATATTAAACATTATATTATTTACATGTTGCTCCTAGTAAGACATATTCTGTTTTTCCTCTTTCAAGCCTTAAAATAATCTGCTTTCCCTAGTAAAGAAGAACAGTCAGTATGTCTGACCTGATAAACAGCAAATCCAAACCTTAGAACAATTGCTTCAATGAAACGTAGATCTTTATTCAGTTAGTTTTTTGTTCTGAGCATCTTGTTTCTGCCTCCTCCTTCGGAGCTGCAGCTGTAGCCGAAGTCTGTTTGTGAAGAATTGTTTCCAGCCCATTTCCTGTGCAAGTTCTTTCATTTCAGGTGTAATTGTGTCACACAAGTTCTCCACAATATTTTCCCATAGCGCATTACTGTTTTACATATCTAGTTTAAGAGAAAGTAGAGGCTTAAAGTCATAATTTCGCTTACTCATTGCTGATTATTTTACTACACAAAATGCGTTTAGACAACACATGCGCCTTGTACGAAGGTAACTTGGTGCAAGATGCCCACCTATCTTGAAAGGCACAGTATTAGTTAAAACTCACAATGACATCACTGGAAGTTTTGCCCAGCGTTGCCAACGCAAGATACGGCATGTTCTGTGAAAAATTTGAGAAGCTTCTTTTGGTACGATATCAAAGGCCTTTCTGCCGCACTAAAAGCGGCTGTAATGCCACACGCTCTCCTGGTATGTAATTCATACAGCCCCTCTGAAATCAGTGAGGCTGTGTAAGATTATGCCAAAGAACTTGTCAAGATGTAGAAATCACATTGCAAATACAAATCTGTTTTCAAGGTCAGTAGAAGAGCAAATTGCCTTTGGACTTAGAACAGAAATGCAATTTTAGGAAGCCTTCAGAAGCACTGTAGGGATTAAGCCTGTTTCTCAGGAAATGCTTCCCTCTTTCAGAATGACTCCATAGACAGAATCAGGTGGAAATGTTATATTATAAACGGGAAGAAAAAAATTATGTAATTTGTTAGATGACAGGACCATTACAAAAAAAAAAGAATTAGGAAGATACTCTGTGTCACTGTATATTATCTACCCATTAGAAGTTATACCAGAGCATAGTAACATTGATTCTTCCCCCAAATGTTCCACTTTTCTAACTGTGTAATTGCGGGGACCTAAGTGGAGTTGTACTAGATGACTCCAATGCAAGTGGCTGGTATGTTTGTCACCAGTAGAAACAGAAACAGAAAAGCAAAAGTCCTGGTATCACTTCTGTTAAATGCTGCTGATGTAGCTGGATACCTTAAACTATTTAATTCACTGACTACAGCAAAGCTGTATCAGAGTACGTGTGCTCCTATTTTTGCTGGTCTTGAATTGTGAGAGTGATCACACTGCAGGCACAAGCAACATGCTGGCATATTTTAGCAAAGGAAAAGCAGGGATTATTGGGGCAAAGTTGCTGCAGAAGTCCTGAAACGAAAATATATGCATTTTTAAAGTTCTCTTTAGATTTCTGCTTGCACTCTGTCTCTCACCATTCTGCTGTTTCTATGAAAAATGGACACCATTAAGTTAAAAATAGTGGAGACTGGTTTTTAGTATCCTGTATTTGTGTTTCCAAATACCGTGTTCTGTTAAAAAAAAATACAGAAAGAAGAAAAGGTAATAACTGTCATCATTGTGGTTTTCTTGCCATGCCAAAAGCTTCTGAATCGCGTAACAACAACCAGACCTTCCCCTCCGTAAGGGGCCCGCAGCCCGCCCGGGGCAGCCCCCGCCCGGGGACGGGGCGCAGCCCCCGCCCGCTCCGGCGCCGGGAGCCCGGCTCCCTCTGGCGGGAGCAGCGCCCCGCAGCTCGGGCAAAGCAGGGCTTCGGCGTTTAATTGTGCCTGTTGGGGCTATCTCAGGACCTTGTACAAAGTAAACTAAACGACTCCTAGCCTGAGCTTGTGCTGGCAGACAGCACAACATCGAAGTGTGCTGAAAAAGTATCTGGGAAACTCAGTGCTCCAAGGGCGGTGTCCGCGTTAGGACCTCCGTACGTTGTTTCTTCTGAGATGGAGCTTCTTTTACAATACTTAAAAATACTACCTAGTGAAAATTTAAAATACTTTGAAACGCATATTGAAAGCATCTGAATACCCTGGAGAGCAGGATTTATGCTCAGACTACACTGTCAGAGAAATGCCATGCTTTGGGTAGCAAATGAAGATACTTGTTTAGCTCAGCCTACAAGGATGCATTGCACAGGATGGACGTATGGAGCCTTTTACACTCCACTTTTCAGTCCTGAGTGCAGAGATCATTCTATTTTTCCCTATTTGAAAATCTGAATGTGCTGTTTCATAATGCCATATAGAGCAGCATTCCAGCCTACATATAAATTAGCCTGGAAATGAAAATTCATAGTATTGGGGCAAAATATTAATTCCTTAAAAATACTGCTGAAATGAGAGAAAGACAGCATGGCATTACTAGTTGACTCCAGTCATGCTCTGCAAATGACAGATGGATTCCAAATATACTAATAAATTATTTCCTGACCTCCCTTCTATCCATTCTCTTCCTCTCCTTTAGTTGTTTTTATTCTCTCATCCTCTACTGGTTGTGTCCCAGTCACAATATCAACTGTTTCATCTTCAAACTAAAATAAAGCCCAGAACTCAGCAAGCTTATCTACTTCCATCTGCCCTTCATCTCTAAATTCATGACATGCTCTATTTTCCTATCTCACCATTGTGCTTTCTTTACACCGCCTCCTATTTCTTGTGATCACTTGAACTCATTCTTGCTAAAGCGTCTATAATATCTTTGTAGCCACACCACAGGAACAGCGGTACAGCCATGTCCTCTTGAACTGTCATCAGTCTTTCACAGAACTTTTCCTGAAATCTTGGGCCACCTAGCCTCAAAATAATACAAACCCTGTGAGAAATCTCATCCTGATACAATTTGGAGATGTACTCTGTACCAGAGACATGTCCTGTTCTCCAAACGAAAAGGTTCATCTGTCTCCCTGAAGTCTTTCAGAGTATCTAGCTGTCACACCAGACTCAAGATGACTAAACCTGCTTTTATCTTCCTCCTAAGGTCTCACCATTACTTATGTTTTCAGTAACCATACAACCCGTAACTTGACAGGCTTCATTCTAGGCTCCTACGGCACCCCTGGGGATAAGAATCAAGTTATTTTTCTCTTTAATATGCTTCTCTTCCTATTTTCATAAACTAAAACCCTTTTCTTTCCCTACCCAAGTTACTGCAGCAGCGTTTTCTCAGGGTCTGGCTGGGACAGAAAATGCAATTTTGAGGTATTCAGACCCGCAAAAATAAGCTTCATAGATCACAGCTCTGAACGTATTATCTTTCCATCTGTCCAATCACCTGGCCCTGCACAGACCAGGGAGCTGCAATAGATGATGTCTCAAAGGCCTTTCCAACACAGCCTAAGTTTTCCTACAACTTTTCTCTTTTTGCACCAACAGATTGGCCCTCATTCTCCTGGGACTTCCAGGCTATCCTTCCCTATTTGTTACCCCCCATTCAGCATTGAGAGGCTACCCTGAGCTCCAATCAGCCAATAGTGGCAACTTCTCTTATTCACTTTTTAAAGTTTCAGTTCAACATGTTCATACTATTTCCCATACTTTCCTGACAGTTGGAAAGAGCTTCCTAGCAAGCAAGCGTAATGTCATCTCTTTCTCCTCCTGTGTTTCTTACAGCTTCTTGCTGCGAGTTCTACAAAATCTCGGAAAAAAAAAAAAAAAATCTTTCCTTGTGCTCCTGTCTTTTGTCAAAAACTTAAAATGTAAGCTCTCTAGGAACAGCAATGATTTTTTGTTTGCTAATGAGGCTAGCATAAGGGCATCCTGGTCTGTGGTTGAAGTTTCTAGACATTACAATAATGCAGTTCATAATGCAAAGCATAGGTTTTACATTTCAAATACTTAATTCTGGAAGCAGTGCATAACACCCAGCCATGGGTTACAATGGAATTATCTGGCTCATTGTCTTTATAATATGCAACAAAAGTGTGCAGGATAAGCACAGTCTCTCTAAGAGCCTTTCTAAGATCTAGTTTTTTTTATTGTACCTGTCCAGTTGTTTGTGTACAGATGATTAATTTATTGTCTCAAACTTTATGTAAAGCAGACAGATTGATGATTATGTTAAATGTGGGATGAATCACAACCAACATGCTGCACAGCAAAGCTAACAATTTTAAAATAACTTTATATATATATATATATATATATTTTTTTTACCATTTAAAATCTGCATGAAACTTGAGAAAGCCTGGCAATATCTTCAAGCTCCAGAAAGGAAATGATGTACAGGAGCACTGGGACAGGAAGCCATTCCAGGAAGTCATAGTTACCTCGGCACAGATTGAGGACATGTTCCGGAACTTTGGCACCAAACACTACAGCAATCTGAACTGTGGTAAAAAAAAAAAAACAAAACCAAACCACCACAACAGCAAACTCAAGAGACAACAGATTTGCAAAAGCCTGAAATTTCCTCCCAATAATCCCACGTTATTCACATATACCTTAAAAAAAAAAAATCAGAAAAGTTAGCTCAATTTTTAAAAAATGTTTTCTAGAGAAAATAACATATAATATCTTATACTGAACATTAGTAGTTTATAGTATTTCAATTCATCTTAAGAGTTACTAGTGATATACAAGAAGCCTGAGCAGTAAAACAAGGCTTTAGTTAAAAAACTGTATGTTGTCTAGTATACAGCAAACTCGTCTCAGCTGAGGAACATGAAAACAGCAGGAAAGCTGAACTGAAACTTGTCCAGATCCATTTTGTCCACCTTTCCACATACATATATTTTTATTTACATAAAGACTGTGCTATTTACTCAGGAAGTGGTTAGTAAAACAATTGAAAAAAGTACTTCAGTTGTATGCTTTGAGGAGAATAAAGACTGCTCTGACATTAAAAGTCCCTGTAGTTCTGCTTCTTACCTTATGTAGGTACAGTTAAACCACTAAAATGAAATTGAAGACAGTTATCTTCTATAGTGACATGACATTTTTTGACTAATTCACTTTGTGATCCAGTACACCACCAAATTCTTTTTCTATAGATCTGCTACTTAGTGAGCTACTCCCCATCCTGCATTCATACAGTTGGTTATTTCTGCTTCAGTGTCCAACCTGGCACTTGGCCTTTTGAATTTAACAGTTTCTTCAGATCATTTATCTATTTTATCAAATTGCTTTAATACAAATAGTAGTTCATTATAAAACAGGATCCTGAATTCAATTTGCTACACTTCTAATGAATGATCAGTGGTAAACTTTGGAGCTGCATGTTGTTTGCTAAGATCTGATGACATGAATGCAGTCACCTGGATTTGTAAAGGTTTTTTTTTTTTTTTCTTCTTCTTCTTCTTCTTTTCTTACAGGGACACAGGGATCAAAACCAGAATTACTATTTTATGTGTTATGAAGTTATTATAATGCATCCAAAGTGGGTTTTTTTTGTTGTTTTTCTGGGGATTTTTTTGTTTTGTTTTGTTTTCTTATCCAACTAGACTCTATCTTCTCATGTATGTTAAAATTATGAAGACAACCAGAATCATGGAAGCTGAAACTATACTGCTATAGGCAGTAAGCGCATCCAATTTTGATGCAGCAGTTTTCTTCCCAACATATTTTGTAAGATTAGTTAAAAAACTCAAGCTTATGTGAATACATTTGAAAAAGCTTTCCAAATGACAAGATTTCACTGTTAAGATGTTAAGACTTTTTTCTTCTCTTTTTGTTCCAAATATTGCTAAGATAATTATGTAGAAGGAGGCTATCACCTTATGGTCCTTCATGTCTTTGGGTAGACTGCCAAAGCTGTTCAAGCTTTCTTTTCTGTTGCTATATCATACTGCAAGTGCAAACAGCTTGCTGTTGGTTCTCATTTGCTTTTTTACTTTCCAAGCACCTCAGTTCTATATAGTATAGAAAGTATAAAAGACTACTTATTTGAAAGCTCAAATTTATAAAAATTGATAATCAATGTTGTCAAATTAAAATGTGGTGCAACTCTTTGCCTCAACTAACGGAGCTGTTATAAACACCTACTGCAAAGAAGCATAGCATATTTAAAGACTCCCTGAGCACTAGCCAGATTCAACAGGCAGTCCATTTTCTGTTGGTTCATGATCCATTCATTCCCCTTCTAGTCAAAACAAGTAGTAATAACTGGAATTAAAGATTTGTTTTGTTATGGACTGTAAGTGCTGATTGAAACTTTTTCCATGGTTTGTGCGTATATCCAGTCACTTGAGCTCAGAATGTGTAGTCTTTCCATCAATGGAGCACTAACAGCAGTCACTTGCAGTATCCCTACCCAACTGCCTAAGGAAGTGTTGTTAATTCAACCAAATTCACTTGAAAATGGTCACTTGCAAGAGTTATAATGGGGATCAGAAACACAAACGTAAACAGAAATGCAGGCCACATTAACTCACCAGGGCTAAAAGTCTCAATTGTGCTGTAGGAAGTGTAGACTTTAATAAGCAAAGCATAGGAAACCTGTGTTGGACTTATTTCAGACCCTAAATGAAGATACACTCACGCTTACTCTTGAAAACAGGTATATTCTATTGAGGAAAGTTTTACCCTCTCCCCTACCACCTGAGATTCATGTACTTCTTGGGAAAGCAGACCTCCCCTGCCTAAGTGTAAATAAGATGATGTCTATGAAAGCTGTTGATGAGGAAAACAGGACTTCATTTGGAAATTCATCTTTCAAGGTCATGTCACGGTTTAAAGCTGGGCCGGCTATTAAACCTGTGGCAGATGCTCTCTGTTAATTGAAAGATGAACTGTTTTCCTCAATGAATTTCTCAATGTTTCCTCTGCGAGCCATGACCAACCATATCTTGTGACATGACATCTCTTAAAACTAATCCATTACTGAGAACCAAGATTATAGGAAGATGCAGAGCAATAACTACTTGGGACACATAGTCCTGTGGAACTTTGGGAAAAAGCATAATTATTTTAGATGTTCTCAGTGGCAAATCTATCAGGAACAGGTTGGAAAACAGCTCTATAAATCTACATTTTGAGATTTATTTAGTGGTGTCCCCACTGTCTTTCTTTTTCTGGCTGTATTCTCCTGCAGTCATGTTGCACTTGTATAATCCCAAGTACCTGTTGCACTTGGTGTTACTTATGTTAAATCAGATTGAGACTCCAAGTGGCTCATGACATAGCCATAAAAACAAATGTGCTGGCACAGAGCATTGTAAGGACTGAGTTATTAGGAATAAAAATACTGCTTTCTGGCTTATTTTTCTGCTAATACCTGTCATTGTCTTATAATGAAACTATCAGTGTTGCTGGGATTTATCCTATATTGACATTTACTGTCATGTCTTTTTGTTTTTCCAGTATTCATACATTAAATAATAAATTAACATAAAAAAGCCTGTTTGCCAAAGCAATTGCATCTTTACTGAAAATTATTACAGATCAATATTGCTAGATTATTCCATTATATACCACAGCAAATTTGTAATTATTATAGTCATCTTACTATGAAGAGATGAATCATCCAAAAAGTCCTCCTGGGATTCTTTTAATTTCTCCAGGTCTTGATTGACGAAATTCATTCCTAAGTGAGATTTTCCACCACCTGAAAATTACCTACAATTGTGGAAGAAGAAAAAGGGGAAAAAAAAAAAAAAAAGAAGAAATGAATATCAAGTACCATGAGATAAATGCATTGCTAAGATTCAGGATTCTGGTTATGTAAATATTACTGCATTCCCAAAACAAAGTTATCATAAGAGATCAGACCACGGTTACATTACCAGCGGCCCTACCACATGCTTCAAAGGACAATAAACATCCCATAATGCACCTAGACAAGTGTGAAATATTTTTACATACAAAGAAAATGTTCCCAACCCCTGTGCGCAAATTGTTCATAGAAATTAAAACACATTTAATGACATCTCAACTTGCAAAACTATAAACTTCTCTTTTTGTTTCTCATTTAGTCACAGAAACACAATTCATCAGGCATTAAATTATGTGTGCAAGTAGAAATAGTCATTCAGCTGCTCAGGCATTCAGAAGTGGCAGTATTAGACGTTAAACTGTCATTTTAACATGTTGTTAAAATCGAAATTAACAGGACAGTTCAAAGTTCAGCACTTAGACTGCCTGAAGACTGTGGAAAAAGCTCTCCAGAAGTACACATTCAACTCACAATTTCAGAGTCAGACAAAGAAAAGAAAGCCTGCCTTACAAAGCACGCAAGTGAGACAAAAGATTAATAGGAATAGTAAATTATGTAGCTATGAAATGATGGAGGACAAGTGGCCCTGGCTATCAGTAACTTTCCCAGAGTTCTCCTAAAACATTACATACGTGCTTGAACAGTGTATCAGCTTTCAGTATCGACTTTTGTTTTGTTGCTGTCACAGATGGGTCTACAGGAGAGGAAAGTCGTAATCATGGCTGTTCCCTCACACAAGTTGTTAGCAAAGATCACACTGCAAGCCAAAAGTAGGATTCAGTTGCTATCATAGGCAAGGTTAAAAAAAAAAATCTTGTAATCTTACTAACATTAATCTCTTATTTTCTTCCATTTAATTGAGAAAATTGAGGATTTTACATTGTTATATGTATAGGTGGATTCCTGACACACCCAGTGATGAAACTGGCAAACGAGAATACTAGTGAGGTGTACATGTATAAACACACAGACGTGTATATAAATAAAATACACTCTGTAGAGTTATTTTTTCTACTGGCACATAGAAAAGAAAAATTAAAAGCAAGACTTGAGTTAACTGTCAATAAGCTACAGAAGTCTACTCACATATAATGACTGAGGAACACAGAGTTAAATTTACCATTGCAAATCTTAGACCTGACAACAATGGTTTACATCTCAACATGAGATTTAACTTTAAATGTCTCCAGTATTTCAGTGTCAAAATGTAGATTTTTAAAGTTGAGAAGAATTAAGTATTTGTAACTCGCAATGAGTTGCATCCACTTTCATCATTAATTTTCAAATTAAAGCTCACATTCCAGACAGTCTACCAAGGCAAGCCCACACCAGTCATTTCTGTATTTTTCAAGTCTTGGTTGTATCCTGTTGATACCTCCCTTTAAACCGTGACACTCACATACAGTAACAGTAAACAAGTTGGAATAAAGGCTTAACATCTACATTTGAATGTCAAATACAGCCAGCTACAATTCATCATTTTGATGTTTTTTGTGGCTAATATATCATTATAGGGGGGTAATCGGAATTACTAAACCATTTTTCTGATAGCATACAGACAAAATGGCTTCAATTAACTCTCAGACATATCTGCAATACTCTGTAAAATAACCCTTATTATGTGAATAAAAGAAAAAACATCCTACACAGTTGCATCAGGTCATCCTATTTTCACAACGCCACACAGTCTTTGTTCGTTCGCAGTGAAACAGTTGCCTCTTTGAAGAGAGAAAATCCCATTCATCCAATCTGCATTCTAGAATTTAATATATGAAAAATAAATTACACCACCGAAACATTTTGTAGTAGCAGAGTTAACATTTCTGTAATGTACATGCACAGTACATTAGACCACCACATTGCTAAAGTAACACCACTTAATACACTAGTGGTAATGAGGGTTCAATCCAAGAGAGATTATAAACCATATATCATAGTGATGATCTTGCTGCCTGGGAAGGCTTTAGGACTAGTATGTTTGTAGCCCACCGCGGAGATAATAGGACAGTGAATGCTCTACTATACTGTACTGCCAAAAGCTCTTTTCATCTCTAGCAATGCTGGAAGAATCAGCATGTAAGGCTACTTCCATTCTTACTTGTGGAAAACATGAGGTGAGAATAAGGTCAGAACAAAACGGATATGCAAATAGAGAAAGAAAAGACATCTTTCTACATGTTCCTCAGCTTGCATACCCTTCAAAATGGTATGCAAGAATACAGTATATTATAGGGAAAAAAAATCATTGTTAAAGGAGAAAAGAAACCTGGTTAATATGCTTTCTCTTGGCCTTTTCATGTTACTGTTGAAATGACGTTTCTTAAAAAAAACCAAGAAAACCAACATTTCTCAGCACGGAAATGCCAAGTGTAACTGAAAAATAAAATAGCCACCTGCCCCCAAAACCACTTACCAGAAATGATTAACGATGACCGTTGCTTTTCAACTTTTTAACTTTAATCTCTCACAATATTCTTCAGATTAATTTTCTGTATAACCCTATAGATTTAACTATACACAAATTTAGAAGTCTAATTCTTAAAAAAGCAGAACTATGTTGCACAACAGATTACAATGTGTTGTGATCTGTTATAAAATACATTAATAAATACCTTTCAGTTTGGGATATACAGTACAATAAAATTAAGCGTATATGATAGTAGATGCTTTCCCAAATTCTGCACTGGTGTAAGCCAGATGAACTTTTCACAGTAAGTATTCTATATATTTTTTTGTTTAGTATTTTGTGGGTATGAGTGTATTTATCTATAAGTTTATGTATACACAGGCATACAAGAACATATTTAATCCAAACACTAGAGTGTGCACACGTGTGTATAGACTCTTGAATAAGATTTTATCTTTATACAAGCCAAGCAACTCTAAAATGGAACACTAAGGCAATACTCTACAAGTGAAATGCTTCTGTCCTATTTTTAAAGCAATTACAGTAGATGTTTTAACATGGTTATAAAAATTTACTTTCTTGTAGTACTGTTGTACAATTATAAATTCCAAAGCATTTTAATACTAACTAAAAAACATGCCAAAACTTCAAAAAACTACAGAAATACATATTTCAATAATCACTTCTCTTCTTAATTGCTATTCTAGGAAGCACACTGCAACAGAACTATCTGCCAGAATGGGAAGATCAGGCCAACACGCAGAGGCACAGGAAAAGTAAAATAGTCAAGTAATTGTATTAAACGCCACTGTGTATCTTCTAGACATTATTCTTTGATTTAAAGTGAAACAAACTGTTAATAGCACTATTCCACTTAAAAACTTCCTTATGTACAAATACCCAGGACAAACTACAGTTACCTTGGTAATTTGTTAGCACATGGTTATTTCAAAGAAAAATATTGCATAGATTTTGTAATACCTACACTTTTTGCATAGATTAAGCAGATGAAGAATGGAAGGTATTATAAGGGCATCCTGGTTACCATGGACACATTTCATTCTTGATGTTATTTGGAGGTGCAAGTGTTAAAGCAATTCACTACCACATTGCTTACTCCATTGGCATTTCTTCATGAAAAAAAGAGAAGAGGAAAGGATGAGCAGAACCAAATCTGAACAGCAGCACCCAGCCGAGGCTTCAGATAAAAAGTCATAGCAATTTAAAAAAAAAAAAATAAAACAACTAAACTATTTAAGTGAAAATTAGCAACAAATACATTTTTTAGGAAGTATCTATTGTCTAAATTAATCTGGGCCCCTCAGTTCAAGAAGGACAGGGAACTGCTAGAGAGAGTCCAGCGCAGAGCCACGAAGATGATTAAGGGGGTGGAACATCTCCCTTATGAGGAGAGGCTGAGGGAGCTGGGTCTCTTTAGCTTAGAGAAGAGGAGACTGAGGGGTGACCTCATTAATGTTTATAAATATGTAAAGGGCAAGTGTCATGAGGATGGAGCCAGGCTCTTCTCAGTGACATCCCTTGACAGGACAAGGGGCAATGGGTGCAAGCTGGAACACAGGAGGTTCCGCATAAATATGAGGAAAAACTTCTTTACGGTGAGGGTGACCGAACACTGGAACAGGCTGCCCAGAGAGGTTGTGGAGTCTCCTTCTCTGGAGACATTCAAAACCCGCCTGGACGCGTTCCTGTGTGATATGGTCTAGGCAATCCTGCTCCGGCAGGGGGATTGGACTAGCTGATCTTTCAAGGTCCCTTCCAATCCCTAACATTCTGTGATTCTGTGATTCTGTGGACTGTAGATTAGCAGAAGCATAGTACTATTTACATTGTATGAAGAAAATAATATTTGAAGTTTGTCATATGGTGAGCCATCTTTTAGGGATGCTGGGCTCAACCTCCCCTTAATTTAATCTATTTTGGAAGCTATAGAACTAGAGTGTCACATGACAGACTCATACCGTATAACGAGAAACCTCTGGAGGAAGCTGAAGAAAGTGTGAATTGTGAAGTGCTGTTATAAAGGCACATAAAAGAAATGGTTTCCTCCTCCAATATACATTTTTAGGATTTCAAACTCCGCTTTCTGCTTTGCTTAAAACTAGTAACTCAAAATATAATTTCTCAGATTACAGGTTATTTGGAGATTAATTTTCCCTGTTTTTCTCTTAAATTATTCTACTTTAAATAGTTAAATATTCATTGGAGGATGAAGGTGACTCCAGAATCTAGAAAATAGTGCTTGCTGAGATTTAGGAGATCTAGATTAAAATATTTTCCTCTCTCCCAGGTGAATGACCTAAATCCCCAGTCTTTCTTTTTGGCCTTGGATTTGTCCCTGAAGTCAAAGCTCTCATTCCCGTGTGCAGTGAAGGAGCCATTGTGTCTTCTAGTGGAAAAAGCACTTTCATTCTCAGTTAGTCTTAGTGACTTTACCTCTACTAAATCCTTTCTTCCAGGTTGTTTTATCCCATATTCTATTACTTTTCCACAGATTTAAAAAAAAAAAAAAAAAAATCTCTGCTTTTGGCTGGGTTTTGTGGATTGGAGGAGACTATAAAAAATTTATGTTGCCTTACTATTTCATTTCAAAATTAGAGTATTCAAATGCTTCTGTCCCTCATTTTATCTCATTTTCTTTTGCAGAATATTGTTGCATTTTTGCTACAATTTCAAATAAACCTATTTTTTTTAAAGCATTCCATTTTCATGCACCTCAGTATAGAAATCACCCATTTCACCCTCACATAAATCTTTACAAAATAAAAGTGGAATAAATACCAGCGTTACTGAAAGATCATCAAGGAGATAACTGTAAGATAGATGTTTCTAAAGCTATGATCTGTATACCTAAATATCTTTCACTTTAAGTCAGTATCAGCTAATCTGTTGCCTAAGAGTTTGTGAACCTAAGCTCAATTACCAAGCCATGAAGAAGTCAAATGCCTTCATTAGATATATAATTTCTTTTAACTTCTGAGATTAATTAGCACGGTGAAAACTACCTGCTTCCTTCGCCTTTCCAGTCCCTGCTAGTGCAGATGCAATTTTACTTATGAAATAGCACTCCTCCTGTCATAGCTTTTTCTACTCTTATTCTAACATAGCCACATCTAATTGAGAAGCTGATACTATAGTACCGTAACGTTTTTCACACAGTTGCAGCTACATTCACACTACAGCTTTGACTGCATAAGTAATAAAGGAAAATTTGAATAGGACAACAGAAATCTTTAGGCTTAGACAAAGCTATGCTCATTTCGCACGTTAATGAAGCTTAGACTTCTAGATCACTTTAAATAAAATGCAAAATAGGTACCTCAAAATTTTACTCACTTTTCACCAAGAGGCAACCATGTACTATATCTAAACTATGGAACCAAGTAGCACCGACAATGCACAGGTATTTGCAAAAGAACTAAATTAAATGTTAAATAACTTTATAAAGAGCTAGAGCGAGGCTATCCTGCATTGACACTGATGCAGCTAAAGCAAATGCTATTTTGATCTCTGTGGGATAAGCTGTTGAAGAACGGTAACACACATGGGCAACTGTTTGATGTAAGGCTACTAATGGCATATTGTGATTAACTTAAAAGCAAGAATGCAGATCTTGTGGAACTGAAGAATCTGTTAAGTCTCCTTTTTTCCTCCTGCCTCCAACACCAGTTAGATTCTTGGCAATGAAAAGATATCCTTTGTTTAAATAAAGATTCCCACTATGCCTTCATACCTGTATATGTTGCTTGTTATGCTGTATCTCACAAGATGTTGCAAAACAGTTAAAGAAATTGATAGTTACAGAGATGACATTTAACAAATATTATCAATATTCATACCATGATCTCGACACAGTTACGTAGCAACTTTTTTTTCTAATAAATTCCTGACTGTCTCTACACAAAAGAAAATGGCAGTCACTCTCCCATTTTAGTTAGTAATGATGGCTACACAAAAATTTTGCAAAAATTAAGAAGCTCTTTCATATCCATTGCTTGCAGTAAGTTTTTTTTTTTTTTATAGCAGGACCTAAGCTCTGCAATCAGAGAGGCATCTTTTGCCAGTTTCATGAAATTCCATCAGCATCTCAATCTGTGAATACAGGTTTCTCTTTTGTGGCCTACGACTTGACTTTTTCAGAGCCTTGCTGTCATGTTGTATGGAGCTTTTTGGCAAGTGTGATCACCTGAGGACACTTACCTGAAAATCCAAACTTTTGCCCAACCATGCTTCTATAATATGTATGGATATAAGGCAAATGCTCAGCTGGCTATTTCAGTCCTTTGTAAATACAAGAATATGGAGAAACAGTGTTTAGCTTGACCTATAGTCTAAAAGGAATAATTCACAGAGAATTCACTGTCCATCAGGAAAAGCAGTTATTTCCAACTTCCTTATCCCATGTAAAAGTGAGATTTAAAATACAAAAACCAAACAAAACTCTTAATGTTTAAGTCTGCCTTATTTTGGAGATTTTGGGTTGCTGTAATAAATATCAGAACTGAAAAGCAGTTGTAATCACTCATTACTATTGAAGATTGATATCTTCTATCTTTATCTTCCAAGCAACAACAGAAAAACAGCTTAATTTTATTATAGGGCTTTAAGATCATATACATGAATAACTTAATAGAAGACAAAATGCTCCAAAACTACTGTTAAAATACTTATTTGAACACTTTAGATAAAGAGAAAAATACTGTTTGCACTAAACTATTACCTCCACATCATACAACTTTACCAGTACTATCCTCAAAGTGATTAACGCTCATATCTAACTAAAAAATTTGTTCATTTACCAACGAAAAACAGAATAATAGATGACTCCGTATAACACATTGTGGCTTTAGTTACATCTCTTTAACCTGACCATTCTGCTATTACAGAGTTTAAAAAATGGATTATGTTTTAACGGACATGCTGGTGCGTCTTGTTCAGAGAAAAAACAATACTGTGTGAGACAGGTAGAAGGACACTATTAAGAAGAGTAAATCAATACCATAATATTTAACTCTGCTTTTCCCAATGGATATTACTGTGAAAATAGTTGTAACTGAAGGGGATAAAATACAGTAAGTTAAACCACCTAACCAGCAAGACCACTCTCCCTCCTAATTACACTACATCAATAGAAAGACTTTAATACATTCACCAATTAAAGTAAGTCTCCAACTGTGCTAGGCTAGTGAGCAGGCAAGCTTTTATTGCTGCTACACAGTCACTTCTTAAATATTCTTTTACTTTCTGACCAGCTACTTAGGGACAATATCCCACCTGTCCGCTGACTAATTAAGTAGTATCAGTACTGTTACTTATATCTATTTGTGCCTCCTGCCATTTATAACAGGTTTCTATTAAAAAAAAAATCAGCACTCTAAAGTTTTAGATAGCAATCACAAACACAAGTGTACATAAATATGATGTTAATATTTGCATAAGAAAAGTAGTTTGTGTAAGTTAGCAGTAATTAGAAGAGAAAGCTGGTTTATTTGTATTAAATGACCATCTTCACAGTTCACCGTTATTTCTTCTTCTTGATATACTGAAATTCACACGTAATAAAACTCTTCAGTTTATTGACGTATATAGAATACATTTGAGTTAAAATTAGAACATTTATAATGCATTTAAAACGTAAGACCTACTTAAATTACTTTTAGCTCAAAACTCAAGGCAGTGAGGAATAGTCACATAATGCTGTTAAGGTACAACACACGTACGAACTGCAGACCTGCATGTTTCTTTGGAAAAATCTAGAAAGTAATGCCTCTCTAGCCTTTACAGCTTGCAGAACATAACAAACTAACTGTGCTACTTCCATTGCAACTGTTTTCTTTAACAAACATCCAGTCGTTTTAACTACAAACTCCACAAACTATTTCATAACTATTGCAATATATAGCACATTTCCTACCGTCTTGGAGAAAGATGGATTCAGGAAGGGTTGTGTGATTTGAAGTTTTTAATCATATAGAGAGATGAAAGTACAGAAGAAAACAGAGTTGATTGTTATGATTGCTTTGACCTTTTTTTTCCCTTTTTTTTTTTTAATAAAGCTTTTATTTTTCTGCTTGATTTTGAACATTTGCAATTAAAGCTGTTAATTTGCTATGATTGGCCAAAGGAGATTATTTTGAGAGTCTTGATTTTGTCAATATGCAAGAATGTGAACAGCGCTCACTAGCAAATGCAGCCTGGAAGAATAAACTACACTGGTTTCAGAGGGGTGCGGGTGTGTGCGTGGGGAAATACTACTTGTGCACCTCAAAATTGCTGGCAGGTTTTGACCTGCTCCATTGAATAAGAAGGTAAAATGGACTATCAAGAGGTTGCAGTTAATGAACCCTTCATTTATTTAGGGTTCCCAGAAGTCTTTGAAGGAAAACTTCCTAGGAGTAAGAACAAAAAATGAACCACATCTAGGTGCAACAGTTTTAAGAGTTCACCAAACTGAAATTCAACTAAACCCATACACTGATGCCATTCCAGATTTCAGGCATTCACAATATGAAATCAAATAGGTACTAGTTGCTGCCTGTTATGTCTATGAAATTGGATGCTTTTTGCTCTTCTGGCAAATTATTACCTATTTTTCAAATTTAAAGCAGGACTTGCAACATCCATGCTTCATTTGACAATTGCTACAAAGTTCTATGTTTGCATTTGCTATTGTATAGGAAGTTATACAAATTACTACTTTGTCTACAATGATAGGATCACATCTGTACAGGATATTAGTTTCCTTCTCATGTGCACTCATAAGCAAAAAAAAAAAATAAATTAAAAAGTCAGGTGTCTCTGGCATTTATTAGACATACTCCATTTTCCAAACTTTCTATGGGATGTCCAGTTCAGATATACCAGAGTCTGAAGTGCAAAACCTAATACGCTGTGCTAAAGATACTGTTTTACAAGGAAAAAAAAAAAGTTCTCTCACAATCAGGTTGGAATTTTGGACAATAGTGTGTACTTGGAAGTTTGACCTTTCTCAGGATCACAATAGTCATCATGCAAGCCCACATACTTCCCTCCCCTACATCTGCTTTGGTTTTGGAGAAAAAAAAATTACTATTAATAGCAAGAAATTTTTCAAGTGCATGAAGAAGAAGAGAAAAGAAATGTAACAATTGCAAAATTTCATATGTAGCAACTACGAAGCTGTACAATTTTTCCCCACTTCACTCATACACAGAAACATCAACTCGCTTCAGCTAAGGGATTATCTCAGCATGCATGTGTGTGTGCATGATTACCAAAGGCTTCCACTTAAAGTATCTGAAAAACATTTTAGTAAAATACAGGAGAAAGATAGAATAAAAAGCTTGAAAAAAATAATCGTCTTTTCCTTTGGGGACTGCAGTAGTTATGTTTGAGCAAGAAATCTGCTGCCTTGACATGGTCTCTTCCCATCCTCTCAGTTACATACTTGGTTTATTCCTATATTAGTGTCTTTCCTTGTTGGTTTTTCCCAGGGCTTGCAGGGGGGAAAAAAAAAAAAGGCAAGAAAATAAGCAAAAAAAATCTTTATCACAGATGCTTGCAGCACAGGTGCTTTGGAGGCTAACTTCTACCTTTATACAGACTTGTGCACACGGATCAAAGGAAACAATAGAATAGCAGAAGAGTGAGAGACAATGCAGAAGGGAGGGGGGTGTGTGCTGAGGGGAAAGCAACACTATCGGAGGGAATAAAGAATTGCTCTTGAGGATCAGAGTCTTCAATTATGAGCATAACACTTGCCATTTATTAACGTGATTAAACAGGCAGACCTAGATAAGACCACCACAAAGAGATTATTCCACTATTTAACAGAACAAAGGATGCTAGCTAAGCACAAGACATAACATTCCTTTCTAGATGGGTAATACACTGACAGGTTTCATTTGAAACCATTTCTTTTCGTTTTGTCCTCCTTACTTCAGTTTCAGGGTCTCCTTGTTACAATTTCAGGTCTAGTCTATGCTTTAAATTTCTTCTTTTTTTTAATTTCTTTTTTTTTAATTCATTAGAGTAAAAAAAACCCAAACAACAGAACAGTCAAGCTCCCTGCTATGTGTATAAAAGACTTAAAGTACAGCAGTGGTACAATGGAAAGTCCTTTTCTAGGGAATCTGCATCTCCTTTAGCAGGGTATATGCATATAACTGGCAATCCTTTTTATTACAGATGAAGTCTTCAATCATCCCACTTGGGATGCTCCCTTCTTGGGTACTTCTTATCATCCTGATTTGTACATATCTGCACCCATCCATGTATATCTGTATATATCTGCAATCTAATATCTGCTGAAAACTGTTTTCCTGTATTCTTATGTGGTCAGCTCACCTTCAGCACTGTGATCTCTTACTCTAAATTTTGAGAAACACCTATTGCACTGGCCCCTAAAATCTCATCACGCTTTTTAAGAACAGACTAACACTCTAAATGTGTTTTTCAACGTTCCCTTGCTGTCTATTTACAGCTTTAATTCCACCTGATCAAATGACAGGAACACTAAAGAATCCATCACATTGTGTAGGCATTCTGATATACTTGATCCCTACCCATGTCTCCAGTTTTCAGATGAAGCTGTGGTTACAAGTATGCCCTTTGCCTCTGTCAGTTATCAACTCAGTACTACAGGTAGCGTGCTCTCTGAAAAGTTTTTTTCTTTCCGTTTTTTCAAACACTAGTTTTGTTCAGTTAAATTTTAATTACTTGTTTTACATTAAACTTAACACTCATTACCTGTAGGTTCAGTCTCATTGTAAACTGCACAGGAAGGAACAATTGCACAATTCAGCTGTAGCACTAACTTAGCAAATGCTGAAATCTATCCTTTCATTATCAATTGTCATGATAGTTTGACGTGCATGTATATTAAAAATATACATTGCATTTTCTGTCACAAGTATCTGCTTGCGCTTTTGATGCTTTCCAGCTACACAGCTTCTCTTGCCTGCAATCCCCATCTGTTGTCATTCCTTTCACTCTATTGTTCACTACCATCCTATTACGTTATTTAGAGCTCTAGCTTCAGACACTCTCCTAGGCTTCTGCTTCTACAATATCATTTGGCCTTTTTCGACATGTGATTTTGATCATTTTACTGTGCACCAGCGTTCTTTCTTCTAGTTACACCACTTCTCCAGATAATTTGTCTAATTCAGGTTTCATCCAACAAATGACATTTACAATAGTTGCAGCCAGTGCACAATTTTTATCTAATTTAATGAAGTCCATCCAAAAGCTGCAGGCACTTTTACTTTGGTTTAGTTTAGGCTTATTTCAGTTTAACACAAATTGATTTAGTTTATACCCAATCAAAATCAAGTAAATCTTTACAATAAGCATCCACAGAACAGTTTAGACCAGCTTCAGCAAGTTTGTTTAAAAATAAATTTTAAATTACACTGGTGCATCTTTAGATAAGACCTTTCATAGCCTAGCACACCTCGAGATAAAAATCCTGATCCTTTTCTAGCTTTGCTTTCTACTCTTCTTTCATTCTTCCTCCCCTTAAACACATTTCTGAGTACATTTAATAGATGTTTGATAAATAAACAAAGTATAAATATATGGTACATCTAGTCATGTAAATGTATCTGATGGTTTTTCATGATGCATGCTGCTGTGTGTGTGGAAAATGAAATAAGGAAGATGGTCTTGGTCAATAAAGGCAATAGAAAAGAAGAAATAATTATTTTTCTAACTTGAAGCAGGAAGAAGGGAAACAAGACAACAGATAGGAACTCAAACTTACCTTTGGTAACACAAAAGTAGAATTACTCTTGAGGTTTCCCAAGACAGAGAGCAACAGGGTTAAAGGGCTGTACTACCTAAAGTAAGGCAAGTGAAGAATATAACTAAATCTTTCTCTGGAAGAACAAGCACTGACAATAATGAACATGTAAACAACAGACACTCAGGTACAGTAGGAAACATTTACTTAATTAAGCAGAAGATAGTGGTGGTTGCTTACCTTAAGAAACTATTACACCTTCATGACCTGAAAATCATTCTTGGCAGGTAGAATTAGATCGAACATGATACCTTTGAAGAAAGCCACAAATATTAAAGCCACACATAGAACTTAAAATAAAATGGGAGCTTAAACATTGCAATTCAGTGTGATACTGCTGTCTGTATACTAAAGACTAGTTACAACTGGACAAAAACCAGCCTACACAAAAGAAAAACTTAATCTCTAGGCTACCAGTGATACAGAAAATCAAATTAATAGCAAATAATGGTAACAGAGAATTAACTAAGATTACTTTATTATCTTTAACATACCTTAATTGAAATTGATAGGAGAATATTCCAATGCATCTTCAAACAACAGCTCAATCATTATTGAAAAAGGAATTTTATAACCCCACATGACAATACTGAATTATCATAGGCTCACAAACAACTGAACGTCACAAGCAATAACCACTTAAGGACTCAATATCAGTTATACCTTTAATTTCAAATTGATAAATGAATGTTTCACAGGGTTAAACATTTAGCAATGTTCGTGGGGAAACAAAACGAAACAACAACCCAAAAAATTAATGAATTGAGTCTTCTGGGAAGGAAAAAAACAACCACTTATACTGCTGTACATGATGTCTTCTGCAGAGAAGCCTTGCTCCACCAATAACGAAAGCCCCAAAAGGCCAACATTGCTACTGGAACATATCACAAACTGCATTTCAGTTGTTAAAAGTCCAATTTTTCCTATGCCAGTTGGGTTCTTCTGCTGGATTACATCTTCAATATTGCAGTATGACCAAAGAATTCCCAAATCTTCCCCAAAACCTTATGGATAGGATCTAGCAACCGCATACATCCAGAGGTGGCACATTATGGAAGAAGTGAGACACACTATTGGGTATCCAAACTATAACACAACATCACAACATTGCTAAACCAACATATTTTAGCTTTGGACAGAAACACCTCATGTTTTTCCAATACAGCATTATTTCCCCAGCGAAACTGTTTCAATTTTCCAAGCAGTTCTATTGTTTACATAGACATCTGAATTAAAGACAGTGAAAAGCAAAGGAGATTTCCCTATGTATTTTAGTCTTAACAAACATTCTGCTGATAATAATTGCTTAATACTGTGTGATACCATTACCATAGAAGTGTTCAATTATTTTGGAAATATACTTTTTCAACATAACAGAGCATTTCCTGACCTGGAACAAAATGGCTTCCTTCTCCTGAAGTCCTCAAACTATGCTTGAAATGATTCTAATTTAAAACAAGGTGCTAGTTGTATGCAATTAAAGTCCTCTACACAAACAGCTCATTACAAAACTATCTTTTTTAAAAAACCCTTTAGGGAAATTTCTGCACTCTTTTTGTTTAAGAACTCAAATTCTCCATTTGAAATGTCAAAGAAGGGACTTGAATAGAATTGGTCCAGCTAGGCAATAACTGGTATGGCATCCTTCAGGTTTCAAAAGCAAATAAAATAGTATGACTTTGAAAAAGGTTAATCTCCCACAGATCTTTACTTAAAATCAGACTTATCTTGCAATAAATTGTTTCGTATAACATGAAATTAATTTCAGCTTAATTACTATAATAACATCTGTTCATTTTTTTTCCCCCAATCCATCTGTCTTAAGCACTTCAAATGGCATCTTCTGTCAATCAAATAGGTTACATATCAAATGTCATCATTAAGACTTAAAAACAAGCCCAAGATACAAAGGCAACACTTAATTAACTTTATAGTACCATTTTTCAAAATGAAGGAACTATCTTTGCAGGTTCCAATAGAGCCTGAAGGTAGTCACAACTGAAAACCAACCAGCCCACAAACAGTAAAACAATCACTTATTAACATCTCCTAAAACTGAAATTTTATTGACAATGCTAAGATTTTTTTTTTTTAATTTAGGGTTTATAGAGATCTGACATGGAATCAGACTGTTTATTAAAAATGGATTTAAAAAAAATTTTTTTTAAAGATTTAAGTGCTGTAGGTTCAGAACTTTTACTTATAACTTAAAAAGCCAGAAATGAACTTTATTTTTGAAATGAAAACAATTAATTACAGGATCTTTTAAGAAAATATTGTAGTTCTTAGTATCCAAAATAATACGCTGTGCTCAGGATATATTGATTTAATCAGAAACTGCTTGAAGATGTAGAAGTGAACACTAAACAATAGGAGCAATGATGGGTAAAGAACAAGAACAGTTATCAGAACTGTTTGCCTAGTTACCTACACTATTTGCTCATCTAGATGTCCTGTATATATTTGTTAGAGAATCTAGTTGCTAATTTCTGACCAAACATACAATTGTGCAGTTACATATTTGATAGAATTCAGTTATCCTGACTGTTCATGATCAAATCATATGTGGAATATTGTACAGAACTATGTTAGTTTTGTATACATATGATGCCTGCCTTTTACGGGTAAGTAGCTAAACATTTTACTAACATGACAAAATCCTCTGATTAGCGCAGCATTCATTAAATGGTGACAGATGCTAGTATTAATTACATGATGAGTGGATCATTTTCCCACTACATTTCTTTTGTTACCAGCCTCATCTTTCTAGTTATCAGCCTGTCCTATAAGCAGATTAAGCACCAGACTTTTTTTTTTTTTGGAGGGAGGGTGTCTGTATTCCTTGTTTGACCAAAATGAGCGACCGACCTTTTCTACACTACCCCACCATCTGGATTCCTCTCTTGCACTTTTCAAAACCTGTACTTATCATGCGTTAGACAATTTATAAGAAATTTTATTTTAAAAGGTTATTTGTGTGGCTGTCTCAAGTCATCTTATGTTTAATGTTGGAAGCCATAGGATTTATTGCTTGCTTTGTACAAACAGATAATGTTTATTGTTGTTTGTGACAAACCTTGCCAAATTACAACTGGCATATCAAATATTAATTGAGCATTTCAAGAGTGACTGAAAAACATGCACAGTGAAAGGTAGGTGAAAAGGCATATGTTAAACAAGTTGCCATCCTTGATGTCAGTCTTGAGACAAAAAAGATTCCCATTCTATGTAATATTACATGCACTCACACCATATAAATCTATACACTGTTCCTATGAATTGTAGCAGGATTCCTAGTACACATTTTATGGCCAAGCATGTTTTTCTGTTTAGTATGTTTATCCTGACATGTACATAACAATTCAAAGCACTCTGGGGGCGGGGGGAAGAAATTGAAAAGTACAAATGGCAGTCATTAATTTAGAAATAATTTCTGCCATAAACCAAAAGGTTATAAATTGAAAGTTGACAGAGGAGAAAGACATTGGAATAATAACTGATCAAAGGATGATCAAGAGTCACTACTGTGATTTTTGGTAGAGAAAGTTAAATACAATCCTAAAATTTAAATCACATAGAATTTTCCAGAAGACACGGGGAAGTAACAATGCCTTTGCACATGGCACTTGTAAGACGTATTATTATTAAGAACAAAAGTTCTAATGGGAAGAAATGCAGTGAAAAGCTACTAAAGTGACCAGGCTGTTTCCCAAGTGAAGGCTGAAAGAACCAAAGCCTATCAAGAGGGCATATTTATTAAATATGTATATCTACAAACACACTCAGATACACACACATATAACATTGCTATGTACACACAAGGGCAGTATTCAAGCTAAAAGATATCCACACACAAAATAAGCTGTAAATTAGTCTTTATAACTACATTTCTAACCATCAGAGAAGTGATGATCTGGAGCAGTTGTTCTGTGCGAAGCAGCAAGGCAAAAAAAGCCTCACTACCTTTGAAACATCAAGTTCCATTTATGCTATGAAGATCTATTATGTGGCTGGATGAAACAGCAGAGACCAGGGACTTGATCACCTGAAGTCGTCTCTTTCAGTCTTATATTTCTGCAGTGGGACTGATAGATGCCCACACAGGGGAAATACGTGGGATAGTTTCCCCGCGTTTGTAAAGTTATGATTGCAGCCTTAAAATAGCTACTTGAAAAAAACCTCTTTCCACTGATGGTTCAAAAGGTCTCTCCTTCTACACAATCCAACTGGGTGAACTGTATTCATGAATACTCACTTATGCATCTGTACCTCTATACAGTCTACTTTTAGAAGAGCTATTTGCAATGCCTTACAAGGCTCCCGCTTTCTCCTTACACTTCCTCCTTGAAGTAGCTTATGCAGAAACTAGTTGGTAATCTTCCCTTCCTAACTTCTCAATGGAAGTGCATGCTTTCTCCTGAGTAGTCAATACCTTTTGTTTATAAAGTCCTAATTAACGGCTCTAATTTTGAAATGTAATTGAAATTGAATTTGTGTCTGTGATGGAAGCCGTCTCTGGCTGCAAAATGAAGTTACCATCAAGGTCTCCTTGTCACTTTTGGAACACAAATACATCCACACAGACAAGTGGGTGTATTTCTAGCTATTTTTTTTTTTTTCAACTACTGTTGCATTTGACTGGTTAGAAGAGTTCAAAGTAGCCTCTGCTTTTGTCTGCTTCCACTATCTTGTTTGCCCTCAGCAGACCCTGCTTTCCTTTTTCCAGGTGTCCTAGTTTCTCTAGATTCAAGTTAAACACAAACAAGCATGCTGAAGTACACCTTGCTATTATTACAATTGACAATATTGGAAGTAATAAATAAATGTTTTCCAATTTATTTCTGCAGTAATAGAATAATTCAATGCTTACAGCTGAGGATGTGTGCCCCTGTGGTATCACACCCTAGGTACTCTTTTTGTCTGTCTTGTCCTCTTTATTTGACTATTGTCCTATACTTAGCTTCAGCAAACAACTTAGTGTATGCTTAACTCTGCTCTCAGAGATGTCCTTTCTTTTAATTTACAGCAATTCCAGTTCATTTCTTTTTAGTTATACAACAGTTTGGGCCTACTGTACTGATCTTGAGGCAGTAGCAGACTTCAAAAATGCCTCCTGGAGAACATTCCTAACATATCAGGTTGCATGATGGAAGAAAGATGTCAATTCCTTAGAATGAGGGAAAAAGCTAAACAAAAGCCACAGTTAATTCACATGGCTTGTTTGAACTCAAAGCCTGCCACCATGGACTTGCTTTTCCCCTCAGATATGGCCTTCTTGTCCAACTACATTTTTTGCCCTAACACATTCTTAAGACCTTCTGTATTTGTACAGGATTTCTGGTTCTACGACAGTTTGACTTAATAGTCAGCTGATACCTGGAAATCCTGGCCATGACCACAAGTACACGCACTCTAGAGCTGTGTAAAACATGCCCAGTAAATTAACAACTTCATCCTGAAGGAGCTGAATTTACTGCTGATGTGAAGTCCAAGTAGACCATTCAAAGTAGGGCAACACCTATAGAAATATGGCAGCCTTCATAAAAATCCACCATGCAGCCGCAAACTCCCTTTTTGTTTTTAAAGAAAAAAAATAGACCGTTCTGAAACCACTGACTTTGAAGAATGGGACTATTCAAAGTAGCAAATTTCAGCATTCATTTAACCACATGCAAGGTTGGAGGCTTAGACTGTAAGGTCTTCCAGGCAATGACTATTATTTATTAGGACACTGCAAAACAACATACTGGGAACGTGAACCAATAACTAGGCCTCCTAGATGCTAACACAGTATGGCTAAATGTATTTTACATGATACATAACTTGGCACATCAGTGATGCATAGACATTCAATTACTATTTTTGACATAGATCTTTTCTCAGGAGCCTCCACAGCCTGCAGAAAGGCTAACTACCATCCAGATGTTTTACGTGTACAGCAGTTAAAACTGCAGAGATTAATTAGGTGTAGTTGTTTTCAGCAATAGTGCATTCAAATGTGATTGAATTGGGAAGTTTTGCTGGAATCAGATACATTGGCTTCAGAGGATATAGTGATATATTCAAATACATATGTTCATTGCATCATACTCAAATGATCTTATCATCATAAAATCAAAACGAAGTTTTTCAAATAATCCAAACCAGCTCTTTTTCAATGACACTAACTTCCTGGTAATGCTTTTGTACAATAAACACTTACAGAATAATTGTAACTTACTTCCACTGTCAGTTACAAAGCTTTTTGCACAGTTTATGTTAACTGACTTTGGTTTGCTTTAGGGATATATTTGGGCAGCTGAAAACAAAACCAAAAATAGATATCTGAAGTGTTTGACAAGGAACCAATATGAGAACCAAAAAACTGAAGATAATAATAATAAGGAACATCTCATTTTTATTACCTGAGTGCAAAAAAGAATAGTAAAAAACTCCTAACGCTCAATTACACATTCCATGGACAAGCATGGCACTGATACGATTCTCATGAGGTCAATGGGATAGCCCCATTAACAAGACTTCAGCTACAGAAAAGCACATATTTCATAGCTATTGTGCAGCACCATAATTACTCTCAATTTTGGTGGAACTCAAAGCTCCCTAAGGTTGCCTTGTCAGTTCTACCTTAAAAAACTTGAGAAGAACGAAACCAAAACCCCTTCTTGAAACTGCTAAAGACACTAGTGATTTAAAAAGAAAACCTTGGCACCTGAGAGATGAGAAGAAGGAGCATATAATATACAGAACGCAGATAATTTGGAATTGCAGCTGAACTTCAGTTTGTCACCTTTCCCTCCCTCTAATTTCTCAATTACAAACCTGACAATTCCCTCATCCCTGGAAGAAAATATGTTCACTATTTTGGTTTACTTTGGGAAAACATAAAACTTCTCCTAGTTTCAAAATATGTTGTTTTTTTTGGTTCCAGTGAGACATCTAAAAAACTTTCTCAGAAAAATTTTTGAAACTTCGCAATTTCTAAATCAGTATGTCCAGCCTGAGACAAGCATCTACGTTCATCTCTTACACACACAAAGTCAGCCCAGCCAAAAACAGGTCAAAATGAAACAAAAATTATAGATTTGCATTTTTATTTCATAACCTTCCAAACTCATAATCAGATTTGTTAAATCTCATCAGTTTACTGTCAAATATTCTTCATCGGTGATTACTATTAGATTATTCTGAAAAATGTTTATGTAGCACATTTTGCAGCACATTTCAAAAAAAGTTCAAAAAAATCTCTTCCCGTGTTTTTAGCACTGCTTATTTTCCTGATTGGAAAACCAGTTACGTACACAGCCATAAGGACACCCAAACATCTTCAGGTACCATATGGAAAATATACAGTCTTCCCATTCCCAGATGGGCAGTTTAATTTTATTTTCTTGGCATAAAGTGTTAGGCTATTGTTCCCCCTGCTTAAGTCTAGTTATTCTGAAAGCACAGCTAAACTTGCCTTTCCTTAGGAGAAATACAGGGACGTTACTTAAGGATCTGTTATTTATTTACTTTAAATGTTAGTAGCTAATTTATTTGTGAGCCATGTCTGAGAGTAGACTTAAGTTTGTTTTAAGGTTACAAAATCCCAGATGTGCATATACGTCTTCTCAAGGCTGCTACCTCACTGTTTTGAGGGATCTTTTTCCCTCCGCCCTTCCTCTGGTCCTCACCCAGAGCCCCTTCCCACACGCTTGGGGTACTCCAGGTAGAAGGAATCTCCCCCACACAGAGGCTCCTCATCCAGGCCCACTTTCACCTGTGCTAGGAAATAACCCTTTTTGGTAGCAAACCCCGACCTGCTCCCCAGCTGCTTCCCGACCCCACATCCCGAGGCTGCAGTAAGGCGTTCCCAGCCCTCAGGAGGCCAAACCAGCAGCACTCGCTGGTGGCGTCCCGCGGGTCGCTACCCGGCGGCGTTAACAGGCGACCCCCGCCCTTCCCCAGCACGGCGCTGCGAGCCCCTCCGCTCATCACCAGCCCTTCCCCAGGGACGGACCCTCACTGAAGCCGCTGCTGCCTGAGGAGCCGGCGGCAGGCCCCAGCTGCCTTCTTTCCTGGGCGGAGGAAGGAGCGGCGACCACGAGGTGAGGGGAAGAGAACGGCGGGGCAGAGGCCGCTGCCCGCCCGCGGAGCGGCCTGGCACCCACCTCCCGCCGGGTGACGAGCAGCTGGCAGAAGTCCTTGCTGGGGGCTGGGGCCTGCCCGCGCGTCTCGAACACCTCCTCCCGCAGCAGCGACGCCATTTTGGGACGCTGGAAGGCGGTGTCTATGGCAACCAGGAAGAGGCGGACATCACGCGGGGTCACCGGGAGCCCAGCCCCCTCTTAAAGGAGCAGGGCCGGTAGTACGGCGGTGGCCGGGCAGGGTCCTCGCCCCCGCCACCGGCAGAGGCCCGCTCGCCCCCCTCCCGCGCCCCCCGCCCGCACCCGAGGGGCGACACTCGCGCGGACCTAGGGGTGACGACCCCGGCGGAGGGATACTGATCGCCGAACGCCGACTCCGTCGAGCGCAGGGAGAGGGGCGCGCACACGCCCGCAGCAGGGGCTGCGTGGGGGGCGGCAGCCGGGGCAGGGGCCGCCCGTCGGCCCCGGGGGTGCGCGAGCTCCGGCGGGGCCCCGGCGCCGGGAGAAAGTAGTCCCCCAGCCTCCCCCTCGCACCGCTGGAAGGGGTTCGGCGGCGGAGGCGGCGGACGAGGCGCTGCTGGGTGCTACGGCTTCAGCTGATAATTGAAGGGAAAAGAGGCGGCTGCTGCCGGGAGGAGGGAAGGCACGGAGCGTCTGCGGCGGCCGCATCGGGACAAACTAGGTACCCGGGGTCTCTCCGCTCTTTCGGGGGTATCGGGGAGGTGAGCGCGGGGTGGCGTGGCGCTGGGTCCCTCGGCAGCCTCCGGGCCGGGCGGCCGGGCCTGTTGTGTCATCCCCGGCATTAGCCGAGCTGCCCTTCCTGGGGCAGGGGGAGGGGAGCAGCGCCATCCCGGAGCATTGTTGCGTAGGGGCATTGTTGGGGGGTGGGGGGGGGAAGGGGAAGGATGGGGACGGCACGACGCCGCGCTGGTGAGTGTGTGTTTGGGGGAGCCCGGAGGTACATAAGGGGGCGAGGGGAGGAGGCTCTCGCTGAAGAGGGAAGCGGTGGAAACGGAGCTGACAAAATGGCCAGGCAGTCACTGGGGCCCGCTCTGGGGACATCCCCTCTCCCCCCGACGCCGGGCAGGGCTGCCGCCCGCCGCCTCGCCTCGCCCGTGCTGCCCGGCGTGTGGAGGGAGCGCGGCCTCCCCTCCCCGGGCCCTCTGTAGCTGCTGATACAAAAGGGCAGTGTCAGTGTTGACACTGCCGTACCGATTTGTATGCCCTTCCCCGTCTTCTCCCTCCCCCACCCCGCTTGGCCCCCTTTTCCTTAATTGCTTTTCCTTTTTTCTTTCTTTATTTCCCCCCCTCCTTGAAAGAGCTATCGAATATCTTAAAGGAAAAAATAGCAACTCCTCTTTCCTTCCCCCCCTGCCCGGCTCGATAAAAATGCCAAATAATCAGGCGACGTCCATATTTCACAAGCTTTTTGGGGGGGAGGAAGAAGGTGGGAAGAGAATGGAGGCGCTTGTAGGGTCGGAGTTACAGCGCTGGCTGCCCACAGGAGGGGTTATTTTCGCAGTTAATGTTTTAGAACTGATGTTTTTCTTGCTTTCAGTCAAGAAGCAAGTTGCCTGGTCCTCGCGTTTGCTTGCATAATGCGTCGTATACTTGGAGGCTGATCAAACGCTGGGTTCTGCCTTTCCTGCCTGGCTCTTCCTCCTTCCGCGGCGGGCTGGGGGGGCCGGGGAGCGGGAGAAGTTGGGAGGTGCGGGCAGCACCGGGGCAAGCCGCCCTCCGGTAACCGCTCCGGTTAGCTGGGGCTGGCAAACGAACCCCGAGCGGGGCTTTCGCCAGACCTGGTAGGCCCGTCTTCCTGCTGTTCAACTTTTTTATTGTTCCCCCTTCCCCCCCTTCCCAGTGCACTGGCTTTCTCGACAGACAGGGGTTTTCATGGGACAGGAGTCGGAAAGTCTAGACTGTGAACCGGAAAATAATAGGGGAAAGAATGGAAAGTTATGTCAAGGGCTTTGGGGGAAAAACATCGACGTATCGAACAAAGGTCCTGCCTGTAGTGGAGAGAGAGGCCTGCATGTGAGGCCTGATTGTGTCGCATTTACACACAGGGAAGAAATGAGTGCTTGGTACTGGCCTAAATTTATTCTGTGAGCCTGGCGTGCAACTTGGGAACGTTTTTAGAGTGTGTGCAGTTTGTTTTGAGGGTGGTTTTATTATGTGTAGCAATCCAATAATAATTTTAATTTGAAATATTTTTTTTCCAAAAGACTGTTTAGTTTTTTTTTTTCTTTCTACCTTGTTCAGCAGATATAATCTTGATCCAGAGGTTCTAACACCATAACACCCAACTTGGCTCAAACAGGATAGCTTCCATCGCTTATGTGTTGTGTGAATTACGAATATTGAGCTTCCTGGTACTTTAAAGGCTGTCAGAAAGAGGAGCTGAGTAGTTACCACCTGACAAATATGAAGTACAACCTTCATAATGAGAAGGAAGAGGAATTCTAATGACTTAAATTCAAATTAACTTTACAAGCTTTTCGTAGGGGAACTGTCACTGTAGGTATATTTTTTTGTAAGATTTTAAAAGCTAGCAAGCATTGCTGTGATTACTCCTGTTTATCTCTGGTATATTCTCTTCTCTCCTGTTCTCTCTCTCTGTCTTCCCTCCCACCCCAAGGCTAAACTTCTAATTGTACAGGGGTGTTTTTTTGGTATTTGATTTCTGTTCAAACAGATTTCTGAGGTTTTAAAGTTTTTCATCACACTGAAAGTTTTTTTAATATCTTTTGTTTTTTTTATATGTATATAAAAATACACATAATGAACATGAAAGCAGTACTAGAAAAATAATTGTATACCTTTCTATTGTTTGGTAGCCTATTTAACAAATATTGGTAGGAATGAAATGTATTTCTGAAAATATTAATATTTCAGTTTTTGCAGCTAATATTTTAACAATTAATGTTGTATTTGAACTAACAAGTTTAAAAGCAGTGTTGTGTTGAGTAAATACTGTAAATAATGCTCCTACTTTTCAGAAAATTACATGGTTTTAACTTGTAATTGTTTCTATATTTATAAAATGTAGCTGATTGTGAATGGCTCAGTTTTGTATATAAACTGTTTTGATCTTAAAATGGAAGGGTATTTTTAGTTTTTATTGTTTGGTATATCCTGTTGTGGTAGAAATTTGGGTAATCTGATTTTTTTTTTTTTTTTCTTCACTCCTAGTATCTCTCTGAAAAATTGGGAGTAGTGAGCTTGAATCGACAACTTTAAGTCTGAATGTTCTTTAGTCTCCAGATGGTTCCATAGGTAGGAGTCTAAACAGGTCTTAGGTGTTAGCAGAAAAATTGTAGGTCATCCACAGTGCGGCATTACTACTTATTAATATATCAGATCTACTTCAGTAGAAGTGCTGACCTGTTGAGTAAGAGGCTTATGAAAATAGAGTCTTTTGATGTCTTGCAAAAGTTCAAGATCTGTGTATCTTCACAGTATATGAATAATCAGAACTGTAATTCTCAATCAGGAATCATGCACAAGTTCATTTTTTTGTTTTCCTTTTTATATTGTACTTTGACTGTCTTCAAACCCAGAATGCAAATATTATAGAAAAAAATTGTAATGAAAACTTGGTCTTATAAGATCATTCCTATCTTTGAGGCCCAAAGCTATAGGCAACAAAGACACTGTAGTCCTTCTGCAGCAGTTTAGCAAAAATGTAATACAGTTAACTTGAATGTTATGAATGAAGTCATGATGAATTTTTTGTGGGGGTCCTTACATCACTGATAAGTACAGTTATTTACTTCGAGACAATCCAGGAAGAAAACCTGACTAAATTCCTTTTGTTTTCTGTGCATTGAAGCTGAAGCATGAGTAAGAAGGTTATTGTTTGACTAACCTACATGTTTGTACTTAATTTGTCAGCATAAGGGAATCTCAGAACTATCTGTGTTAATCTTATATTTATAGGCCATGCTATATTTTCTAACAAGCTAATTAGTAAGCATCATGTAGAACACTTATGATCACAGGTCTGTCTTCTGGCACACTGAGACTAAATTACCATGACAAAGTATAATCAAATCCCAAAGTTGTACAACATGGTGTACTATCACATTGTCAAAAACTTAACCTGGAATGTTTCTCGGATCTCCCATTGGCCTGTTGGATGATCTGTGTCCTGTTCATCACCCATCAAATTAGTAACACTCCCTATAAAACACTTTGTGGACTGTATGACATCCTTAATAGGGAGACTTTTCATCAAGCTGTCACTGTCCCATTCAGTACTGATTCTGAAGGTAGTAGTACATCTGAATTTTTTTGCAGGGTAAGAGATTACCTTTGGGTCAGTGGGTTTATTTTTCTGAAGAAGTAATACTTACTTTGAATTTGCTCTTAATGTTTTAATCTATATTTAGTATCATAGCAGATTTATGGCAGTATATGAACCAACTTCTTGCTGGGTGTTTTCATAGCTAAGTTTTAACTTGGGACATGAGGTTGGTAACTGCAAAACAGTCACGTTAACTCTTTCTTTTTAGCCTCCTGATACCTTTTTCAATTTACTGAAATAATGTGTTTCTCAAGGAGCAAAACTATTTTCAGACTTCTTACTGGTGATCAAGCATGACAGAATGCGTGTATGTAGCTGCTTGTTTCAGGATGTCTTTTTTTAACAAAATGATTAACTTTAAAACATGAGTTCAGCAATCTTCTATAAGTAGAAAATTTTTAGCCACACATGATATTAAGTGTACAGTCAGTGTGAAAGCACTAAGTCAACTAGCTTCTCCACTGCATGCTTTTAGGTACCAGTGATGGTTACTTCAGTGTGAAGGTTAGTTTTGAAGAGCAATTGTCCTAATCCTGCTATATGATAAAATTTTTTTCATCAAGTTGGTAGAATCTAACTGTGTAAATATGCAGTCATATTCTCCTTTAATTCTGTCTGGCAGCCAGGGTTCGAGCACACATAACCAATCTGTTTACTCTCACTGTCTATAATAAGGCTTGTCTTGCAATGTACTGACTGTTTCCAGCCTTACTTGACTCATTAACACACTCAGTACGAATATGGCAGAAAGCTGCCATGTATGGGAGCAATAGATAGCCAGCTTTGGGAGTGAAGACTTTTATACAGGAAAAACCGGAAAAGTTAGGTGTATATCAATAAAGTTAATCACAGTGATCTAATACTGGACTTCAGTATTAAAGATGCATGAGAAGTACTAGCAATGATGTTCAAGCCGTAGTTGCCTTTAGTTGCTCCAAAAAAGCCTCTCTTGTCATGATTCATAGAGTAAGCCAGTTTGGAAAGGACCTCTGGAGGTCACTTGGCCCTGCTTACCACTTGGCTTTATCTACTCTTGAGTAAATAGTTTTTCATTGATCACTGTACTGATAAAATGGCTCTATCTTCTTGAGTGATAAGAAAGGAAAAAACCCAACAAACCTACAAAGGTTTGTGTGGAGAGGAAACTGGAAGGATTCTATAATGTGTAGCAGTACAATGCTGTCTCATGGAGCAGGGGGGAAATCACAGTTTCTCAGTGTTTTCTAGATGGATTGGTCTGCTTTGTGATGGTGTCCATGATAAAGTGTGCATGCTGAACTGCAAAGATTTGACCTTCTTAAAAGGTATGAAAGGGTCTGAGTCATCTCCTGGAATGTGAACCTTGAGTTGTAGGGAGCAATTTGGTATTTCAAAATGGAAGCTGAGGTCCCTGGTACTTCTTGAAGAAGAAGGCCTTTTTAAGAACTGAAAGGCGAGGTATACTTCATGTTTATTCTGCTTTTAAAGTAATTTCTTTCTGACAACCCTTGTTTTATTGCATAACATCCAAATGAGTAAACTTAGCATAAAGAAGGACAGCTACTTGCTAGACTTCTGTAAAGGTGGAAATGAAGGAATCCAAAAATGTTCTTAATTTTCTGATGTACATGTCTTTTTTGGGGACAAAGGTATTAAACTTTCAGAAGGTTGCCTAGTCGTGAGACGGGCATTAGACTCAATACCAGCAATGTGCATCTCCTTCAGATTTGTGGCTGACTACGATTGTGTGTTTAAAGCATGGTTGCTGTCAATTGTTATTAATGCAGAGCAGTAACTGTAATGAAGAATTTTTACTTTGATTTTTAGGGGTAGTTCCTAAAGGTGAAACAGTGAGGAAAAATAGGCCTGGGACAAGCCTTCATAGGTCATCTAGTAAATACTTATGCATCAAGGCAGCTAGGTTTAGTCTTATGCTGTCTTTCCTTTTAGAAAGCATGCATGTTGTTTTGTTCTCCTCATCTTTCTCCATGTTAAACTTCTGTCTTATTTGCCTTGCGATGAGCTTGTTATGGTTTGTCTTACTCTGGGTAAGAGAAATGAGCTTTTCTCTGTACTGGGGGCCTTTGTGTGCTTGAAGTCTGTCCTGTATCTCCTCTCATAGTCCAAGACTGCTTAGATGGAGAAGTACAGGTAAATAAATGTGGAAATCAAAAATACACTTTTATGTAGTATCTTCTAAGTTGAAAACACGATTTTTTTAGGAGCAATATAAATGAGTTGAGGCACCAAAAAAGGAAAGATGTAAACACACACACGTATATGCACACACCCCAAACAATCAAGGTACTTGCATTAAATGTCCTTAATGCTGCTGTAATGATTAGATGCTTAGTTTAACTGCTGGAGTTAGTGAGGAGAAGCTCTCTTTACATCATGTATATTTGTGGAACATGAATCTGTGGTAGATGTCTATTTGTGGACAAGATAATATTGTGAGATGTGGTTAACATCAGGGCTAGAAGATGGCATCTCATCCATGTTAATAATGTTCTGTGTCTTCTACTGTTAAATCCCTTACGTAATTAGCTTATTCAGTATAGAGAGTGTCCCTTCCTGGAAGGTGTGTGTGATGTAACTGAACCTTCTGATCACAGGTGAGATGTGGCTATGTATTTAAAGAGAACTTATGAAGAAAGTAACTGAAGGTACGTATTAATAGGCTGTATGCTGAGTACAAACTTGGAACTCCGCCTTGGTTAGAGAGTGAAAGTTCTCTTCTTATTTAGTTTGAGGATATATACTCCATTATAATCAAGTTACTGACTGGGAACTGTAATTCTCTTTAAAACTTCACTTGTTTTGACCCTTGCAGTTGTTTCAGGTATAATAGCTCGATGAACTAATCTATTGTAAAGGGGTGAGGGGAAGGTGGGAAATCACTAACTTGAACAAGGACATGCAGACAGTCATAGTTTGTGTGAATAAGACTGAGTGAATAGCACCTGAGAAGAAGCTGTATAGCTGGGTAACCAGGTTTCAGTTCTGTAAGTAACACCACTAATCAAAATAAATGGATTCAAGTAATGGAAGGGGCAGGGATACCATTGGTGTACATAAAAATGCAACTTAAAGTTAATCAGAAAATTTCTGGAGAAAACACCATTTCAACTGAATCTCATTTAAAGAAAGTGACAGAAGCTGCGTAACTTTGGCAAACTTTAAGCCTGGATTCCAAGTGTTAAAAGTAGTCCTTTAAAGATCTGCTGCAGTCTATTCCACAATATTTTTCATGTTTGTGTAATGACAATTTGTGCTGCCATGTCTTACTCTGGTAGTATTCTGCCTGATTTATTTAGCAGGTAGCTTTGTACAATAGAGTGCTGGTAATAAAAATGAAGACCTGCATTATACCATAAGATAGGGATTAAATAAGTTAGTTTCATTCCCTTACTTAGTTACAAAAAGCTTGGTGGAAGAACAAGTATATTTCTTTGCAAAAAATAAGATAGCAAATATGCTTTCTTCGAATTTCTTGTGTGACAGCTTTTAAGTTGATGTGGTTCTGCTGCATATTCCCTATTTCTCATTTACCTCAGGTATTTGTAGACTTGCAACTGAACATAGCTGTTTTTTATACTAAGCTCTTGGCAACAAGACTCTGGCTCAAAACTTTAATCAGCACTTTGTAACTAGAATTAGAAGAAGCATTGTTAAGAGAAATGCTGTTGCACACCTCAATCTGCAAATCTTATTACTCCAAGGAGAGAGTGGAAATTGAGCTCTCTGTAGGTTAACGGTGAAGAGGCAAGGTGAATTTTGTGGAATTTAGCATGTGAAGGAATGGTGCTGCTTAAATACCTTTCATTAATGTTTAAATACTTGAATGCTATGGTCACAGTAGTAAGGATGGGAATTTTTTCTTTTTTAATAGCTTAGGGGTTCTTGACATATAGCTGAAACCGAACTGGAGTTAAAACAGAATGGGCAGAGAAGATTCTGACTTAACTGTGCTGTATGCAGATGAACTCAAGTGAGCTAGAACCTGAGAACTGTATATTTGGAAACTTGAGGTAAATACGAATGTAGTAATGAGACTCCACTGAAGTGACAAGCAAAGTAATCTCAACCTGCCACTTTCAAAATACAGTGCAATGAACACACTTGTTGCTATACTTCATTGCTTCCAGAGGTTGTCTGGAGCAGAGTATATTCCCTAGGTGCATCATGCTTTTTCCTCTGTCACAGACTTAGCCAAAAGCTGTTAAAACTACTGTTGTAGTTTTAAGTAAAGTAGATTCTGAATAGGTAACTTAAGTCAATGGATAAACTTAATGTAGTAGTATCATCTGTTTTTCAAAACCCTTTACTTCATGTCTTTAGTTCAGACAAAGTCTGACTTGCTATCGGATTGAGATCTTACACTTAAATTCTAACTGTGCTTCCTGCTGGCAACACCTGTAGTGTCACTGTGTCAACCCCCTTGACCTGTTCTTAGCAGTCTGACAGTTCTAAATTAGTGTTGCTTCTGTTTGTGGTATCTTTTTTTGTGGCAGTTTCACAGCCACTTGAAATGACCGAAAACCCTATTAGATTTCACCTGTACTAGTAATTCAATTAATTTTAATCATGTTTTAGTGGTGCTGAAGGATTTTAAAAACTTAATCAGAAGTAAGCGAAGTAGCTTGCTGTGCATCACAAAATTGCTTAATGTGTTTTCATTTAAAAGCTGTTCCCCTTCAACTAAGAAATGGTTTCTTCCTTACAGATTTTTAGATTTGCAATATTGTATTCCTTCAATGAAATTATGTCAGGCTATTTGGAAAGTCAGCTCAATAAGATGGCAAATAAAAAATAGATAGCAGGTGTTATCATTAACTGATCTAGCAACAGAGTTAAATTACTATTTTGAGTTTCTCTGTTCTGTAACCAGTTCTGAAATATCAGTTGTCTCTAATGTTGTTGATCACTCAATTACAAAATTTCTATGTTCCACTTTCATAGCATTCCTGTGTTTTTGTCTGTTAGTTCTACATGGAGCTCTTTCAAAAAAAAATCAAGTAGCTGGTTTGGTTTTCTGAATGTATCAACACTGGCATATTTCCCCCCCCCCCCCGCCCGCCCCCCCCCCCCCCCCCCCCCCCCCCCCCCAATACACATGCATTTGGGAGATATCAAACGTGAACATATGGGCACAGAGTGACACAGCAATAGAAGGATCAAGCTGGATAAACAACCTCTGCATAGAACAACCCTATCCAAAAGTGTGGTGTATGGTTTGTGGTTTTTTATTTTTAAATCCTAGAACTCACTGCTTGCTGCAGTAACTTGTTTTGTGGAGAGCTATCTTCTGCCTCCCCTCCTCCTTCCCAGCAAAAGGTGTGGGGACAAGTTTTCTTTACTTAGTCACAACAGAGTTTCAGTGGTAGGTACCATGGAATGTGACAAGAAAAGCTTTACAAACTGCAGATAGTATAGGTTTGCTTCCAGCAGTGTTTTCTCTGACTTCTTTCACCTTCTGAGAAGGAAAGGGTGTTTTGATAACAAGAATGGTGTTCCAATTACTTCCTTAGCAAAAAGATCACAGTGGGGGTACTAGTCTTTTCTAGGAACTGAGCCTTTAAAGTTATTTTTGTACCTGAGCGTTTTAGTCCTGAGCAACGTGAGCATCTCGTCTCTCCATTGGTTGGCCTAGTAGAACAACAGAACTTGGTATTTGTCAGTTGTCTGTAAAGACAGTGAAGTACTACTATCTAGGAATAAGCTTAGAGACCTCATAATATCAAAAGTGTAATCTGCTAATATTGTTGGTATATCACTTAAATCTCTAGCTTGCAACCATCTAAAAAGCAGCTAAGTGCCTGCGTTGGCTTTGTTTTCATACTTACTTTTTCAATTCTTCAGCCCTCCTGGGAGATTCTTTCAGCATGTTGTTTCTTGAAATTTAGGATCATCTAATTTCCAGCCTGAAAGTTTCTCATAACTTGTTTTGCCTGCTAACTGTATCAATGCTGTCCTCTCATTTTAAGTAATATTCTTCTCTTGGTGTTTCACCTTTGGCACTTACAGAAAGCATTTATAACCTTCTTGTTGCCAGGCTAAATAATACAGGCGTTATTAGTCACCTTCTGTAAGAGCACTTTTCTCTTCTTTCAACTGGAATTCATCTCTTTTGACCAAGGCCAACTGTGACGGGATGGAGTATTCCAGATAAATACTGTTTGTACAAAAGCACTGGAGAATTCTCAGTTACTCTGTAGTGGTATATCTACCTAAGCATTGGTTCCTCCTCCACACACCACCACCCTTCCCCTCCAGTATCACTCTGTGAGTAACTGGAACATGTAGTCATTAATGCGTGTGTCAACTGACAAGGGCTTGGCTTGTAGCAAAACTTTGTGTTTTTAGTACTGAGGTATAGGATCTCCATGCTGCTTGGTATTATTTATACTTCATGGCATTGCAAGTTGTCATTAGAATAATTTACTGTTCCATATTTTTGAAGCATATGTACTGTTTGGGGGAGGAAAGGAGGAGGGGAAAGGGAACTTACAAGTTTTGATAGTTTTGGAAAAATAGGAGTTTTGCGTGAACAGCTCTGGCTTTCGATGACCATATCACCTGGGTAGTTGTGTTGAAATAAGCAAGGCCGTAACAACAATAAAGCTTTCATCTTATTTCATAGTTACCTTCTATGGGAAAAAGTCTGTTCATCAGTACAAATACTTTCTGCTAAACTCATATGGTGATGTTTTCTATTTGGATGCTGCTTAACAGCAATTGGTTATTTAAATAGTTTTGGATTTAACAAAACAGAAATAAGATAATGAATGACTTCTATAAGCCTGGAAATAGTAGCAAGTGTGCTGAGTCCTGCCGTCAAAAACAACTTTCACTTCTGGAATCTGCTGATGTCCTATCCCTATTGAATTAGGGTTTCAAGATTTAATTACATCACAAGTTTAAGATTCTTGCCTGCCTTGAAGTGTTACAAATGTTTAAGCACCTATAGCTTATGGAAACTGTCATTTCCAACTGTTTTTCTCGACACTGGGCCTCTGCCTGCACATTCACAGTAGCTGTGTGTATTTTAAGTCCAGTTATGTCTAAAAGATGGAAGTACTTTAGACAAAAATAATCTTGCTGTAGTATGTTTGCTGTAACAGAGCTTTGAAACTGAGAGGGGTGGAAAGCTGTAGTTTGATAGTCCTCATCAAAGAGTACTTGTACTCTTTTGCTAAACTGTGGTTCAGTGAGAATGTCTGTCTATGTACGTTCATAGAGTAAACAAATATAATTTCATGGCACCACTGACATAGAGAAGTAAGGTAGGCTGTCCTGTGAAAAGTATTTGAAAGAACCAGTCTTAAATCTTAGTTTCTGAGGAAGGGAGAGGGCCAATGCATGGAAATACTGTCAACTCTAATGGGATCTCTTTTTAAATAGTAGTTTGTTTTATTCGTTAGTTTTTTAAAACAAAGGGACAATTCTTCCTTACTCTGTTTTTGGATCAGTTTTGATTGGAGTACTTTAAATGCCTGACTTCTAGCCTGAAATATCTTATAAAGGCTAACAGAAGGAGAAAAAACAGTGCAAAAGTATATATAAGTGCTCAGTTCTTATACCACTGACTCCAGCTGCATTGTCGTAAATGTTATAGCTATACCATGAAAGGTAGTTGCTCCCATGGGGATCTCTGTGCTAGTTCTCTTAAGGGAAGGTGTTCTAAAGATGTTAACCCAGCATGCTTAAGCTTTGAAAGCTGAGGCAGGGACCTAAGAGTTTTGTGCCCATTGACTCAGGAATGCTGCTCTGAGATCACTGAGCGTGACAAGTAGAGAAGGTGCAAACTACTGTATTTCCTCTGATGCTCCGATAGCTTGTGTGAGACATAGCTGAGTTGGGGCTTCTAAGCCCCTGTCTTTTCTTTATGTGTATTATCTAACTTGTTAAAAAAGCCTGCTTCAGAAGGGTTTGGTCTTTCTGTTGGCAATATCAAAAGCAGAACGTGACTAGTGCAAGTCCAGACTTGTGGCAGCTAGAAGCAAAAGCTCGACCTGTAGTAGAATATAGTGATTTAAATGTCTAAGCTTAGTTAAGTCAAGGTGCGTCCAAAATCAGGGTAGTTTGTTACTACTTAATAGTATTCCAGGTTATGGCAACAAACTAGAGTTGCACCTGTTCTTGGTGTGTGTTTGCTGTGTCGTTGGGGAGATTGGGAAGGTTAGTAGCCCAGCTTTGAGATGGGAAGAATTTTGAAATACATCATCTAAGCTGCTTTGTTCTTTATGCTTGCATAGACTGGAGTAGCATTTGTGGTGGGAGAGTGGAGAAGCTGATCTAATTTCAGGTTGCATCAGAAGAACTTGAAAGCTTTTACTAGTGACAATTTGTGATAGTTCACAGTGTCAGGTTTTAGATTGCCTATATAAAGTTGTACAGATGCAATTGTCTATATTTTTGACCATCTCCTGAAGTTTGTGCTGAATTCTAACATGAAAATGGCCTGCACAGGCATTAGAGTGACACTAATAATTGTACTCTATCCCTGTACCTTCTGAGGTATTTGTGTAAGAGAAGGGACTTGAAATAATGACATACTCAAAGGTAGGAACTTTGGATAAGTATATGTAGTAGTTGGAAACTACCTTCTACCAACTACACAAAACTTTCAGTTAGGCTTTGGATTAGAGGGGCTGACTTTCCTTTAATTTATTTAGATGACCACATTCACTAGAGTGTCTCCCAAGAAATCTAGTTGTTTTTTTAATTTTCTTCAGTACTGTGATAATCTGTGGAAGATACAGTAGAGTTCAGCAGAAAAGATATATAGTGCAGACTGATAGCTCTGATGCCTTGAAGACTGGCTTGTTTAGGTTTTCTCTCCTTAGTCTGTGCTGTAACTTGAATAGTAAGTTAAATCTGGCATGAAGAGTTGTAAGGAAGTGTAATCACTATTAAGCTTAGAGATAATGGAGATATAAAAAAAAAAAAGTGTGTTTGGCTCAGAATGGCTGTCATACTTGAATATGTACAGAATGTTTATGCTGTCTTTTTAATTGGAAAAGTATCCATTATAAAGCACACATTATAAAGAACATCTGAAATGTTCTTCTTAAAAATAAAAAAGCACCCCTGAAACTTTCAGACTCTTATCATGCAGCTGTTTAATGTAATAAATATTGTCATATTAGTATATGCTAATGGCATATGCTGTCCTTGATATTTGAAACTACAACACCAGACTGCTCATTTGAAAATTCAATGTTAGAAGCTGCATACCCTCCACTTTCTAATTAATCAAAATAGACATTTAATAGGAAGTAGTTGAAACTAATTCTTAATAGATACTGCAAGTTTGGTGAGCAATGTTTTCAAACAGTTTAACTTTCAGTTCTGTGGAAGAAGTTCGTGCTGGACAGATCAAGCTGTTTTCAAATTGCAGTGATTGGGGGTGATAGGTTGTAGGTTTGCTTGTATGGCACAGTTAAGCATTAGTGTAGGTTAAAAGGTCACCTGTATAGGAGGCAACTCCTGAGTATTCTGATTGGGTCACAGAGCAAATTGCAAGAGCAAAGGCTTATCAAATCAACTATTGTAATATCTAGTTCTTAAATAATAATTTTGGTCCTAAGATCAAGCTATAGAAAGCCTACAGCTCTGCTTAGTCTTTTATAAGTATCTTGGAGCTGTGGAGAAAGTGTGTTCTTCTGATAAGCGTTCTGTATTACTGGTAGTCTGTGAATCCTTTCAGTATCTCGGAGAGCAGCAGTTTAGCTAGGAGGTAGCAAAAAGCGTTGAACGGATTTAGTAAGCAGCATCTATTGGAACATCTCCTTGCCAGGAAGTAAGTAGCCTGTCTTCCAACTCTGAAGTGACTGACTATCAGCAAGGAATTCAGGCTTTGGCAAACCTGGCCATGCTGTGACCCTAAGGAAAAATACCTTATTAGTGTCAACTTGTTAATCTACTGAACTATAAAATATGGGCATAGTTACAGTTGGTGCTTGTGCAAGGAAAGTGTGTGGGTAGCCTGGGAGAGAGGAGGTAAGAGTCATTGGTGAGGTAAAGCAGAAAAAAAGGGCTGGTGGTACTTGCATATATGGGAAGGAAGAGAGGAATTTGTAGTAGTCTTTGTATTAAAGCTTGTGATGGTGTGTTCTTGTCTAGCTTAAAATTAAAAGTAAGTCTGGCATACTGCTAAAAAGCATTTTAAAGAGCTCTAATATTTAGATTTGTCCAAGTTCAGCATCTTAACTCCCTCTATTCAGGTTCTTGGGATGCTCATTTGCCTTTCCCGTACTCTGTGGTCCCCATGTACAATGCCTCGTTCCCACAAACTCGTTTTATTTGTCAGGTACTGAAAAGGTGTGTATGTGTGGAGTGGAGAGTAGACTATCTCATCAAGGAAGTGTGCCATAAAGTTATTTAATTCTTTCATAAATCTTGATACTCTGGCTTTTGACAACTTTTTGCATGACTGTAAAGGTTGTAACCTTCCTAAAACATGGCTGTGGAAGCCAATATTGTATGTTTGTCTGTGTAGTTACTGTGAAAGAATAGCTCTGAGCACTGTAAAGTCGTCACCCTATCAATGATAGGATCAGCTTAATCCTTAGTGTTTAACGGTGTTTCTTTGGGTGTGACTTCCTTTTGTTCAGCTTCATACAGAACTTCTCTTCTGTTTCACTGTACAGATATTTGGTAGGTAGTTTGGTTCATGATTTCATACAAGGTAAATGTCTTTAATTGTGCCTATGTCAGTAATTTGGTATTTGTATTGGACCTTGCTCTTAATTACATCACTGCAAGGTGTAATGTCAATGTATAAATTGTTTTTCTTTGGCCAAGAAGATGCATCTGTGCACGTAATTCCAAGATCCCATTGGTTTGAGCACTACTCAGTTCAGAAACCTTAAATGTGTTTTAAACCCTTTGTTTGTTGTTGCAGTATCCTTGTGATAGCTAAAGATCCATATGCAAAACCAGTACTGAGGAAGCCGGAAACTTAACCTGTTTTAATTGGATTTCTTACTCAACAATTACAATTAAACCATTTCTCAGATTGTATCATGTGTCATAGAAATCTTGCTATGCGTTAGGCCTATGACCTTTTTTCTGTAGCATTTGGGTAGAAGTCTTTGTTCAGGAGGATAGCATAACCTGCCTGAGACAGTGTAGGAAAGGAAGCCTCAACAGATGTCAGCTTGAGTCGGTGCTAAATGTCAGTGGTGAGAAAAACAAAAGGAAAACTCCTGAGATCCTCCTGATCTATCCAAAATTTTTCTAAATGATATTCTGAAGATGCAAAAGCTTGAGACTCATTCTGGTTAAGTAGATAACAGGTGAGTACTCCCCCTCCCCCTTTCCCTTAGAAACACAGATTTTAAGCCTTTTTTTTTTTTTTTAAGCTTTAAAGTGTTTCTATTTGAGACCTGCTAGTATGAGTCAACAGGCTTCTCAACTTCTGGCATTTCTGTATGTAAATTAACATCAAGCTGAAGCTGAATATTATCAAAATGAAAACCCAGTCTCCTCCCTCTCTACCTTGTTTTCAAGGTAGATCTACATAATGTCCGTAGACCTGTAATCTTGGGTTTATCTGTGGCACTTGTCTAATCTGCATGTACCTGTCAGCTGTTTTTTGTTTCTTCTTCCATCAGTAACTTCAGTAAGAGCTAGTCTCTGAATTTCTTCAGTCTAGTGGCTAATTAAAGTTCTGCTCTTTTTGATTGCACCTCCTCCTTGAGTTGTCTAGAAGATTGCAGAGATCATCTTACGTCAATTTAGACTTCGGGTGGCCAAACCATGTTTTACTAGCCACTGAGCTCACTAGGTCTCTCTGTAATTTAAGATAGCTTGGCAAAAGTTGTTTAGGAACTTGTCAGGGCTCAGGCAACCTGCTGTGCTGCAGCTTGGGGCATGTATTGTCTAACAGGCTATGCGGGTAGGACATGAGTATGCATTGTATCAGTATTTGTCTTGTAGTGCTACTGCACTTGGTTTTACTTAAGGGCTGTGTGTGCCAGATGCAGGTGAATGGCAAACTGCAGCTAAGGCACCATCTGGTCTGCGGGGTTAGAATGGAGGTATGCAGCTCAAAGGTAGCTGAGCATTAAGCATTGGGCAAGGCAGTCTTGGAGTAGGTGATGATCTTGGGTACTTCTTGGTTCACTTGTGTGACAATACTGAAATCAAGCTTCTAAATTGAAATTTGCACTAAATAGCTCAGCTGATTTTTTTTTTTCTTTGCTGGTGATAAATGCCACCTCCTCCAACTTTCCTGTGCCTGTTTACTTGGTCTTAACTTGACCACCTACCTGCTAGCTTGTCTTTGTTTCTGGCAGTGTCACTGATCTGTACTTCATGAAGGGCTCTGTGCTTTCATTCATGTTGTCTCACAGAAGGTAAAAGCTCCTCATTCAAATTCATTCCCCTCTTCTGAAGAGAATGTTCTCCCTCAAGCTTGCCAGGCAGCACGTTTTTGATAATGTTAGTGAAAGCTTAAGCCACCATACAAATAGTGAATTTTGGCTTCTACAAACAAGGGTTTCTAGAGAAGCTGAAAATGAAGGACGGATGAGATTTTACTTCTATTGCCTGTGATGGTTTTTGTTGGGAGCGTGCTAGAAACAAAGAACTCGCATCAGTTCGCTCTGGGTACGAATAGCAGAGTTCTGGTCAGAATTTGGCTGCTGGATAATATGTTCTTTCCCTTGGAGATACCAGTTGCTTTTGTTGAATTTAAAAAAAGGGGTGAAGAAAAAAGTATTATTTCCATTGTTGCTAACAAGTTGGAACCACACTTGTATTAGCACGAGGTAGCAGAATTGCATACTGAGACTCTCATAGTGTAAACTTCTCTGTCTAGCAGCTTGTCAGTAACAGTAAGTTTAAGGTTCCTGTAGATGTGAAGTCAAGCTCTTGCTATAGGATCTGATTTGGCAGAGGAATTTTCTTCTGTGACACAAGTGTACAGAAGAATAAATCTTGAACACACCTGTTCCTTGCTTTTCCTTTCTCTTTCCTATTGCTGTGCTGAAAGGAAAAAAGATCTGTCAACAAAAAGACAAACTAGTTCAATATTCTGCATGTTTACTGTGTTTATGTATGCTGGTTCTCCATGTGGTGTAACAAATATTCCATGTTACTGAGATGGCTTAAATATCTCTGGGCTTCTTATGAAGCTGAGCTGTTGCTGGCTGACTTGCAGCTATCCAGACCAGACTGTTCTTTTGCTGAATATAGATTGATTCAGAAGTTTCTGGGTTCTTATGCTTTTGATACTCTTTATATTTGTGAGCAGAAAAAATTTAACTGCTGCAGAATTGACTGAATTATGCAACAGAACTTAATGTTTAGCTGGTTAAAAAAAAAAAAACAAAACAGAGCACTGAAGACAGAGCAACTACCAGGTGTTGTAAACATGAGAATATTTTTTTGAAGTGTTGAGTTCTGGCATTCTGCCACTGAAAGAGCGTTCCCTTCCTTCATTAATGAATTCAAGTCAAACCGTACACTGATGGAAAACTTACATTCACCTAGCTTGGACATGTTACAAACAGTGACATGGAAAGGTAACAAACTTGGTTTATTTGGAGAAGAACTTTGAAATTTTTTTTTTTTAAAAGGGGCAGATTCTTTGAATTAAGTTGTGATCTACCCTTGTAAATAAATGTTCTAAGAGATTGTTTTTATAATAAACTCTATTGCTGATGCTCTCAAAAATGAGAGAATTAATTGCTGTTGACAACACTTTTAATTTCCAAAGATACAGAATGCTAAACTAGAGAGAAGCAAAAGAGTAAAATGAAATTGCTTTCTGTTTTTCTTAACTTCTCTTTTGGATGAAGATCTAAGATCAAAATGATGCCTGTATACTTTGTGGACCAAAATGCAGTCCAAAGAAGAGTGATACAACTTGTAATATTTTTGTCCTTGATGAACATAAGAGAAAACAAAGCAGTGAGATGGCAGAATTGAAGAGGGATGTGCTCAAAACAGCATTGTATTTGTTCCATGCAACTTGGTTACTTTTTCTCCTCAGGCTGCAGCTTCTAGTCTTCCAGAGGAAAGGAGTGTAGGAGATAAAGGCTTTACAATCTTAACATTACCTAGCCCCCTTAACCAGCTCACAAGATTTTAGTTAAGCTTTAGTCCTGGTTTAATTTCTCAGTGCACTAAAACGGTGATTCTTTCTTCAGTAATGAAATGAAGCTGTGGATTCCTGTGTACCATGAGCTGGGGACACTTGTGCAAACAGACCTGAGACATCTGAGCTCAGCTTTGTATCCTGTACAACCATCTACAGAATAGAACATGAGCAGCATTTTTTTGGTTCCTTTAAGCTGTCCAGATGCACAGGAATGTTCTGCTGTCTATAGCTGACTGGTATTTGAGAAGTTTTCTGCAGTATCCGTACCTCTTTTAATATATGGGTATTTTTGAAATGGTTAAGAAATGCTTCCACTCTAATGATTATGGAGTAGCCAAAGTAAAAAGAACTCTTCCATTGTAAATAAATCTAAGAATATTGTGCTGAAGGTTGTTTTTTGTCAGCAATTTGGAAAAATCTCTCTGGCTAGCAGCTTATGTATTGTCTAAAGTTACCCAGTGTAAAAATGGACATGTGAGCTAGTCCTAAGTCTATAATGTCTTCAGTGACTGGACTCCTTTGATATTTGTAGCTTACATGCCCATTTTGCATACTTCCTCACCTTTGTCCTTGTTACTAGATTGTGTTTTTGATGAGCTGAGGGGGAGGTAATTCTTTCTGAGCCATATGTGATTGCATTGAGGAACGGGGCTAGAGTTGTTTCTTTTCTTGTCAGAGAGGTTGTCCTTGGGAGGGATGGGGAGTGTGTCCTTGCACACCTGTACATCTACACAGATCTGAGATCTCAGGTTACTTGAACTGACATCTATTGCATGACTTTTTATCAAATACTTCTGCTGAAAATACTATTTTCTGGTAGTCTGTTAGTGTCTTCTCTGTGTGCCTTTGTATCTAGCATGGTATTTTGATATCTTACTTAATTTGGGATTTTTTCTTTTGCCTTTCTTCAGGGTGTCTCTCATGAATCGCCTTTTGCCTTTCTACTCTTGCTCAGAACTCAGATTTTGTCATCACGGTTGGAAATTGTCACTTCTTAGCAGAATGAGAGCGCTCTAACATAATCTAAGGTCTTACTTTCAACAGGAGGTTGGACCAGATGATCTCAAAAGGTCCTTTCCAGCCAAGTCTTTAACTCTTGCACTCCAGTTGAACCCTGTATCAAAAAGGCATTAGGGCTGAAGAGGAGTTTGCCTCTATGCTCTTAAACTCTGCTTGTCTTCCTATCAGTGTGTTATTAATGTCTTCCAAGAGAACTGACAAAAGTGATGCAACTATTTAAGTTTGTAGAAATTCTGTGCTGGGAGAGGTGTAGCAATCTGTTTCTTTACCACTCAATGTGCACATTTTAAGAAGAAATTTCCTTGATACCTACTTGTTTGTCTTCCCAGCAGTGAGGTAATGTTACAGTACTAGGAGGCTGTAGAATCTTGTTTGTCCTGAAGATTTTTTTTCTCTGTGTACTGAATTTGCTCTAGTGTGTCTGTGCATGTATTTCTCTGTGTGTGGTTTTTTTTTTTTCTCTTTAAGCATTGAAGGGGGAGAATACAAAAAGAATACAGTTCAGCTTAATGTATGATTCAGTCCAATTCTGTGTGGTTTCTTTATCAAAAGGAGTTAATCTGATAAACGTTACCATGTGAACTTTACATCATTAGATACAGTGCAGCAGATTAGCCTAAGTGTACTCTAGCATCTTTAAATCGTGTAGACATCTTATGGCTATCAATGGGGAGAAGGTAGAAATGGAAGCAGATAAGAAAATAAGTGGTAACTTCCTCCTCCTATGTTGGGAGAAGAAAAGCTTGTAATTCCTTAGGGCTCAATGCTTTCATGCAGCTGAATAACCCAGGATTTGCATGAATGCAGCTGAAATCCACCCCCCTTACTGTACCTTACAGCACTCTGCAGCTCATGGGACAGTATCTTTTTCCCTTGTTTGTGTATAGAAATTTGCTGTCAGGAAGAAGGGAGGGAAGATGAGATTTTGGGAGATGTCACTGAAAATTTTTCTAGGAAATCTTCAGTATGTTGTTTTACCCACTCCCTAAGTTATTCCATGAACTGTTTCTACAAGCAGAAGGGACAAGAGGCTGCTAAAGTGAAAATACAAGCTTCTGCCTGCATAGAGCTTTGACATGAAATTTATGCTTGGAGGTGAGGACTGCAGTGGAAAAAGAGCTGGGCAGAGTGGATAACTATTGAATTTAGAGAGCATAGTAAGGAAGAGTATTGTGTCAAAATCAGCTGCACAAGACTCAGTTTAAAGCAACTAACTGGACTAAAAAGTCATCTTAGTAACGAATTTCTGAATGAGCTGGTGAAGTAGAAGTATTTGAACGAGTGCTTGCAAGTGCTTGCTTGCAAGGCAAGAAAATAGGTGTGTATGTTTGCAGGTAAATGAGGAGAACCTTGTGAGCAGTGAACAAAAATGAGGTGCAGCTAAGAGATCAGATTAAAACTAAGTAATGTAGGTCCAAAACAATTCAGCAGTTACTGAACCATATGCAGTAAGTTCTTCAGTGTAGTTGCAATTAAAGTCTCAACTCTTACATGTATTGTATGCTTGTATATTTAGAAAGTTGCTTCTACCTTAACTGACTAGATTTGTCACAGATACAGCTGATCAAGTAAATTAATGTTATGAACATTGAAGTGAAGGAATACAAATCTGAAGTCTTAGACTTAACATTTTCTGATAAGTATGCTGAACTGTGGGTTCTGGCTGGCAAGATGTGCAACTTATGGGAAGAAAATGTTCTGAACTTCCAAAGCATATAAACATCCTTCTGTTTTTTCCTTCTTCCCTCCCCTTTTTGCCTAATACTGACTTCAGGGCAGTAAGTCTTCAATTTTGAGAAGCTGGCTTGCTGCAGCAGTGTTAAGTAAGGCACTGTTTTTGGGCCAAGGTACAAAAGCGAAAGTATGCTGATCAGTGTACTTAACTCCAAGAAGATAACAGGCATTATAATGGAGTATTATAGGCAGAGGTGCTAGGCATAGCCTTAAATATTCAGGAAATTGGAGTCCAAGAGCCTGAAAAATTCTTGTACTACCAAGACTCTTGCAAAGAACTTAAAAACTCCCAAAACCAAACCACCAAAAAAACCCCAAACAAAACCAAACAAGTTCTAGAGCTCATCCAAGAAGATTAAGGAAGCCCTTTTATTGTGTAAGCGTTCAATTCCATTTTTACAGGAGTTATTACCAGTTTACCTTGTTATGCTGTTGGTGGCCCTAGAGCCTGTTGGAGCACTTCAGTTTACTCATTCTCTTTTCCTCTGTGTAGCCTACATCACAGTTCACAGTATCCTTCAGGGAGTGCTTTTGGGTGTTAAGTGAAGGCCAATACAGGCTTGTTTTGTAGTTGTCAGTTTCCTCTGTTTGCTTCAAAGATGTGGAAAAGCATCAGTCATTTCCTGTTGGCTTTTCTGTGAGAAGAAAGGTAAAGGCTTCACTGCAAGTTCACAGGTGTTTTTTGTATCTTCTGTTCCTGTGGAACCTCTCCAAGTAATATGTTGGCTATACATTAGCTATAATGTTTGTAATAGGTATGTTAGGTCTACAGAAATTAATTCCAGTTGCTTTCCTGTACAGCCACAAAGATGACTGTTAATGGTAATCAGTGTTTACTAAAACTCAAGAATATTATGTAAGATAATAATAATTAGATGCCAGTGCTGTTAGATGTTAGATCTCGTGGGTTTATTTGAAATGCTGTTTTTCAGTATTCATCCTCAACCTGAAGTCTGCTTATGAGGAGACCATCTGCAGGCCAGGGCTTTGGCATTCCTAGCATTACAGCTAGGAACATGGAGTTGTGAAACATTAACTAAAATGGCTTGTTTATGGAAAACTATGCTAGAAGAGGACTTGAACTTAAAATTCTCAAATTGCAAAGCTTGTCAACTGAAGCACAGAGGTCTGATGTACAGTTGTAGCTTTTTCTTATTGTGGGTATGGGGAGAACGCTCAACAGAGTTGAGGACATTGTCTTAAAATGTGACAGGACTGCCCTGGCGCATTCAGCTGATCTACTGGGTTGCGCATCTCCTTTGAATTTAGGTATCTAAAGAGGGGGAAGAATAAGCCAAGTGCTGGGAGTGAGGCTTACAGATGGAGGGGCAAGTCTGAATGAGAAGAATTCAGTTTTAGGAACCTCAGGGCTCTGTTCTTGTTCTTCTAGCATGTGGAAGACACAGTTGTGACCCACTAAAAAGTTCTCTTCCCTACTGGACTAACTAGGCACATGGTATTGTGCTAGATGCTTGCAGTGAGACTTAATGTTTTGATGTTAAAGGTCATAGCCAAATCATGAAGCAGCATTATATTTAAAGGCAAACTGGGAGTCATGTGGTAACACACTACACAATAAGAAATGTGGTTAGGTTGAGAGGCTTCAATATAGAAAGTAACTCCTGACATCATCTTGACTTGACAGGTGCCTTACAGGATAAACCAGCTGTCATTTCATTCTTCTACACAGCTGAAAACATCATGCGTATGACTACCCACTGCCCTGTGTAACTTTTAAGCACAGACTGCTTTAAGTGGCTGGCTGACCCAGACAGATCAATCCCTAGACAGCACTAGGATTGCCAATATGATGTTTTCTTCAGCTAATGCTTCTGGTGTTTTGTGGAGGAGCCCATGTACTGGCCCTAGGTAGGAAAGCATGTGGCTGACCTAGCGGAGCTCTGGAGTGAGCACTGCTTCTTGCGGAAGGAAACCTGCTGGAATGCACGTTGTTCTTATTGTCATGATAAGGTAATACAATAGATCTATGGCAACCATTTCATAGTATGACTGATACTTTGACATTAGTACCCAATTCCAACCTCAGTTGACCTTTGTACAGGAGGGGACACTACTGTGTCCTTTCAGAAAATGCACAAAACGTGCCTCCTTGCTGATTATTAAGAGATGTTTTTTTCATTTGCTGTTTAAATGCAAAGAAATAGAATACACAACAGCATTTGACAGTGCCTGTGATTGAGTTCAGCTAGACACCCTAGGTAGTGCTGTAACCTTGGTCAGCTTTCAGCCTGGTTAATGCTAGGCTTGTCTTGCATCTGCAGTGTACTCTGCAGAGGATGCTGCCACTTGTGCTCTCCTCAACCTGACTAATCTGGCTGTACCAGCAAGCTGGCGTAATTTCCAGCTATGGCAGGCTTTTTCTGTTCCATTATAAACCTTTTTGTGCTCTAAAGTATGAGAAGTTGTAGACTGAAGGTGTCACGTATTATTGCTTGAAGGCTTTAAACCTTTCTGTTAGTGGGAATATTTGCTGTGACTAAGGAGTTAGGATAAGAGAAATAATCATGAAGAGGAAAAGCTCAGCTTCTGAGGAGTAGAGTGTACACCTTTCTCAACTTTCCAGTCATCAAGAGTTCTAGCTACAAGGTTCATATTTTGTGGGATTGTGATTTTGTGTTCTGCTTACATTCTTTCCAGTTCCTAAGTGTGAGGTAAAAAAACAAGGTAAAGATAATGATTTGTTAACTAATCCTACTTTCTGCTTTTGCTGTCTGCTGGTGTGTTGGACCTCTTAGTGGAAAGAACACAAAGAACTTTTAGAAGATGCTTTTCACTCCTGTGAAATTCAGAGGAATAGACAATCATAGTTAAGTATTGTCTGGCTTTACTGATAATGCTAGGTCTTGAGAGTTATTTTATTGGAGGCATTAGGATTTGAACTGAACTTCAGTTATCTGCAGCTGAAAGGTTTTAAGCTATTTCCTGGCAGGCTTACTGCTTACTCTGCTATAGATATAACAGGTACTGAATCAGCGTGCGGACTATTGTGTTCTTAGACTAGTTATTTTCCTTCTTGTGGGTTTTTCTCACCTGCAAATACTGTTTCTAATTGTGTGGCATCTGGTAAAAAAAGGTAAAACTGGATTTGCTCGTTGTGGTCCTGTTGCTATGCTGTCTGTGTAGAAATACCAATGTAGCACAGGATACAAAAGTTACCCCTCTCCACTGAGGAGCTAAGTGACGCTTGATCTTGAAATACCTCTGTTTCTGGGGACTGCAGCTGGGTGTTACAGTAGTTTTCCATAAATAACTACCAAAATAATACCTGTAGGCCTCTAGCAGTCACAAAGCAATTCCAGAAGTAGCAATACAAAGCCATCATATTGATTATTTTTTAAAATAATTGCATACATTCATTAATTCTTCTGTCTCAAATACCTTTTCCCACTAATTAAGCTCTCATGAGCAAGAACTTGTTCATATAGCTAGATTGCTTTTCCTGAATTACTGTGTGTCTTTAGGCAAATGTAAGTTGCATAAATCTGACTAGAGAAAGAAGCTGTTTTAAAAGCACTGTAGTTAAGTTACTTCTGTAATATTGGGGATGCTGCTGCTTATTCATGAAACTGGCATTGTCATCTCTCACAATGAGAGCTAAAATACTTAAATACTGTTGCTCTCTATCAGGCATTGAGTTTTACTAGCTAGTGCGTTCTTCCTTAATGTTGACAAATACAGGTTCTCCTAAATTGCATTTGTCTTGCTTCTTTTCTGGCAGGTTTCTATAATTATTTTAAGGAGACATGTCATCGTAGAATCATAGAATAGTTTGGATTGGAAGGGACCTTTAGAGATCATCTAGTCCAATAGGTCATCTGTATGCTATATATGGTTGCTCTGTATTAAGGATCTAAATGGTCTTGAGAAGAATCTTGGTTGGTGTGCCTTTTAACTAAAAAATTGTCTAGAGGTTTCTGTCTTCAGTTTTTGCTTAAACAATAGCATTGTACATTTGCCTCTTAAGGCATGGCTGTGAGTCTTCATGCCACGTGTCTTATGACTGTATCTCTTGTCTTTCAGTGAATGATAGTGTCTAGAAAGGGTATGTCCCTTCAGGAGAGAGGTGCCAATGTCCAACCGGCCTAATAACAATCCAGGGGGGTCACTGCGACGTTCACAGAGGAACACTGCTGGGGCCCAGCCACAAGACGACGCAGTAGGAGGAAGGTATGACTGTTATCTATGAGTGTGTTTTAATGTATAAAAGAAAAATTGATGTGATTTAATTAGAGAATTAAGTTTTCCACTGTGCAATCCAAGCACTGAAACTTGCGTAAAATCTTTTTGCCCCTGAAATGCTACCTGTACTGTTATTGCATGGGATGAAAACGTGAATAACTCAACTATCGTGCATGTTCAGGTAGAATAGCAGCAGTAGATCTATGGGGAGAAGGTGTGACTGAGCTAAATTCCACAAATCACAGATAGTAACAAATTCCTTCCTCCTCTTCTTTCCCTGGTATTAAAAATATGTGGGAGGAGGACAGGGAGACTCTGGTGTGTGAAATGTGGGAGAATTTGTGTCCCTCTTAGAGAAGACTGAATAACTGGCACCTCTCTGTTCCCTTGTGCTGCATGTTAATCCCGTGCAGCTTTTGAATAATTCAAGATCAAAAGGTTTGCCATCCTTTAATATACTTGTACTAGTGAGCAAGTGGACTACGTTGTATTTGTTCTGTAAGTGATTGCCTCTACAGTGCAGAACAAAGAAGATCCTTGAAACTTTTCTATGGATGCTGACTGTATAATTATTGTCGTGTCTTTTAACGAATTACACAGAATCACAGAGTGGTTAAGGGTTGGAAGGAACCTCTGGAGATCATCTAGTCCAACCCCCTGCCAAAGCAGGTTCACCTAGAGCATGTTGCACAGGGTTGCATCCAGGTGGGTTTTGAATATCTCCAGAGAAGGAGACTCCACAACCTCCCTGGGCAGCCTGTTCCAGTGGTCTGTCACTCTCAAAGTAAAGTTGTTCCTCCTCATATTCAGATGGAACTTCCTATGTTTCAGCTTGTGCCCATTGCCTCTTGTCCTGTCACTGGGCACCACTGAGAAGAGTCTGGCCCCCACCTCTTGACACCCACCCCTAAGGTATTTGTAAGTGTTAAGATCCCCTCTCAGTCTTCTCTTCTCCAGACTGAACAGATCTAAGAGTCTTCATCTAAGTGAGCGAAGCCTGTATGGATAAGTCTTCCTTTAATTTTGTTAAAATATTAGTCTGATGAAGAAATGTTATAGTATCATGGTAGGCAGCGTCTAGTTCCTCAGAGATGTTACTGGTGCAGTTGTTTGAATATGTGTATCTTGGGCTTGGGTGTTTTTTGGTATGAGTATTAAAATACTGCAGGTCAGTGGCAGAAAATAAAAAGTTTTTTACTATGAAGGAATCGGCCTATAACATATAATGAAGATGTGCTGTATTTCTTACTAGTATAAAGTCTGAGAACAAGGTCACTGTTGAATGGATGAAGGAGGCTAGCTGTTCTTCTGAGGAACCTTGGGGGAATAAATCAGTCTGCAACATGAAGCTTCACTTTTTCTAAACTAGTCTCTACTGCACAAATGGAAAAGCAGATGATAAACACCAGGCTTCTGTCCTGGGCTTCTGTAGCATAAGGAGGGGAAGTTGCGGCCTTATGTAGCTGATTATTTTGCAAGCTAGAATTGTCTTTGGACAATATTCCTCCTTCAACTGAGGCGTGGTGAACCCTTCATTCCATTATATGTTATCTCTACATCTGAATGGATGTTTAAGTTCGATATTGCCCTACCAACTCTTTCCTTTTACACTGAACTTGAGCTGGGGTGAATAACCCTCTCCCTGGAATAAAGAATTAGAAGCAAGTTATTTGGGCATGGGGTTGGGGGATTCTTCAGCTATCTACTGTTAATTCAGTTTTTACAGCAGAATGACAGGGAGAAGCTCTACAGTGAGTCAAGACAAATTGAAGAATTTTATTTTTTCTTTCAAGAAAAAATATTTTTTCTTGAAAGGAAGTTAACTTATCTGGTGTTTTGGTGCATTGTGATCTGTCACTTATGCTATCACACAATGATTCAAAATGCAACTTGTCTTAAATGACTGGACCTCTTCCACCCCTCACCAAATCTGTGTCAGTCAGACTTCCATGTGCAAGAGTGTATTACATTCCTGAACTATGTTAGACCTTTATTGGAACCAAAGCTATTTGCTTACATAAAGAGGATGGAAGCTTACAATCCTCTTTGGAAAGGTGGACCCTTTAGAACAGGACTTCCCCTGCCTTTCTGTCTGTGAACAAGCATTTTTGGCTGGCAAAGGATATAAAAAGGCCTGGATAAAGCACACTGGTTAATACGAACTTTATAACGAATTCAGTTTCTTTTACTGTCTTCTGTATCTCTTCTTTAGTAAGCTGCTGGGCAGAAATGGCTATTGTACAAGGAACAGTGTAAGACAGATCTATCATGTCCCTGAAAAATTTGTAGATGAAATGGAAAGAGATGGGCTCTCAGATAACAGTCACTTTTCTCTGATTGCATGTCTTTAGATAAACCTCAGGACTCATCCTTCCACACATATAGGATGCAGTGGGGTAGTATGTTTTAGTTCTGCTGCTGAACAGTACATAGGAGGGTCTAGAGTTCACAGCTCGGTGCACCTTCTTTATTATGCCTTGCTGTACTCTGGTGATACACACTGCTTTGGCTGCTATATTAAAAAAAAAAAAAAGGCAAACAAAAATCCACCACAACCAAGCACACTTTTTCTTACATTGTTTTTTTTGAGACACTTGAGTCACTAACTTCCAGTCTTTCTCGCCTGTGTCATCTGTAAAGTGAAACTCCTCAATTTTCTACTGTAAAAATAATTTAAATAGAATGAACAAACTGTGGAAAGACCAATTTCGATAATGTGCTCATATTGTGCAGATAACTGTGAACCTAGGATGCATCTGTGTAGGTATTTTGGTTGGAGCTGGGAATGTTCTTTGGAGCAAATGTCATCCTCACCTGCTGTGCTTTGGCTAACATCATGGAATGGTCTTGGAGCACTTGAACTGGAATCTTTCTGGATGAAACTAAACTGGAAGTTGTGCTCTAGGAGAGCAGTTCGTGCATTCTGGTCGCTTGTGGTTTTAATCTTCTCTGCTTTGAAGTAGAAATCATTAAAATGCATAGGTGGTGGACGTTGGTCCTTAATGGCAAGTATTTTGCTTTACAAATTTCCTTCTGTTGATCTGCACTACTTGTTGGTGTAGTTGTACAGATATAGTATGAAACTTTATTCAGCCACTTCTAGATCCATGTTTCTTAAAAAACAAAACCAATACACAAACACACACACACAAAAAACCCCAAACCCCACACAAAACAAAAAAACTAGTATTGTAGAGGGAATTAAGCAGTAACGTGAATCTCTAGGGGGTTGTTGTCTCAGGCCTAAAATTAGCCACAGAGTTTATAAGCAAACTTAGGGGCCACACCTTCTAAAGTGTTGGAGAAGGTTACTTCACTTTGGTTGTAGATATGCAATCATAACCCTTCAAGCAAGGACAAGTTTTGATACTGTCTGAACTTGTGTACTTGATTACATTTCTGCTTTGTATAAATAGCTTTCTAAATGGTGGAAATGCAACAGCTTTTTTCTTAAAGCTTTCTTGTGGCTAAGATATACACTGTTTCAAAATACAAATTAAGTGACAAAAACTTGGAGAGTTTGTGCAGTTTGTCACTCTGTCCTGGTTTCACAGGGGTAAAATTATAGAATCAATTTACTGTTACGTTTTGGTTTAGTTTGTGGCCAGCCATGGTACGGTGATCAAGGCCGTTAGCAGTTTTGAGAAGCGAAAGCCAGGGCAGCTGATCCAGGCTGGCCCCCAGTTGTATTCTATAACATAAATGTCATGTTCACTATAAATTGGAAAGCTTGCTGGGGATGGGTGGAGCTCTTTCCTCTCTTTGCTCTGGTCTTCTGTTCTCTCTCTCTCCTCAATGGCTGCCATCCCTGGAGAGTTTTACTACAACTATATGGGCTATGTATAACTTTGTCTCTTGTATTAGCATTAGTATTGATATTGGTTTTCTTATTTTATTAAATCTGTTTACATTTCGACCCACGAGTCTCCCTCCTTTTCCCAGTTCCCTTTCTCAGCTTGGGAAAGGGAGATAGAACAACTGGTTATTGTTTAGCCCTGAGTGTGGGCTAAATGGAGACACACTTGTACTGTAATTTGATGTGAAGTCCACTAATATAATGTAGGCAAGTGGTTGCATAGCCATTGGTAGTATAGACAACAGGCTTCGTAATAGCCTTAACTTTGCCCCTGTCTCTTGTGCTCTGACTGGAGTGAACACTACGATAGACTTCAGTTGGGGAAGGTGTTAAAGAGAAGAGATTACTTTCTGCTCTTGTGGCTGTTACAGTTCTGCGATAGTGTGAGGGACACGATAAGATCTTTTCTGAGAGAAGTGCAGTTGACTGTTCCTTCAGTTGTGAGCAATGTTTCAGTATAGTGGTATGGAGTATGGTATGAAGCTCTATATACTAGAGCTCTTTACTAGTGTTGCCAAATTTTTTTTTTAGTGGCGTGAAATGACAGTGGCGCTTAATCTTGTAATCTGCATGTTGTCACTCTTCTGAAATCTTCAGGGACACCAGTATTTAAGTAGGATATCAGTTTGACATAAATGACTGCTATGCTGTTGCAGTTGTGTATGAAAGTATGATACTTCATACAAATTTTAAGTTTTCAGAATATAATATATACATGTTCTTGGTCATTTGGGATTGAAGGCTAAATGAGAAATAAGAGATCCTTGTTAGCTGCATAGAGGACATTGGTTTAAGTAGAATCTGGGAAACACTTTGGACTGACCTTTTTCAAATACTAAAGCAAGAAGAATGCTCTTGGCAGTTATACTGCTTTTGTTCTGAACAGGATTTGGTTTTGGACCAATCTTGGTAATATGTTGACTGTTAACATCTTACCTGAGACTTGTGTAAAAACTAAATCTAATGTTTGAATCTGTGGGGAACACAGGTGGGAGTATTTCTGAGGAGAGAAAGTAGGTTGTTTTTTTTTTTTTTACACAGCTTATTTCATCTGTGCTGTTGCTTTTTTTTTTCTCACTTGACAGAAGTAAAAGGGTGTTTCGTTTTGTAGACTTCATATTTGGAAGGATTTAATACCTCACTCTAAGCTGCTGAGGAACATGACTTAGATGAAACACTTTGTTTATTAACTAGGTTCAAGAGGGATGGTTTTTTCAATATGCATGGAGTAATTCTTTGAGGACAGGTTCTAGTTGGTTCTTTATTACGATTTTGCGAAGGAAGGCTAAGGACTGGCAGTTTCCATGAGATTGTTTATAGAAACACTGCAAACTGAATGGTGGGTCACTTGTCACAACTGCTGCAAGTGGGTTACTCTAAACTGAGTGTCTGCCTGTGAATTAAAATGTGTATCAGCAGGCAGCTTTTCCCAGTTGAGTGAAGCCTTGGAGTGCGTTATGAAACTGTCTTTAAGTTGTGGGGGAACATCCCCCTACCCACACCTCCCTCCCCCCCCCAAAAAATCACAACAAACACCGAAGAAAACCCAAACCCTAAAAGAACACTTGAAGGTGCAGCAAGCGCTCAGTCTTCCTTGACCTTCCCCTGCAAATGGAAATGGACAAACGCAAGCTCATAAATACTTACCGTATCATTTTTAATCATTAATGAGGAACTTGGCCCTCAGAATACTTGTTGCAGGAATATTTGTTTAAATGAAGCCTCTGAATGAATATGTTAATAGAAAAGAGTAAAGAGCTTGTAACTGGGTAAATTACATGTTAAAAGCCTTGAATTATGGGTACAAGTACAGGGAGCTTACAACCTTTAACAAGAATCAATCTTGCAGCTGCCCTTCTACCTTTCATAGCACTTAGTTCTCCAAGCATTACTCTTTTTGTTTCTAGCAAGACCTTAACCAAGCTGTCACAACCTTAATATAAATTGGAATGATATTACAATGATATTTGTTAGTTGGTCTGTGGTTAAAGTTCTTCTAACTTAATCCTGCAGTCTCTCCAAGTTGTCAGTCTGCTTGCCATGGCATAAATCTTAGAGAAGGGGGGAGTTAATGTCATGCTCCTTTTAACTGACATGCTACTGTATGTACAGTTGCTGTTATCTTGTGTACCTTCTCTTTGTGACACATGCAACGTGAGTAATTAAACTCAAAGAATGAGGAAGTGACAGCACAGTAGGTCTTTAAAAATAAGATTTAAAAAAATCCTAATCAGTTTTGACTCCCCATTTGTTACGTTCTTAGTGTAACCTTTCTGCTCTGGCTATAACTGTTATTTCTACTGATAGTTTGATGTATAAGAAAATGAAGCAAATGCAAATAGTCTGCACGATACACTATTTATGATTCCCAGGATATGGTTGCAGTGTTACTGGTCCACTTAAACAGGACATTGGTATGAAATTGTTTGTTAAACTTTTAAGAACCTGAAGGGCTTAAAGGTGGAAAGGGGAAAGACTGGAACAAGTAGAAACTCTTCAGTGTGTGATTTAGGAACTTGATGTTTTGATGTATTGCTTTAACCATAATTTAGTTGAAAAGGTCTTCAGTTACTTGTGTTCTGTGAATACGTAAAGCATTAAGTTGAATCCAGTTCTAATTAAAGCAAACCAAAAATCTTTAAGGGAAAATAAGCTTTTAAAATATACTTCAGAATAAATGAACCCTGATCAGTTAGCTTGCATAAAAAATGAGATTCCTGCCAAGTGTAAATTATGTAATAACTTCTGTTACTCCCATAATAAAAACATTTCAAGGGGAAAATTAAATTTCATGCCTTAATCTTTTGTTGGGAAAAGGAAAATCCAAACACTCAGGATTACAGAATCACAGAATGTTAGGGATTGGAAGGGACCTCGAAAGATCATCTAGTCCAATCCCCCTGCCGGGGCAGGATTGCCTAGACCATATCACACAGGAACGCGTCCAGGCGGGTTTTGAATGTCTCCAGAGAAGGAGACTCCACAACCTCTCTGGGCAGCCTGTTCCAGTGTTCAGTCACCCTTACAGTAAAGAAGTTTTTCCTCAAATTTAAGTGGAACCTCCTGTGCTCCAGCTTGCACCCATTGCCCCTTGTCCTGTCAAGGGATGTCACTGAGAAGAGCCTGGCTCCATCCTCTTGACACCTGCCCTTTACATATTTATAAACATTAATGAGGTCACCCCTCAGTCTCCTCTTCTCTAAGCTAAAGAGACCCAGCTCCCTCAGCCTCTCCTCATAAGGGAGATGTTCCACTCCCTTAATCATCTTCGTGGCTCTGTGCTGGACTCTCTCTAGCAGTTCCCTGTCCTTCTTGAACTGAGGGGCCCAGAACTGGACACAATACTCCAGATGCGGCCTCCCCAGGGCAGAGTAGAGGGGGAGGAGAACCTCTCTCGACCTGCTGACCACACCCCTTCTAATACACCCCAGGATGCCATTGGCCTTCTTGGCCACAAGGGCACACTGCTGGCTCATGGTCATCCTGTTGTCCACTAGGACCCCCAGGTCCCTTTCCCCTACGCTGCTCTCCAACAGGTCTGTCCCCAACTTGTACTGGTACATGGGGTTGTTCTTGCCCAGATGCAGGACTCTACACTTGCCCTTGTTATATTTCATTAAATTTCTCCCCGCCCAACTCTCCAGCCTGTCCAGGTCTCTCTGAATGGCTGCGCAGCCTTCCGGCATCTCAGTCACTCCTCCCAGTTTTGTGTCATCAGCGAATTTGCTGACAGTGCACTCTATTCCCTCATCCAAGTCATTAATGAATATATTGAATAGAACTGGTCCCAGAACCGACCCTTGCGGAACTCCGCTAGACACAGACCTCCAACTGGACTCTGTCCCGCTGACCACTACTCTCTGGCTTCTTCCCTTCAGCCAGTTCACAATCCACCTCACTACCCGATCATCCAGACCACACTTCCTCAGTTTAGCTGCGAGGATGCTGTGGGAGACCGTGTCAAAAGCTTTACTGAAATCGAGATAGACCACATCCACAGCTTTACCATCATCTATCCACCGGGTAACATCCTCATAAAAGGCTATCAAGTTGGTTGAGCAAGACTTCCCGTTGGTGAAGCCATGCTGAGTGCCCCTAATGATCCCCCTATCCTTGATGTGCCTAGAGACAGCACCAAGAACAAGTTGCTCCATCACCTTTCCAGGGATGGAGGTGAGGCTGACCGGTCTATAGTTACCCGGGTCCTCCTTCCTGCCCTTTTTGAAGACTGGAGTGACATTCGCTTTCCTCCAGTCCTCAGGCACCTCTCCCATTGCCCACGACTTAGCAAAGATGATGGAGAGTGGCCTAGCAATGATTTCCGCCAGCTCCCTCAGCACCCGCGGGTGCATCCCATCAGGGCCCATGGATTTATGGACGTCCAGGTTGCTTAATTGGTCCCTGACCCAGCCCTCATCAACCAAGACAGATTCCTCCTCTATCCTGACTTCTTCTGAGGCCTCAGGGGTCCAGGGCTCCTCAGGACAGCCTCCAACAGTATAGACAGAGGCAAAGAAGGCATTCAGTAACTCCGCCTTCTTTTTATCCTCTGTCTCCAGGGCCCCCACCTCATTCATCAGTGGGCCTACATTGCCTCTAGTGTTGGCTTTACCTGCAATGTATTTGAAGAAGCTCTTTCTGTTGTCCTTGACCTCTCTTGCAAGGTTTAATTCCAAGGAGGCCTTAGCTTTCCTAGTTGCCTGCCTACATCCTCTGACAACAGACTTATATTCCTCCCAAGTGGCCAGCCCCTCCTTCCATGATCTGTACACCTTCTTCTTCCACTTGAGTTTGCCCAGCAGTTCCCTGTTCAACCATGCAGGTCTCCTGGTACCCTTCCTTGACTTCCTACCTGTTGGGATGCTCTGATCTTGAGCTCGGAAGAAGCAGTCCTTGAACGCTAACCAACTATCTTGGGCCCCCTTACCTTCTAGTACCCTGTCCCATGGGATTTCCCCTAGCAATTGCTTGAAAAGGCCAAAGTTGGCCCTCCTGAAGTTCAGGGTTGTGATTCTGCTAGCTATTCTGTTCCTGCCACATGAGATCCTGAACTCTACCATCTCATGGTCGCTACAACCAAGGCTGCCCTCAGCCTTCACCTCTTCAACCAGACCCTCCTTGTTAGTGAGGATCAGATCCAGCAGCGCTCCTCTCCTAGTTGGCTCATCCACCATTTGCATCAGAAAGTTATCATCAATGCACTGGAGGAACCTCCTGGACTGGGGATGGCTGGCTGAGTAGGCCTCCCAGCAAATATCAGGGTAGTTGAAATCCCCCACAACAACCAGGCCCTGTAATTGCGAGACTGCTCTCAGCTGCCTGTAGAAGGCCTCATCACCATCCTCATCCTGATCCGGTGGCCTGTAATAGACACCCACAACAGTATCACCCCTGCCAGCCTGCCCCTTAATTCGCACCCGCAAACTCTCAACTCGCTCCTGATCCGCCTCTGGACAGAACTCAATACATTCTAGCTGCTCACTCACATAAAGAGCAACTCTACCACCTCTCCTTAGCGGCCTGTCTTTCCTGAACAGGACATAGCCATCCATGACCACATTCCAGTCATGGTGAAAACATTCCCAAGTTTACCTTGATGGAACTTGTTGTTGTGAGCTAAAGAGCTAACTGTTCTATTTCGCTTGCTTTTGATAGTAAAAATGGTTTCTTCTACTATGAGAAATAAAACCAAATTACTGGAGGATGGAGAAGATGCTGTTAAATTAATCTTTTCAGACTGTTATGCTCTTAGAAAGATGTGCCACAGAAAACGTTTTGAATATGTGCTGTCTAGGTGCATTCGTCTGTTTGAGTAACTGACTAAATGAGAATACTTAACTTTCCTTCCTCTGTTTTGTTCTTATCAAGAGAAACAGTCATATTACTGAAGTTTTACCATTTTGACTCTGTAAGCAAATTATCATGTGGTTATCAGTTAGGTGATTGGACTTGGTACTTTTTTCCTACTAAGGTTTATGTTTAAGTTTTTGTGTTAAAATCCTTAAGAGGATGGTGAAACTTTCTGGTCAATAGGCTTAGCTCTGCCTTTGCCATTAGATTTCTGGCATTTCACAGAATCACAGACTCAGTCAGGTTGGAAGAGACCTCTGGGATCATTAAGTCCAACCATTGCCCTGACACCACCCTGTCAACTAGACCATGGCACTAAGTGCCATGTCCAGTCCTTTCTTAAACACATCCAGAGATGGTGACTCCACCACCTCCCTGGGCAGCCCATTCCAATGTCTAATGACCCTTTCTGAGAAGAAATTCTTCCTAATGTCCAACCTCAGCCTCCCCTAGCGAAGCCTGAGGCTATGTCCTCTTGTCCTATCGCTAGTTGCCCGGGAGAAGAGGCCAACTCCCACTCCACTACAACCTCCCTTCAGGTAGTTGTAGACTTCAATAAGGTCACCACTGAGCCTCCTCTTCTCCAGGCTAAACAACCCCAGCTCCCTCAGCCATTCCTCATAGGTCATACCCTCCAGACCCTTCACCAGCTTGGTTGCCTTCCGCTGGACTTGCTCCAACACCTCAACATCTTTCTTGAAGTGCAGGGCCCAGAACTGAACACAGTATTCAAGGTGCGGCCTCACCAGTGCTGAGTACAGAGGGACAATCACTTCCCTAGACCGGCTGGCTACACTATTCCTAATAGAGGCCAGGATGCCATTGGCCTTCTTGGCCACCTGGGCACACTGCCGGCTCATGTTTAGCCGACTGTCGATCGGCACCCGCAGGTCTCTTTCCGCCAGGCCGCTTTCTAACCACTCTTCCCCCAGCCTGTAGCGCTGCATGGGGTTGTTGTGGCCGAAGTGTAAGACCCGGCACTTGTTCTTGTTGAACCTCATGCCGTTGGTCTTGGCCCATCCATCTAACCTGTCCAGATCCCTCTGCAGGGCCTTCCTACCCTCCAGCAGATCGACACTCCCACCCAGCTTGGTGTCATCTGCAAATTTACTGAGCGTGCGTTCAATCCCTACGTCTAGATCATCTATAAAGATATTGAACAGCACCGGCCCCAGAACTGAGCCCTGGGGAACAGCGCTAGTGACCGGCCGCCAGTTGGACTTTGCCCCATTCACCACCACTCTCTGGGCTCGGCCATCCAGCCAGTTTTTAACCCATTTAAGAGTCCACCCATCCAAGCCCTGGGCAGCCAGTTTGTCCAGGAGGATGCTGTGGGAGACAGTGTCGAATGCGTTACTGAAGTCTAGACAGACTACATCCACAGCCCTGCCCTCATCTACTAAGCGGGTTGCTTTGTCATAGAAGGAGATGAAGTTGGTCAAGCAGGACCTGCCTTTCATGAATCCAGGTTGGCTGGCCCCGATTGTCCTGCATGTGCTGTGTAATGGCACTCAGGATGATTTGGTTGGAAGAAGCCATTTGAAAGCTTGTGGAACTCTTCTGCCTCTTCCACTTATGCTTTTGACCTAAACTTTTTGATATTTGGGGTCATGGGTGGGAGCAGGACACTTAAATCTGAAGTCTGCATTTCTCCCCTTCCCCTGTATGATTCAAAGATGTTTGCATAGCTCAACTCAAAGGACTTAGCCTAGGTTAGTAGGGTGTAATCATATAATCATCAGTTCTTTAACTTTGAAACATTGTTTCTTCCATCACTAATACTAGGCTAGCTTGAGATTTCATAGTTCAGTGGTGCTTAGAGTTTCTGTATAGGTAGGATATGAGCAGTAGAGTTTTCCTGGTGACAGCTGAATCAAAAGTGTGTTTTATCCTGGGAAGTACAAGTGAGAAGATGTCTCTTGCCTTAGCAATTATTTATACTATGCTGTTTTAAATGCTGATGAGCTGTCTCTTCTGCGTCTTGTAGATGGTAATTGTCATTGGTTTTGAAAATGGGCATGGAATATGTGAAGATGTAACTTAAGTTTTAAATTTTATCTATGGTATAGTCTGATCTTTCTCCTCCAGTCAGCTAGTACAATAAGTTGGTTTTTTTAATGCAGCTGAAAGCTGCTTGGAAGATCTCTTGTAGCTTATATATGTGAAACTCATTCCTTTCTCTGACACTACAGGTTTCCTGTCTCATCTGACTGCCTTCATCAGTAGCATGCACTTCTTCATTTCTCTTACTTCAGCTGTTACCAAACAGCTCTCAATCCTTTGAATTGGTGGATCTGCAGCCAGAAAATGACTGGCAGGGTTGAGCTTTCCTACCGAGTGGAACTGGTTGCGTTCCCACTCTGAGCATTTAATTTTCTTAAACTGAAGAGCAAACAGACAAACTTGTAAATGCTTGTAACTGGATAAAGTCTTAATGCATGGAATCTTGAGGTTGATGAGTATATATCTATTTCTGAGAAGAGGTCTTTGACAGGTGCTCTAGTCTTGTGCCTTACTGTGCTAGCTTAATGCTTAAGTAAATAATTCAGTAATCTTGCACACCAGAAAAATTTGAATTTATCTGCACATCTCAGATGTGATAAGATGTTTAGTTAATTGAAAATGACTAAATTGTGTGTTTTACAAAACAGTTACACTGGTCGTGATTTGTAACTGCACCAGGTGCTCCTTTTGAAATATTGCTTTAATGTTAGGAGTTGGTATGGAAAGGTTTGAAGCTGTAAACTAATACTTGTAAATGGTCCAAAAAGTAAATAATAGTTCCACCTACAGGTTTGTGTCTGTATCTTGGAATCCTGATAGCTTTCTGTTTTGACTTTCTGCTGACAGGTCACATTTAGGGCAGGCAAAACGTAAGGCACATAGCCCTCCTGAGAGTAGAAAATCAAAGACATCCAAAGTGCAGTCTAATACTACTTCTGAGCAGTCCAAGGGACACTTTTCTAAAAGGTAATGGCGCTTCATATTCATATGTTAACCAGTGTTATCTCCGCTTCACAACTGTGTATATCTAGTTATACAGAGTTCTCATGAAATGTATGACTAATAGAGTTCAACTAACCTAGGTATTGCATTCAATGGATATATTTCAGTGTTTCATGTTCTGTTTTGTGTTTTGTTTTTTCTAATTCACCAACTAAGAGCATTCCATCAGCGATGGGGAGGAAATGATTTCTGCATAACTAGTCCTGGAATACTTGCAAGGTCTTTCTCCCCTTTTCCTGCTTCATGTTGGGGGAAGATTGCCCAAGGAGTTCTGAGCAATGTCCGATATTAATTAAACATGTAATCATCTAAAGTATGCCTGTGTTCTGGGTGATCATCTTGGTCATGCTTTGGCTGTTCTTCATACACTTCTGCTCTATACACACTGGAACAGTTTTCTATCATGTAGAAGAGAATTTTGCCGTTTTTGTGTGTGATTCATTACCTCAATTTCAAGATTGATAAGAAACTATCCTTTCATTAAGAGCCTTCCTTGAACTAGAATCCAGTTATGACTAGTTATGCATTACTGAACACTCCTTACTCTCTTGTGGAACTTATATTCTCAAACATTCAGATAATAGTTTCATGGCTTGAATCTTTTTTCTTTTTAATCAGTTTGACATACCTATATAAAAAAAATCAGGTAGTAAAATCTATCCAAGTTACCTCATATCTTCCTCTTTAAAAAGAGCAGTGTACTATGTCTTTGTTTTGCAATTTATTTTAGTTTTCGTGCTGGCAAAGATTTGCAATGTGACTGTTCTCATACAAGCATGTGTGTGTTTTCTTATTTCAATGTAAACGTAATAATCAACAGTGTTTCTTACCTGCAATTTCTTTTATTATTAGAGAATGCTGACATTCATCTTGTACTGTTGTAACTGTGAGATTTCTTGAGTTCAACACTAATGCTGTTCCTGCTTACTTCTACAGAGGCTGTAGTTCATCTGCTGTTTTAATACCACAAGAAGAAGATTCAGAGAGAGTCAATACTTCAGAAAAGCAAAAAACGGGGCAAGTGCCTAAGAAAGACAATTCTCGAGGAGTTAAACGCAGTGCTAGTCCAGATTACAGGAGGACCAGTTCTCCTAGCTCTGCTAAAAAACCCAAAGCACTTCAACACACTGAAACTTCCTTGGAAACTAACAAGCCACATACTAAATCTAAGAGAAGACACTTAGACCAAGAACAGCCGAAGTCTGTACAATTGCCATCGACAAGCAAGGCTCACACCAGAAAGGGTGGAGCTGCTAGTAGCTCCCGAAGTCAGAAAAGGAAAAGGACAGAGAATCTGTCTCGTATAGAGAGTGGTTCAGCAGTTGAATCAACTGGCGAGGAAGAGAAGCCAGCAAAACTCTCCAAGCTGGCTTCAAAATCGGTGACCTCCGCCAAAGCTGGGTGTAGCACCATCACTGATTCTTCTTCTTCAGCTTCCACATCCTCCTCCTCCTCTTCTGCTGTTGCCTCTGCTTCTTCTACTGTTCCTCAGGGTGCCAGAGTGAAACAGGGAAAGGACCAGAATAAGGCTAGACGTTCCCGTTCTGCATCCAGCCCCAGTCCAAGAAGGAGTAGCAGAGACAAGGAACCAAGTAAAACAGGTGGCTCTTCAAAATTTGACTGGGCTGCCCGATTCAGCCCAAAAGTCAGTCTCCCTAAAACAAAACTGTCTCTACCAGGCTCTTCCAAGTCAGAGACATCAAAACCTGGACCTTCAGGACTACAGGCTAAGCTAGCAAGTAAGTTGTTTTTTTTGTGGAAGAATAAGCATGTATGTTTTAAAATCAGGTCTTCTAAATGAATACCGCTATTGTTTTCAGGCTTCTTGGGATCTTCTTAGGGAAGTTAACTTTTAGTGTGTTCTGCTGAGCTTTTAAGTAAAGCTGTGACTGAAACAGTTTACAGCTAAAGCAAATGATTTCAGTAAATTTGATTCTCTGTCTTGCAGGTCAATTTTAAAAATAAAACATGCAAAATAGCTGGATGTTGTGATGGACCATCTATGTTATAAAACTCCCTTGATTATATTTCTCCTGTCGGATTTTTTTTTTCTCATTTTCTTAAGCTTTCTGTCCTGAAGTGGGAATGATAAATGCTGGAAAACAAGTAGATAGTATGTGATTTCTTGTTTCAAGCCCACTTTCCTAATTTTTCCTTACTGTGAGAATCTCTGTTTAAGAATGATAATCTTTTAAACCTAGTGTACCTACTGCCTAGGACGTTAGTCACTTTATCTTTTAAGTTGTTCCTACAAAATACGCCCTCTCTCTTGTGCTGAATTTGAATAGCAAGTACTGTTCTTGGACATTGTCACTAAGAAATATACGCAGTCTCCAAGCAGAGCACCTCCTTGCTAGTGTGCAGTTATGCTTGTAGCTCTGTTGCCTTGAACAAAATTTTTTTGAAATGCATTATGCCGTCTTTGTGTACAGTATGATTTACTTACAGCAAGTGTTCTCTAAAATTTGATCTAAGAAGTTGGGTTCCTAAGCTTGCTTACTGTTGTTCCTTTACCTAGACATGATCACAAGTAGCCTCTCCCAACTGGGGCATGTCTATAGCTGAAAGTAATGCAGGAAATATGTGACATAAACAAGAGCAACTGGATGTCTTCCTGTATAATCAAAATAGATTTAATTTACCTGACAGGCTTAGTTTGGATAACTTGCATGAGGGGAGTATTGATTCTGGAATGACCTGACCTAACTGAGGAAGAACGGCATTGGGGAAGGGGAGAGGAGTTCCTCTCTTTATAGCAAGGCTTTATCCACCTGCTTCATGGTTCTAGACTTACAGGGTGATGAATTCCAGAGTAATAACTCTGAATTTGCACAGGGTGGAGCGAGGGGGAAGTGGGTAGAAATCAGGTAAGAGTGGGACTGACCAGCAAGTTTGTAGCTAAGTCTGTCCTTGTTACAGGCAACTTCTTAGCAATGAATAAAAGCAACAGGGAGGAGAAAGAATTTACCTCCAACAAGTCAACAATGAGAAGATGAAGGCAGAGAGTAATTTATGTGACAAATTACAAAACTACAGCAAGGAGTGAGAAGGGGAAGGGTGGGATAGCACAATGTAAGGGGGAGTGTGTGTTGAGTAGCTTGAAAAACAGCATTGAGAATGTGAGCCTAAACTGTCTCCACAAAGAATATACTAAGAAAGCCAGCTTGACTAGCTTTAGCTCTTCCATGACTTGAAAGTCATCTTTTGTGAAAAGATAAACTTAAGTTGAATTAAGACATTCAAGTATATGTCACAAAACCAGGTTGATATATTCTGGAGGTATGTGTGTGTATTTATAAATAAGTCACTGGTAAGGGGCACCAACATTGGTGTGAGACATTTCTAGACTAAATAGAGATTAAAGTTACTTTTGCTAGATGGTGTCCCAGTTTGAGGGGGGTGAAAAAGTGCTGACAGGTGATACTAGGAAATCTAAAATGTCTAATACCTCTTTATTTTACTGTAGATAACAGCAGAACTTATTCCAATGGTTATTGTATTGAATATCATTGATCAGAGTAAGTGAATATGCTGAATATCACGAAGAGTAAGAACTCAACCTAGAATAAGAGTGTTAAACCTCACGATATTTTCAAATAGTCTCAGCTTTTCAAATAGTGCATTAGAGCTCTTTGACAACAGATTGAAGTGATCTTGGAACCAATGGTAACTATTGTTAGTTTAGCCCTTTTTTAAAAAAAGAGAAAATAACTCTGTCATACAGCTTCAGTAACTTGGAAATACTGAGGCAAATTTGAAATAGTTTAACAAAATACACATTTTGGATAATGCTGGGAAGTGTCAAGAAAATATTAAGAAAATAAACCTCCAGAGTAGGTTTTTAAGGAAGAATGGGTAAGTTCAAATTTATCTTCTGTAGCAAGCTAGTACCCTTAAAGTGTAAGGGAGCAGAACTAGGTTATTTTTCACACAAATATTAACACCCTTAAAGCTTTCCATAGCAGTAAGGCAAATGGTGATCTAGATTAAATTTTTGAGGTGTATACCCCTCTGCCTGGAAACACGTCTTTAGAAGTCATAGTAATCCTGTGTAGAAAGTGAAAGCTAAAACTCGGTAGGCTTGTATAGGGGTATAATATGAAACAGATGTTTGAGGAAGTTTGAAATAGGGCTTATGAACTAGTGGGAGATAAACAAAAAACAAACATGCAAACATAACTCTGGAAGGAGCTGCAAAAACTTCAGGGAAAAATGATGGGGGATGTGGTTCTAGGCCTTCTTATGGAAAAGGACAACCCATATCACAACTTCATTGCCCTCCTGCCTCGTGGCATCTGTGCTCATCTGACCTGTGTTAAGCAAGCTCAGCTCACCAAACTGGTGGAATACTAACGGAGCAAGAAGGTGTATCAAGTGTGCACTTTGTGCATCTTGGGATTGGTTTGGGGTCAATAAGACATGAGTGAGTGTACCATACTGTTGAACAACAGTAAGCTGTTAACCTAGCTCTGCTGTTTTGTGAAACCTTTGCCCTTACCAGAAATCCTATTTTGATACAAGTTAAGTCAATCTTATTTTACTTACAGTGGGATGTGTGGTGTCTCATTGATAGCCTATTACTAAGCTGATATGAAGTTACTTAATATTTAGGTCTGACTACTTGAAAATGTGTACCCACAGATTTGAAGCAGTAAGTGGTATGCTGACATAAAGAATTAAATGTATTTGTATGTTTTTCCAGTGAACTCTACTGTAACATGATCATTAACTTGTACTTTTGCTTTACATTTAGAAGAATCTCTCACTTAAAATTTTGCCATACTGTTATAGGTACTGAGTAACCTACTTTTCTGCGTATGTGATATGAAAACATTTTATCTGTGGAGTAATACAGTCCTATACCTAGTGCCAGTTAAAGCATGCATTTTCTATTGTAAAATATAACCAGCTGTGAGGGGAGTTTTTTTTGTATCTGTGCACTTCTAGTACTTGAGAAGCTTAGATAGCCATGGCATAGGATCCTGCTACAACCGTTTCAAACCGTTTTTGTCTCTCCATTCTAACACTCTTCTCTTCCTCCCCCCCAGCGAGTGTCTTACTGTGTGTAAATAGGGTTGGAGTCATTGTGTATTCCTGTTGTAGCAACTTCAACTTTTGGTTTGAAAGCATACATGATAAAAATGCCACTGCTTTTTTTTAAGATTTGAAAAAGTTACATATTTTGTTCTATATGTACAGACCATCTGAAAATTTAAGTGGCTGGCCTACTTCAGTTCAGTGCTTGGTGGCTGTTAAATGCAGAACCTTGTTTTCTTAAAGCTGCGAAATTTCTTGAGTCAGTAAGCCAGGTGTGTGGTAAATACACAAATATCAGGTTAACCTTCATTTGCATGGAACTTAACTGCACACAGAATTGTGTTCCTGGTTCAAATGTAGTACAGTGTTTGAAAGGACAGACTATTGACTAAGTCAGTAATACCTTTTCAAATCACTTTCCGTTTTCTGTTTAATGTCCAGTCAGAAGCTGCATAGTTATCATTTCATCCCTCAGTACCACAGCTCAGCATTCCTGGAGTGTTTTAGGCTTAAGGAAATAGACAGGAGCCAGTTTGATAGGTACTGTGCTGAAAAACATTGCATGTTTAAATATGTTTGATTTCTGCTTTGTTGCCAGAAGAGGGAGCAGTGATCTAACTTTCTCATCTTTTCAAAACTATGTAATCTGTTCTAGTAATAGTATGTCTAATTTGAATGTTACGGAGTTCTCTTTTATTTTACTTATTTATTGTAGAGGTGGGGGGACTGAAATGTAAAGCTGGGCCTGATAAAGATATTTAAATTTTGGCACTTTAATTATCAGCCCTCTGATTTGGAAGCTGTTATGGGATGTTTCAGCCTGATAATAAGCTTGCTCATCATCTGAGACTGTTATATTGCATGGGTTTTTTGTGTGTTTAAGACTTACCTGGTTCTGTGGTGGGATGTGTCATCAGAACAATAGCTTTGTAAGCTAGAGCAAATTAATATCTGTTGGGTCAGTCTTCAACAGCGCAAATACTTCTAAATTAAAACCTTGAACTCCTTTTCCAAAGCTGTGGAGGTATCCTTGGCTGTTTGCCTCAAGGAAGACCTTATGACAGTGATAGGGGTTGAAGGGATGTAGTTGAAATAGGAACACAAATAATACATATGACAGATCTCAACACTGGCAGTGGTTGACTTCTGTGAGGGGAGCATGGTTTTGATTTAAGGCAGTTATTCTTAAGCCATACTCATGTGAATAAAACTGGCTAAAAATTATGATTTGGCTAGTGAAGAAAATTGTGCTGCACAGATTTACTCAGAGGTTGGGGGAAAAGAGATACAACCACCACTGCCATCCCCCGCAATGTAATTTCTTTTTTTGTCTTTATCTAACTGACACATCTTCTTTTAAGTGTTTGAACAGCAACATGTGGAAATAGTAAACTTGTATCCCATAATGTGATGTCTGTTTAGCATGAGAAAGACAAGCTTTTCTATAACTGTAGTGTGTAGGTTAGGAAAAGGTGTTTAGGTAACAACTTTGAGTTTAGTATTACTTAACTCAAAATAATGGGTAAAAGTAAATATCTGAACCTTCCTTTTGCTAGTATAGCAGTTCAGTGTAAGGTGACTAAAAGCTGATGTGGGCTTATTGTGGTTCTTATGTAGAAGCTCTTCTACATAGAAGTTTCCTGTACCAGAAGTTTTATTTCTTTGTAGAACTGATGTGTATTTAAAGACTCATTTACTCTCAATTCTTTACATATTACATAGGTCTAAGAAAATCTACAAAGAAGCGCAGTGAATCACCACCTGCTGAGCTCCCCAGCTTGCGGCGGAGCACACGGCAAAAGACCACGGGCTCCTGTGCTAGCACCAGGTGAAAATTAAGATAATGAAACACAGTAATGCAGTGGGTTGCTATTAATGTCATTTTCATGCATGAAAACTGGCCTTGTCTATCTTTTTGCTGTTGTGGAAGTAGCTGTAGCTTTTCACGCCTTCTGGGTTACTTTGTACACCAGTGTCATGGATAGCGCATAGAATTTGTCACCATCAGATCTTCAATAAGTCCATCAGCTGTGGGGGTGGAGGGAAAGAAATACCCAAAGTCAATATTACAAATTTAAGTAATCCTTTCCTTAATGAGGTCTTGTTTAAAAAGAGACTAAACACTGAGAGAGAGTGCTGAACTACTGTCCATCATGAATACTAAAATAGGTGACTATTTTGAAAAATAAAAGACTTCATGGTACCACACAGGAGTCTGTTTTAATAGTGTATGTTGTTGAGCTGACTCAGCTTGTCAGCAGCTGCATCTGAACAATACTACAAATATCTATGTACTTAATATACCTTCTGATGCAGGGGAAAATTAGTCCTGAATTAATAATTTTAAACAGCTGGTAGATTAAATGGGAGGGTAGAGTAAATGTGTCCTGTGAGGCAAAAAGATTTTGTGGTTGCATATATTCTGAAGCTAGACTTACGAAGCCTTAACAAACTTTATTTTTTTTGCTTACACCTAAACTACACTTAGTAGTTCCAGCACAACTTCTTTTCCCTCTTCCATGGCATAAAAAAAAACAAGCTTCTGAAGTCTGATTCTGTTGTCATTTGTGTGTGCATTTGAATTTGTCTGTTTACTTTATAGGTGTATATATTTGTAGTGATGATGACAATAGTGTTTAAAAAAGCAAATTTAAAAAGGCTCATGCCCTCCAACTTTTTCTGGCACTGAAAACCAAGTTAAACATCAGAATTCTATGTGCCTTTCAGTAGTTGAGAACTTCCCTTAAAGATAGTTACTCTGTCATCAGACTTCTCAAATGTGTGCGTGATTTGTAACCAACAGTCACTTTAATCTTGCTCATTTTGACTATTATATTTTCGTAGACTGCCTTGTCTTGAAGGGTATAATGTAAGGACCTAGCTGTAATGCATTAGCATAAACAAATCACTGCCATGGTGTGGGGCAAGGAGGGTAAAGAAGAGTTGGATAACTTCGTGATTTTGACTGATCCTTACACAAATCTGTTTGTACAACTTTGTGGTAGTGATCTACGTAAATGTTACGTGGTTTTGAGTAGCCTCACATTAATAAATCTCTTGTCGTAGTTCATAATGTCTGAAACTTTGTTTTTTTGCATCTTTAGTCGGCGAGGCTCTGGCCTGGGCAAAAGAGGAGCAGCTGAAGCTCGACGACAGGAGAAGATGGCTGATCCTGACAACAACCAGGATGGCGTTAACTCTTCAGCTGCGCGTACAGATGAGGCTCCTCAAGGAGCTGCAGGTAAGAAGAAATTCCAACTGAAGCATTTTTAGTATAGTTGCTGATATAACTTCTTTGCATTTAAAAATAATTAAATGGAATAAGTTTTGGGGAGAAATTATTATTTAAGCTGGTACAGCTGGTAAATAATTCTAGAAGTGAGAGGAACCTTTATTTTTGAATCCGATCTCTTGAATATCTGGTACATGTTTCGGTTATGCTTTTTTGTAGTCTCCAAACTATGTCCAATACAGTAGACTTTAGTTTTCAGGCATCTACCTTTTTTTTTTTTTTTTTAAAAAAAAAAACCCCAAAAAAACCAAACAAAAAACACCCAAAAAAACCCCAAAACTTCAGCAGAAGCTACATAAATTACTGTTCTGCCAACTGAAGGGACACCAAACTGTTCAGAATACAGAAGGCATGCATTTACCTGTAAAAGCTCTTTTGTAACTATTCGTAAATATTCTACAAGTTTTCTGTTGCAATGGCAAGCGTGTCTGTACTGGAGAAATTTGTAACCAAGTTAAATATTCTTACTTACAGTCCTGTTAAATAATAATTTTATCATCTGGTCCTAATCAGTAGTGAGTTCAAAGAAGCTTTCCAGCAATTATACTGGATTGTAGAAAATCTCAATAATTCTCTACTTAGCTAGCTATATCAGTACAAAAAGTCAAAATTGATGGAAACTTAAGTGCAGTAAAACACTCAATTAAGAAAAGCATAAATTTGCTAAGGATACAGGTAAATCTACCTGAAAGGCAGATCTAGCTGTATTTTTTTTTTATTATATTATGTTTATATAGCCTCCCTCTTCAGCTTTTGAAAAGTATTAAGACCTGTAGACTGGTCTATTTAAAATGACAATTGTACAGAGTTATGACGGTGGCAATGATAAATGCAGAGCACTCTTGTGATGGCTGGCACTTTTCTTGATGGTGGAATTGATGCAAATTTTGTAGCTTTAAAGTCACTTTAACTTGCATTAATCTCTATTTTATTTATTTAGCTTCTAGTTCTGTTGCTGGGGCTGTAGGTATGACAACCTCTGGAGAAAGTGAGTCAGATGATTCTGAGATGGGAAGACTACAAGGTATAAAAAGTTATTAATTTACCTTTTTTTTTTTTTTGTTTTTTTTGTTTGCAGCCTATAAATAGCCATAGCTACCCAAATTCTGTATTATATGTAGTGGGAAGGATGTATTTTGTTTCTCTGTCTAAGCATGTGTTGCTTTGCTTACTGTAGTTCTGAAGTATGGAGTTACAAGCTTTAATTTGCCAAAGATGCAAGAATTTGGAAGTAATGTCTGGAGGGGGTGACACAGTGTCCTTACCAATTTACATAATGCACTACTATTGATGATTTTTCAGGAGGAAGTGGGGGGAGAGAATTGAGAACTTGGTCCTGTTAAGTGTGTAAGCTCAAATATGAAAATAAATCTTTGCAGGAATGCTTTCAGTTGACAGGCCAAGTTAGGCCTACTGTTACTCTGCCTGCTTCTGGATAACATTTTTTTTTTTTTTTAATGCTTGTCATTGATACCCATGTTGCTGTAAGCTTTGACCAAACAAAATCTGAGTATTCTTAAAATGCTTGCTTTCGTGCTTGGGCGAAAGGATTCAGGTCTCAAAACCTGAGAGTACAGACAGGTAGAGACTCAGTTTGCATGTCTGTAGCTGTTTTAATGAATTTGCCACTACATTGCAAGGAGTTCTGAGATTATGATCTCCCTTGTAAATGACAGGTTTCATTTAATCTGGATATTTAATGAGGAAATGAGTCACTGCCAGTTGTCACTACCAGTTCACTTGCTTATAGTCAATAAGCATAGGTATGCATTAGGAATACTGATGCTAAATTGGTTTTTACTATTAATTGTTACTCTGTTTGATCAGCGGTAGCTATGCTTGCTACAATAAGAATCGGAATCACCCACTTAAGTCTAGCTTAAGTAAGACTACTGAAAAATGTCAAAAACAGAACCAAAAAACCCCTACTATTTAGCAGAGTTCTTCCTTCTGCTCATCAAAAATAAAGTTGTGAACCTTTTTTCAGTGTCACTTTTTCAGATTAGTAGTGCCACTCAGTTCCTGAAAATGTGAAGATAAGCATAACCTATTTTATGTAGTTTGAGTTCAGATTTGAAATTAGTCTGATATATCTGCTATTCTAGATCTAGACTTAAAGCGATTTAGTAGACCAGATTTCTTCTGTGAAATACATAACCCTGGAAACTAGTGGGTGACTTCTTAAAGGTCCTTTATGCTCTGATACATACAAAAAATGAGTTGTTTGTTCCCTAAAGGTCATCTTTTTGGTGTTTTTTGGAAATCAAGGTAGCTGCAGTCATCTAATCCTAACTCTTCTTTCTTAAAGTATCAAAATTCTAGTAGTCTTAAATTATAGCATCATGGAATTTAAGCTTTTAAAAATATACGTAGAAGCTTTGACAATGGCTGTTATCCTCTGTTTGCTTTTAGCTCTATTAGAGGCTAGGGGTCTTCCTCCTCACCTGTTTGGCCCTCTTGGTCCTCGGATGTCGCAGCTCTTCCACAGGACAATTGGAAGTGGAGCTAGTAAGCAAAGTTTGTCTAATTTGACTTAATTCTTTCCACTTCCAGGCTAGTAGAATTCAGCCGCTAGTAAATGCTAATATTTGTATTAGCTTCTTAGTTTAACGTAATATTTTACATGTTGGAGATTTCTATGTCATGATAGTGCTAGACCACTGGTCAACAATATTAATTTGCTTGCCTTCCTTTAAGGAAGAGAAATTTGCTTTAGCCATATTTCTTTTCTTTTCTGTTTTGGGGCATCTTAATGTTCCCTTCTAGGTGGGGAAGGGAGGGTTCTTGCCTTTTCACCCCTTCCTATCTTTTTCTTTTGCATGATGGGCTGCTTAACAAAAGATCTCTCCAACCTCCTTGGGTTTTTTTGCTAACTTTAAACAAGTGCTTAAGCTATCTTTAAAACTGTTAGTAGGTGTCAGTTCTAAGGTATGTTCTTTATAGTTTCAAAAGTGTCTTAGATTTCAGACAGAAATAACTTCCTTCAGGCAGTGTGTCAGTGAAAAAATATGGTTCCTTAGTCTTGTTCCACCATGTCTGCATTATGCAGCTGGATAAGATGCATACCTTCTAGTCCAAGTCTGTTTGGCTTCCCCGCAGAGCCAAAGGCAGCCTGTTACACTGCCTGCCAAGAAGAGGATAGGGTCTCATGGATACTCCATGTGCTGTATTATCCATGGGGTGTGTTGAAAAGTCCATTGCTTTATAAAGGTGGAGTGGTGTGGGTTCTGGTACCCGCTCTAGGTTGGCAAGATGGCTATGGTGAACAGTGTGGTGGACTCCCTGTGCTGACCAGTCTGCACTGGAAAGACAGCTAAGAGTGAGATTTTGCCTCCCTTTCCTCTCCCCCACTCTTTATGGCAGGGAAAGGAAGTGAAACTACACATACAAAGGAAAACAAACTATCTCTGATCTTCTACTCTGGCAGAAGTAGAGCATAACAGTTCCCTTGAACACTTATGTCTTCTAATAACTTCTTTCCTAATCTTTTTTTTCTGGATATCTAGGTTCTAAAGCCCAACAGCTTTTACAAGGTCTCCAAGCCACTGATGAAAGTCAGCAACTGCAGGCAGTGATTGAGATGTGCCAGCTGTTGGTCATGGGAAATGAAGAAACTTTAGGAGGATTTCCAGTCAAGAGTGTTGTACCAGCTTTGGTAAAGATTAAATCTCATATTTCTATTGGAAGATATATTTCACTCAATAACTTGCTTAAATAAAATATTCTTGCTTTACATTATACATCTTATATATTATATATATATGCATGTGTATCTATTGTATATCTCATTATTTGACTTTGAGGGCATGTTTTGCTGAATTTTGATAGTCTTATTAATTCTTTAATAGTTCAAGAATAGATTGTGGCTCTTTTGAAACTTTTACCAAAATTTAAAGTCCTGATTCCAAAAGCTACGATACTTATTTATGCCCTTTGTTTATGTTGATATCTAGATACTTTTTACTAAACTAACAATACTTTTTTTTAAAAAAAACAGATAACACTGCTGCAGATGGAGCACAACTTTGACATTGTAAGTGATTTGTAATGTTCAAGAAATTTTTTGAAATAGAAAAATGTATCATCTGAACTTTAAAACAAATGTCAATGTGTTTAATAGATGAACCATGCGTGTCGGGCCTTAACATATATGATGGAAGCACTTCCCAGATCATCTGCTGTAGTGGTAGATGCAATTCCCGTCTTCTTGGAAAAGGTAAAATGAAATCAAAACAGTGTTAAATTAAACTGAGGGGATTTTATCTTTTGTTTTAACTTTAGGATATACCATTAGTATAATGACTTCTTTTCATAGCTTACAAGATAATACATAATGCATAAGAAGCTTTTAAAAACAGGTTTACTCTTAGTGCTTTTCAGTAAGGATGTGAACAATCTGATCCACTGAGAATTTTTTATCTGGTGTTGCAAAAATACTATGTAATTATACCAACTAGCCTTAAATTAGCTAGCTTGATTACAGCTAGCAGTGCAGCTGCATTAGTATATGTGTCTTAGTACAGGCTAACTGTCCAAGTGTTAATGAAGATTATTGTTTTTACAAACTGGTTTAGAAATCAATCTACAAGCTTTCTGGTTTTCTTGTAGCTGCAAGTTATTCAGTGCATTGATGTGGCAGAGCAGGCGCTTACAGCCCTGGAGATGTTATCACGCAGGCATAGTAAAGCCATTCTGCAAGCAGTAAGTAAAAAAGAAAGTACTTTTACCTCTACCAGTTCTACATCTTGGTGATCTTTGAAGATGAAATAAGAAATCAAGTTTCTGTGACTTTAGCAGTACTGAGAATGAAAATCTTTGTTGATTTTATTATAGGGTGGGTTGGCAGACTGTTTGCTGTATTTGGAATTCTTCAGTATAAATGCACAGAGGAATGCACTAGCTATTGCTGCCAACTGCTGCCAGAGCATAACACCTGATGAGTTTCACTTTGTGGCAGACTCTTTGCCACTGCTTACACAAAGGTTAACCCATCAGGTAAGAAGCTATTATAAAATGGAAAGTTTTAATTTTTACCTGAAAGTAGCATAAAGTTGCCTCCAGATATCTAGTTCTTTACTGTGTATTATTTGCCTTTGCTATGTTGATAACTGTCTTAAAAGTTTCTGTACTGTCAAGTTGTGATATTCTAACATGCATACAGACCTTCTGTTTTTTGTAAATGTGCTGTAAGGATTCATGACACCACTATTAATTTTGCAAAATGAGATAAATAAGGTATTTCAACTTAGAGCATGAATAATGATATTGCCCATTACTAAGAGGAAATCCAATAGCATTACTGTTCTTTTTTTTCTTAACAAATGAGTTGTAAGGTTCCCTCCCACTTCAAACCCAGAAAAACTTCAGTTTCAATTTTTGTGGGTTTCTTCTGATTTTACTTTTTCGGGAGGGCTTACAACTTTTTAAAAAGAAAGTTCCTACTCTTGCCCAGTAGTTTGATGAATCCTAAATCATGGGACACCGAAGATCTGCTTATCCTGCAATGCTCATAAATGAGGACTCACAATGACTATAGCACCAAAAGAGATTTGAACATACTGCTTGGTTGGCAGATACCTGTTAAAAAAGTGAAAAAGAAATTTTTTTGTTCCTTAATAAATGCAACTAAATGGAAGCTTCCAGGTAATGTTTTTATGTATTCTTGTGATATTCTTAATTTTGCCAACATATTCTTGCTGAGAGACTACTTGAATCTTTGAGGCAGCTTCACAGAAGTCAAATGTCAGATTTAGGTGCTGCTTTGGAAACAGGAAGCACTGTTCTCAGCAGTAGTAGGGCCAAGTACTGACTCCTGCTCTCTGAAGAGAAGCGCAGTCCACAAAAGCAAGATCTCAAGAAATTTTGAAGTGGAATTCTTCTGGCAAAAAAAATCTCGAGTTAGTTCTTAACAGAATAGTTGAGGTGGGAAGGGATGTCTCAGTTAAGTCCTAACACCCTACTTAAGCAAGATCAAATGGAGCAGATTACCCAGGACCATATCCAGCTGATGTGGGGGAAAAAAAACAAAAACAAAAACCCACAAACAAACAAAAAACCCACAAAACCAACTCCACAGGTGGAGATTTAGCCTCTCCGGGCAACCTCTTCCAGTGTTCAACCACGCGTACAGTAAAAGTGTTTTATTATGTCCTGATGAACTTTTTGAGTGTTTCAATGAACTTTTAACTAGAGCTATTTTTAGAGCAATCTTTAATATCGTGGTGTCTTTGGATTTGTTGTCTTGGCTGCACTGCATGATATAAAAATCAGGCTTCATGTAGTCTGTAAAACAGTGACCTTCACTCCTGCTTATCTATATCTCCTGTTGCTTTGGCTTTGTAGCTCTCTTCCCTTTTGTTTCCTCCTTGTAGAATCCAAAAAGGATGTTATAGACCCATTTATTCATCTCTAAAGGTCCCTAAAGGTATTTGTGTTGTAAGTGTGAGGTGTTTCCCAAGGAATATGCCATATCAGGAGGTCAGTTTAGACTGTATCAATGAATTTATAATTCAAAGCTGTAATATTCTGTAAAATGTTATTTGACTGGTCTCTTTGGAGAAATTTTATGAATGCCTCAAAATGACAGGATAATGTGATGCAAGTTAAAATATTTTAATTCAAACAAATACTTAAATTTTTTTATAATAGGACAAAAAGTCTGTTGAAAGCACTTGTCTCTGTTTTGCACGGCTAGTGGACAACTTCCAGCATGAGGAGGTAAGGGTATGGTGTTTTAGGGCATGGATTTTTGTTTCCTTCTTCCTTCCCTTAGTTTCTCCTAAGGACTTACTTTTCAAAGTCAGACTAACGGTTTTAATTTTGCTGTTTCCTCCTGAAGAACTTGCTCCAGCAGGTTGCTTCCAAGGACTTGTTAACAAATATCCAGCAACTCTTGGTAGTGACGCCTCCTATCCTGAGCTCAGGAATGTTCATCATGGTGGTGCGCATGTTTTCGTTAATGTGCTCCAATTGTCCTACACTTGCAGTCCAGCTTATGAAGCAAAGTGAGTTCTTGCTCTTTCATATTCTTAGGGACCTATCTAAGTTAATGCCTACAGTCAATATGGAACTCTGTGCGCTTGATTATCCAAATATTGTGTTCTCTTACATTTTTCTCTCTTACTATGCTTCCCCTGGGGTACAAAGTTCAGTTAATCTTGTTGACAAGTATTTTTTTCCTGAGGGTTTTCCTCCCCTTTCCTGTCTCTAGCTGTTGTCACTGGAGTGCTTGCCTAATTTTGAGTCTGTATTAGCTGCACAAATTACTCATTTCAACACAAGTTGAATAATTCTTTTCGTAGTCTTTATGTGGGGGAAATGCGATTTAAGGGTTTTTTCCAAGGGAAAACATTTAAGAAAAGTAATTACTATGTAGCTGTGACTACTTAGTTTTCATTTGTTTTCTTTTCTTTGTCTCATAAATTTTGACTTGTCACTTCAACTGCCCTGTATGTTCCCCTGTTTTCTTCTGTGCCTTGTATATTGAGTGATATTTCCTCCCTAGATGTCCCTTAAAGGAAGGAAAAAAACAAAACCAAGAAAACCCACAAGCCCCAGACCTGAGAATAAACACATTGCTTAGAACGTTCTAAGGGATGGCTTTTGTCTCACTGTCTCTTTGCTTAGGGCAGTGACGATCTCTTCTGCGTAGTGTCTAACACAAAATGGAGTCCATATTCTGATATAGACAATCTCATAAATAATCATTTTTATAGATATTGCAGAAACGCTTCACTTCCTGCTTTGTGGAGCCTCAAATGGGAGTTGTCAAGAACAAATTGACCTTGTTCCACGAAGTCCTCAAGAACTTTATGAGCTTACTTCTCTTATCTGGTAAGTTACGCAGCCTTAGGTTTTGGGTCTGGTTGGTATAAAATCTGTAACTTCTCTAAAATGATGGCAAACTGTTTTCAGCTTAGATGGACTTTATTGTATACTTCTAGTAAAATACTGTTTTAATGTTCTTTACAGTGAACTGATGCCTTGCCTGCCAAAAGAGGGAATCTTTGCTGTTGATACTATGTTAAAGAAAGGAAATGCACAAAATACAGATGGTGCAATATGGCAATGGAGAGATGACAGGGGTCTCTGGCATCCCTATAACAGGATTGATAGTCGAATAATAGAGGTAATAATTCCACACGTTTGTATGGTGATGTTTTTTAAATATGCATGTGGTTGTATATAGGGAATTAAGTGCTTTCTGTATGGTTGTGAAAATATCAGCCTTGTTCTTTCCGAGTAAGAAACACATGAGTTTCCTCAAACCTCCTGCTCTAATATTGCACTATGTTGGTATTCAGTAATGGGTGAACATCACTGTTCTTACTGTATTTCTGTCAGTCATTTTTTTTCCTGCTGTGTTGCCCCTCTCACTACCTTTCATATAGCTTCCCATTTGTTAGGGATTTCTTAACTTTAAAATCTTCCTTGTTTTTAGGCAGCTCATCAGGTTGGTGAGGATGAGATAAGCCTGTCTACACTTGGGCGTGTCTATACTATTGATTTCAACTCTATGCAGCAAATAAATGAGGATACTGGAACAGCACGTGCCATTCAGCGAAAACCAAACCCTTTAGCCAACACAAACACTAGTAAGTATGGCTTAGGAGACACCTGGTGTCTCTAGCTATGGCTGAATTATACTGGGTTATACAACAGTTTGCTACTTAGCTGATACATTTCTTGTGGTTTCTGTGGAACATCAAACTATTCTGATTTACATGAATGAAGACAGATTTACAACAAAACTCAAACTGTTGAAATGTATTCTTTTTAACATGTAAACTCTTTTCCTGGGAACTGAAAACACATTAAATTGGGGGTGGGGGGAGCTGGGAGTGTTCCTGGCTTGGGATTTTCTGAGACAAGAGTTGTTCATACAGCTCTTCTATTTAACGAAGACTGTTGGAGGACTCCTTACTGTTGTACAGAAATACATAAGAAAACTGAAGAAAAAAAATTCGACTTCTTGAAAGAGGAGGATTTGTACCTACATTCTTGCCATCAGTTTGACTTCTGGTTCTTAAATTATACCTTTTCAATTCAAAAGCTGAACTAATTCAGCTTTAAAAAAGGAAAGTAATCATCAGAGCAGAGATGCAAAGAACTATGCAGTGATTTGTTGCATAATTTCTCTCAGGTGGACATTCAGAATTGAAGAAGGATGATGCTCGAGCACAACTAATGAAAGAGGACCCAGAACTGGCAAAATCCTTTATCAAAACATTGTTTGGTGTTCTTTATGAAGTATATAGTTCTTCAGCTGGACCTGCTGTTAGACACAAGTGCCTTAGAGCAATTCTTAGGATAATTTATTTTGCTGATGCTGAACTTCTGAAAGATGTGCTGAAAAACCATGCTGTTTCAAGGTGGGTTTGTTAACTGTTGTGAATGAAACTAATTTTGAGCTTACAGCTCAAACTTGTGATTACTCTTTTTGAATCATATTTTCAGGGGAAAATTGTACTTTTAAATCCTCATGTATTCATCTTCCAAAAGCTGAGGCTGTCAGCTCTTCAGGAATTTTTTGCATCTTAAATTTTGCAGTAGGTGGCAACTCTAGGCGTTCTTGTTAGAAATGTAGATTAGCTGTATGGCTCTGTGTACTAGTAATGTCTAATATTACCTCTTGCTGTTTTCTTGAACTTTCCTGAGGGCAAGATGACTTTTAAGGTAATACAGTATGAACAATAACAGACTCTCATGGCATTCAACTGCTAAGTTCTAATCACGAAACCTCTCCTGCATGATATACCACAAAGTTAGGGATCTAGATAAAAGGATGCAATTGGAAAATAAACTGACTAGTTTTTCAAAGGCAATACAAAGTTTCACAACAGCATGTTCCTTAAGGGAAGAAAACTGTCTCTTTTCCTTTATGCCACATGTTAAAACTTGGTAAAAGTGATATATGTAGGAAGAGGGCTTTTTGAGTCCTTTTATTTATAGCTTTTACAAAAGCACAAGGAAACTTGTTTGCTGTCAGACTCCAGTACTGTATGTAAGATGAACTGGCTTGGTTTTATTATTATTTTTTTAAAAAAGACAAAAAATGAAAAGACAAACCTAATTCTAATAAATTATCTATTTTAGTCATATTGCCTCTATGCTGTCAAGTCAAGACCTTAAGATAGTAGTTGGAGCCCTGCAGATGGCAGAGATTTTAATGCAAAAGTTACCTGACATTTTTAGCGTTTACTTCAGAAGAGAAGGTAAATCAAGCTTGCTTTTTTTTTTTTTCCCTCTTCAGCTCCTTTTTTAGTATTTTAAAAGTGTGTGTGTGTGGAGAATCCATATCCTTTACCCCCCACTCCATCCCCTGCAAGCTGTAAAAAGTTGATATTGTCCTTGAATAATAAAGGCAAATCCATGCAAGCTATTGTCATATGACTGGGGAGGAGCTGACCAAGACTTTGGAGGAGACAAGCTTGTTTTTTCTGAATCTGAAACAAGTTTGTACAGGCTTACTAGATGCTAGTGAACTTATACTTAGGCTAAAGATGGCTTGCTGAAATTACATTGGTAGTCTTACTGGACAAAACTGATGAATCTTTGGCCAGGAACTCTTTGTTATAATCTACTGGGGATTTTGGGGTTTCTGTAGCTACTGTTCTTGTGGCTGTTGTGTTTGTGGTTTTTTATTTTTTTTAAACTATGCAGGTTAACTTTTTCAAGAAAAGGCTGAACTGCTTTTAAGACTTAGTATTCATGGGTGGGGTGAGCCAGTGCTGCCATAGTCAAAACAGAGGTTCTAATAACAGACCTCTACCTTTTCAAACACCTTTGCCCCACTGCTAAAACCCCCCTGCAACCCAACCAAGCCACCAAACAGATTTCTTCTCTTGCAAAGGGGTGATGCACCAAGTGAAAAACTTAGCGGAGTCTGAGGCGTTGCTAACAAGCCCACCCAAAGTATGCACTAATGGATCAGGAACGCTGGGTACCACTACAACAATAAGTACTGGGACAGCCACTGCTGCCAGTAATGCAGCTGCTGATTTGGGCTCTCCCAGCTTACAGCACAGCCGTGAGGATTCTTTGGATCTGAGCCCACAGGGGTAAGTGTACTATTCGTTGTGAACAAACAGTCTGTGGGGTTTTGTTTGTGGGTTTTTTTTGTTTCTTTTTTTTTGTTTGTTTGGTTGGGGTTTTTTGGTGGTTTGTTGTTTGTTTGTTTGTTTGGTTTTTTTTAAAAAAAAGGCTTGACTGACATGGACTGCTACTGTATCATCTGCATTTTGCTGTGATGTTTTCCTTGAAGTAACTAAAATGGAGTGGTGTTGAAGTTATCAATGGGTAGTTTTGGTTGATTTTTATATTAAGTGTTTAAAAAAACAAGCAAACAAAAAAAAAAAACCACACCACAAAACAAAACTAGTGACCTGATTGTTATGATGTAACAACATGATATGAAACAACCCATGCTGTTTGGGAGAGGCTGGAGAATGCCAAGAGCAACAGCTGTAGTCATGTGACTCTTGAGGACAGAGTGATTCTTTCAGAGAAATTATAGCTATGGTGCATGGTTCCTTCCTGCTGGAGACTGGAGGAAAGAAAAAGAAATTATCCTTAAGTTTTGTTGGAATGCAACCATTTTGAACACTTGTAGAATTAATATCTCTTGTAGGAATAAATCATTTTAGTGTTACACGGTTTGCCTTTATTTTAAAGGTGAAATGTTTGTCACATTAAGACAAACATTATTGGCATAATAAGGAAACTCGCCTTAAACCGGAGCTGAAATATGTGAACTTAGGAAGTGTAGGGCTTGGTGAGTAGAAACTCTGTAAATTGTTGAAAAAGTGCTTTCTGGGCTTTAATAGAGGCAGCAGGTCAAATATATACCAGTGTCTTCTGGTGTTTATTCAGTAGAGATTTGTGGATTATTTTTATTTCTTTTTAGTATATTCAAATATATGAATAACCAGATGGTTACACAAACAAAAACATGAAAATTATGAGAAACTGTTATTTGGTGGCACTTCTGGCTGTATTTGGCTGCCTATAGTAGAAAGGTGCCAGCAAGCAAAACCCCTTCTTTCTGGATGAAGTAGTTACTTTGTCCTTCCAATGAAAATAGAGTTGAGGCCCCTTCTCCCAGAGCTCATTCTTCGCTTGTTCCCTCCTTGTTACGGAATGGAACCTTTTTTAATTCTTGAGGAAATAGCTGACACATGCATCTTAAACTGAGGGATGGGTATGCTTATGAATATGTGGATGGATGGAAACACATTACGTTACTTTTAAATTTGGACAGACGACTGAGTGATGTTCTAAAGAGAAAAAGACTGCCAAAACGAGGGCCAAGGAGACCAAAATACTCCCCTCCAAGAGATGATGACAAAGTAGACAATCAAGGTAAATAATTCTTCGAATGTGATACTTTATCTCCTTTTAAATTTGAAAGTAAGCTTATAGGCTGTCAAAAGTGCTAGCTGTAATAAACCTGTTGATCTCTTAATTTTGTCTCTTTGCTTCTTCCAGCTAAAAGCCCTACAACTACTCAATCTCCTAAATCTTCCTTCTTGGCAAGTTTAAATCCTAAAACATGGGGAAGATTAAGCACACAGTCCAACAGTAATAATATTGAACCAACACGAACAGCAGGAGTAAGTGGTCTTGCAAGGGCTGCTTCCAAGGACACCATTTCCAATAACAGGTACACACACAAAAAATCAAAATATGTTTAGTATGGTGTTGAGTTTGAGGTGCAGCTACTTTCTTATGATAAGCCATCAGGTGATTAAGTGGCACCTATCAAAGAAGTTTGAGCTTAACCACTGTTAAAGTAACTGGTCAAGAAATTAAGGTAGAGAAAATAACCTCTTAACAGTTCAAAGTAGCATACTGGGGAAAGATTGGGAAAAATTGTGCAAGAAGTAATCTGTAGAGAATAGACCTTTACTGTGTTGGAGTAAGAGGGGAAGGGTTTTTATCTGTGGCTGCTGGGGAAAATGATACTCTGTCTGTGTTTACTTGTAATATTGGAGTATGCAAATGCTAGGTGTGGCTGAATGTCTTTTGTGTGCTTCTTTACAGAGAAAAAATTAAGGGCTGGATTAAGGAGCAAGCCCATAAATTTGTAGAACGTTATTTTAGTTCTGAAAACATGGATGGAAGCAATCCTGCACTAAATGTATTACAGAGACTTTGCACTGCAACTGAACAACTCAACCTCCAGGTTAGAAATGGCAAATTTACTTGGAGTGGGGGTGGGAACGGAAGCAGTAGAAGTATTTAGGAGGAAAACTGACCATTTTAGACAGTATGGCCAATATTTTAGGCATAGTTTTTGTTATCTTAAATGATGATACAGTGTTTCTTAACTTTCAGTGGTTTGCTTGGTATTTTTTTTATTAGAATTAGTATGTAAGCTCTGATACATATAATTTATGATAAATGACTAGTATTAACAAGGGTATTTGTGACTCCTAGCAATGTGTCGCTTACATAGCATTTTATTTCAAATTTTAAAATTCTACAAGTGTTCGGGATTGACTTTATACCTAAAGAACAACACAGTTTGTAATAAGAACTTTGGGGTTGGGGGGGGTGAGGGAAGGACAAGAGGGAAGTAGCATTTTGTTGAAAAGATGGAAGAAATACAGATTGAGCTGAATCTACTAGCATCTCAAGAACTTGAGCCTTGCTTCTCAAGACAGTTGTGATCCTTGATAGATGATCTAAACCTGTAACTTTTAAAGTGGTTGAACAGCTGAGTTACATTCTGCGCTTTGATCTAAGCAATAAGTAAAATATGAAACTTTCCCTCCTCCTCTCTCCCACGCAGATGTCATATAAAATATATACCAATCTGAGTGTTTTGTTTTTTGTTTGTTTTTTTTTTCTAAAAACCACTTCTGTTTGGAGCTCATCTTTACGTTGCGTGAGACAGAAATGCAACCTTGCATTTCTCTTAAAATGGGGAAAATGTAGATATTGCCTCTTGAATAGGGCATGTCTCCTCTTGGAGATGTCTCCTCTTGAATAGAGAAATTGCTTATCCTCAGATTATTTGCCCTGTCACTGCTTGTATTGAGTTGCTATATGCTCCAGACTTTCCCCTTTTTTCCCCTCCCTGTAGAGCTGTTCCATGCAGTAGGAGGAAAAATAGTATTTCTTAAGCCCTTAGTACCTGTGTAGTAAAATACTACCTTCATATTTTTCAGGTGGATGGTGGAACAGAGTGCCTTGTAGAAATCCGTAGCATTGTCTCGGAGTCTGATGTCTCCTCATTTGAAATCCAGCATAGTGGGTTTGTTAAACAACTGCTGCTTTATTTGACATCTAAAAGTGAGAAAGATGCTGTAAGCAGGGATATCAGATTGAAAAGATTTCTTCATGTATTTTTTTCTTCTCCAGTAAGTGTTCTTGTTTATTGTTTGGTCATTCTTAGTTGTTTTTCTCTCAAATTGTATTTATCTGACCATCTGAGAGGTTCAGCAATGGCCTTGGCTTAAAGATGGAGTACAGAAGGAATGTTTTATTTCTACCTAAGCTGTGTAACACTGCAACTTTGACATGGTTCTATGTATTTACAGGTCATAAATTTTTTCAAATACCCTGTAATTACAGAAAATTCCACACAACAGTGGAAAAAAATTCCAAAATGGCCAATTGTCTGAGTCTTGACAACTTAAAAGTTGCTCCTGACTTTTAAGAAGTTGATATGGAAAGAGTTGGGATAGTAATCTTATCCCTTGTTCTCTTTAGTCCTAAATACTGCAAGAAACCAGATTGTCCTGTTTTTAAAGGAAGAAATCTGAAGTGTAAGAGAGGAAGGTAGATAACTACAGCCTTCATGAAGGTTACTGCTCATGGTGAAGGGTGAATGCTTAAAATCTGTAGGGCTAGTCAGTTTAAACCAGGAGACAAAAGTCTGTTCTTTGAAACAGGCCTTTCATAAACTTGTTATGTGTCATCTAGTCATCCTGATACTGTTGCTACTTTAAGTGAGAGCAGTGATTCTTAACTTTTGGTGCCTTTTTTTTTTTTAAACAACTTGTCATAGAAGTTGTTTAAGATGGATTAATTTCAAGGTTAATTAATCTAAAAGACTGTAATATATTTCAGCTTCCTGGAGAAGAACCCCTTGGACGATTAGAGCCATTAGAAAATGCACCTTTGTTGGCATTAGTCCATAAAATGAACAATTGCCTCAGTCAGATGGAACAGTTTCCTGTCAAAGTGCATGACTTCCCTAGTGGAAATGGAACAGGGAGCAGGTAAGGATTAATGCTCAGGTAACAGTTTTGTTGGAGAATTTTGTGTTCCAAAACTTGTTTCAACACTAAAAGTTTCAAGAGGTAATGGAAACTTCTGGCCCTATTAAAGACAAAAGCAATTACACAGTTGGCGTGTTTATTCAGTGGAAGATTGAATATTTGACCAAATGTTTGCTTGCCATTTTGAAACTTCTCTTACTTAGATTGGGGGTGGATGTGTGATTTTAAATGCTATCTCTAAATGTAAGCTTTAAAAATTCAGATGTTTTCCTTGTTCCCATGTAACAAACACTGGAAAGAAAGAATATGTTTATTGCTGAGACACTGATGTTTTTTAGTGAAGTAATTAAACTGCTGAGAGTTTGTATTACAGCGCTAAACATTGTTATTCAGATAGGTTCTGTTCTCTGGGATGATAATGGATTGGGTTATAACTGTTGGCTGTCAACACAGTTTAAAATAACTGTAGAACTGCCCTGTGTCTTAAGTTGGATTCCACATTTAATCTATCTTGTTATTTGTGTTTTAAGTAACAAATTTGACTGAAGACCTATTTCTAGAATGTATTTTCCATACTTTCTTTAATAAATCAACACTATTTTTCATTCAGTGTATAGCAGTTAGTAAGTATTTCAGTATAAGTTGCATATAAGTGTTGAAAGTATTTTGTGGTGCTGGCTAAAAGCTTGTGATTGTGTAGAAATTTCTTGTGACTGTAGAAATTGGGAGGGGAGGAGCACTGAAAATGAACTTTTGAAAACTGTTCTTTAAAGTTTGAAAAGTTGAAATCTTCTGTCTCTCATGTAATAAGATAGTGTGACTTTTTTTTGTCACCAATTTTGTCACAACATCCATTGTAGTAGATGAATTAGAGCCTCACACTATAGCACTAATCTGACTTACATCAAAATTCAGTACTTGTTTTTTGTGAAACTGTTAAAATCCATGGGAATGAAGGCAATACACAGATTTCTAATACTTGAAGGAATTAATTGTCTTGATACTGGCTTTTGCAAATAGTAGGTGCTCTGTAGTCTTACAACACTTCCTAATATGCACTATTTCTGTAAAAAGTGGGATAACTACAAAAGTTATAAAGCTGCTAACCATAGAAGCAAAATTCTGCTATACTTTGTGATAGAAGATTAAACATGGGAAGTCAGACTACTGCAGCATTGTTTGACTGCTAGTCTTACTGTGGGTTATGTCAATGAGGATTTTGAGGGATTAAGATTTGGTAGTTTTTCACTAGCACCTGGAAATTGAAGCAACCCGAGATAAGAGGTTTGCATATAAAAACGGCTAGCTTGGGTATTGATAGCTTGGTGAGATGGAACATGCATTATAAACTATACTTGGCAAGAAAAAAGAGGAGCTTTCAGGTTGTCTCTTTAGGTTCTTATTAAAAAACATGAATGGATACTTGCGTTTTCCACCTCTGATTCTGATCCTTACTGCACTCCAGGTAAACACAGCTCTGAATCTCACATGGCATCAGTTGACCACTGAACAACTTCAGACCTCAGTGGTGGTCAGTATAGGCCATATTGCAGTCAAACTTGAGACTGGATTTTTCTTAATCCATGTAGCTTCCACTGGAAATCAGATTTTATCCAACTTGGATTCTGATGTTCTTGTAGAATAAAAGTTTTAATCTGTTTATCCAAATCTTAATAGCTTATTTTTAGAGAAGTAGGCTGAGAAATAATACTTTGAACAAGTGAATTCATAAATGCATGTATAAGCTTATTTTTATGCATTTTTAAATACAATTATGGTTATTAGATTCTTTGTGTAGCAACTTTTTTCACAAATTATTTTGAGTTTTTCTCTTAACAGAGGATCCCAAGCTTTAAAATTCTTCAATACACATCAATTAAAATGCCAACTGCAAAGACATCCAGACTGTGCTAATGTGAAACAGTGGAAAGGTGGACCTGTGAAGATTGATCCTTTGGCTTTGGTACAAGCCATTGAAAGATACCTTGTAGTTAGAGGTATATATATATATATATATGTATGTATTACGCAGTCACATGTGTTTTGCTTCTTGGGATGGTGACCACTGTCAGTAGTGTAGAGACTGTTTAAAAAAAACAACCAACCAAACAAAACAAAACAACAACAACAAAAACAAACAAACAAACAAAACCCCCAAAACCTGTGAGGATTATACTGAAGACAAATGGGAGGTACCTATCAATGTATCTTGCTCACAGAGGAGGAGACTAAGGCTGCAGAGAATCTTCTCTGTTCAGGGACTAACTTCTTCCTGTTTTAAATAGTTCAGTCTAAATACTAACAGAAGTATAATCTAGTTGACTGTCAGATTGGCTGTAACTTGGCATTTTTGATGCCAGATGTTGGTACCGAAACTTTGTTTTAACACGTCGGAACCTTACTTTTTTTTAACTGATATCTTTTGGAACTCTTTTAAACAGTGGAGTTTATAAAAGTCAGAGTACAAAAGCATTGCTGCATTTCGTGTAAAAACAAATGAGGATGTCTTTCTATTCTCTTGCCTCAGGCTATGGAAGAGTTAGAGAAGATGATGAGGATAGTGATGATGATGGGTCAGATGAAGAAATAGATGAATCTTTGGTAAGCTTTTGCTCTGGGGGTAATGGGAGGGAACAGTGAGGGGAGAGGCTTAAAGAAAAGCTAGCAACAAGTTTGCTAACTTGTGTGGCTTTGTTTGGTTTTTCCAGGCTGCTCAATTCTTAAATTCAGGGAATGTGAGACATAGACTGCAGTTTTACATTGGAGATCACTTGCTGCCATACAATATGACTGTGTATCAAGCAGTTAGGCAGTACAGTTTGCAAGCTGAGGAGGAGAGGGAGTCTACAGATGATGAAAGCAACCCATTAGGAAGAGCTGGGATTTGGACAAAAACGCATACCATTTGGTAAGTTGGCTAGAGAAATCGGACAACTTCTCCAGTTTCCTAGATTTATATACATAAAGAAAATTGGAATATAGCATTCTTCTCTGCCCCCCAATTGTGAAGCTTTGAATTTCCTGATATGCTTGAGATACTTAAATCTTAGTCAGAATTTATTGTTAGCTACTGAAATTCTTCCTACCTCATGAGCGAATCTGATGAACAAGAAATGGGGAATCTTAAATGACACTTGCTAGATGGAGGAAAATAGTTCTTAGTGTTAGGTAACTAACCACAAACAATAGAGAATGTGTCTGCAGTCTACAAATAATGAGCAGTATTGACCTATGACTGTGCTAAAGATTTTAACATTCAGTAGTGTCTTTTTCTTTCTAATATTTGTTATGGAAAAGCAAAAAAAACCCCAAAACCACAAACCCACAACACTTGTTTTTTGTCTATACCTTCTTCTTCTCTTCTTCCACTTCATGGAGTCAGAGGGTCCCCATTTTTCCTCCCCCATGACATACTTGGCTTCTGAGGGCCTAGCTTCAAAGGCTGGATCATATCCAAATGCATTGTTCTTGTCTTTCTGTTTTTAACTATCATTCAAGTAAAATTCTGGTAATCAAACAACTAACACTTTTATAACTGCTTTTGTTTCCATGTAAGTTAGTATTTCACAAACATGTTTTTAACTTTTAATTACTTTTTAGGTACAAACCTGTGCGAGAGGATGAAGATGGTAATAAGGACTGTGTTGGTGGTAAAAGAGGAAGAGCACAAACTGCTCCCACAAAAACCTCCCCTAGAAATTCTAAAAAGCATGATGAATTGTGGCATGGTGAGTATGTTGCCTTGCTAATATGTTAGATTTGTGAAATATCTGAAAGGATGGGGAGGAAGAGTGTTTAGAGACACCACAGGGTTTCTTTTAAAGCAAGTGTAGTATAAGAAAAGTAAGCATATATTAATGTGTGTATTAAAACTAAAAATAAGGTACTCACTGAATTGTTTAACTAAACCGTTGTAGTTAAGTGAATACCATAACTAATACTACCTAGGCTCCTAATAATTGCATCTTGGGAAGACTTCTAATTGGTTTGTTTTAATGACATATTCTTTTTTTCCTGCTAGATGGTGTATGCCCATCGGTATTAAATCCTCTAGAAGCTTACCTCATACCTGCTCCACCTGAAAACATAACATTTGAAGATCCCTCATTAGATGTTATTCTTCTTTTGAGAGTTTTACATGCTATCAGTCGATACTGGTATTACTTGTATGATGTGAGTAGAGCACTTGTTAAATCACTTTCATAATTGATACAGACAACTTGGTGCTGAAACAACTTAAAATAGCCTTCTTCCCCTGTCCGCTGCCACCCCCCATCAAGACAGAATAATGCAAATATTATCTTCCCCTACCCATTTCCCTAACTTCTGGTAAGATGAAGGCTATAAATTCTTATAGTCAATCATATTTCCTCTATAGTGTGTTAAACACATTTTCCATGCTTTTTCCTTCCTTAAGTTCAAAGGGCAACATTATTTCCGAAGAAAAAATGAATAGTGAAAATCTGCTCGGTCTTTCTTTCATGGCTTAGGCTCTGTATGACTAAAGTGACAATGAAAGCTTTTTTCTTCTGATGATAAGCAAATTAGAAGCATAAAAAGACCTCTTAACAAAGGCTTGGTTTCTTCCAGCATTTCTTTAACTAGAAGTATGTTGTTTTTATTTAACACAGAATGCAGTCTGCAAGGAGATAATTCCAACCTCAGAGTTTATCAACAGTAAACTGACAGCGAAAGCAAACAGGCAGCTTCAGGATCCTTTGGTAATTATGACAGGAAACATACCAACTTGGCTGACAGAACTTGGGAAAACATGGTATGAGTGACTTACCCTATTGTATTTCTAATTGGAGTTCTGTAGGCCTTGTGGCTGTGCAGCACAGGTGCATCATATGTTACAAGGCTTCTGAAAGTGCTGGGGGAGAGTAAAATACAGGCACGGAAGTCTTACTAAGTTACATAGTGACACTTGGATGAACGTTTAATAGTTCATAACTTAAATGTTGCATGGTTTAAACTAAATATGGAGGGATAGACTAACTGCAGAGTTTGGACCACTTCTTACAGGAGTTTCTGAGCAATTTGAAGTTTTCTCATCGAAATAATAGTACTTGATTATTCAGGTCATTTTTTCCTCCTGTTAAACTGCTTAATGGCATTTTTGTCATACCACTGCATTTACCTTCGTATCTTGATATAGAGTATAGGCTGTAAAACTTGTGCTTGAAAGAACGAGAAATCAGAGTTGACATTCTTGGATTTTTCAAGCATGTTAATTGAAGGAACATTGGTGACAATTGACTGGAAATTGTCTCTAGACAAAATACTCTAGAGAAACTACTTGGTTTTTCATTTTTAAAATAAGAACTCTAAATTTCTTCCAAATTATGAATATGAATGTATATTCTTATACAAACATCTGTAGCAGTATTTGTTCCGTAAAACTGCCTTTTCACTTAAATGTCAGTGGAGGACTACACTGTTAACGTACACATGCCTTCAAGAATAGTAGAACGGATAAATTAAAATAAGAAGTTTCTCCGGTAGTCTTTCACAGTTAATTTAAAGTGGTTTTTTTTGAAAATGGTGGGAGGTAGAATGCTGGTGCTCCTGTAGGCAGGTTCTTATTCCCCACTCCTTGCCAAATAGGGGAGCTTGAGCCACCTTCTTAAAATCTTTGATCTAAGTTAGATTTACTAATTGTCAAACAGGTGTGAACAAGCAAAAGGATATTTATTTTCTGATACAAGCTTTGCATAGCCAAGGCATTCCAATATTTTGAGTTATTTTTATGGAAGAGTTAGAAGTCTGACATTTTTTGTCGTTCATTCTTATGTTAAATTCCATCTTTAGACTCTTGCTCGTAAGCATTGTAACTAAAACTGAAGTGTGTTCTGGAAGGCTTCCTTTGGAGGCTGCTTTCACCACAGTGTTTATAATAAAGCACTGATTTCAGACATATTACATTTCTATTGTGCTTTAAACTAAACTAAGTCATAGATGTTAGTTGGAACCCAGCTAACTAATCCCATGCTCTTTACAGCCCATTTTTCTTTCCATTTGATACCCGTCAAATGCTGTTCTATGTAACTGCTTTTGATCGTGATCGAGCCATGCAAAGACTACTGGATACTAATCCAGAAATCAATCAATCAGATTCTCAGGATAGCAGAGTGGCACCGCGACTGGACAGAAAAAAAGTAGGTATATCTTGTTTAAAAATGGAACGAATGATCTGTTTATTTTTATATTGTCTTTAAGAATATCATTGTGAACGAGATTTATTTGTAAAACTTCAGGCTTTGGTGCTATACCAATGCAGGGGGGGGTTGTTTTTATTCATTTCAAAGCCCCTGAGTAGAAAGCACAGTGTCTTCCAGGTGTGTGCCACCAGGTGGCAGAAGGGGCACGAGTGTGCTGCACTGCTCTCACTGCAGGCTTGGTGTTGAATTGGAGTCTTTATGTAATTTCTGAAACTAAACTCCAACAATGAACTTTAAGTTTTAGGTTACATTAGTGACATTTCCATATAGTAGCTTGTAAACCTCTGTTTTGCTTTATGTAGAATTTCAGAATAATGCAAGCAACAGGATTTAGACCCTTAAGTGTTACCTGAATAAGCAAAATCATCCTTCTTGCATTATGGGAGAGTATTAAACCTCCTGTCACAACATAGTAAAACTAATCTGTGACTGTTTTAAATTGAGGGAGTCTTGGGTGTCTGCCTTGAGTCTGGAGAGATGTTATCTTAAACTAAGATCTACTGTATAGTATAGATCTGCTATATGATCTTGAATACCTCTGGGGGAAAAAAGACAAGTGACATGAGAAGCTAGTTCAACTAGAATATAGCTTCCAACATGTAGGAATCTCAGTCCTGTTGTGTTTGGGTTTTTTTTTGTTGTTGTTGGGTGTTTGGTTTTGGTTTGTTTTTTTTTTTTGAAACCTGCCACTTTCCCTACTAGAGAATCCGCAAGGGCAGGGTATAAGATTATTGCTTTAGGTTGCTGGATTTTGGCATCTTTATTCTGTGTTTTCTTCTCCTTGTATTAGTTTGAGGAATGTTAACATCACATGACAATGCTTCTCTGACAGATTCTTGGCAAGAGTAGTACCTATTAGTTATACTAATACAAATGTAAGGCATTGGTTTTTCATTTTATATTGAACGCTTTAGTTTTCATATAGAAGCAAGAATTATTTTATCAAAGTATAAGCTTACCATCTGTTGAACTGTGGAACTGTTAGCATGGGGTGGGAAAAACTTGCATAACTAACTTTTTTCCTGTTGTAACTGCCTTGGGAGCTGGGACTTACAGACATAATTTCACTACTTAAAACTTCTCTAATGTGTAGCGCACTGTGAACAGAGATGAGCTGTTGAAACAGGCAGAATCTGTGATGCAGGATCTAGGCAGTTCAAGAGCCATGTTGGAAATCCAGTATGAGAATGAAGTAAGTAATATCAATGCAGTCTAATTTAATCCCTTTTTACTGAAAGCTACGACCTCCATAGTATGACTTGGTCAGACTCTTGGTGCTTCCCATTGCTGATGCCACAAAATTTTATGTATTAATTATCCCTAATCCACTTGGTTGTGATTTTTAGTTGCTGGGAGAAACTCTTTCTGATCTACTAGATTTCATAATCAGTTTTACTCTGCAGAGTACATTTTTTTTTTCTAACTCTAAGCAAACAGCTGTGTGCGTTTCTTCTATAATATGATCATTAGGTGGTTAATACTTCTATTACACTATTATTCCCTCTGTCTTTCCAGGCTCAGTCGTACTGTAAATGTTGGCGTAGTTAGGTTCTCTAGATGCATTTTGCAATGCAGTCTTCTTTATAGCCAATAATATACTATATTTCTCAGACTAAGTAAAGATTTTGATGTTCAGACTGACCTGATGGACTCATTTATGTATTTATCTCATTTCCCCCTCCTCTCCCTGCACCCTCCCTCCGCATGAAGGTTGGCACAGGCCTGGGCCCCACGCTAGAGTTCTATGCACTTGTATCTCAGGAGCTACAGAGAGCAGACTTAGGCCTTTGGAGGGGAGAAGAAGTGACTTTAGCCAATCCAAAAGGTAAATGTTTTACTGCCTAAACTATCAATATTGATCTAATATTGAATTGATTCTAAGTTGACATTAATTACATGAATGGCTTTGAAAGAGCCCTTCAGTTTGTGGTCAGATAATATACCTCATGATAGCGTGTGATTGTCTTTGTGGGTTCTTTTTAAATTTTATAAGAAACTTTAGGCTACAGTTATCTGATAGCTGCTTTTAAACTTGTGTCTGGAATGAACCTAGCAGTGTGTGTATTGAACTTCTGTTTTCTTTCTTCCTCAACAGGAAGCCAGGAAGGTACCAAGTACATCCATAACCTTCAGGGCCTTTTTGCACTTCCTTTTGGTAGAACAGCCAAGCCAGCTCACATCGCAAAAGTTAAAATGAAGTTCCGCTTTCTGGGAAAACTAATGGCCAAGGCAATCATGGATTTTAGACTGGTGAGAATGAAGTGGAAAATGTGATTCTGAAGGGTTAAACGAAAATTCTAGTTCTGAATGTGTTGGGGAAAAAATAGCATTAAGAGTAGCTCAGACATGGTGTTTTGGTGTGCACCAGAACTATGCATTAGTAAATAGTATTCTAGACCTAGTCAAGCGATAAAATAGCAAAAAATATAGTTTTGGAAGGCAGTTCAATACTAAACAAAGTTTTGACTTCTAGGTGGACCTTCCTCTTGGACTTCCTTTTTATAAATGGATGTTACGACAGGAAACTTCCTTGACATCACATGACTTGTTCAGTATTGATCCAGTAGTAGCCAAATCAATATATCACCTTGAAGATATTGTAAGACAAAAGAAAAGACTTGAACAGGACAAAACACAGGTGGGAAAGTAACCCTAAGAATGGAAGAGTGCATCTTCAGACGTGTTTGGATTTTATGAAGTAGCATAATTGAGAGTGTATGGTAGTGCTTAATACTGATGGTAATAGTGATAATGACTTCATTCTAATTAATGTAGTAGTTTTAATGTTATTAAATCATTGGCTCGTAATTATAACAGAGTCTTTTTGTAATGTAGACTCTAACATTAGAAATTTATTATGGGATTCTTCTGTGTGATTAAACACAGGCTAGAAATGGCTAAAACTGCCACTTGTTTGTCTAAGGTAACTTCTCTTTTTGGTTCACTTTGAAAAGGTTAACCAACTTTAATAGAGGAAAAAAAATCTATCCTTGATTTTTGAACATTCAGAAGGCTTTTTTTTTTTATTAGTTGGATTAGTAAAATTTTCAGGTTTTCTTAGGAGTGTCTCTTATGGGTTTTTTCCTCCCCCACTGAAAGCTGCATGCAGAACTGGTGTAAACTGGCTTCTTATGTGAGCATACACGTTCTTTTATAGATACAGAAGAGTCTTAATTTTTCAAGGCTATCCACTCTTAGCTAAAAATAGTACCGTTCACTGTTGCAGAGTAACAATAAAGGTCTTCGGCATGCATGCTCTTTCTAGCGTCCAATGTTAATAGATGGTAGGTGGTAATAACCTAATTTATACTCTTAATACATCTGCTTTGTTACTAGTGAAGTTATTGCAAGCTTGTGGGCCTTTGTTCCTCTTCACCTCACTGTCTCACTCTCTGTCCTTCATCACCGCTTTTAATTTTCCAACAAGACTTTGAAAAACCTGAAACCTGGTGGATGAAAGCTGAAAAATGTCAGTATGCATGCCAAATATGAATGTCATTAACTATTCTAAGGAAAAAACATAGCATAAGAACCGTAGCATATTACAGATCTCCTCCTCTTGTGATAGTATTTTCTAAATAACTAATATGCCAGAAGTTAAAGTAATTCCAAAATTGCTAGAAAAGAGTGTACTGATATGATCTTTCAAGTTTATCCATTAAGATAGTTTATTTGGTTTGTCTTGGTTTACTGTTCTATGTGAAAAATATAAAAGGAAAGCAAGGAGTACTGTAACAGTATTAATAGTAATACTCTTATAGAAATGTTTACTTAGTTAAAACTGCTTTAGAAGTTATAACTTTTGGATAACTTAATGTGAATAAATTGTTCTCACTGGTTTTCACTTCCAATTTTTTAGACCAAAGAAAGTCTACAGTATGCGTTGAAGGCTCTGACTATGAATGGCTGCTCAGTGGATGATCTGGGGCTGGACTTCACACTTCCTGGGTTTCCTAATATAGAACTGAAAAAAGGGGGAAAAGATACACCAGTCACCATCCACAATTTAGAGGAGTATCTCAGAGTACGTAAAAGCAAAGCTGGGACTAAAACTTTCTTTATTCTTCTTCACCTTACTCCCAAGTAGTTTGTTTCCATAGATATTAGGAAGAAATTCTTTACTGTGAGGGTGGTGAGACACTGGAACAGGTTGCCCAGAGAAGTTGTGGGTGCCCCCTCCCTGGCAGTATTCAAGGCCAGGTTGGATGAAGCTTTGAGCAACCTGGTCTGGTGGAAGGTGTCCCTGCCTGTGGCAGGGGGGTTAGAACTAGGTGATCTTTAAGGTCCCTTCCAACCCAGACCATTCTGTGGTATTTCAGTTTATTCTCATGACCTCTACACAGCAATATTTTCCTACTGACTGCTTCTATTCTGTACTAGTTTATTACTACAGAAAAAACTGAATCCTAGTCAGCACACCTTACTTGAAATTTTATAGTACAAAAAAGTCTGGTTTATACATAATGAAGCTGCAGAAGTATGTTTTTTGGATAAAAAATGTTGTAGTAAGTGGAGTAATTTGAGCTGTGGACTTTCAGAATCTTTTTAACATGTTCCGACATTTGAGTATGATAATGAATTTTGTTTACAACAGTGATTTAGCACCTATACTTCAGTGGGCTTTGAACTGCTATAATGATAGAGAAATTTTTTTGAGTCAGACGTAAGAAAACATCAGCTCAGTTGTGAGTCAAAACCCAAAAAAACCCACAAAAACAAACACACCAACCCCCAAATCATACGAAAAGTAGGAAAGGAACAGAGAATGAAACAGTGGCATAAGAAGTTGACAGTACACCTGCATATTAATTTATTCAACCCCATGCAGCACTACAGGCTTGGGGAAGAGTGGCTGGAAAGCTGCCTGGTGGAAAAGGACCTGGGAATGTTGATCTATAGCCAGCTGAATATGAGCCAGCAGTGTTCCCAGGTGGCCAAGAAGACCAACAGCATCCTGGCTTGTATCAGAAATAGTGTGGCCAGCAGGACTAGGGAAGTGATCGTCCCCCTGTACTCAACATTGGTGAGGCCGCACCTCGAATACTGTGGTCAGTTTTGGGCCCCTCACTACCAGAAAGACATTGAGGTGATGGACCGCATCTAAAGAAGGGCAGCCAAGCTGGTCAAGGGTCTAGAGCACAAGTCTTACGAGGAGCAGCTGAGGGAACTGGGGTTGTTTAGTCTGGAGAAAAGGAGGCTGAGGGGAGACCTTATTGCTCTCTGCAGCGATCTGAAAGGATGCTGTAGCGAGGAGGGTGTTAGTATCTTCTTCCAGGTTAACAAGCGGTAGGATGAGAGGAAACGGCCTCAAGTTGCACCAGAGGAGGTTTAGATTGGATATCAGGAAAAATTTCTTCACCAAAAGGGTTGTCAAGCATTGGAACAGGCTGCCCAGGGAAGTGGTGGAGTCACCATCCCTGGACATATTTAAAAGACATGTAGATGTGGTGCTTAGGGACATGGTTTAGTGGTGGACTTGGCAGTGCTGGGTTAATGGTTGGACTTGATGATCTTAAAGGTCCTTTCCAACCAAAATGATTCTATGATTTGTATGTCAGAAGGGACATAAAACCTAAAAAAACAAAAGGGTGATACTGCTGAACAAAGGTAGGAAACTGTTTCTGTATAAGAAAGTGTTAAAGGGAATAGGTTAAAAACAGCCTGGAAAAGAGATGAGGAAAGGAAGGAAGAATGAATATTGTCACATGAAGTCATGAGTGGGGTGGAGGTAAGAATGATTGATTGCATCATGAAAAAGCCATTATTCCAGTTCCTAAATAATGCATTTCCTGACAGGTTAGTCTGCTGCCAGTTTCACTCTGAGGACTGTTAAGATTTTCAAGCGCTGATAAGAAACATATCTGATGTTTTGGTAGAAGCAGAAGAAATTATTCAATAAGGGGCATATAACCTCCTGAATATCAACTGAGAGCTTTGCTAAGTTATTCCATAATCCTTACAACTGAATACTGAGCAGTTGCTGTTCATCTTCCAGATTCGAGCTGTTGTGTACATATCCAGTTCTCATATCTTTATTTGTTGACAGCAAATTCTGCTAGTCAAGAATCACTTAAAAAATTAAACATATTTGGATATAAAGCTGTTTGCAGACTTACAGATGGGCAATGCCAACAACCATAGTTTGTTAGAAACAGCAATTGCAGTCTGTTTACTGAGGAAAGCTGAGCAAGGTTGCTTTCAAGGCTGATTTTCATACAGTTTGCAGTCAGGTTTTTTTTATTCTGGGTAACATGTTTCAGGTATCTGATATGCTGAGAAAGGCTTACAGACATCTTGGGTATCCTGTAGTTGTCCTATTGCAGGCCTTGGGCATTGTAAAGGACAAGCAGATCACTACAAAAAAACTTGCTTTCTGCTTCTTTCTAAACACCTTTGCGAACTGTTTTCGTTAAAGGACACCTGGGCAGTTTTTGTATCCTTCTCATTATATTCTGACCTTATAGAGGAGACTTTAAACTAGATCCCAGTGATTAGCATTACAGACTTGATGTCAAGGAAATGGAAAAGATTTCAGAGAGAAAATTAGTCTCCTCTGTATCACAAGTATGATGAATTGCAATTTAGAAGCAGTATACTTAATTTATCAGCTAGCCTGTACAGCCCCCTGTGGGTCAGCTGCCCTGCTCTTTAAAATGTCATTTTCATTAAAATCTTCTGTGTGTATTACCATTAAAAGTAGTTTATAAAGCTACAGTATCCTACTGTTATTCTTCATGCCCCTCCTGCAGTCATGTCATTCCACCCTCCACCTCCCTTTTTTTTCCCCAAGGATGGTTCCCACAGGAGCTACCTTTATCGGAAAGTAGAACTATTTCAGCTACCAGTATAGTGAAAGACGTTATTCTCTTTTTTCTTTTTTTTTCCCTCTTCTCCCCTGTACTGTAAAGAGGCCAACTTGCTTGTTCTGAATTTGTGGACAAAAAGTTTCTAGAGTGCAGTTTTTTGCCTAACAATTTGATCTCCTCTTTGAATCCACAAGAATACAGTGCAGCTTAATTTTGCCACAGTAATCACAATTCTAAGTCAGCAGCTCTGCTGCTAGAATAGCCATAGAATATTCTATGTATATAGAGCACAATAAAACAGCCTTCAGTGCCACTGGCACTTACCAGCTTGCTCTTCGGTATTACAACCTGACGTGTGAAAGCTGGGGTATGTATCTTACCTGAAATTCAATGCCTGGCTCTTTTGCAGGAAAGCTTATAAACAGATGCTAATACGCTTTCACATCTGAGAGCTTTCTGGGACAAGTCACTCTTCAATTACTGGGGCAGGGTTAAATACTTGCTTCAGGAGACCAGCAGTATCAATGAGGATTTTAATCATATTCAGATGAATCCTTAGATGTCTTTCAAAGCTTTTCTCAGCATTCCTGGTCAGAGCTTTTAACATATTTAAAAACTAGTAGCTGTGTGTTGACAACGCATCTTTTACAACCAGCCTTCAATTCCTGCTAGAGTTGAGGGTAGCCAAGGCAAGTGTAATCATCAGTAGGACTAACTGACAAAATAAACTGAACTTGGCATGTAATCTGCCATGTCTAATATATTTTTTTAATTCAGTGGAGAAATACTGGCTGCAGGAGATTTAAAAGAAATTTGGTCTTATTCCCGCCCCCCCAGTGATAATTGTTTCATTATGTGCTGTGCACTTTAGAAGGTGAATGTAATCCTAAGAGGGTAACTGCAGATACAAAACCAAAACAAATACACACAAAAAACCTGGACTACTGTCTTGCTGTCTTTTGCCTTATGATTATTACCAAATCCTAGTAACATGAAGTTATTTCTTTTTTTTTTTTTTTTTTTTTTTTGCCTGTGTATTCTTACAATGTTAAGCTACTTAATATAACAAAGTCTAAAGTTACTTTTTGTAACTGTATATTAGAAAAGGGATGCATATGTTCCTGTGGGGGAAGCCGATGTAATACTGCCCATGATGCCCTAAGGATTTCTGTTTCAGTTGCTGAATTTTAAATGGATACCAGAGTACAGAGACAACATCTAGGTTAGGCTTCTGAAAATACCAAATAAATGCTTAGATTTGTTTTAAAATATTGTGTTTAAATAGGACCAGTTTAAGCAGCTATTCTGAATTCCATGTATTAACCTTGTTTTATCAAAAATAAAGGTAAATAAGTTGAGTTGCATGCTTAGGTTATTCTAAGGATTAGAGTGCGCTGTCAGCAAGTTCGCTGATGACACAAAACTGGGAGGAGTGGCTGAGATGCCGGAAGGCTGCGCAGCCATTCAGAGAGACCTGGGCAGGCTGGAGAGTTGAAATTTAATGAAATATAACAAGGGCAAGTGTAGAGTCCTGCATCTGGGCAAGAACAACCCCATGTATCAGTACAAGTTGGGGACAGAGCTGTTGGATACCAGCGTAGGGGAAAGGGACCTGGGGGTCCTAGTGGACAACAGGATGACCATGAGCCAGCAGTGTGCCCTTGTGGCCAAGAAGGCCAATGGCATCCTGGGGTGTATTAGAAGGGGTGTGGTCAGCAGGTCGAGAAAGGTTCTCCTCCCCCTCTACTCTGCCCTGGTGAGGCCGCATCTGGAGTATTGTGTCCAGTTCTGGGCCCCTCAGTTCAAGAAGGACAGGGAACTGCTAGAGAGAGTCCAGCACAGAGCCACGAAGATGATTAAGGGAGTGGAACATCTCCCTTATGAGGAGAGGCTGAGGGAGCTGGGTCTCTTTAGCTTAGAGAAGACTGAGGGGTGACCTCATTCATGTTTATAAATATGTAAAGGGCAAGTGTCAAGAGGATGGAGCCAGGCTCTTCTCAGTGACATCCCTTGACAGGACAAGGGGCAATGGGTGCAAGCTGGAGCACAGGAGGTTCCACTTAAATTTGAGGAAAAACTTCTTTACTGTAAGGGTGACTGAACACTGGAACAGGCTGCCCAGAGAGGTTGTGGAGTCTCCTTCTCTGGAGACATTCAAAACCCGCCTGGACGCGTTCCTGTGTGATATGGTCTAGGTAATCCTGCTCCGGCAGGGGGATTGGACTAGATGATCTTTCGAGGTCCCTTCCAATCCCTAACATTCTGTGATTCTGTGAAATATGGGGTTGTTTGAACTCCAAATGACTTTTGCTAATTTGCAATGACAGACCACATGAGAAAACTGTAAAGAAAAAACCCAACAAATTCTGTGTCTGTTGCGTTGCAGCAGCACTGCACTTGCACATGTGCAGCAGTATGAGCTTATGAATTAAGGCAGAATGAGGCAATGCTGTAGAGCAGCTCCATGAATCGAAGTTCAAAACTCTGCCACAACTACAGTGAGCATATGACTATGCTTCTGTAGGGTTTTTTTCTGCAGCTGTAGTCTTTTGTACAGTAGTCATCATTCCACATTTCCTTTGTTCAAATGACTTTTTTTTTTTTCTTCTTCTTTTTTTCTCCTCTGCAGTTGGTTATATTCTGGGCACTAAATGAAGGTGTTGCCAGACAATTTGACTCATTCAGAGATGGATTTGAATCAGTCTTCCCCCTCAGTCATCTTCAGTACTTCTATCCTGAGGAGGTTGGTAAACCTGTTTTTACTGATGCTTTTATAACCTTATATCCATATGTACGGAGAGTCTGAACTTAGGTATGCACTGGATACAGTGCAGTGGTGACAATCTGATTACGTTACATATCTGATGCATATTAGTAAAACTTGGTGTCCTTTAAATTGCATACTTAGATTTCTGTGTTAAGTGGTCATTTATTTGATGCTTTCGTTACGAACAGCTCCATTTTCTTTAAACTTGAGTGTATCCAGCTTTTCTGAGAAAAGTGTTTAAAGTTTTATATGCAGGCTCTCTGTATTGGTATGGATACTTTAATTCCTTGTATTGCAGTACCTCATAATAGCTATAGATGTGGATGCTACCTGGATGTTCTATAAACAAAAAGTAGTCAGGGCTTTAACAAAGCTTTAGACAGTAGAAGGAGATTCAGATGAAGGGGTAAAGAAGAGTTGGTCTTGCCTTGTTCTCACCACCCACCATATCACTTTCCTTGTGAAATTCTTGCACTCTTAAGTAGACTGAATTGAGACACACTTACAGTTGTCTGGACTAGAAGAGAGATTGTTTTATTACTCTGCCTTTAGGGAGTCTGTTTGAAGACTGTACTTCAAAGGGTTTGTTTACCTTCATAAACTTACACTTTTGACTTCCTGAAGAAATGTTAAGCATGCTCTGAAGCAATGTGTTTGCCAGGCCTTTGTGTTACTGTTTTGTTCTTGGTGCTTTGCAATGTAAGAATATCTTAAAGCTGAGATCTGTAACTGCTCATAGTGATTCTTCTTCATGCCTGTCTGTTGGTACTACTTTCAGAGAGTGCTGCCACGTTTGTTTTTTTTTTTTTTTTTTTGTGCAACAAAGTTAAGGCGAGTAAAAATGCCAGAATATTCTAGTTTCTCCAGTGTTTTACTCAAACTTCTGCCTTTTCTAGTACATGTGATGCTGTTCTTCTGTCTTGTCATTGTTCGGCATGGTTTGGTGCTTGCTTCTGCTTGGAAATTTTAAAGCACAGACGCTAATCTATTGCTAATCTACTAATATGGTTGATCAAAATTAAGCCATAGGAGTAGTGTGAGACATAAGATAACCTTTCCTTAACAGGATATATGTGTATGATCTCATGTTCTGTTGCTGATAGCTGTCCAGCCATTTGAACCTTTTTACAAACCATTCCTAAACTATTATAAAGAACTTGTACGGTTCTTTTGTTCATGAACAGAACAGCTAGGTGTGTCAAACCTCTGGTTTTATTGAGATTGGGGCTTTATGACTCCTTGTGTATCCTAGAAGGATGTCTGTAGAAGCTTTTAATGTTTTGGCTGTAGCCTGTCATCTCTGCTTGCCCAAGTGCATAGAAAGAGTAGGCAAAACAAAACTGCTATCTGACAGATCCATCTCTGTCTGATGATTGATTTTTTTTCTTTTTTCTTTCAGAGAAGAGCTCAGAGTTCTAAATAGCAGATGTAAACACTCTATTTTTCCCATTCCCCCAGATTTCTTTAAAAATTGTGAGATTTCCAAAAAGGCAAAGCATTTTTGGTTCCACAGTGTAAATTGCTGATTAGGACTGTATTTGTTCTAAGAGATATACATTCAGCATCTTATGTGATAGTGGATTGTATGCAAAGGCAGATTCAGCAAATAAGGCTGTCACTGGGATGAAGCTGTTGCATTCAAAGAATTTGAGAGGATTGCTTGGGATGATGGAGGTTGTTTTGCAGCAAGCCATTCCACAAAGTAGAATGCTGTAATAGTAGTCAGAACGGACAGCACTCGTTCTACCACGAGTTCTAAAGGGGAAAATTTCCTTCCTTGTTTTTTAATTTTATAGTTGGAGCAGCTCTTGTGCGGCAGTAAAACGGACACTTGGGATGCAAAGACTTTAATGGAATGTTGCAGGCCAGATCACGGTTATACACATGACAGGTAATATGATGTTCGTCTTGCTAAAAAAGAAATAAATATTATCACTAGAAAATATGTATTTAATCTTGATATACTGTTATTCAAGCTAAAAGAATTATATGGAATTTACTTGAAAATATTCATACTGCGCTGAATATTAATCTGATGTAATTATTTTAACTATAAACAAAATATAATAGCTTGCTTTTTTCCTTCCTTAGTCGAGCAGTGAAGTATCTCTTTGAAATTCTCAGTAGCTTTGATAGTGAGCAGCAAAGACTGTTTCTTCAGTTTGTGACAGGTAGCCCCAGACTGCCTGTAGGAGGTAGGTGTTGTTTCTTACATATTGCTATATATGAAATCAGTATTATTAATGCATTTCAGAATATGTGGATTACTTCAGTATAGGAAAAAACTATTTATCTGTGTATTTTAGAGGTTCATACTTGTTTGACATTTCTAGTTTCAAAAATGGCTGGGTAGACTTCAGGTAGAATTCTCAAACTTTGTGTTAATCTCATGACATTTCATTCAATTGACTCTCTCCAGGTTTAATTTACATTACCAGATAACCTACTGGAGGGGAAAAAATAGTTCAAAATTTAAACAAAACTGAAAACCCTTAATACTGTATTCGTTGGCTAGAGGTGCATTAAGATATGACAACAACAAAATGATGCATTGCTACCTGGAAACAATAATATCTTTTTCTAGAAAGGAGACAATACTAGCATGGTGATAAACTTTAATTTCCTCCCCTTTTGAATTTCAGAATTTAGATGAGAGGCAGTGAGGAAAACTGAGGAATTAGCTGTCTTTGCTAGGGACCATTACAGAATACACATTATACTGTATTCTCAGATGAACGCTTTGCAAGTAAAAACAGAATTTATGCATCTCTTCCACTACTTATGTTTTCTGGGGTTTGTTTTTTTGGTTGTGTGGTTTGTTTTTTTTTTTCCTAGTTAAAGATTTGACATTGTAAGAAAGAGCTGATTCTTTTTAAAAAAAATTTTTTAGAGCTCTTTTGGGGAGAGATGGTGCAGGTAGGATTGAGGTTTAGGAGTACAAAAACCTTAGCTGGAGTTAAAAAAAAAAAAGGTACAACAGTCATAGATGATTTCTGAGTATCTTAGAAAATGTGTATAAAACTAGCAAACTCTTAAAAATATTGTGACTGGAATAGGTTTTTTTACCTATACAGAACACAGAATTAAAAGTAGACACGTCTATCTTTTTTTTTTTTAAAATTCATCTTGGAAAACTAATCTACAGAAAGGATTTTAGGTATTTTTTTAGCTTGCTACATGGCCTTATAAAGCCATATTCTAGAATTCTAAACCTGGAGATTTAGTCGTCAGTTACGAGATGCGTGCATCACTGTGAGGTGTCTACAGTGTTAACTGTGGGTTTTCAAGAGGAACAGCCTTATTCTGAATGTCTTTTCTCATTAATAGGCTTTCGAAGTTTGAATCCTCCGTTGACAATTGTACGCAAGACGTTTGAGTCGACAGAGAATCCAGATGACTTCTTGCCCTCAGTAATGACTTGTGTGAACTATCTCAAATTGCCGGACTATTCAACTATTGAGATAATGCGTGAAAAACTCTTGATAGCTGCAAGAGAAGGGCAGCAGTCATTCCATCTTTCCTGATCACAATAAAAAAATGCAATGTCTGCCTGTTACAGCAAAACAGAAACTCATGATTCTTTTCTAAGTATATCACCTGAGTCAAGGAAACGTGTTACGCCTTCTTGTTGTAGAAAAACGGCTTGCAGATTATAAGCAAAGACACTTGGTTGATATTCATTAAAGGCCCCTATGGACTTAAAGTGATCAGGCCCTAAAAGTTGTTGTGACAAGGTTTCTTTAGCAAGTTCTTGTTTAAATTATCATTTATTTGATGAGTGAAGTTTTTAACTTGCTTTGCTGTGTGAAATTTAAAAAGGGATGTTTTTCCAGGCTGGAACAATAAATGTCGCTGTGCAGTTTAATACTGGGCTGTGTGTATCCATCTAGCTAAGTCTGAAGTTTTTCCTCCAAAGACAACTTTTGTACATAAGTACAGAAATTAATATACACCATGTATTTGACAAATCTAGTTTAGTTAGACTAGTTCTGTGTACCCTCACCTGCCTCTTATTTTACCCATCCTCATGTATTGTCTGATGTGCAATTCACTTGGTTCTTTTTGTGTGCAACATTCAACAATTGTTATGTTTTGGTTAGCGTGGGCATTTAACTGCTCCATGCCTCTTTCTCTGATTAAGATAATTTAAATTTTACTGAAATCAAATATATATTGTCAATATAACTCAGCCTTTGTAACTAGGTAGAACCTTTCTTATAGCATAGTTTTACTGTAGTGGTAGGTTATAATGGCGACAGCCTTTACCAACTGACGCTCTAGAGCTGTTTACACAGTGATTCAGGCAGCGAAAGCCTCTTACTAGAGGCTAGGAAGAATTATTTCTTTCATGTAGTTAGAGTCCAACAGCTTGGGCTGGCCAGTGTGTATTGTGGTATGGCCAGAGCATTTCGAATTCATATAAAGTTTTTTAAAAGGCAAATGAATTGTTTCATTCCCTGTTTGAGTAAACAGTTTTCTTGTTCTTGATCTAAGTTCCTGGTTACTTTTGTAGTTTTTTCTTCTTTTCTCCGCCCCCCTCCCCCCTCCAGCGCTAGCTTGGAACAAACAGTTCAGCCTTTGTCTTTTGACACAGATAAAGCACCTGTAAGCAATGCTCTGTCCAACTGTTTTATGTGCTGATTTCTCAAATCTGCAATAATTTACTTCATCAGGTTAATGTTTTTACCTGAATATAAATAAAAAAAGTTTGCTTCACCTTTTTGTTCATAGTTTTGTACTGTATGCATAAAGTTCAATTGTGTAAATTACTGTAATGCAAGTAAATCGTCCTAAAATCTACTTGGCTAACAGCCTGCAACTTGTGGATGATTTACTACTAAAACAAGACCTTTTATGACCTCCAACTTAGAGGGAAATTTTTTCTTTCTATGGGTTCAAAAAATGGGCAATTACAAATATTCCTGAGATGTAGCTGCTATATAGTTCATCTCTATGAAAATGTGATAGTTGCTTCTATTCAACTTTGAGAAATCAAAATTCATTTCAGTGCTTAGAAATTGTTAAATTCTGGCTAATCAGGCTAGTATTTCCCCTAAACTAACAAGTTTTCTTTTATCTAGCTGAAGAACTTGTACTTCCAGGATATGTATTTCAGTACATGTAATGGACATTCTTCCAGTGAACATTCACAGAACTACCTGTGGTTGCTCATACCAGTGCCACTGAAATGTAATGCAAATCTGTCATGAGCATGAGTAGAATGTGAAATCCTTGCACAAGGAACCTGATAACTGAACAGTTTCTACTACCGTATTAAAACGGAAAGAAGGCGCTTCACACTGTACATACAATAATGATAGTGCACAGTGCGGCATAGTTTTCATAAAACTTCAAGGCAGTGTTTAAACTATGGACTGGTGTTTAAACTGTTCTGATAACTTGATCAAACCAAGCACAAAAGTGTTTATAGTGTGTGGATAGCAATTTGTTCATTTTTTAAGGTTCTATATTTTAAAAAAAATGACTTGTGTAAAAAAAAAAAAGAGAAAAAAGCTAATATTTTGTATTAAAATATCATGTGTATTGATATTTTTTTACCCATGTTGTCTCCCTCTAGAATCTGGCTTTCATCGACTTTGAAATTTTGAGGAGTTTTCAAATTTGATATATAGCCATTATATAACTCTGTTTCAGTGGGAAAGTAAGTTGTTGGTTGCCTGTTTAAAAAGGAAGGAAAAAAACAAGTACCTGTGGTGACAATTAATTTTTGTTATGCTGGCTGTCATTTTCAGCACAGACCAAGGATGTAGTTGGCCTGAAAAGTGAATGAAACCCTTTTGGGTGATGCTATTTTTTTTTTTTTCCCTTACCAAGGACAACTTTTAGTGTTTTAGAAGAGCAGTCTGGCTTAGAAGGTAAATATAGTAAATTGTAAGAATAACCTGAAGAGTCACCGCTTGCATAACTGCAATACTTTCCTACAAACAGAACTCTAGTACCTAAGAGTAGTTGAGAACAAGTGGAGGGGAGGGGCAAGATCTTAGGGATTCCTCTTTTTCAGGAACTTTGGATTAAGGGAAAAACTCACTAAAATCAAGCGTAAGTGTGTGCAGATGCCTGTTGAGGACTATGTAGCCCTCAGGAGAACATGCAGTTGCCTTAGTACTGAACTGGTTTGTATATCTTTATAAGGTATAATAAAAGGTACAATAAGAAGTCTTATTTTTGAAAATAAAGGCTTTTTTTTTTAACATGGTTTTAGAGAACACCAGCCATCAGTTACTATTTTGGATGAGTGTCATGTCCTAAATTAACAAGAGCAGCAAAAAAATAATTCATGGAAAAAAGTGTCATCCAAGCACTGATAGCTGCTACTGAACTTGTGCAGTGATTTTTTTTTTGTTATATGCTTGCTTTATACAGAAATCTTTTGTGTAGGGAACATTTAGTAGTATCACATCTGACAAGAATTAGTAAGTTGTAGTGCTTCTTCCCTTTATATTCTGTAGGAGGATGTACAAGAATTAATTTCAAGTATGTGTAAAATCCCCATGCCCATTGCCAAACTTGATCAGACATGGAAGTTTTCATATGCAGATTGCTTGCATAATTTAATTGCCTAGATGCTTTCTTCTTTCCCCTCAACCATATGTTTATTTTTTTATTCTCTCTCCTTTCCCTTATTGAGCTCTCCTCTGCTGAGAAGGTGGGTGCCTAGGGGCAGGGACTGATGAAATTCCAAGTGCCTGCGTCACTTGTCCCTCTTTTCTGGCCACTGCTGGAGGTAGGTCTGTCATATGTGGAGTTTCTGGGCCCTGTCCCACCTGTTGTCAGCAACGGATCTTCAAATGAATAATACCAGTTCCCATCATCTGAGAAGCCTGTACCTCTGCAGAGGGCTTTCTAATGGGAGATGAAAGTCTACCCAACTTTAGGGATAATGCCTTGTTTTTAATGTGAATGTGCCTCCCCAAGCCAAAATGCTTTTCTATAGCTAAAGCTGTTGGCAGAATAGAGGAAAAAACTTTGCTGAGATGGATTAGAATAAGTTTGGCAGGGGTGGGGAAATCTTACTAGTAGTTGAGCCTTTTCAGGGCTTGTCCTGTCCTTCTCATACTTTACTTTCCTAGTCTTTTGATAGCTTGAACTCGAAAACCTCTATGCCTCTGTGATCTTGCAGGAATTTCACAGCTGTGCGCTCAACTTGCTGCATCTCTCCTGATGCATTGTGTTTTTAATAGCTTTCCTCAGAGGAGTGTAGTTGGTTGCTCCAAGAGTAGCAGCAGTCACCCCACCCCAGTACACCAGCGTGAGCTGCACAGTCACGCGCATTTTAGCAGAACATCAATGCGTGTTTATAGAACAGATAGGAAACAAATTGCTTAGCTCTGCTGCCTGTGGCTAATGGCTCAAGGAATAACTGCTTCAGTGGACGGCGGGGAGATGATACCTTTAGAGGAATACTGTGTCCTTGTCTCCTGGTACTAAATGTGCATGTATTGATCGGACATCAAGCTGCTTTGGGGGTGGAGGAGGAACAAGTCTTGGGTCTCTTGCTGTGTGTATCTGGGGAGTCATGAAATCTTGACACGTAAACAGGAGAAGTAAGCAGAGGGGAAGGGGTGAAGATGCATCCAATATTTTCGAGGCACTAGATAAAAGTTCCTGATAGCTCTAGATCAAGTTTGGCAGCAACTTCTGGAAACGTGATTCAAAGAGGAAAAAGGAGGAGGGGGGAAAAAAAACCCAACCCACAAACCAAAACCCAAACCAAAAAACCAAACCACTCTAGAAGAAGTAATAGAAGACATGAAAGTGTGCCTGTCTCCCCACCCCCAAAAAAAAGCGGGGAGCGGGGGAGGAAACTGTCCAGTTCAAGCTGTCAGCAGCATCTTGGGTTAAAGCAACAAGTGTTACGGGTTTGTTTTTGTGTGTTTTTTTTTTTTTTTTGTCCTGTCTGTCCTGTTCCCCCACTTTAGTATTAGGCTGTGGCTATCACTGAAACCCTGCTAAAGACAGAGCTAGATAAGCCTGAGGGTAAATGTGAGACAGCAACCACTCTGCCCTGTTGTCTGAGAACAGAAAGAGGTGGAAGGAGGAGGTTTCCTGTTGCAAGCTTAAACACAATACATTCTTATATACTGAAAGCCAAGGCAGGTTGATATAGTTATCCCATCTCAACAGCTATTTCCTAAATTATTCCCCAAATATACAATGGAGAGAAAGGTAGAGAGAAAAGATGGTGAGATTTCATGAGCTGTCTATAGAGCGCTCTTAGCTGCTACCTGCTTTTAACTGTCCTGGATGGTGGGATCCTACAGGGAAGGAAAATAGGGGATTTCTGGAGTTTTACCCTAGTATGGAAAGCTACTACAAGAAATTAACAGCGGAAATTGTGGCAAATGGCAACTGTATTCAGCAATATTTTTGTGGCATTTAACTCGGAGCTAGACAGTGTGGACTCCTGCTTTCATCGCTTTGCCTCTCCTCCCATTCTTTGGTTCCCCTCTATTCCCATGGCTTCTTGTGGCTGTTTCATATGGTGGATGAGGTTAAATATTGAGAGTATTTAGTGTAATCATTTCTGATAGAATCAGGGTACATTCCATAGATCTTTGGTAAAGTAAAACCTATGCTTTCAGGGAAGACAGCAACCTTAAGTGATGCTTTGTAGTGAGTTGGTGAAATGGGTCATAGGAGTAAAAACAGAGTTTAGTGAAATTCTGTCTGTTTTGGGAGGCCCATGAGCTGCAAATGATGGGAAACAGAGTATTTAGGGCAAATATCATGTATGTGGCTTTACTCTTTCTTTAGCTGCTCCCCAGTGTATTCTAGGCTAAATATAGGTCTGGTCTGACTGCAGCTCTTCTGTTCCTAGGATTTCCTGTATGCAGAAGCCTCTGGGGAGGCAGGCAATGCAAGCAGTGACCCAGAAATAGTTAGCCACTCTAGGAGGTGGCATTTTATTTCCCAGCTTGTTCTTCCAACATTTTTTTCACATTATTACTTCTGTGTATCGAAATTGTCAAGACATTGGCTAAACAATGAAAATTTCCTACCTGATCATTTTTTTTCCTGAAGCCAGTGTTTTCCATAGTCTCTAATATGCTTCTCAAACAAATAGCAGTATTTATGCTTTCACTTTGTAGCTTGGCATGCTTAATTTACTGAAAGTATTGGTGTTACTAATCATTCAGAAAGGTTTACTACTGTTTTGTTATTTCTTTGATATGCAAAGGAGCAAGCCTAGTTCTGGGACACCAGAAGTGTAAATGCTATTCAAATAGGAGAAGAAAAGTTGCTTTAAAATGGTTATCAAACAGCAAAATTATCCTACCTTTAGTAGTGCTGAGTTCTAAGACTGGTAATTTCCAGCTTATGGCCAGCAGTATCAGCTACTTCTGCTAGACCAGAAATTGGAGGTGAATGGGAGAGCAGCTCTGCTGAAAAGGGCTGAACGCAGGGCAGCAGCGTCCCACGCTGCATTAACAGGAGTGTGGCTGGTAGAGTGAGGGAAGGGATTATTCCCCTTGGCTTCAGATCCCCAGAGGAGAGAGAGTACAGTTTTTCAAGACCCAACTGGATAAATCTGTTCGTTTTACTAAAACGTGTTGCAATTCTAAAATTAGCTATCTTTAGAACTTAAAAATCAAAGCTGCATACAGGCATTTACTAATGGTTGAGAATAAAAAAAAAAAAGTTGATATGCATCTTAAATAGTCTTGCATTGTTTTGTGGTACATCAGTCCTATCAATTTAAATAAGTTCAATGGGAGAAATTTATATGCAGAGAGAAAGGTTTTCTAAGTTTTCCAATAAAATGAATGGAAATGACAAGGGTCTTTGCAGCTGCAGATTATGAGTAATCTCTACTTCAGAGGACTCTGCTTCAACTGACTGAAAATTGCAGGCCCTAATTACTTCTACTTTTCTTAAAAGGGTTTCAACTTTCAGAATTTTTTCTGGCATCTTATTTCTGTTTTTAATATTGAGTGAAGTGGAATTTACCTGTGTTCAGAAGCTGGTATGTCTCTGTGTTCATCTCTGTCCTAGCAGGTAGGCTGGTTGTTTCCCGTTTCTTCCAGAGTGAGTAGTTAACATGATTTGACAGCAATTATGGAGAGATGCCATAATTCCATAGCCAGGGTTTTCTAGAAAGAGCAGTTCTCACAGGTATTAACCAAAAATAACCTCCTGAAAACTGCCTAAAAATTGAATGATTAGGTAGAATTGGGAGTGTGAAATGCAAAAGACAGAAAAAACTTCTACTCCCATCCCACGTGTGGAATTTGAAAAACGAGTACTGATAAGTGAGCGACAACAGCAGTGCTGTGTATGTCCATGGTGATGCTCAAGATGTTTATGATCATGTTATATAATTAACCTTGTGTTTTACTGTGTTCTTGCAAATTTTTAGTAATATGTACCTGCAAAACACATTTTCTACCAAAAGCTCACTGTGCAGTTTACAAACTAGCCTTGGTCCTATGAAATGGATGGGCAGAGGAACAGAGAATCAGATGCCGTTTGGTATCAGATACCCATTTTTCTGAGACCATTGTAAATTCCAGCTGTCAGTAAAATTTGATATTGTTTCAGACAGCTATGGGATGCCTGATTTTGAGTTGATACAGACCCTGCACGTCCTTAACAGCGTAAACAGAAAAAGATGTAGCAAGAAGCTACCAATTAGTTGAGATCAAGTAGGATTTCACTTTGTGTATCAATTATTTGGTTAGAAGTATTTATGGATTCACCAAGCAATCTTTGTTAATGCAGTTTCATAGAAAAACATTTGTCTTAGGAATGACAGTGATAAAAATGATGGGAATTAAAGCTAGAAAGACAGCATGTTATAGGAGGAACATACGTGCTTCATGACCTAACAAAGTTGACACTGTAACTCAGCAGCTATCTGCCTCTTCTGGCAGCATTGATCTCTTAGATATGATATTTACCTCTTTCAAAAGTAGGAGTATAAGTAATGTACAAGAGAAGTTGCATTAGGTAGGCAGAGTGGACAGCTTTACAACAAATCCTTCAACTTGAATGTGGAAGCAGCATTAGTAATAAAATAAGGGGAGACTGTACAGTACCAACTTTATATAGCTATACATGACTTTTATCTGCTGTTATCCTTGTTATTGTTGCTACATACATTATATGTTACAATTACTGTCCCCATTCTTGGTTTCCTGGTTTTCTCCTTTCACAGCTTGCTTTTCAGTAGTCTTGCACTCAAACACGTTCAACTGCTGCCTTCATACTAATGATTTAAAGGTTTTATCCTTCTGGGCTGGAGCAGACTATTTCTGACCAAATTCCAGTCTTGATGTAACACCACTGATGTCCAGATGTTTAATATCTGTAAGTCCAAAATAAGGCTTTTAGTCATTCTTCCAAGAGCTTCACTTTTTTTTTTTTTTTTTTTTTAAAATACAACCATCCTCCCTGTCAGTCTGGCCTCAAAAATAGTTTCTTGCATCCATACTGGGTCTGAACGTGCTGATGCTTTCTGCTTAACAGGTCCTCTTCTATCCACATATGTCTTTCAACAGATATATCATATCCATTATGTAACTGGCATTTTTGTTTGTTTTTTTTTTTACTAGTCAAGACAACTTTGCTTTGCTTATTCCCATTCAAGGGACAGATATACAGACCTCTAGTAGTCTGTTGCTTTGCTTGTGTTAACCATCTCTTCTCTCCATGTGTATCTTAGTTCCCTTTTCTCCACCACATTGAAGTTCTTGTCTTTCGATGCTCCAAAAAAGAACCTTTGTTCCCTCTTCTGTTCTTCATCTCAGACCTGTATGTATTCTCAGGTTACCTCAGGCACCTTAAAATTAACCTTTAAGAAGCTTCTTTGCCATAATATTTACCCCAGAAACGACAATTGCCATCTATGCTTATGGCTTGTTGTGATGGTTTATATTGCCTCACTGTGTCCTTCGTGCTGTGCTGTCTTTCTGTAATGCCTGGCTCTGCCCTCTCTTGTGCTTTAATGGTAAGCTTTTTATAGCGGGGAGCTTTTTTGTTCTTTCTATGTACAGCATCAAACGTGGACAGTGGAAAACCAGACATATGAAAACGTGGTTGCAAGTAGAGTATCTCAGAATTGTTACCCAATCTGGAAATGGGAGCAAAAAATTACCAGCTGTCAGGGATTTACTTTTCAATCTCTTGTGAGAAAAGAAAAAAAACCAAAATCTGACAAACTTTAATTTGGTTGTTATCTAAGGGAAATAAATTAATAGCAATAATTTTAGCTTTTTAATATTCTCACATGGAATTAGGCAATTCCAGTCAGTTAGTTGTCAATATAAATACTCTTACCAAAGATAGTATGGCTCTTTCTGGATTTCTTTTAGGAGGCCTACCTATTTGATTCTTAATCATGAAAATGCATCTGTTCACACCTGAATCAATGTAAAGAACAGAATAATATATAAATCTATGTAATAATGTCTTTTACACTTCATGTTATGGTCATATAGTTTTAAAAGCTGTTAAGAAATCTAGACTATATTTGATTTGTATTACACTATATCAGCAAACCAGCTTTCCAAAGAGCAAATCTGCACCTTTCGTTCAGTTTTTATAGTAAAATTACTCTCAGTGCAATGTAGTCTTCTTACTTGGCCAAGGCCATTTATGAAATTTACTGGCGAATTCAAGTTAACACTCTTCTACAGAGCTTGCCTCAGTTTTCATTTATTGGGGCTTTGTTTAAGTGTATGGCTTTCCCCTCACGAGCAACAGGACCCAGCTATTTTCCATGTGCTGCTAGGCAGTACGCAGCATGGGTACGTGCCGTACTGCTGCTTTTCTAAACAATGTGTTGTTTGCCAGAGAGAGCAAGCTACAGCACCTGTGCATGTAGCTGAAGCTGTCAAAATGGATGACAAATATTATTTCTGCCATACGCTTTTTTTTTTTGTAATAAGTACTTAATATTTTGCCTTTTCGACTATGGACAGCAGAAAAAAATTCATGTGACAGTGGAAAACCAGACACCATGAGATTTATCCCCTGCTCTATATGCAATCAAAGATAGCACTTTGGTTTTCAAGTTCACAATTTATGTATCTTTATTTAAAAATCTTCAGTAAACTTGCTAATACTCTGTTCCTCTGTTTTTTCATAATTACACTAAATTTTTTGCATAAGTGATAATTGCTGAGGAAAGGAAGAGTTTACTTTAAAGTGGTCAACACCTTGACAGAGTCTTCCACAAAACCAACCAGCCAGCCTCCCAAAAGCAAAAGCTTCATTTACAGAGGTACCACCTAATGCAAAAATGCCTGCCTGCCTGATAAAGGTTGTTTGTAACCCTGTATCACACACCAAAAGTGTATGCACTAAATGTTGAGATAACTAGATATATGTCTTTGAGAGAGCATGCCAGGTTTTTGACTTAGATTTCTCATTGCTTGAACAAAAACCTATGTGCTAGGGACTTTAATATGTGCCTCTGTACTCTGGAGAATCCTGTAAGCATACTTAATTTCCTTATAGTTAGGACACACACAAACACTTTAAATGAAAAAAAGAACAGAGGTAAAGCTGAATAAAAGAATGGTTCTGTATTTCCTATTTTGAGTTATTGACTGCTTAAAGCATGTAAGAGCATGAACTTTATAAGCACTTATGGAGCTAAGCAAGAAGATTAGATATTAGGAGGAAATTCTTTACTGTGAGAGTGGTGAGACACTGGCCCAGGCTGCCCAGAGAAGTTGTGGGTGCCCCCTCCCTGGCAGTGTTCAAGGCCAACTTGGGTGGGGCTTTGAGCAACCTGGTCTAGCGGAAGGTGTCCCTGCCTGTGGCAGGAGGGTTGGAACTAGATGGTCTTTAAGGTCCCTTCCAATCCAAACCATTCTGTGATTCTATGAAAAAATAAACAATTTGCTGTTGCTCTCTTTCTGTACCAGACAGTAGGACAGTATGAATAGTTGTCACTGCTGTATTAATATAAAAATGTCTGGTGTGTAGCCATAAAGATGAAAGTAAGCTATTTCATGTTTTTAGTACTGTATATTTCTGTAATGTTTATAGTAATTTCAGAAACATAAAATATTAATATATAATTTATTGACCCAGAACTAAAAGTAAAAGGAGTTTTTTCACCTACTAGTGTGTTATATAGGATCTGCCAGCCTGACAAAAGCCAGATTAGCATATTCAAGTCACTCCCTAAGATTTTTGAGTTGAGGTATAACATGTCCTAAATCACTTTCTGTCTGATGATGTCAAAGACTGAATGATACAAGTATTGAAGCACAGATGAAGGATGTCTATATTTAGTGTTCCCAAGTCCCAAAGGACATTCCGGGCTTAAGTGATACAGCCATGTTTGCATAATCCTGCAGCTGACCTAGTGAACACCTACCAGACGGTACCTGTCCTGCTATGATTACTGAAAGCAATAAAGATTCTTTATTTATATTTGCATTAGTAATACATTTCACATCAGGTATTATATTTATTTGTTTATTGTAAGTTATGTGCATGTGACATTTACACAGTCTGGCATTTATTTCTGAAGATTTTTATGGTATAAGGAAAAGCCCATGTAATTTTTGGCCTATTCCCTACCCAGTTTTTACAGGCCCACAGCAAGCTCCTTAGAAGTTGGTTCAAACTTGGTATAAATATGCAGGATTTTACTCAGTGTAGTTTTACTTGCTTAAAAGTGGGTCCAGATGAGTCTTTCTGTAAGATGAATTTCTCATTTCATGAAGTACAGTAATACTTGCTGTAGTGTCACACAGCATGGTGGTAAAAACATTATAAGAGTATAAAAGGCACATCTTTGCTGCAAAAGTGTCTATTTTGAAATATGTGTACAGCTTTTTGGTGAAAGGTGCAGTAGCTATTGAGACAATTCTTCTGGCAACTTTTAGAGAAAAATCTTTCTTAAATAGCTGACAGTCAGTTTGTTTGTGAAACATCTATACTGTGTAGAGGTATAGATTAATTTTAGTCCATTGTTCTAAAAATATATATAAAAAAATACATTGGGTGATAAAAGTTCCTGTGGGTCAAACAAATAAGTGAAGAGTTGGGAAATACTGCCACTCCTGAATTGTCTGCCTGCCACTGATAAAACTGGCATTATGGATTTTCACGGCACAGTGTTTTCGTGCTCCCCAATATAAGAGTTTAACTTGTGCTCTATGGAGTTTGTCTTGTATGATTCCCAAGATTTTATGGTTCCCACAATGAATGATGTTTCTGTACCCAGGCTGGCAGCCCTCTCTTGATACTAGTTGTATCAATGCCTCTATTTGTACTGCAGGTGCCCTAACAGCAGACATTAAATAACAACGTATACTTTTACTGTTGACAGTGGTAAACAAATCAGCATGATTATCACCAGTTTCCTAAGAAGCAAAGTATCACCAGTTTCCTAAGTTAGCAAAGAAAAAGAAGACGACATGCAACTTCAAACAGCTTAATACAGTGGAGAAAAATAAAATAAATATAAATGCAAGAGCTGAGGAGGAAAGCAGATAAAACCATACACATTGTCAGGGAGCAGGCTGTTTGCCAGTCTGCATCAAGATAAAAGAAAAACAGCAATTATTCAGGTGCCTATGAAAATAGAGCAATATTTCCCTCTCATCCATCTATAGCAGTGAACTATATATTTTTTAAAACTTTGTCTCTGTTCAGAGCCTTAAACTAGACGCCTCCTGTAGCCAAAAACTGTCCTCACAAATCCCATGAATGTCAGCCAAAATAAGTTCCAATGTGAAGCACCTGAGTAGGCAACTTCCGAGGTGAGTATTCTTACTGAGTTCTGTGGGCTGCTTACGTGTTTAAATGTGTACTTCAATGTTTTGATAAATTGAGGTGTGGATCATTCAAACAGTTACAGAATTTGCTGGAATAGTAACTATGCGCTTGGAAAACAAAAGTTAAATACACGTAGAAAACATTTTGAATAAATGCACTTTAAGCCTCATGAAACACAATGTTAAACAAACAGTAATAGTTTCAGAGATTGCGGCAATGATTTTCAAAAGGATTTAGCTTTAATTTTGGCAGCTGTTGGATGTGGGATTGGGAACACAATGGACAATTTTGGAAATCTGACTCCAGTTGCAGAGGGGGACCTTTCTGATATTTCTCAAATGAAATTAAAACCTTTTGGTAAATTGGAAGTGAAATTCTTGAGATGCTTTAAAGCAGGTGTAAGCTGAGGGAGACACGAGGACAATGTCAGTTCTGCACTCTGCAAACCAGTATCATAAAGACATGATTGCTGCCTGAGACAAAACATGAAACAGAAAAGAATCACAGTCCAGACATTGCTCAGAAAAGGCTCAACACAGTAACTGTCTCATCTAAATTAACTCCTATACTAGTAAGAAAAATTTAACTAATAGTTAGTGGTTTTAAAAGAATTCATCAATATTTAGAAAAAAAGATCATTGTTATGGGAAACATTTAAAGCATATAACTTCCTCTTAGGAAATCAGTTTTGTTCCTCATTAAATATTTAATCAGAACAGATTAAAAAAAATCTCTGCAAAATCTCCTTCAAGCCACTAGAGGATGAGTACTTCTCCATCAAAATAAATAGTTAAGCTGTAATGTAGCTTATCTAAGCCACACTAATGAGCTACTAGACTGGTAATGCAATTCAAATTCTAGCAAGTGTAAATGAGGCAGGCAGCTTGAATCCTTGTTGAGTACTAAGATTAGTAATTTGTTTATGGAAAACGGACCATAAAATTATTTAAACTATGCATATTGAAACATTAAAATGTGTAAAAATATAAAGTATTCTGGAAAATCACTAGCTAATTAGGTAAGCATAATATTTTCTGTTGTACAGTTAAATATTTCCTTATGAAAATGGCACTTATAATGCAAACATTGCTTATATATTCTGTAAAATGCTAAGGAAACTCATGTGATACAGTAACGTCCAATCTGACTCAGAACACTGTGTTATGTCCTGCTCTGTTGGTTCCGTTGGTTGACTAGCTTATTTTTAAAGTTGTTCCCTTCTGCAAATACCATGCTACTACATCAACAGAATTAATTATCTGATCTAGCTGTCAGTCTTGAAACCATCTTTTCCAATGTTTATCTATATTGTCTTACTACTAAAAAGCCTCAGGTACAGACCAGAATTCCACCAGAATTCCTGAACTCCTTAGGGGTACCAAGAACAATTAAGAAATAGGGGCACTCCATAACCAGTCTATTCGGGCATTCTGTTTGCTACGAAGGTCAGTCAGCTGGTCAACACAATTCGCATCAGCCAGGAGAAGAGCTTGGGCAAAAAGAAAGATGGGTCAGGTTAGAGTAGAACATCTTTTCAGATTGTCTGTTTCTGATGATTTGTTCCATAAGATGTTTAGAGAACTGGCCAAAGCTGGTTATTAACAACTATCTTTGACAACCTGTGTGGAAGGGTGAAGCCCTAGGAGATTGGAAAAGGACAAACTTTTTTATTGAGAAATAGGACAGAGAGAATTACAGCCCAGCTGCTTTAACATCAAATGCCACAGCAACCTGGGATATATATACAAGTTATTTCAGAATACTTGGAAGATAACAAGGAGACAAGTAGCAGCCTCTGTGGACTTATCGAGAAAAAATCATGTCAAACCAAATTACTTTCTTGTAGAACAAGGCAACAGATCTTGTGAATGGAATGGAACGAACAAACAGTTATTATAACTTGACAGGGGCAAGGCCTTTGGCATTGCTTTCCACAACATTGCTATGAACAAGCTTAGCAAATTAATAAGAATGTTTCTTACGTTTGCAAAATTGGTTGGAAAAAAAAACATGCTCAAAGAACAGTAAGTAGTATTTTAGTTTCAAATTGTAAGAATGTCTTCCAAGTTCCTGGATTTCACTGAGATACAGCATCTGATAATGATCAGCAAAGAAAAGAAGACAAAGAACTGGTCTGCTAAGGAGAGCAGGTTTTTTTGTCTCAGCAGGTGAAGGGCTTTGATGAACAAATATTGGCAGAAAAAGTAACCTTAAGGAGAAGATAGTTGTAAAATAAAGAAACAAGTTAATTCAAATGTATATAACTAAGATTGTTTGTTTGTATTACCACAATGCCTGTGGGCTGTAGTAAACATCAGAGCCCACCGTTGTCGGGGACTGGGGGGACGTGAACGAGGAAGGGGCCATTGCAGAGCGCGGGGCGCAGCCGGCGCGGCGGCAGCAGAGGGAGCCGCTGCGGCACCGAACCGCGCTGCCGGGGAGGGGGGTTGGAAAGGGGGCGCGGGGGTGAGGGCGGGCGGTGACGGTTCACTTCAGCCTGGCTGCGGAGATCGAGGATCTCTTCAGGTTGCTGGAAACCCTGAAGAGTTTTCAGTTCAATTAGCATCACCAGTTATTTCTGCCCGTGATACAGGTTTCAGCCGTAGGTGAAGTGCAAAGGTTTATAAAAAGTGTGGCACGCTGCTGCCAGCAATCCTGTAACCCTGTGACAGAGCTGTGAAAAGTCGTTAAATACTTCACTTTTGCAGAAGCAAATGAACAGAAGGTCAGAGAATGTGGATTATCTTCCTGCTGCCAGTTAGCAGATTTATGGACCATGTATTTTAGTTCTAATCAGAGGCAGTAAAAAAATCCCCAAAAGACTAGCAAGACATAAACCGATTTTTAAAAATCAGCCGCAGATAACCTCAGTTGAGAAAACACGCAGCTTTTTTGCAATACGAGAAGCGACAGCATTAATTTTTATGCTTTTCATCTGCCTCTACTTCGGTTTTAATAGAACTTTAAAGTAAGTATCAGCAGATTACACCTGTGAAACAGTAAACAAGAAGCAAAGGGTGAATCTTCCTGAACGAGGAGTTTCTGTTTCAAGGTGCTGGTCTACCCCCGGGCAGCGCTCGGTGCCGGCGTGCGCGGAGGGGCGAGCGCTGTTGCACTGTCATTTGCACCCGCACGCGAACTGGAGGCACCGGCAGACAGGACTGCCTGCCGGGCCGGTCATTAACGCCCTGCTCCCATTTTAACGCAGCGTGCTCGGTGCCCAGCGCCGCTCCCGGTGCCTGCGCAGCGCGGCCGCCGTTCCGCCGCCCGGGGGAGATGGGGCGCGGGCGCATCCCCCGCAGCCCCGTCCGCTCCGCCCTGAGCTCAGCCTTGGCTCTAGGGACGCAATAACGCCGGCCTTGCTGCCCTCTGGCACCCGCCCCGCCGGCCGCCGCGCACCCAGCCGGGCTGCCCCGGGGCCGGGCGGGGCCGGGGCGCGCTGCGGGCGGGCTGCCGCCCCCTGGCGGGCACGCGGCGGCGCGGCGGCCGGCTCCTCCCCGCCCAGTCCCCGCCTGCCCGTTGCCTGGGGAACGCGGGTAGGGAGCAGCCGAGCGGCCGCTGCCTCCATCCCCTCCTGCCTTCCCCGCCGGTGCCCGCAGCGGAGCGGCACCCGCACCCGGACAGCCCCGCCGCCATGCCCCGAGCCGCCCCTCTCCTCCTGCTGCTGTTCGCCCTGGCCCAGCGCCGCGCCTGCCTTCCCGAGCCGGCCACCGCCGCGCCCCCCGGCCGGGACCCTTGCCTCAGCCAGCCCTGCCGCAACAACGGCACCTGCTCGCCGGTGCCGGCCCGGGGTCCTGCCGCGCCCCACCGCCTCCAGCTGCCCCTGCCCGAGCCTCCGGCCGCCTACAGCTGCGCCTGCCCCGCGGGGTTCACCGGCACCTCCTGCCAGGTAAGGGCGCGCCGAAAGCGCCCTGCGCGCCCCCCCCGGGGTGCCCCCGCCTCAGCGCCTCCCTCCCGCCCTGTGTCCTTATGCCCGTCCCTGCCCTTGGGTGTCCCCGCGCGGTCTGTGGCCGGCTCCCTCCCGTCCTCGGTGCGCCTCACCCCTACCCCGTCTGCGGGCGTCTCTGCCCGTCCTGCCTCGCTCCGCACCGAGCCTTCCTGGTGCCGGTTTGCCGCCCGGCACCCAGGGCTGCGGGCGGCCTCGGCTACCCGCCGGCCTTTCCGCGGGGCTGGCGGCGCTTCGTGCCGGTGGGTGCGTAAAGCGGGTACCGGTGGTGTGAGCGGCGGGCTTGGAGCCGTGCTGCGGGCTGGCTCCGCCGCCGAGGGGAGAGCCGCTGCCCCCGGGCGTGAAACGGACCGACGGCGTGTGAGGGGCTCGCTCAGAGGTGAACGAGGGTGGGGCTGAGCTCAGCCAGCGCCTTCCAGGTTAATGTCAGTACTGTGGCCACCCCCCACCGTCCAGTCCTCGCAATTCATTTAGTATTGACTTGTTTTAAGGGGAAAAGGATGGTCCTTGGAAGCGGAGGCTCTATTGCATTGAATACTGTTCGGTAAATCATGTCTCCAGTGGTCATCTTCAGAGGTTAGGAGTGCTTGCTCCCACGTTTCGGGTGCTTCCTGAATGAATTTTGAATTCTGAAAGGTCAGGATGCTCAGAGTAGGGATAGTGAGCTAAAATATGGAGAGGCAGTAAGCAGTATCTTTCTAAGCTGCTTGGTCATATTGGGATTTAATGTAATAATACAGTCTAATTTAATTATCGTCACGTGAAGATTGTAAATTTTTTTTTTTGCCTCTAGCATTAAGGATGAAAATCTTTGTTATCATGTTTAGAAATCCACAAAAAGTTAACCTTCCGTATCTTCAGATAAGGCAAAGCAGGTGCAGGGACAAAGAGGCTTGTTTCCTGCATATGCATACGATGCTACGGGTTACTTTCCGTGACAGTGGAGTACAAAAGTCTATATGGATTGGCTACCATTTCTTTGGATAATGCGCTCTGCTTTAAGTGGATTTGACAGAGAAGCAAATTCATTCAAGTAAATGCAGTCTGCTTTTTAGGTTTTTGTTATTGTTCCTTGGTCATGTAGTACCCAAACTGTACTGTTGAATAGATGAAAGGGATAATACATTTACTGAAGATTTAATGTGTAGGTGAGTATAAAATGCATTGTAAAGTAGGAGAGCTATGCACCAAGTTCTGTGCTTGCTTTGAAATGTCTCAGTTGATTCAATGTTACAACCAAAATGAAAATATTTACACTAATAGGATTCCATAAACTCAGAGAGATGAAAGTGGATAAATAGATTTCTCTTTGGCTAATTTTAGCTGTTGTCCTCTTAAGAGTTTACTATGTTTCCATCACTACAAAGAAAGGGAGAGCTGTGTGTTTGCTTCTGCTTGTTGCTGTTAGACTTAAGTGTCTGAGATCCATGACTGAAAGATTAATGACCATTTTAAAGACTTAGTAAAATGTAGCGCTTGCTGGCATCATACCTGCTGTGAAGTGTTGTGCCTAGGGAACTGGATTTAATTGTTTTTCTAATAAAAGAGACGGGCGATATTTTCATAGCTGTTATGCTTTTTATTAACTAATAAGAGGAGGCTTACTGTGTCATACATTTAGTTTCTTTTTATAAAACACAGAGTAGTGACCTTTGCAAGGGAATCTGATAAATGAATGCCACTTCTAGCTATCATGTCAGCAGTGGAAGTATAGATACCAGTTATCTATGAAAAGTTAATATGGTTTTGAAATGTAACTTTAATTAACTAGAGAGCAGGCAGGTTGTTTAAAGGGGTAATATAAACATAATATATCCAAAGTTGAGGTTTTGCTCATTTTATCAAAATAGGCAATGAATAAATATTGTACAAATTCATTAATTCTTGTGTTGCTCTGTTGTTCAGATGCCTAATGGCTTAAACTCCTACAAAGAAAGGTAAAAACAGTCATGTTTTCCAATACAATTATAATAAATAACTGTAAAGCTTTTAAAATAACTATATGGATTTTTTTTCTCATATCCCTTAAGGGTTATGAGAAAACTGTGGGCTAAATCAGGGGATCATTGGGATATATCTAGACACGGTGTTTTCAACTTATTGCTGAGGTTGTTATTGAACAGCTGGACTTGCAGAGGGGAATACTAATAGCAGAAAAAAGAACAGGAATTATTATGCTTAAATACCCAGATCCTGGAAGGTAAATTTGCATTTTTGGAATTTGTGATGGAACTGGAGTTCTGGGGGAACCCCACTTCCTGAAAAATATAGAATTATTTTCACGGTACTTCTTGTAATGAAGATAATGTTTTGCCGATTCCGCTCAGATGTGTTGAGATGCAGAACGAAGGAAAAATGTTCTAAATGTGCCTACAAGTCACCTGGGCACAGTGAAGTTGATAATGTCGAAGGATTGCTAACAGTCAAAGTTGGAGACTGCCCACAAATTTTGTTACTGAAGTTTTTACTGTAGCTGGTTTTGATGCACTTGACAATGCTGGTGCTGGCATGGGAAAAGTGGGAAGAATAAAACCAACATCCCATACACATGAGATACTTGTGGAAGTCCAGAGCTTTCCTAGCACCAAGTGAAGTATTTGACTTGGACTTAAGCCAATTCCATGATCTTATGTTATAATTGCTTTAGGAACTCATGATTCATTTAACAACAGAAATTACAGTCCTCTTAGTATATCCATTCCATGAATTATGCATGTCTATATATCTCACATTAGGTACAGTTTGGATATACTTCGTTTTGCAAACTTCAGCTTTGTTTTGTTATGGATTGTCTGGTTTCATGTTGCAGGTCATTGCTGTAATTTAACTCAATTTCTTTCATGGTTGTGGATTTTTTCCCACTTCTCTTTGCCATATTTTTGGTCTGTATAAAGAAGAAATAGAATTAATGTGTTGAAGTATCTTAAATTTAGTCTGATCAAAGAAATCACATGTATTCCCAAGGAAATTGTACAAAAATTACAGTGAATTCAACTGCACTATTGCAGGAATTTGAAATTGGCCAATTCTCAGCTTTACACTGAGAAAACTTGATGAAATAAATTGAAATGAACTGCGTGACAGATATTAAAGTTCCCTAAACTTTATATTCCTAAATTTTGAAAGGCAAACTTTAACCTTTATTTCTAACAACTAATCTAATGACTACTCTGTTATTTTTAATGACATGTATAATCTAATACAATTGGTTTTCTTGATCGGGAAAGTTTTATGTAAAAATTGAGTTGTGTTAGTGCCTTATGAAATACTTCTAGAGATATAAGGTACTAAATAGGAAATGAAAAATTTCATGATAGACTTGCTAATTTGCTTAAAAATACAGAATCTGAACTTAGCTAATTGCATTGAATCACATGATTTGGTTCCATGCTGGTGCTAGTTTCATTAAATGAATGTTTCTTCACATGATAGTCTTTTATTAATGTATTTTTAAATACTGTCATACATGCTTCATTTGTTTTAGGTGTTCCTCTTGTTTTTGTGTTTTGTTTTTTGTTTGTTTCTTCTCTGCTTTGATAATTTTCACTCCTTTTACTTTGATGCTTTTTAATATGCTTTTAGTTATTTTATAGATTGTGTCAGTAATCAAAACTAGAAAGCAAGTAGTGTCCAAGCATACTGAACCAGCATCCTGACTTTGCATCAGTTCTCTTCTATATAGTCTGAATAGTGATGACTGGATGTTCCACTGACCCCTGGGAGTGACGTGGTGGCCCCTGATGTAATAGCATTTTTGAGTTAGTATTGAAATAATTGTTTTAGTAGCAAAACAATCTCTTTGGTCTTGGGGAGGGTTCGTTGTGTTCACTCCGATGGATATCTTTCCACACCTATAGCAGAAAATATTTTTAAAATGTAATTGTGGACAGTTTATTTAAAATGGAATTTAAGAAAGGTATAATCTGAGTTTAAAAAAGTTAAGGAAGAAACTGGTATTATAAAAACTAATACAGATGGACATTAATTCATCTTTTAAATTTTGTTCTTAGAATGATTTTTTCCCCTCCTGAATAATCTGCCTGATTATTTTTTTCTTCATTCTCTCCTTTTTTTCTTTTTTTTAATTTTGAATACCATTTGAATTGATTCTTGTCTTTGATCATGGTATTTGAACATTTGTAGACTGTAATGCAGTGATTCAATTTTTTGTTCTGTGCCCCCTGCTTCTATTTTTTTAACCTTTGTTGGGGTTTTGTTTCTTTTTCTTTAAATTTATTTCTGTTTTCAATAGATTTCTGATAATGTGCCGTTTAACGCTGAATACAGAAATCCAGGATTAGCAAAATGCTACACAAAGAAGGATTATTGTTTCTTGACTCAATGGTCTAATACTTCAGAGTAAGTGGTACAAAATTTCACTGGCCAGGTTATTTCAGGTTGCACTGGACAGTGCTGTATAAAAGGACATCCTTTAATCTAACTGCTAAATCACCTTCATGTGAGTATCCTGATTAATTCTTCACAAGATCTTGCTTTCTATTAAGTGCTGACATCCCTTCTGAAAGGTCTCTGAATAATCCTTGAATTCACGAGTTCTCTAGCATATTTAAAATGCTATTTTTTCCATTCTGTACTCATTAATGAAGGGTATATACTTAGATTATGTGGTTATTGTGATGCAAGTGTTTTGTTATTTGACGATTCTGTTTGCTCTTTTATCTTTAATAAGAGTAAATTGTATAGTTAGCAGATGCCCTGGAGCTTTCTTGGTTTATTTGGATGTAGTTTAGCTTGGGTTCTGAGGTACTATGTCATTTCCTGCTGACTGTCTGCTAACTCTTGCAGTGCTGTACAGTTGCAGTATTTAAATATTTGCATTGATGCATATAATGTGCATGAGAAGAGGCTGAGAGAGCTCAGTTTGTTTTTGTTGGAGAAGAGGATGCTAAGGGGGAACTAAGTGCCATCCTCAACTACCTAATAGGTGGTCATAGAGCAGATGGAGCAAGACTTTTCTTGGATGTGGTCAGTGAAAGGACGACAAGTGACAAACGTGTTACAGTAGGGGAAGCTCCAGTTAAATCTAAGGAAAAAATTCCTCACAGTGGTGATGGTCAAACACTGGAACAGGCACTTAGAACAGCTGTGGGATCTCCATCCTTGGAGATTCGGGGCTTCAGTGGCCGAGACCCCAAGCGCCTTGGCCTAGCATTAGCCTTGGCCTGAGCAGGGGTTGGACCGGAGAACTCCCTCAGGTCACTTCCAGCCTAAACCATTCTATGATTCTGTTCTGTGATTCTGTGTATATACACACCTGTATACATTTATTTTTTCCTAGATCTTGCATTTGCATATTACTCTTGTCCTGTTCCTGCCTCCCCTTTGCTGGATATTCTGCTAAGTTATTTCCATGTTATTGTACATACATGTTTTACATCAAGTCTAGACTGTACCTGCAAGCTGACAAACTTGTGCACAGTACAAGCAGAAGTTCTCAGATGGCAATATTACTATTAGGTATATATCTGAAAAATCTTTAGTGTTACGTTCCAGCCACTTTGTTTACAGATCCTTTAGTCAGAAATTAGTATACTCGCATTTCAGAGTCATTGTTGAGTTTTTTTTCTTCAAGTAACAATTGTATGTCCCACAGGACTGAGGGATATTATTTGTTTTCTGTGAATTTTTGTGACCTCCGAGTGAAGTGTTGTTCAGGTACCCAATGAACTTTGATCTCTCTGGTTGCAGTGGAACTGATGAAGTTCTGCAGTATGGCAATGTGAGGTATCAAATATGGGGAATGTTAGCACAGAATAAATGAATGTGAAAAATGTTTCTGCACTCAATTTATTTTAGCTATTATAACATCTGTTTTCTCTAAGTGTAGTAGAAATATATTTCCACTCAGAAATTCAAGCTTTTCAAATTAACATCTTACCTTGAAGCATATCATGTGAAAATCTGTGAGCGAGAGAACTATAATTCAGCAATTTCCAAAGCAGTCAATGAAGAATTGTGGTGTGATTTTTGCCATGGGATCTAAACAAATTATTCTAAATTTCTGTAGAATAGAACTGGAATAATGTAATAACCCAAACTGTCTAAATTATATAAGTGGTTATTATTTGGGTATCATCTGCACATTAACCTTTGTGAATCTTTGTGTTCTCTCTTTCAATATCTTGAAATACTCCCTTTAAATCTGTTCGAAATAGTTCTTTATAAATGCTAGTCAGGTCAATACATTGTGCAAATTGTTTGGTTCGGAAAAATTCCATCATAAGTGAAAGTTTTAACTGCCGGTTTTACTTATTTTTCATGATTAAAGATTGCAGAGAGACAGATCAGTTGTAAAGTAACTGAATAATAGTAGAAGGTATGCTATACTAAGATGCTTCAGCTTTTTCATATGTCATAATTCATTGCAGTTTATGTTCTTTGATATGAGAGAATTACTTTGCAATGACATCTCTTTAAAAACTAGTGTTGTTTCACTTTTCTTTGAAATACCTAACTTGATGTTGTCATTTGTATACATGTCGCTCTGGAAATCCTCTTTAGTGGAGCAGGTTCCCAATGTACTAGGAGAATACCTTATCTTGAATACGAGATAAGGAACAACAGAGTATGGACGGGAAAACAAATAAACAAGAATATTGCTTAAAATAGTGGAATTATGACTTGATTCAGTGTTACAGAAGGTAGAAATGCTCCCCTCTTTTTGAGGGCTCTCACAGAATCTTGTACATATTGTACTTCTGAGGAGTACTTACGTGAGATCAATAATTGCCGAGGTGGCGTTTAGCAGGATTTCAGCTCGATCATGGGATCATGAGACCATAAATCTTAGAAGATAATGCAAGAAATTCCATTTTAATAGGCAGACATGAGTCTGCTGAAAATAGCATCCACTTGACCCTAAACATAGGTTGTTGGGGTTTTTTTGTGTGTGTGTGTTTGTTTTTGTGGTTTTTTTTTTTGTGTGTGGTTTTTTTTTTTTGGTACTTGCTCTCATAGCTCACTCTGTTCTTGTTAAATATAAAGTCCCTCATTTATTCCTGGTAACTCTTTTTGGCTGTGATACATTTGTGTTCCAGTGAATCCCACAGATTAATTGCATGGCAAACATAACTTTATTAGTTTTTATTTTCTGTCTTTCAATTTAGTTTAATTTTCCTGTTGTATTTTTTCTCTTTAAAAAGTGAATTATTCCACTCTTCCTTCCTTGTGCATGCAGTGAATATTGTTTTTTGTATCTGCAATGTTCTGTCTGAGCTGAATAGATTGAGCTAATAACAATATTCCTGTTGGTTGCTGGTTAATCTAAATATAGTCTGTCTTGTACAATGCTAATTCCCATTTTTTATGTATGCTGAGAGGTTACCTGTTCTTTTGACAACTGCATTACCAGGAAGGCTCCAATAATATCCACAATTTAATTTTTTTTTAACTTTTGGTTGATATAGGTGAAATGACTTCGGTAACCTACCTAGAGGTGTCTGGTTGTGTTGCGGTGATTCCAAAACGAGAGCATCTATATTTAAAGTGCATCCCTGTCAGTTGAAAGCACTGTCTGTGGCAAGAGTAGGGTTAATTTCATTAAAAACTTCTTAGTGGCATTTATGTCAAAATCTGAAGGTAAAAGCAGTTTAGTATGTGCATTTGACATTATTGAGCATCATTTATTAAGAGTCTTTAGTTCTGTCTTTTTTAAGCAAAAAGTAATTTTCTTCAACTTTTTGTTTCTGTATAGTTTTGTCAATTTACATTTTACAGAAATACTGTAAATGCTTGTCCTGGTTTTGTGGGGATAAAATTTATTGAATCACTTTTTTGTTAGATTTTGTTTCAGTTTGTGGCCAGCTGTGGGATGGTGATCAAGGCCATTACCAGTGAAAGCCAGGGCAGCTGACCCAGGCTGGCCCACAGGTGTGTTCTGTAACATTAACGTCAGGTTCACTATAAATGGGCAAGGGTGGCGGGGGAGGCTCTTTGATTTGCTCTCTTTTTTACTCCGCTCTCTACTTTACTCCCTCTTCACCCTCTCTTTTCAACAATTGCTATCCCTGGAGCAACTTGCTGCTACTCTATGAGCTAAGTATAATTTTGTATCTTTTGTATTAGCATTGCTATTGGTTTCCTTATTTTATTAAATCTGTTTAAATTTTAACCCACAAGTCTCCCTCCTTTTCCCAATTCCCTTTCTCGATCAGGCAATGGATATTGGATGATAGAACAACTGCTTATTGTTTAGCCCTGGGCGTGGGCTAAACGAAGACAACACTGAAATAAATGTCCTCTGCAGAGAAACTTGTCACTCATCAATATAAGCTACACAAAACATAGATTATAACTGTATTGTTAGGAAAAAGATCTTAAACTGCAATACAATTGTTGCAGTTTTTCAATGATTTTGTAATGGTGGAAAAGCACATCAAGATACACATTGAGAAAAGTAATGTTTGCTTAGTAAGAAAACTCTTTAATTTTTCTGTTGGTTAAGTGCAATCTCTTACAAAGAAGCACTCTTCATTCAAAAGCTGATCTGTATGCCACATATGTAACCTGTTTGAGTTCAGCAACACGTATCAGTGCTCTGTATTATTTTTTAAGTTTGCCCTGGTTTGTTCTACAACTATACAGGCTGTAGTAAGTGTAACAATTATTCTGTATTATTTAGTATTATATTCTGCTGTAAATCTGAAAAAATAGCTGTAAACTCTGTAGAGAAAGGTGTGAAAGTGATACATTGCGACTAGGAATGGGAATATCAGGGCTTGGTGCCTGGAATTCTCACTGCCTTTCTGAGTCACGCTGGGCAAAACTTACCACCTTCTTACTTGGGTTTCTCCTCTATAAATTCAGGTAATTCTGGGTGTTGGAAAGGTTGATTTGTGAATGCATATGAAGGCTTTAATAATGTTGAGTGAATAGCACTTTATAAGGAAGCATCATATTGAAATGCCAGATTCAGAATTACATGTCAGTGGCCTATCAGAATATATTCAAATTGTAAGGAAAAAAGCCTTCTTACTAAAAAAAAAAAAAAAAAATTTCAAAAAATCAGCTGTTTAGATTACTACTTTGGCAAATATTCAGGCTAGCAGTCTACAGATCAGTTTTGTAATGTTCTTTCCCACTGGAAGCAGCGGCAACAGATCAGTGATCAAAGACTCCTGTAGCAAAGGTGTTTGTGAACAAAGTGCTCTTGAATGAGTTAAGAACAGGACTCAATTTGACTGTGAAAGTAGGGTTGTTATACTGAGATAAGGTCACTGAATGTTAATGATTTTGGGGAACTTTGTACTTCATGTATTAGTTACAACAGCAACCGTATTGTCAGTTTGAGAAGGCTTTTGGGTACCTTCAGGAACAGTAGCTGTGAAAAGAGTAAAAAGATATGATCCCTTCTACTTATAACAAGCCTCATGTTCAGCCGAGGTTGCCCTTATGTGGTCCTTTGTACTGGACCTAATAAAGCTGAAGCTTGTTGTTGACGAATGCACAAGATAAGGAATAACTTCAGCTAACCGTGTATAGTCTAGATTGTAAACTGTGATCCTTTGGGAGGAAGACACGCATGTTCTGGTGGTGGTATGTTGAATAATCCTCACTGAGCCTGAGTGTTCAAAATGCAAATAATTTAAAGATGTGAAGATAAAGTCCCAAGAGAACAAAAGCTGTTTTAGAATGCTCTTCCCTTCTATGAATGAATAGTACTTATTCCTCTGAAATCAAGTTCAGGTAACCTTACTTAGAAGACAGAGAGAGCAGAAATAGATATGACCCAGAGAGAAGACAGCAGAAGTGATTAGTAGATGTGGAGAGATTTGAATAACCTGGGAGAAACAATTGTTCACTTCTATACAGAGACAAACAAGAAGAGTCTGAATAAAAGGTAATCTTGTGAAAAGGACAGTGCTTTAAAAAAAAAAAAAACAGGAATGAGACAGTTAAATTCTTCTGGGCATCAGCTGGTCATCAACTACTGTGGCTAAGGAAAATATATGGACAATTTTCTATAATTTTCCAGACCTGGTATGTTACTGTGATCTCTCTTTGAAGTATTTGGTAGTGGCATTTGTCAATAAGGACAGTAACTATCACCATGAACTACATGGTGATTCTTATGTTTCTTATTCAGTCCTAATGATTTGTGCTTTAAATTCAGCAAATCTGTAAAAAATCATGCAAATTTTATTTGTATTTTTATTTTAAAGGTGTTAACAGATATATGGTTTCTTCTGCTGAAGAAATTAGGCAAATTGTTAAATACCTTTTGTCAAAATTAAATTAATGAATTAATCTCAGTAATGGCAAACTAAAATATATGATGTAGGTTTCATACAGACTTAGCAGTCTATTAATAACTTGTGATTGTCTGTATACATGTACTTCTATTGCAATCTAATTTTCAGGCAAATATAACTGAACATTATTAAACAGAAGGAGGTAAAGATGGCCATCTAGAAGTCTAATATTTTATGAGCTAAGTGTCTTTTGTGTTGAGAGTCCTAATTCTGCTGTCTGATTGCAAGAGAGTTGTTTTCTGGCATTTATTATCACTATGGAACACCAGGTTGTGGTCCTGTGTGTAAGGATCTGAGAAACTTTCTCATTTGAATATGCCTTTGAGTTTCAGTGAGTTAAGTTACATGAGGTCTACTGACATAGATAGGGTCTGTAAGACCAGACACTTGATTAATTCTTTTTAAGGCTACAGCGTACTGTGTGATGATGGTGTATGTGACAACTGAAGAAAATGGTGTTGAGTCCCCTGGGAAATTAACATGTTTAATTGAAGGAAGGACAAATTGACTTAATTTACATAAGTGTAATAGGACTAATGTTAAAATTCTGCTATTGCCTCTTAAAAGTGGTGGAAAGGTACTGGGTTGATGTTACAGAAATTCTTGATAGTCTTTCTGAGGGTGTGGGGGGATCTGGCTTGGATAGAGCATGCTAAAAATGTGGAGCATCTTCTTTAAACGGCCTCTTGAAGCTCCACTATGACATCTCTTAAAGGTGAAGTAAACTCATAGTCATTTCTTTGTCTATAAAAATAATAAATGTAAGTTTAGAACTGTTATTCCAGTAACCATTTGAGGTTGGGTTTCTTGGTGCTCCTGAAATGTAGCAAAGAAATTCTCTAAGATGAACGAATTCAGGAGCAAGGTCAGCTGTGCCACTTGCTTCCAAAACACCTTTCTCCCCAATTAAACAGCTTCCCTCGCAACACCAAGTTTTAACTCTTTCTGCATATGAGTGAGAAAGGATGGATTAATAGTTACAGTGATTCTGCCTTTTCACAAAGGCCTACTTAAGAACAGTGTGACAGATTTATCAGTTACAGGTATGCCCTCTGATTATCAAGTCCTGCTAGCAGTAGCATGTAGCAAACTGGGATATGGGCCAAAACCTCACTGTATTTGATTTAGGAATATGGATGATTTTCTGTTAGCATTACATATTAGTGAGTGAGTGATTTAACCATATTTTATGTTTATATGAGATAATCAGTGGAAGGATGCTCTGGCATGACGGCTGTGCTAGCAACCCTTGTTGTGTAACTGACATACAGCAAACACAAGTGTAGCATCTTAGATGATTTCTGCATGAGGTATATGCTTTTCACTTTGTAATCAGTACTGCAGCAGCTTCCAACTCAGGTTTTCTAGTTCTGAGGACATTTTTCTTTTTCAAAATATACTTAGATCCAGTTCTGTTCTGTATTCTCTGATTTTTTTAAGCTCCTTGCCTAGGTTGTGAAAGTAGACCCCACTTGGAGGTGGGGCATTTACTGCAAGCAGCTATTGAGCCCTGAGAGCTGCTGGCTGGTAGAAGCTCTTCCAAGCTCCTTGACACTATCAGGGCAGTTCTGTGAAGCTGAGAAGTCTTGAGAGCTTCAAGGTACCCTGGCAGTCTTATGCCTTTTAAATTCTCTTCTGTGACTTTGAGAGTGGGGCTGAAGCTCAGGGCTTCAGGGTGCTGTGTTCCCAAATCTTCAAGTAGAACACTAGTCCTGCAGTAGGGAGGGTGCCTTCACCAGAAATCTTCCATCAGAAACAGATCTGTGATTTGGCCTCCTCTGATCAGAGGTGCCAGCACAAAACTCCTTTTATTCAATGAACTGTCATTTTCTGATTACCTCTATGTTCAGTCAGAAGTTCCTACCAGCTCTAAGAAGTGTGGTACAGTGGTGTGTAGTGGGAAAAGTTCCTGAGTAATAAATTGTGTATTGATTTAGATGTTAACATCACCATTATCTGATCTAGTTTTGCAGATAATTGTAAAACTTGAGTATCAGTTGTTGATCTGCACAGTTTATTTTTCTGTCTTTTTAAAATAACACAGATGAGGTTCTCTGTTTTTCAGGCGAATTGTAAAGCTGTTAGGTTGATTTTGGAAAACTTTCATATATGGACGCATAAAAGCAAGACTGCAAAGCTCTGGGTGTAAATTTGGTACCTATGTTGTTATGCTCATGCTATTGATGCTATTAGTGTTAATGCTACACTAAATAAAGTTGGATTGAGATGGTTTGTGTGTGTTTACTGTGGGGTACAACTACGTAAGTATGTGCACGTAAGTATGTGTCTTAAAGTAGCTGATGCTCTGCAAGCTCATCTCTTGTTTTATCCTGTAGTAATGTGCCTGTTTTTTAATGAAAATAAACATCAATGAAACTAATTGCTAAGATCTAAAAATGCTGCCAGTTGGAAGCTGTATGAAGAACAAATCATCTTTTTGGCAGAGCTGAGATGATGTAGGTTTTGTGTATTTCTTATGTTAGAATCTGTGGTTTACTTTGTTTAATAAAATATTTAGTTACCTTTTTCCATACTCTCTCTAAATCCAAAGCATCTTCCTTTTTCGTTGCACCAAATTCTTTTTTGTCCTATAAATCTCAAGCTACCTTAATAATCCAGCTGGTTTTCAGTTACTGACCTTCACTGTTCTCCTCTCTCTCTCTCTGACAATAGTGTCAAACCCAGAGGAAACAAAAGTTGATGTAAGGATGTTACTGAATTGTGGGATGAGTAGAATAAGAAGTCATTCATAGCCCCTTTAGACCTCATGAAATAAGTGGGATGAAGAAGAGTATAGAACACGATGCTGTGTGTTTGCATTTCTTTACTTAAGACATGAAATACAGGCAGCACAGGAAAAAAAGGACAAAAGTTGAACTTTATGAGTTAAATGTTAAGTTTGTGTAACAGATAAGCTGAAATATTTGCCATAGATATTCATGATAGAATGAGGAAATCAATACATTCAGGCTTAATCGCAGAGCACTTGTGGCTGTGTTCTGGAATTTGGCAGTTATAGAAGCTTTGATTTAGTGTACAAAATACACTTTGAGCAAGGGAAGTGTGCATTGCTGTGTTTGCTAGTCTAGAAAGGAAGAACTGGGCTGTGGTTCTAGTCTGTCATCCACATTCACAGCAGTGCTGCTCCTGAACCACCAAGCTGCCCTTGCCTTTGACCTTCGCAGTGTTGGAATATTTTGAGGATATTAGCTAGATGAGTAAATAGATAAAACAAGCAACCATTAGAAGGCAATCTGTTTGAAATAATTTCTATGTATGTTTCCTGGTTTTGTTCTACCTTTATAAGAATAACATCTGTTCAGTTCCCAGTTCGCTCGATGCTTAGGCATCTGTTCAATGCCTAAGACTTTCCTCACCGTAGTTGCAGGAATGTAATTTCTGTAGCTTCTGTGGATGTCTTTTAACTCTGAGTTGCATAAATAAAGTTAGCTTCTAAAAATAATTTTTATTTTCTATTTAGACAAAGAGGGTTCAGATGCTGAAGAAACCTGATACCTTCTTTTCTTGCTCGAATTGCATTTCAATGGCATTGTGGGATTTTCATTTCAATACTGACAGTTCTTTAAGTGTAAGTAAAATGGTAGTCGGTTTGAATTTTCTATGTCTCAGCTAGTTGAATTCGCATAAGGTATCTCAGAGAATTTGTTGGCCTTTTCTTCAGCACCTGCCTGTATTCCAGGTCTGAATAAATGCATTAATGATGCTGCATAGTGTTCCAGGTGTCTTTCTCACTCTCATGGGTATGAAAGTATTATGAATTTCTGTATTCCTATTATATGTTATGTACCATTGTTCAAGTGGATTCAGCAAGCTAAATTATTTTTACAGTCATGTGTATGGATTTCTAAACTTTACTTCCTCTTAAAACAATATTCTTCTATAATACAGAAGCAGACATAGTTAGACATCTGCCATATAGGATTTCACAAGAATAGAAATAGTAAGAACTAATTTTTGGCAGCAAGGTATGGATCAGAATATACAAGAACAGATAGTTTAGAGAAAAAGTAGTTAATTTTCATTGCTGATGACTTTCCAAATATAATAATGATATTTTATTCCCCTTTCCTTCTTTCAGTAGCAAATGTGATTTGCATTTCCATAGTGAATGCTGGAGAACTAACTGGAGTGATCCAGTTAGCTTTCATTTACTCCTATTAGACAAATTATGGTCTTTTCATAGGTAAAATATTATTGCTCAGTAGTAGTAATAACAACAGTGACTTAACACTGTTAGAAATTTTTTCCAACTTTTCAGTTCTGAAGAATTTAATAAAACTTGCTAAACATTTGACAAATTTAGTAGATTTCCCTACCTTTGACTAACTTCTTAATGCTGTCCGATTTTACATAATGCTGTTATTTCAGAATGGTTTTTAGATCTCTGTCTTTTTTTAGATCTTATTTCTACTTTGGCCAATAACTAATGTAGAAGGTGCATACCTTTTTGCTAAGGTCATAGTGCATAGTCATCTGCATCAATCTGGAAGCAGGAGTGGATTGCATCTATTCTTATTCCAGATCAAACGAGATGATTCTTTGAGAAAAGTAGCTGTTTCTCCAAAATTCCTTTCTGTGAAATATGCTGGGATTCAGTCTTTATCGTTCTTCACTGCCAATAATTTTTGGTTTTATTGATCAGATGGAGGGACTAAGGCCTTTAATGAGTTTTTCCAGATGTGGTTGCAGCTTGGTAATTGTTCTACTGTTTCTGTTTTTCTTCTGGAAAAGTATTTCTGGAGCAAGTATATGGCTCCTGTCACTAAGTTAGCTGAGGAGCATGGCTCATAGAGGAGTGTGGGAATTGTACCTGCAAATCCTATGAAGCACAGAGGCATCATTGTGAACAAATTTGTTTTCAGTATTTTACTGCTAGAGTACAAATGCCTTGTGGAAACAATCGGTTATGCCCAGATTGTCCAGATACTCTGGAATGACTTGATTTTTGCAGTACAGCTCAGAGACCTTGCTCTGAAACCTCGAGTCAATTGTTGTGCTGTGCTGTATAGATGTGGTGAGCACGGTTTCTCCTAGCTACTCTAGTCTTTCGTGCTTTCACTGTGCATTGCTCTAGGGTGACTTCTATATCTGATGCTATGTGAAGATGTAAGATTTGATATGACTCAAGATGAGATGAATGAAGGAAGAAAGAAAGAAACTCTGTTTTGAAGACATTAAAATTCATAATTAAAGACTTGCCACTGGTTTCAGCTGATTGTGGATTGGATCAATGGTCTGCAATAGTGATCAATATCTGCAAGATCACATTATTGGTCAATTCATATAAAATAGTTCTGGCTACAAATAATTAATAGATGTAGGAAAAAATCATGCCCCCACCCTGCTTTTTCTTCCTTGCCTCCTACCTGATCTGTTAACATTGTCTTTTTGATCTGAAGGTTTGGAAGCTTGGTATTGAAAGGCTTGGTTTATAATCTGCCCCTAGAAATGTTATCAAAATTTTCTTCAATATCAAAAGTTTCTGTATCTCTATAATGTTAGAAAAGAAGTATATGCACACTTCACTCTGCAAATCCACAAAATGGACTCTCTAATTTTAGCTTCAAATATAGTACAAACTTTCTTGTACGATCTAACAATATGGTGACCTCTTAGAGCTCATAGAGGTGCTCTTCAGAGCTGATAAGTACTGTAGTTTTTCATTATAGTCCATTTGAGATTTATTCTAGAAGTTTAGTATATGATCTGACAATCTGGTGGATTTTGGTCCTGTATTTAGTTGTGGCAAGGTCTTAATTTGGCTCCCCTTTTATTTTTACTTTTCCTACTTTATCTTGTCACAGGGTGTTATTCTAGTGAAATGTTTATCTAGTTTGTCTTAATTTCTGCAGAGTCGTTCTCTGTCCCTGGAAATGTTCCCTTATGTAGACTATAAACTTCTGGAATGCTCAGTAATGATTAAAACTCTTCTCATTATAATGAAACGTTTTCCCTCTATAGCAACAAGCATACAAAATGCACAATTTATTTTTTTTTTTTATTTTATTGTGGGTTTTTATTTGTGCACCTGTGACAATGCAAGGGGTCTGCTTCTACAGGTTGATTTGTTTAACCTCCTACTTTCCTTGTGTGTGTTTTGGGGGCAGGGAAGTGTCTACAGATGGGCTGAAACTGGAGTGGGACATCTTTGGACAAAATCTTTCTTCTGCTAGTAGACACATTCCATTATCTTTATTACGGGGGAAATAGCATACTCCACATGGAAGAAAACTCCAGGGGACTGATGAGGATCATGTGGAGTCACCTACATTTGTCTGTGTAGAGCTGAGCTTTATTTAGAATGGCTAATGCTGACCAGGAGCTAACAAAGCTCCTGACTCCCTGCCAGCTCCATGCACAATTACTCTGGTCCCTGGAGTGTGATGCTGAGGCACTGCAGCTGACTAGTAATGCAGCATCATGCCAGAATTAACCCTGCTGAGCCAGCTCCAATGTTTTCCCCATCTGTAGTCTGCTTATTTTCCACCCTGAAAAATCTGCTAACAACTGAAAGCTGAATGTAGTCATCAAATTGTCCACATGAAATTCCTCTTATTTTGTATGAATATGAACCAGTTCTAATTTTGTATCCTAGGAGATTTTACAGAATGCTCTTTACTAATTACAGTAACCTATAGATGCAGAAACCTTTTTCTGCTCATTGTTCCCTGGCTGCTAGGTCAGCTCACTATAAAGTTTAATGCACATCCAGCTTTCTCTCAGCTGATTGCCTGCAAGTTACAAAAGTCAATGTTTGAATGTCAGCAAATCACCTTTTCTGGACTTGGTTGAAGTCAAGAAATTTTTCTTGGGAGTTGGGTTTTGCAAATAGTAAATGGAATTTTTGGACATAAGAATCCATATTTGTGATTGTCACTGTCACGGTAATGTGTCTTGGACTACTTTGACAGGACCTCCTGCTTCACTTTCTATGTCAGTTCAGTCCTTTGTCCAACTGGTGAGACCAGTAAAAGTGTCCATTGATACAAGTTTTGAGGCTGGTGCCCTGATAGAATTTTAGGCGTGTGTCTGGCAAAATGACCCTCACATTTCAATAACTTGAAGTGTCTATGAGATTGTGCTAAAGTATAGCCTATTCATTAAAGGTCTTTTTCTCCTTAGAAGTAACCTAAAAAATTCAGGATTCATTCTGAATATGAGTAGCTAATTATTTACAAGTACTTCTGTTTATCTGGCTTCTAAAATTGAAATATAGTATTAAATAAAACTATTGTTGCATTACAGTGGAAAGCACTGAATGAAAAGCATTGTTCAGTTTATCTTGAATCATAATTAAACTGTTCCTTAGAAATTCATCTTAATCTTATTCCTGGAATAAACATACAATTTTATCCATTTTTCCATTTTCTGCATATATGTAATTCTGAAAACCGAAGTATTTCTTTTGTTGTTGGAAATAGATCCATATGTGGATAAAAAGTGACAAAACCAATTGGATTTCTCCACAGAAATCCTTCTGCACTAGACAAATAAATAATGGACACTATATTCTTGTCTTATACCAATTTTCTTTGGGGAAATTATTGGTGCTGTCTCAACTGAATGGTTGACTGCTTAGCTGATTTTTCAGGAATGAAATAAACTTTCTCAGTTGTAATTCATCATTTGGGAGAATTGCTTATAAACACTCTGGTTATATAGCTGTCCACAAAGTAACAGTTCTTGCAGTCTTAAAATATGCTTTAAAAAGCATTAATTTCATATTGATAGTCCAAAAGTATAAATGTGATGCCTTGTTTGTAGGTGTATTTTAAACCCTCTGATCAAAGGAATGTTGAAAAGAAAGTTTTATGTGCTTGCTTGATTTCAGAAGACAGACTGCATGATTTCAAACTGCATGAGTCTAGTTAAGAATCATTGCTTTATTTCATCAGGTTTTCCTGGATTCTGAAACAATGGAAACTAATCAGCACCTCTGGGTCTTAATTGTTTGAATCATCCATGCATTAACCAATGCACATGCAAAGCAATTAAATGCTATCAGTGTGAAGTCTGTTTATATAGCTTTGTTGTAAGATCTGGAGAAGAACCTAAAATAGTAAAGTCTAATAATGGAGAACTTATAATAGAAAGACTTAATAAAGTGGAACAATTCTTTACAAAGAGGAATTCCCAAACTGCACACAGCTGTTTTGACATTGCATAAGATAACTGTGAAATACTGATATTGAACAGGCTCCCATCACTTTTCGTAGACTCACCTTTATTTAAATTTAGTTAGGCTGTGGTCCTTGATGCTCCTCAGGTGTGGCAGGAGCACCAGTCCTGCCTAAGCTCTCTGACATAAAACTGCTACCAGCCTGGTTAGCAGTGGACCTTTAGCTGATTCAACAGCAAATAAATTTTCATGGTTGAATCTGTCACATCAGCAAAGAGGATCTAAGACAAAAATCCCATGGATAATGGTCGGAAAAGGAACTCTTCCCATCATCAGGAGAGCATTATGGCGTTAAGAACACCATCAATTCCGCACCTATCGTGCGTACGAGCGTTCCCCTGGTCCTCCAGCCTAGGCAAGGCTGCTTGTTGCTAAGCGACTGTAGGTGAAGTCCTCTGACCTTGGCCTGCTGCTGCTGCACAGCTTCTGTCCCGGGGGAGTTGGAGAATCAGCGGGGATAAAAATGCCTCGCTGGTTGTAATAATTCAATGATTACCAAAAGGTTTGAATCTAGGAAGTGTTTTCATCTGTAGACACAAATTCTCATCATATTGATTCAGTGCCATCTGCACACTTTCTTTCCAAGTCTCCTGAAATATCCTTACCACATTATTTGCATTTTACAGCTGTTTGAGATGTGCATGACTAGTAAAGCAAATTTAATGTGACCTCCTGTGTTAAAATAAAATGGAAAAAGGTTTACAAAACCCTAAAGATTTCCTGATTTGCCTATGAGTAGGAGGAAACAAATGTTTTTTGCCAAGTTTCTTTAACTGTAAAAACAGTAACAATAGATCATTCTGATATTGCTGCATGCAGGGAAAGAAAAAAAATATTATTTTCCTTTTACAAATGGGTGAATGATTGACATTTCAAACGTTTAACCATTTTGTATTCAATCTGCTGATTTTGGCAACTATGAAAGTTTTTGGCATATGCTTGATTCTGCACAGAGATAGTTTATTTCAATCTTCCATTTGTCTCATGATCTCTTGCAGCAAAGAAAGGAAGGTGAAATGAAAAATGGAGAAAGAGAGAGGGAAGTTCACTTACATAAAGGACCTTACTTTACTTACTATGGTATTACTACAATGGATGATAGCAAAGTTAGATGAGGAAGAAATGTTAGTTTAAAAAGTTATATTGACAGCTAAAACTCAAGCCATTGATTAATTTCTGCAACAGTAGCTTGTATGTGTCTCTGCATCTGTGTTCAAAAAAAGGTAAAAACTGTTTATGACTTTATATTCAGACTTACCTTTATGAAACAAAGTAAACAATTTTGTCAAAAGGACACTAGCGTCTGCCTTGGGCCGGAATGCCAGGTGAGCTGTCCAGCTTCGTTGTCACATCATCCGAATTCTGCGCTGCCATTAAGTGTGAGATATTTTGCTGGATTGCACAATTACAGGTAATAGTGGTAGTTTCTGTTGAAAATCATCAACCATACCAGATTATAGTGTCCATTATCAGAAAATAAGTTTTCTAGCTTGCACTTCTCTCATGAATGCTTAGTTTTGACCAGATGCAGATATGTACGTGAACTGGTTCATTGATGTTGGAATAAGCCAAGCATGTGTTTCCTAGACACTTCTAAAAATATGAAATCTTTGAAGTTTTATCAGGGTTGTAAGTGAAAATTCAGGGTTGCTTTTGGCCCGAAAGCTGCAGTGCTTAATGACTTGTATGCTTGAAGTTATGTGAAGTTTTGTATGGTGAAAAAATAATAAATGAAATTGTCAGCAGCATACGCAGTGACACGGTTTCTATTCTGTTGCATTTCATGTGAGACAGGTTTATACGTAAGGAATTAAATCTAAAGGGTTTACATATCTTGGGAATGGGATTATGTTTTTAAAAGCAAACAGGCTTTTTTTTTTTTCCCTGAATCCCTTTCCTGAGTTGCAGGAAAGCCAGTCTTTCTGATTTTGAAACTTAGTGTTAAGGTTTCTCCAGTTCTGAAACGTGCTCCTCTGTCTTGATGTCTAATTAACGATTTCAACCTTTGCTTGTTTGCAAATTACAGCTTACTTTTTAACCACTGCTAAAAGTCTATGTACTCCTGCACTCTACATTACCTTTCTTAAATTGAAACGATTTGTATCTTGCATCTCTTATAACATTAATTCTGTGGCCTATTCCTGTTTGCCCATCTGACAGGTACGTACCTTTTGGTCTCCCTGCCTTGTGACTGGAGGGCTGGGCTGTAATTGTTTCGAACTCTATTCACTGAACATGGATGAGACATTCTAAAGTGGTATGACACACAGTTCAGATGAGGAAGTTATTCTTAATAATAAATATTACCAATTAAGAAAGAATAGAAAAATAGGAAATGGGGGCGGGGGGGAAGGAGTTGTGTTACTTTTACTTATAGTTTCAAGATGTTATAGTCAAAGTGTATTATGGCTGTCTCTCTTCTTTTGTGCCAGTGTGGTGGCATGGTATAGTGTCACTTCTGATATCTCCCAGCTTGAATGATTTTTGAGATTTAGTTTGTTCCATATCTAAGATAGTGTTTGGTGGTAATATCTCATTAGTTTCCGTTTATTTCTGGATTTGCTTATCCACTTCAATAATAATTCTCAGTCTTGCTCCATTTTATATAGCAAACAAAAAATGCTAAGAAACATACCCTGCTTGGTATTATAGTAGTGATGAAGTAATTCTAGAAGTATATTACAGAATCACAGAATGTTAGGGATCGGAAGGGACCTCGAAAGATCATCTAGTCCAATCCCCCTGCCGGAGCAGGATTGCCTAGACCATATCACACAGGAACGCGTCCAGGCGGGTTTTGAATGTCTCCAGAGAAGGAGACTCCACAACCTCTCTGGGCAGCCTGTTCCAGTGTTCGGTCACCCTCCCCTTAAAGAAGTTTTTCCTCATATTTATGCGGAACCTCCTGTGTTCCAGCTTGCACCCATTGCCCCTTGTCCTGTCAAGGGATGTCACTGAGAAGAGCCTGGCTCCATCCTCATGACACTTGCCCTTTACATATTTATAAACATTAATGAGGTCACCCCTCAGTCTCCTCTTCTCCAAGCTAAAGAGACCCAGCTCCCTCAGCCTCTCCTCACAAGGGAGATGTTCCACCCCCTTAATCATCTTCGTGGCTCTGCGCTGGACTCTCTCTAGCAGTTCCCTGTCCTTCTTGAACTGAGAGGCCCAGAACTGGACACAATATTCCAGATGCGGCCTCACCAGGGCAGGAGAACCCCTCTCGACCTGCTGACCACACCCCTTCTAATACACCCCAGGATGCCATTGGCCTTCTTGGCCACAAGGGCACACTGCTGGCTCATGGTCATCCTGTTGTCCACTAGGACCCCCAGGTCCCTTTCCCCTACGCTGCTCTCCAACAGCTCTGCCCCCAACTTGTACTGGTACATGGGGTTGTTCTTGCCCAGATGCAGGACTCTACACTTGCCCTTGTTATATTTCATTAAATTTCTCCCCGCCCAACTCTCCAGCCTGTCCAGGTCTCTCTGAATGGCTGCGCAGCCTTCCGGTGCATCAGCCACTCCTCCCAGTTTTGTGTCATCAGCGAACTTGCTGACAGTGCACTCGATTCCCTCATCCAAGTCATTAATGAATATATTGAATAGAACTGGTCCCAATACCGACCCTTGAGGGACTCCGCTAGACACAGGCCTCCAACTGGACTCTGTCCCATTGACCACCACTCTCTGGCTTCTTTCCTTCAGCCAGTTCACAATCCACCTCACTACCCGATCATCCAGACCACACTTCCTCAGTTTAGCTGCGAGGATGCTGTGGGAGACCGTGTCAAACGCTTTACTGAAATCGAGATAGACCACATCCACAGCTTTACCATCATCTATCCACTGGGTTACGTCCTCATAAAAGGCTATCAAGTTGGTTGAGCATGACTTCCCGTTGGTGAAGCCATGCTGAGTGCCCCTAATGATCCCCCTGTCCTTGATGTGCCTAGAGACAGCACCAAGAACAAGTTGTTCCATTACCTTTCCGGGGATGGAGGTGAGGCTGACCGGTCTATAGTTACCCGGGTCCTCCTTCTTGCCCTTTTTGAAGACTGGAGTGACATTCGCTTTTCTCCAGTCCTCAGGCACCTCTCCCGTTGCCCATGACTTAGCAAAGATGATGGAGAGTGGCCTAGCAATGACTTCTGCCAGCTCCCTCAGCACCCGCGGGTGCATCCCATCAGGGCCCATGGATTTATGGACATCCATGTTGCTTAATTGGTCCCTGACCCAGCCCTCATCTACCAAGACAGATTCCTCCTCTATCCTGACTTCTTCTGGGTCCTCAGGGGTCCGGGGCTCCTCAGGACAGCCTCCAGCAGTATAGACAGAGGCAAAGAAGGCATTCAGTAACTCCGCCTTCTTTTTATCCTCTGTCTCCAGGGCCCCCACCTCATTCATCAGTGGGCCTACATTGCCTCTAGTGTTGGCTTTACCTGCCATTATTATTTCACTCATCTCTTTCTGCCCCCAGAAGTACGTGACTCTCCTTTTTGTAACACATGCCTCAATGTTATTGAGGCAGTCCCTCCTGTCCACGCGCCCCCCCCGACCCCAAGTTCTGGATGACTATCAGTGTCTTGATTGCTTCAGGCTTTTAGTAATAATGTGGTGTTTTTCCATTTTTCTCTTTGCTTTCTGCTTTTTAATAAGTAGGCATAGGATTAAATTTTAACGTTCTTTAATAGACAAGTTTGACAAGCACAGAAGTTAATGAGATAGTAACAAATGTTTTTAATAACTTTTTAACAAGGTATTTACATGTGATTTGAGGTCTTGCCAGTTACATTAGACTTGACTTTAACGTATTTGTAATTAGAAATGGAAGTTTAATGAAGGTATGTTTGTAAGCTAGGGAACGTTTTCTGCTGTGGTGTTTTGTTTTCATTAAAAAGTAAATGGTTCTACACATAAGAATCAATAGATAATGAATTCTCAATTATGGGTTGTAATTTGAATAGAAATGGGGAAGTCTGGCATTATGCATTATGGAGAAATTGAATTCAAATGTATGTCAGTCATGGCTAGCCTGTACTCTGTACAGTAAAATGTAAGTAGTTACCCTTAATTATTTGTAATTAAAGACAAGAAAAAAAAATTCTCCCTACTTTTTCATACTGATCTGCTTGAGAGCTCATTATTGAAAAGAAACTTTGTGCTGACCAATACACTGCCTTTTGGATTATTTTACTTCTTACGTAATATTTTAGTACCAGTGAGCTTTGTTTCACATTTGAGATCTGGATAAAAAAAACAATGGACATTTACTTTGCATAAAATAAGAGCAGCTGGATAGACAAAGTTGTATGCTACAGTGATAAGAGAATTTTATTGTCAGCATGCAAATGAGAAAGTTTAGATTAATTTTTTGTTCCTTGATTTGACCACCATCATATGGATGATATACGTTTTTATGTTACGGAAGAATTTGAGTAAGTCTATTGGAGAGTTCATAATAAATTGTGTGTAAGATAATTTTTATAATTTTTTTGAATCTTTTGTGTTAGGCCTTTTTATTTCTAGGAGAAACTGATGGGATGCTAATTTTAATAAAGGATTTAAAAAGGCAGCTTTCTAAGTTGCTTTGTTTACTAGAAGATCCCTTGACAGAGGGTGAAAACAAGTACATATAGAAAGATATTTCTCAAACACTTTTATTCTGTAAGTCATGCTCTCCCAAGAAGAAACTAAAACCATTTTCACCCAGGTATTTTTATGTTTCTGTTACTGCTTTTTGCACGTATTTCCCAACTGCTAAAACAACTTTTTAAGTCAAACAGTTTTGATAATGTCCTTTTATGTAACCTTTTTTTGGGCAGGAACATTAAATAGTGTCCTGATGCCAACTCAAACAAGTGGCACTGAAAAGACTTATTTGGTTTAATGGATAAACCCTATAAAACACCAAACAGCTTACAAATAATGTACTAATATTGGGCTGGTGAAAATTTAATTTAGAAAATTAATCTAATCAGCATTGTGGTGTTTAGCAATGTTGAATGTTTGGATAAGAGTCCAACATAGTATTGATATTGCAGAAGGTAATGTGGGACAGGACTGAGGAAGTTGCCAGAAATTATTTATTAGAAAAATCTTCAGAAGAAGTTGTTTTCCAAAACCTTGTTATATGCTGTCATAACAAATTCATTTTCATATTTATTGTTTCAGAAAATGTATGCACATTTAAATTTTTTTTGAAATTGAATAAAGTAGCATCTTGTAACATAGCATATTTTCTGAAAAACTAAGTTGTACCAGAGGGGAAAAGTTAACGAGAAGTTTCTGAAATTGGTAAGCTCATGACTGGAGGCTGCTAAATGGAGTGTTGTCTTGTTCTTGCTCACAGAACATGCAGATTCTGTTAGGAAAAGTGTGTCTTCAGTTACTCCTTCTATCAGACTATCAGGATTTGATTTCTCCTATATGCATGGGTTCATATATCTGGATCAACTAATTAATTGAATGGTCTAATAATGGAAGACCAAGCCCTCAAAGCAATATTCACCAATGTTGGCTAGAGTTGCGGTTGTTACCACATATTAGTTGAAAAGTAGTAGAAGGGGGTTATTTTGTGAACTTTCAATCCTCAAAAAGGGGAAATATAAGTTTTTATGTAAAAAGAACTAAATGTGACAACAAAACTTTTGCACAGTTTCTTTCCCAACGTGCATTAATATTCATCTCTGTCTTTGTCTCTTTCTGTCAGCTGGCTGTTCATTCTGGATATCCATTTAAGAGTTAAACACTGTTAAATGTAAATAGAGAAATAATTTTAATTAGGTAAACTATTGCCTCTAACAAAGCATGCTTTTAACTGTTTGGTTACTTCTGGATTTCATGTAGGCTACAGGAATATTTGGTTTCAAAATAGGTGTGTTTTTTTTTTTATTTTGCCTCCTAAGCCACTGACTTTTTTTTCCCCTGCAGATTTTTCATAGGTTACCTGAGGTATTTCTTGAGACATTTAAGCTCCAAATATAGAATTCCAAATGAAAGCTTTGAGTGTGTTCCTACATGTTTTATTTAACAGCTTCTCAATTTAGGGTCACATGTTTGGATTCCAGCTAGTTAAATTTTTAGCAGCCTTTAAGGCTGTAATATAACATGTGGAGCTCTTGCATTTAGGCTTTCTTATGGTAGATATTCTCAGGTATAATAGCTGAAAAGCAAAATGTAATTTTTCCTGAGCTACTTTCAGATAGAACTTCTGAGTTATTAAACTATTTCTCTAGGATGTAGACTCCCTTGCAGATAACAATAATCAGCGAAGTATATCTTTCTTGGGCTAGATAGTTTTAGGCAGATCGGATAAAATACGCTCTAAACTTCTTATGCTCATGTTGAGAGCTATTCAAGATGATTTATCTTGTGAAGGGGTGGAGTTTGCATAGCCTGTCAAATTTGGGTCATTTAAGCCTACTACAATAACCTCCCAAATAAGATTCTGAACTTGCAGCCATGGTATCAACCAAGACCATCATTTGCTAGTAATCCTGCTTGTAATCATTCATATATGTTGTTGTAGCATCTAGAAAATAAGCCATGAATGAGGATCTTGCTGTCTTGTATAAACACAGAAGGAAAGAATGATTCCCATATGAAAGAGATCCCAATTTGTCACAAAAGAAAATGGATGGTGTGACATGGAGACCTAGCAATGTTTGCTCCATGGCTGGTTTATCATGACAGTGCAGAAAAAAAAATACAGTTAAAAGCTTGGTTAATATAACATGAAACATTTTGGGCTGTCTTCCAAAGTTGCTGGGAAAGCTGCTTGTCTCCAGTCCAATAATCCTCTTGCCCTATTTCCCCTCTCCCTGTCTTCCCCCAGCAATAAAAGCATAGGATTTTGAAGGCAAAAGTTCTCTTTAGTAGGATTATATAAAATCCTCATACAATGAGAATGGCACAACTTTACAGACACAATTTAAGTTGGAATAACTATTTGAAAACCTATTATAGAAAAGTCATTGCACAAAGAATGTATTAGTTTAACAAAACCCATTTCAGTTAACCTGGCATGACTTCTGAATGTGGCCAGTAGCCAGATTCCATGGGAATTGCATGCATTTTGGTAACCCCGTGTCAGTGATTCATGGTTGCTGTCTAAACATGGTTTTCTAGTTTTAGTGTATTTTTGCTTCTCAAGTTCTCAGAGTTGAAGTTGCCATTTTTGGTCTTGCTAAACAGAGGCTTACGTTTATTCCTTTCTGTCTGTCTGACATGTCCTCACATAGATGTGTGTGGTAGCCCTTTGCAGGTGCTTTCTCTCAAGTGAAATAAGACTTGGTTGCTAGATTTATTCCACATCTTAATTCTGGCAAATGTGACTCTCTTATTTCCCTAGTGTCTGCTTTTTATTGTCTTATCTGACCTGATATCTGACCATCTCTGACCTACAATTACCTCTCTATAACTACCTGAAAGGAGGTTGTAGCGAGGTGGGTGTTGGTCTCTTCTCCCAGCTGATAGAACAAGAGGAAATGTCCTCAAGTTGCACCAGAGGAGGTTTAGATTGGCTATTAGGAAAAATTTCTTCACCAAAAGGGTTGTCAAGAAGTGGAACAGGCTGCCCAGGGCAGTGGTTGAGTCACTATCCCTGGGCGTATTTAAAAGACATGTAGATGTGGTGCTGAGGGACATGTTTTAGCGGTGGACTTGGCAGTGCTGGGTTAATGGTTGGACTCTATGATCTTAAGGGTCTTTTCCAACCTAAATGATTGTATGATTCTGTATTTTCCGGATATACAGTACTTGATATGTTCCAGGTTTTATCTGGACTCTAGAATTTATCCTAAAGAAGAACCAAAGGATGCAGTGTCCCAAGCTACCTGTTTACTCTGCACTCTGTCAAAGAATAATGGTCTGGTTTGTGGTTTATTACTAAAATGCAAGAGTGAATGTGGGATTATGTGTTAAGAAAGCATAGGGTGAGGGAGTCTTTTCACCATCAGTCAGCACTATTTTCTACTTTTTTGCTTGTTGGGGAGGTTTTTGGTCCATACTTTACATGCACAATGCAATATGTTAGATTAGCTATTTTAATAACTGAGTTATGAAAACTGTAATACGCACACTTTTTTTAACTTGAGTGCATTTATCTCATCTTTCTTATTCACACACACCTCTGGTGAAAATCATCCCTATTTTTGGATCATGATAGCATTGTTGTTTTGGCCGCTGTTTTTGAGCTAATGTATGTCTTTTCTGGGAAGTGCAGGGCACTCAGCACGCTACTGAGTGTGAAACATTTCCCAATGTGAAACATACTTCTGCTGCTTTGGAGACGAGACACAGTTCAACGAAGATTACTAATGACTTTCGTTCCATTACTACATTAGAGTATGTTGGGACAAGAGATGTCCAAAACATGCCATGAACACAAGGAAATGGGAGAAAAAATACATGAAATACAGTAGAGAAAATAAAACCTTTATTAAAATCCAAATACATCTAGAGGAATATGACTGAGACAGTAGGAATCAATCTGCATGCTGTCAGTAAGGTTAGTAGTAATGAACTGAACTTACAGCATGTCTTCTTATATCCATTTGTCATGGTTTAAAGCTGGGCTGGCGATTAAACCTGCAGCAGACGCTCTCTGTTAACCCTCCCCCCCCACCCAAAGGGAAAGGGAAAGGGAAAAGGGAGAGAGACTTACGGGTTGGAAAGTTAAAACAGTTTTAATAAACCTATAATAATGAAAAAGAGTATAATAATAATATTGGAATAATCAAATATATACAAATATATATACAAAACCAAGATCGAGCTCCCCCGATGTCGGCAACGTCACCACCGGCACTGCAGGGCAGGCTCCGGGAAGGCCCAGGCTGGGCCTAGCGACGGTCGAGAGCTGGATTCAGGGATGCAGATCAGAATCGGGGGCAGCAGGAAAACAGTCGGAGTCCTCCTTGGACACCAGCCATAGCAGAAAAAGCAAGAGCGAGCAAGAGGGGAGAGACCCTCGTGATCCCCCCGCTTTATACCGAGAATGACGTGTATGGGATGGAATACCCTCGTTGGTCAATTTTGGGTCACCTGCCCTGTCTGCTCCCCCCTGCAGCTGCGACCCCCCCCCCCCTTCGGCTTTTCACTTGTAAGCAGTGAGGAATTCAGCGGTGACCTTGGTTTCTCTAAGAAAAAAGTACAGCAAGAGCCTTACTGCACAACATCCCTACCGGTGCCTCAGCGATAACTACAAACTTCGAGCGTTATCAGTCCTGGAAGCAGACACTGTCTGCAAAAACATGCAGTTAGTTTCAGAAAGTGCAGTTATTTAGAGGAGACTTAGCTGAAAGTAAAAATCACTGAAAGGAAAATCGGCCTGGTTTAGGCCAAACCAGGACATTCCACCCCTTATTCCATACCATTCACGTCATACTCAGATCACCACTAACTTTTCATTTTAAAATATATACAGATAACATTAGTTTATGATTCATTTCTATACAGAAAAAAAAAAAGTTCATCAAGTTCATTTAGTTCAGGATTGTGGGTTTCCATCTGGCTAGGAGTCTCTCAGGGCAGGAGACATGGTATGAGTTTTGTCACAGTTTGTGCCCACGGGTTGCAGGTTAAAGATGTCAGTCTTGAGGAGGTTACTGGACGCCACTTGCAGTTAGCTCTGGTCTCGTCACCACTGTCTTAACCTGAAAGACACTTATGAACACTGTTAGTATTATGCAGCAATTAACATCATGCAGTTCAGAATTAAGTATTCTCACCCAAGATCAGATCACCTTCAGGGACACATCGGACTCCACCATCCTGCAGCATCACCCACCAAGTACATCCAGGTCCTTGAGCAAAAGCAATCCCATGAATGGGTTTACCTTTGCCCGTAGCAGGAAGAACCCAGACAGTTTTTCCCAACAGATTCCTTTCATGCACCACAGGGACTTTATCCCCTTCTACTGTATGTAAAAGGTCTGACTGAGCAGGGCCAGCTCGGTTGATAGATCCCCTGGTGTTAACTAGCCAGGTAGCTTGTGCCAAATGCTTATCCCAGTTTTTAAAGGTTCCACCCCCCATTGCTTTTAGGGTAGTTTTTAACAGCCCATTATACCGTTCAACTTTCCCAGATGCTGGTGCATGATAGGGGATGTGATATACCCATTCGATGCCATGCTCTTTGGCCCAGTTATCTATGAGACTGTTTTTGAAATGAGTCCCATTGTCCGACTCAATTCTCTCTGGTGTGCCATGTCGCCACAAGATTTGCTTTTCAAGGCCCAGAATAGTGTTCCGGGCAGTGGCATGGGGCACAGAGTATGTTTCCAGCCATCCGGTGGTCGCCTCCACCATGGTAAGCACATAACGTTTACCCTGGTGGGTTTGAGGGAGTGTGATATAGTCAATTTGCCAGGCCTCCCCATATTTATATTTCAACCACCGCCCCCCATACCACAGAGGTTTTAACCGTTTGGCTTGCTTAATTGCGGCGCATGTTTCACAATCATGGATAACCTGTGCAATAGAGTCCATAGTTAAGTCCACCCCTCGGTCACGAGCCCATCTGTATGTTGCATCTCTTCCTTGATGACCTGAAGTGTCATGAGCCCACCGAGCTAAAAATAGTTCACCTTTATGTTCCCAGTCCAAATCTATTTGGAACACTTTAGCAGCTTGATCTGCTTGTTGGTTGTTTCGATGTTCCTCAGTTGCCCGACTTTTAGGTACGTGAGCATCTACATGACGTACCTTCACGACTAGTTTCTCTAGCCGAGTAGCAATATCTTGCCACAGTTCAACAGCCCAAATAGGTTTACCTTTACGCTGCCAGTTGCTTCGCTTCCACTGCTTTAGCCACCCCCACAAGGCATTTGCCACCATCCATGAGTCAGTATGAAACGCCATAACAAAACAATGCACATTGACCAGTGCCCAGCAGTGATAAACTGCACATAAACAGTAACAAACAGTGCACACGGCAAGTAAGGTATCATTACACTTAACTCTGTAAAAGGCTTTATAAAGAGATGAGATAACACAGCATTCAAAAATGACATCAGCATCTTCGCTATCTGTTTTAATTTCCAACCCCTCGTAAATCTCAAAGGAAGAAATCTGATACTCTCTCAGCTGAGCTCTCCGGGTCTCCTCCCGCTGGAGCTGGGATTCGACTTATCAGAGGAACCTGTTGGAGCTTCTCTCGAGCCCCACGTTGGGCGCCAATTAAATCTGTCATGGTTTAAAGCTGGGCTGGCGATTAAACCTGCAGCAGACGCTCTCTGTTAACCCTCCCCCCCCACCCAAAGGGAAAGGGAAAGGGAAAAGGGAGAGAGACTTACGGGTTGGAAAGTTAAAACAGTTTTAATAAACCTATAATAATGAAAAAGAGTATAATAATAATATTGGAATAATCAAATATATACAAATATATATACAAAACCAAGATCGAGCTCCCCCGATGTCGGCAACGTCACCACCGGCACTGCAGGGCAGGCTCCGGGAAGGCCCAGGCTGGGCCTAGCGACGGTCGAGAGCTGGATTCAGGGATGCAGATCAGAATCGGGGGCAGCAGGAAAACAGTCGGAGTCCTCCTTGGACACCAGCCATAGCAGAAAAAGCAAGAGCGAGCAAGAGGGGAGAGACCCTCGTGATCCCCCCGCTTTATACCGAGAATGACGTGTATGGGATGGAATACCCTCGTTGGTCAATTTTGGGTCACCTGCCCTGTCTGCTCCCCCCTGCGGCTGCGACCCCCCCCCCCCTTCGGCTTTTCACTTGTAAGCAGTGAGGAATTCAGCGGTGACCTTGGTTTCTCTAAGAAAAAAGTACAGCAAGAGCCTTACTGCACAACATCCCTACCGGTGCCTCAGCGATAACTACAAACTTCGAGCGTTATCAGTCCTGGAAGCAGACACTGTCTGCAAAAACATGCAGTTAGTTTCAGAAAGTGCAGTTATTTAGAGGAGACTTAGCTGAAAGTAAAAATCACTGAAAGGAAAATCGGCCTGGTTTAGGCCAAACCAGGACACCATTTCCTGCTGTCAGTTAAAAGATGAGGAGCCCTAAAAGAACTAATTTACAACCACTGTTGTTAATTTTGAGCTGTTGTGTTTTCTGCTGTCCACATGGGAACCTAATGAACTGCATGAGAACTGCAGTATTGCTCATAAAATTTTAGGAATGTTCGTTTCTTATGATAAGTATATGTATTTATAATAAGTAGTTCCTGTTTATAACACAAGACAGTGTCAGCCTCAATATAATATTATAAGGCAACATGGCAATGAGCAGTTCGTATCCTGAAAACACAAAAATATGTTTGAGTGGCTTCTAAGGATATGACAATTTCTGTTGGAATATGGTTTTGGCCTTGTTAGGAAAAGTAGTCAGGATGTATTTGCTGTTGAAATCAGTGGAACTGGAGCACACACCAAAAAAGGAACATGCATTTTTTCCTGAATTAAGTCTTTGATGTTTGTTGCTAAACAGGTCATTTTTAATTCAAAAACCAACCAAACAAAAAGGGATGGTGGTGGTGCATGCTCCAGTCCTGAAAAAGGTCTTTCTGCATTACACTTAAGTATTGTGCTTTTATGTCTGCAGATGAATTTAGAGGCGTTGGTGTATAAATATATTGGTAAGTTTCTTTTGGAAGGGTTGTATTGCTGCGAATTATATATACAGAGGCAGGAGGGTTACAGCTGTAACTACGTTTATTGATAAAATATATGTACTGTGTTCTATAATTATTTTTGTAAGTGGATGGATATACTTATGGAGAGGTTTCACCAGAAGTTTCTAATTTTCCTCCATGTGTAATTCAATGAAGGAAACTTATCTTTGTGGTGGCCTATTATAGAGCTCTTCATGCTGAAGTTCATCAGAATGGAGAGAAAATGTAGGCACTAAGGCTGTGGCTGGTTGTGGTATCATAAACTATTGAAGATTAGCATGTTAGATGCATCCAAGCAAGTAGTTTATGCATACACAGGTCCCAAGGATACTTCAGATTTCAAGAGAATGAGGGAGGGTGACTGAACTATTGTCCTCCCACTTTTCATTCAGTTAATAAGATGAAAGTAATGCTCACAGTTTTCAGTCTTGCTGAAATTTTCAGTCTTGCTCTCAGACTAAAAATATTTTGTGTTGTGCTTTCCTTGTTCTGCTGATCATTGCTGGGCCACTAGAATATAATATCTTGTTAGAGGATATATGAAGTAGTAATCTAAAATCATTCGTTAGCCATTTCTTGGATGATGTCTGTGTATGTCCTTTCTAGAGTTCTAGGAATTCCATGGATTTTCCATGACTAGACTTACTCATTAATTTTTTACATGGCGTGTGAAGTATCCCCTCCTGTATTCACAATGTCAACAGAACTTACTTTGCTCCCTCCACCTCCCCCCGGCTTTGTAAGCACATGAAATCTGTGAGGCACGGCGCTCCTGAATTACTGACTGGACTTTTAAGTGATTTTTACACATTTGTATGGACAGAAGAGGTTAGGAGGATAAAAGTATCAATTTCAGATTTTTTTTTTTCTGAATTCTTATTTATGTATAGTAGAACTTCACATTTTTACCAGCCCCTCTTTTCAAAGCCCTGGTGAGGACAGCCCATTTTTGTCATATTTCAAAGGAACACTTTCCTGCTTGGCTTTAAAACTACAGGCTATTGCTACTGCTGTGGCTTCAGTTCATCAATTACAGCTAGTTCTGGGTGCTGCAGAATTCTGATAATAAGGGTTTGTCATTTTATACAGGTCACCACAAGGACCCAAGAACAGAAATCAGGTAACAGGAAGCAATTGGAAAGAAAATGTGAAAATCCAGTAACTATATCTTTTAACAGGGAGCTAATTTGGTAAAACTTTATCCAGAAGTTTTATCAGCAAAGCCTCAATTATAATTTAAGACATTATAGTCTGTGGCCTTCCATTTCTGGATGTAAGATATATTGTGAGGTTCATAGATTCAAGCACTTCCATCAGAGGGATACGGGTCCTTTAAAAATGCAGAGATTCACTGTACTTGCCAGATTTTTTCGTATAATCCAGGTGAAAACAAATGTTAGTGAATATTTAACATTTTTGCAGGGATAATCAGTATGCAGAAGACTGCATGTTGGAAAGGTTCTCCCCTCCTCCCCATAATTTTAAGCATCTTATGGTTGACTTAGCAATGTAGTATTTAGCAGCCAAGGATGTCCTGCGGTGTATGAAATCTCTCTGGAGAAACAAGTTTTTTTTTGCGTAGCAAGTGGATTAGTATCATTCATTTGTTGAGTTTTCTTTGATCTTTGAGAAATTCCAAAATTATCATGATCCACTTAACAGACGATCCAAATATAATTCAGCAGATTCATTAGTAAAATAAGTATTGGTGGTAGAACTAAAAGGCCAAGTCAGGCTTGGATTAAGCTATGACTTAGCGTTATACAAATACAAAAAGAGAATTAGAACATAGTTCAGAAACTTAGTCTAGTGTAAATTATAACCAGCTGATACACCAACAAGAGGGGAATTCTGATAAGTGCATGCCTGTGTGAATAAAACTTGCAATTAAAAGTTTGTGTTCGTTCATTGAAAACAAACGGATCTGACGAAAGTACAAGATTTCAACAAGGAAACAATGGTGATGTGTGTCTATGAATGTCAAGTTTTGGGTATGAATGTTGGATGCAGGGACCCACTATCAAGTCCTTGCTTTGCTTGTTTATACCTGTAATTTAAGAATGTGTGGTAACCTACAAAGCTATGTATGACTGTGTCCTTTTTGTAGGAACATTTCTAGTGCAGTAAAAATTGAATATCCTGCTGGAGAAACTGAGACTGAAGAACTCCATATCTCAATAGGAAAGGCACTTGCCTGGGTTTTGGTAAACTTAGTTTAAGTGACTACTCTAATAGGTACAAAAGTTAAGTTGAAAGTATTTTAAAATGGAATACATTTTGGGAACAGATAGACAAAAAAGTATAACTGAACATTTTTTTGATTTATGTGTTAAGTTCTCTTAACCGATGTGGAATTTACTACTGTTCCATCTTACCTCTAAGAAAATGCTTAGAAAATTTAGGCTGCATTTTCTTTAAAAGAAAAATGATGAGTGTAAGCTTTACGTTTTAAGGGTTAATATGATGAACTAAAATTGTGCCCAAATGTTGTTATATACAACCAAAATTTGTCAATATTTATTTGTGGAGTTATAGCAAGTGTGTAGAAAGGTACATATTTCTGCTAAGAACTTTAAGAATTCAGCTTTGGGTGGTAGTGGAGGAGGAGAGTGGGGAGTTTTCATCTTTGGCTAAAATAGGACCAAAGTTGTATACTGAGCTGCAGTGGAAGCTGTCTGAAACGAAGATTTCTGAACTCGAGTGAGTTACAGAAGCCTTTACTTGAGAGTGACACGTTCTCTAATTACCAAGACACACTATAATGTATTCCGTTGATATCAAAGGATTGTGAACGGAGTAAATTCCTATTTAGTTGAACAAGCACTGGAGTGAAAAGTGACATTCTCCCATTTGATCAAGGAGGGAAGGGAGGATGAATGCAACAAGGGAAGAAAGATGCCTGAACAAGGAATGGAGCAGATGCAATAAAAGGCCAGCTATAAGATAGAGGCATCTCATCCTGAAGATAAGTCTCAACTACTCTTGACCCTGGACCAGTAAACAGAGCATATCTGACATTCGTGTCATTCACCACTTTTTTATTTTCCCCACTCTTACATAAAGATAAAGCCACATTTCTAAAAGTTAAGCAGATTTCTGCTAAGTGTATGAGCCTTTATAGGATGGACCTACACTCTAAATCATAGAAATGTGGCCTGTTTCTAACAGACTTGGGCTGGGGGGCTCTTTGTTTGAATGCTATGTATATAAAGATAAGATCTTTTATTTTGTGTTATATATAAGTAGAGGTGCTATTGCACCATGGGTCAAACAGGTGATTTTCTCTAATTTAAAAAAAACCCAAACTTGCTATCTACTGTGTTATTATTTTGGAAATTATTGAAATGGTGGTTCTGAGACTCTAAAATACATTGCTGTAAGAAATAACAAAAAGTTGTATAAAAAACAGGGAAGTTTTGATGCACTTTTGAAAATGCTTACAATATTTAAGGCAGGTGACAGTAATAAATACTGAACAGAGTGATCTATGGAACATTTTATTCAGTAGGAAGTGCAATCCTTTTGGTTCTAACTAGGCTATTCATGTATTTATACAAATAATTTATATTTTTGACTGTTTCTCTTTCAAATTTTGCTTTTCCTCTCAAATATTTTTTGAAAACAGCCATAATTGTTGTCTTTTAGTTTGTATGCCTCTTAACTCTTCCATCTCTAATGCAATTTCGTGATGCCCATGCACACTGTCTGGTGCTTGGCTTTTGGCCTGTGGATAAATATTGATTGTAAGAAAAATTATAGATGCTGTCCTGGTCAGTTCATTTTTTCACTGCAGGGATCAGAGAATATGTAGTATTAGCTAAGTAGTGTGCAAACTGATACATTCCAAAGGAAAATTTCTGTGATTTACCAGGTGTTTTGACTCTTTCATATCAATTTTGGGGGACTGTTACTATATTTAAAGACTGTGAAATGTATTTACTAGGATTTTTTTCCTCAGCCTTGAGGGAGTTGCTTGCATTGTTAGATCATTTCTGTACTGCTAGCTGCTATGGGGTGTAACTTGTCATGTTATTGACGCTTCTGAAACCCTGCTGTTTGTTTCTGAGTGTGTACTAATGATCTGTGTCAGAAGTGTTTAGACTGCCATATTAAAAATAATAAAACGGAGAACAAGAGCTAGACAATTTAACAAAATCTGCTGTTTAAATGTTCATGGGTATGTATGAATTAATTGAATTAATTCATTAAACAAAGTTTTTTAAAGTTTTAATCCAAAATTTATTATTCTATTAAAAAAATTGTGGAGAAAAGACTTTCGATGCTAAATCAAGAGAATTTCTGTCATCTAGTTATGCAGATACTTGTATATTAAGAATGTAGGTGTCATGCATTGCTTCAGTTGAAGGATGTCAGTATTTCTTAAAGAATATAAACTCTGCTGTCTTGTCACATCATTAGGTATCTTGTTACTTGCTTTGTTAATGAATAGCTTATTCTGTCTCAGGGCTTGATTGGCAAGAGCTCTGGGCAACTTGGCAAGATCTCATTATGATAAATAAAAATTACAAGAAGACAAGGTTGCAGTCATCTTTGTAAGCAGAACAGGGAGTCATAAGATTAGTGTAAAAAAGTGTTCAGTGTGCTGGATTTGCTGATCTGGGGTAATATAGCTTGGCCATAGGAAGATTGATGAAGATCCAGAATGTGTCTACTGGGATAGAGGTAAAAATTCTATTTTTGGAAATATTTCTATAATAAGCAGAGAAGGCTAAATAGGTAGAAAAGATTTAGCAATGTGGTTGTTTTCATTAAAAAAAAAAAAGGGGGGGGGGAAAAAAGAATTAATCTAACCCCAGTATGATAGCCAGTGCTTTGTTTTGCAAGATCATTGCAATTTGAAATCTAAAAAGAATTGGTGATGAAGAGCAATAATAAATCAGCAGGCAAAATTTGCTACATTAAATAAAAGAACAAGTACAGTTGCAGTAGCGTATATCCTAAATTGTGAATATAATTCTAATTTCAGCACTCTGGAATGCATTTTTAGTTCCAAGCTGATTGTATCATGGGACAAGAAAATATGGGTAGTTACCAACATATGGAAAGTTTTTCTAAAGGAAACAGAATAATTATTTTAGGCATTTTACCAGATGGTTTGTCATCTAAAAGCTGCTTTGCTTTTATTTTTCTGACTTTGCAATCAAAGTGTGGACAGAAGGAATGCATCCTAAAGAAATTTAGGGTGGGATGGTGCCATGCTTCAATCTTCATGTAATACTGGCCTTCCAGTTTCCAAATATTTACCTGCAGCTCTCTGTACACGTTTGTGGTGGAATATGGCTTTCTTTTTCACGTGGTAGATGCCACAGCAATGATATAGGCATACCTACAGCACTACTTGCTGTAATTCTACTGGTTTATGAGGGAGGAGGTTTCTGTGGTTAGTTGTTCAGTTAAGATAGCCAAATGTTTTTTAGTTGCATTTCAGACAAAAATAACATTGACTGTGCTCTGCATAAGACTAAAATAATTATTTTGCATGGTGTGTTTCTGTGGAGTTAGGAATTATGTAAATATTTCAGTTCTTTTTTTACAAATCACAATGTGAGGAAGTCATCATTCAGGCAGTCTAAAGGTTGTTCCTTCCTTTTTATGTTTTCAGGAGAAGGATTCCATGCTTTAGCAAGATTCAAATCCTGTTTGCGATCATAAATTAAAATGAAATTGCTAATTATTTTGTCCTTACTTGGCATTTTTGTGTGCAAGAAATTATTGCTGAATGTCTTCATAAAATATGCATTCTGTTCCAGTAAAGGCTAATAGAAAAGTAACAGAAGTGTGACAAATCAAGCTGGAAATATATTGGCAAAATGATGTAATAAAGCTTGTGCAAGAGCCACCTGCTTTTTTCTTACCCTTCAGTCTCTCACTTTTTCCAAATTCAATACTAATCTACATGCCCAGGAAGACAAAGATCCCTCAAAATTTCCCTGGCTTGCAGCTTGCAGGCTTCTCTTTACTCTCTGGATTTATTGAGGGCCAGTGTGACTAGCCAGAACTGAACTGACATTTAACTTGACTGTACATAGCCACTATTCCAGTAAAACTGTCTTGGGCACTAGTTCATTCTTGGTAACCTGTTTTTTGAAATTAAAATAATTAAATAAAAGTGAAGCTGTTGGAGAAATGACAGCTTTGGGTATAATTACTCTATTTTGTGTATACCTGTGCTTTAAATACATTTCTTCTGGCTAATTATTTATGCAGGTGTTGACACTTTGATTTGAAACAGTACATCTTACTGCATGTGTTGTGTTAGGCTTTCTAGTGATCTGTCCCTTTGTTCCATTTGTTATGGCAAAAGCAGATAGTTAAGCAGAATTCAATCTTGCTGAAAGCAGTAATGAGCAAAACGCTTTATCTGATTGAAATGGGAATTTAATGTTTCATTTACTCTTTTTTGTTGTTGCTGTCGCAGAAAGTCAGTGATTTGGCAGAGGAGACCATAAGAATAGAAGGAACTTTTAATGTATCCTGTATCTCTCCATCCCTGAGGCTTTAAACACCATTTCAGAAATACAGACCTATTTCTTTTAAGGAAGATGACCATGAAGATTTAGTATATGTCTGTTTGTGGTAGTCTTGTTCTTTTGATTTTAAAACCATAAATGGTATTTTGCTTCTTTTTTTTTTTTTTTTTTTTTTTGGTCATTGTTGGTGGTTTGTTTTTTTGTTTGTTTGTTTTTGGTTTTGTTTTTGTTTTTTTTTTTTTTGTCCTGGAATTCCAGGAGGTATTGATAGAGGATGCATGTGAGGAACAATTAACAAAATTGACTGGAGTTTCTCCTACACAAATGCAGGAACTTTAAGATAACGAATTGGTTACTGCCAAGAGATATTGATCCTTCCAGATGAGCTTCTAATTAAGCAGCAGATTATTTGAGCAGGGAGAGAAAATTTTATGGATACGGTAAACTAGCAAAGCAGACTGTAAGGTTGTAAAGGAGGGATGCTTTTTCTTCATCCATTTTCAGGGAGGAGAATGGATTTTACAAGCCTAAATATACTAAGAAAGCTTCAGGACTGACTTGTAATCCAAGTATTCTAGTGTGGCATGCACAATGGAAGGGGGATTTTGTTCACATGCTGTTGTTTTTCCACCAACTGTACTACTTTTCTTTTTCTCCTACTAAAGTGGGTGCGTGTATGAAATCTCAGTGTCTGAGTGTTAATTGACTTCATTGTCATTTCATTGTCAGAGGTAAACAACGAGCTAAAGAAGTCTGCAGTTAAATCGCCTTTGAGGACATATGAGAGAGTTTCTCCTGAAACAAGTGCATGGACATTTGGATGATGGTATCCTCCAAATACGAGATTAAAGGGATGTTAGGGGTGCATTTGAACATGTGCTTAAGGATTTGGACCCAGAGAGATAATATTAAAACTGGACCCAACAAATAAGATGCTACTGAAACCCAGGCTTTGTTGTGAAGTTCAGCATGTTTGTGAATATCCATCAGAACTGTATGGAAGATATCAGAATTGTTGACAGATTAATTCCTAATACCTATCAGGCAGCGTAACAGTATTTTCTAGTATATTTATTTATTCTCTAATTCTGAGTCTTATTTTGATTTTGCAACTGACACCTCTCTACTCAAGGATGCAAATATACATAAATGCCCATTGTTCATTAGCGGCTCAGTTCCATTGTATGTGTTGGATCATCAATTGGATAAAAAAAGGAGAGTCTAAAAATCTGTAGTCTTTAAGGATGTAATTGGAGTACATGTCCCATGATGGTACTGCAATTATAATATATTTTAGCATTTATAGAGAACTTACAGAAAATTTGAACAAGCAGCAGTAGTGGTATGCTGGAGAGTTTCTCAAGACAGCTTTTTTGGAAGGTGAGCAACAGCCTAATTTTTCCAGAACAGGTGAGAGGCAGGACTAGATCAGTATCAGATTGTTTCTGTAGTTCTCAGTAGTTCTAAAAATTATTTCTGCTGTGTGCCCTGTAATAGATGGAGTTTTGTATTCCTCCTATGTATTTATCTTGTAAATATACACATCTGTAGGTGGAGATTTCAGGTTAAAGATACAGTATCAAGTCTAGCAAGTGGTTAGTGCTGACTCATTTTTTTTTTTAAATGTTTGCATATTCTTATGTAAAATACTTGTATTCTTTTGTCCTTGTAATACAAAACTATTTATTTGGGCTAAAAACTGTAGCACTAGCCATATCTCTATTTCATCTGTAACTCGGTGTCTTGTTGCAATTGAGAAAAGAATCATGAACCCATGATTAATCATCTTTAATACTAGAAAATCAGACTGATTCTGTCACTAGATGTTTTGATTAATTAATACTACTTTCTCTTGTATTGTCAAAATATGTTTTTGTCTCTCCTGGTCAACTTCGCTTCTTTTGTTCTTGCTGTAGACTCTCTCCCCTGGTGTTTATTTCCTACCCTATTTCAAAGTTGTCCCCATTCTACGTTAAATAAGAAATTACTTGACAAAAGAACTTTTAATTTAGATTAAAAAAAAAAAATCTTATTTCTCAGAAAAATAATTGTGTCTTTAATTCAAAATGAATTTCTGTAAGGCAAAAGGCAAGTACATTAATGGGAAGCAGTTTGCGAGGATTATTGGTTAATCACATCATGGCTTTCAAATTTTTTTGACTCTCAGTGGAATCATGAAGGAACACTGTACATCTGAAAGGTTTCCTGGGCATAGGGAAGCAAACCAGAAGAAAGTCAAATGAAAATTATTTTCATGAGTTTTCTTTTTCTTGTCCATATTTTTGTTATCCTTTTAACTACTTGTCTTAATTAAAACAATTTTTGAACCAACTAACAGTGAGAGAACCAGGGACTAATGACAAAATTTATATAACAGTGAGGTTATGTTGTGTTTTACCATTTTGCAAATACAGCATTAAGAATCGTATCTTACTCCATTGCATTTTCGGTCCTCAGAAGGAATGACACTTGTGTAGTGTCTTAAAATACCATGTAACCTGACAGAATAAGATACGTAGGATATGGCACAGCAGGGATTTAATGAGCCATTTTTTTGTCCATCACCAGAAGCTTCCTGCAAGGCATGCCCATAGCAGTGGTTTAAAATTGTTACATTTCTTTTCCTATTTTTCATATCTTTTTTATTAAAGTTTGTTTTAATATAAACATATTTGCTGAAGGTCAAGGACAAAATACTGAAGCAGGATGTGTATGTGTAGTTTTCAATAATTTAAAAAAATATTTGACATTTGTCAGAAGATGCTGTCTCATCCTGTGATGTAAATACACGGATGTACAAATTGAATTTTATGTCAAGTTGGATGGGCCCCCAGAGATATACTGTTGTGCAAAATGCATTATGCTGTTTTGCTATTTGTGGACTCAGTGTTTGGCTGCCTGTTCAAATGTTTCCTATATCACCATCTTTCAATACAGTTACAATAGGAAAAGTAGCATTTTTAATATCATGACTAACACATATGTCAGAGCTAAGTGTTATGAGCGACAGTATGCAAGTGCCTCACTAATGCATGTGACTTAGAGGCAATATGCTGGGTGATAACCCCAGAAATAATCTAAAGTCCTTTTTAGTAGCAGGAAATATTCCCTTGAATTCTTGTAGCTGTTTCAAAAGGAGGTAAGTGCTGCAGCCCCTAAAAAACCTGATAATCTGGAGGAAAAGAATATCCATGAACACTGTGTATCTCTGGACTGCTATCAGACACTCTTGCATGTCTTTCTACTTATTATATCATAAGGCGGTATGGGAGAGTACCTTTCAAAAGCCCTGGTGTTTACCACCAAAAATGAGTGTTTTGTTTTAAGAATTAATGGAATCTTGTGAAAAAATGCACAGAAAACTGTTAAAAATGCAAGCATGCATACAGGACTCTAATTAATAAAAGGCTGCTAGAGCTATCTGCAGGAAATAGAATTCTGCTGCTATCGTCTTTGTATTCAATACAAATCTTCCCAGCATGATTGCGATCAGATCTGCGGTCCTTGCCCTCCTGATTTGTGTGGGTAATTGCCATCGTGTATCGTACACATGCGCAGGAGAACGGCAACGTACAGAACCTCAGAGAGTCTGTGTCTAAACCGGTAAAGGCAATCAATTTTGTCCTCGAATACTGTGAGTAGAAAAAGAGTTATGTGTCATATACATAGGAAGTGACATATAGTGGCAAAACAAATGAGGATCATTGTAAGAGTTGGTTTTAATATTTTGATTACTATGATGAAAGGACCAGAGAAAAAAGCAGGTAATATCACTATACAAGTATATAAATACAAGGTATACCCACGTCTCTGGTACTCTCTCCCCGCCTCAAAAAAGGGACAGTGAATGATAACAAGGTATATGGAACAACTTCTGAATATCTAGGACTTTTCTTGTTCGCCTATTTTCCAAACACAGTTGTGACAGAAGACTCTCAAATCATGAGTGATGTGAGGAAGAGAGCAACATATTTGCTAAATGTCACAGGATAAGGAGTAGGGACATCTAATAAAATTACCAAACAGAAAATTTAAATCAGACGAAAGGAATATTTCCTTACTCATCACAGAAGTTCTACAGTTTAGTTATTGCGATAGAATTTTTTTAGATGCCATGAAGTGTTGCTGAGTTCAGAAAGTGATAAATCTAATTCATAGCATCAAAACATTAAGGGACTGGGCCAATAGACGTAAATTAGTATTGGGATTATTAGCTAAGACAGCAGATTTGAAGTCACTCAGAGTAATAAAGGATTTGGAGAAGTAAAAAAATATGGGGAATAACCCGTAACATACATTTCAACGTGTCTGGATACAGAATAATTCATGAGGGTAAACTGTCAAAAGAAAAATTTGTGTGAGTGAGAGAAATTGTAGAATGATATTGCTTAAAAAAATACTAGTTTCTGGAGTTTATAGTGGACAGCAAAATGACAGCATATATACAGTGTAGTTTGATGACAGATATAAGGTCATTTGATATATAACCTCATGAACAAAATTCATAGGAGAGCTTATTTAGGTCACAGCCCTGCTTTCTGCAGTGCTAGAAAAATTGGCTGTAAATTATTGTAACTGATTTTGTAGATGCCAGTGTTTAGACCAACTGAAACAGAGACTTAAGCAAAAAACCCCTATAATAATTTATGCCCTAAAGGGATAGGGCCCCTTCATTTGTGCCCTTTCATCTAGAGAGGGCACAAATCCTGTCATTTATTTCAGGAACTGTTCATTAATATTGTAATACATTTGGTAACAGCCATGATCTTTAAGGCAGATTTAAAATGATAGATAATGAGTTTATTGCTGGGCATTAGTTTACTGAAACTCGACTCATTTTACCATCATTTTACCATTTCTACATGTATCTTTCATCACGTTGAACGACGAGTACACACGGCATCCTGGAGACACCAGTAAGAAGATGTTACAACAAACAACTTTCTGGTTGTTATCTTTGATGTGACAGAAACACACTGAGGAGCAATTCTCCTATTTGTAGTGACAGGCTCCCTGTAACTTGCTGCAGGAGACCTGAGATTGCACACCACTGTCCCAGAGAGGTGGGCTAAACACCAAATTTCTATTTCCCTAGACGGAGAGATTTTAGAGGTAGTTTCCTGTTTAAATTGTCATAACAGGAAGGCACGGTCCTCTGCACTAAAGAAATGAAAAGTCTGCGTATATAACTAGAAGTTGTGAGAGTGATCGAGAAGCTGATATTACAAGAAAATAAACAAAACCTGACATAGGAAAAATTGTATTGGCATAGGCTAGAAAGATAAAACCCTGAACAATTGTTACTGTATGTGTCATGGGAAAAATGATCATCCAGTTTATTTTAATACAAATTTCAGAAGGTCTTTTGCACCACAAGATAAATTTGGTTTTAAAAAATAGCCCCTGAAAGGTTGTTCTATTGATGGGGTAAACCAGCTATTTCAGATGAGGTTAAGAGAAGCACTGCCTTTAACCACTGAACATAAAGAGCTATTTTATGCATCTGAAGAATGGCTTATTCTCAAGGTTCGGGTATATGCTGCTGCTGTTATACCTTAACAAGTTACTGTGTGTTAGCTGCCATGAAGTAGCTGAGTTCACTCTTAGCCTGTCATAAAATGTGAGAGAAAACATGTTAGTTTAGACTGCTTTCACAGAGCAAGAATCACAGGGGCAGAGTGTGACGATGGTAATGAGTGTCAACATGAGTGAGTGATGGTGTTTAAGCAAGGAGGAGCAGAGAAATTTTGGGCTTTTATCTCTGTTTTCAACATTGTTCAAATATTTAATCCAATTACTTCTTGCAGTAAAGTGGTAAATTCTTCAGGGATCAGGAACTGGATGTTGATTTGAAGCTCTTTGGACATTGCTCGTTATGTGCAGGCAGATGCTTTGTTAGGAGATAAAGATGCTGACTTTTCTATACTGCCTCTGACTCTGTCTTAAAAGAAAAAAATCACTTGTAGCCAGAAAACTGTTTAGGTTCCTAATCCAAGAAGGAAGGCTCTGAGTGCTTGTCTGCTGTATCAACCAGAGAACTGAAGGCAGCTATTTCACACTGGCATCCCTTTTCCCTGATTCTCTTTAGATGTCAGTTCTGCTCAGTGTGTTGATTATATTAAGTACTTGATGTGTAACTCCCAATAACTACATGAAAAATGTAGCTGGGTCTTGGAATTCTAATCCTGAGCCTGAGTGATTAAAATCAAATATATATTAATATACAGAGGAAAGAGTTTTTAAAATAGCGATCATGGGGAGTAACTTAATCCAACACAGCAATACAGAGAATGCATATCGAGAGAACACATTCATGTGTTCACAGTTTTTTTTGGTCCTTCTTTCAGTATTTCTTCAACTAGACAATATTTTAACTTTTGATCTGGCAGGATGTTTATGTATGAGAAAGAAGAAAAAAAATCAGGAGACCACATACCTGTGACTTACCATGTCCGTCAGCAGTATCTCACGGAGTGCAGTAATGTTGGTTGTAACGCTGGTTGCTTGAAAGCACTGGAGGATCTGTATAATGCTCATCTATTTGACCGGGTGCATAAGTGTTTTCTGTTTTATTGATTGCCAAATGTCTCAGCTGGCAAAATGTGTCCTTTGTGATGTATTTTGGCTTGAAATTATAACAACTACTTCTTTTCAAACTTCCCAAATTTTAATTGTTTTTTCATACTTGATTTGGAAAGTGTGGCATCAGTGGACTGCTGGTTATATCACATCTCCTAGATACCTCACGTATGTGTTTATTATCTTTTCCTGTTTTCACAGCCTATTGTGGGCAAAAAGCTGTGTGAGTAGCCAGTTGTCACACCTATTGAGTTTTTCAGGATTTCATGTGGTGTTGATGGTTCAACTGGATAGTTTTACTGCACAACTCAGCCAGTCCTTCTCTTGTTCTTACAAGAACTGTGTGCCTATTTTGCTGTATCTCATCTAGAAAATGTCTGAAGCCTCAGACTTCTAAATCAAGAAATGCCATGAGTACTTGAACTAATGAAGTTTTGTTTGCTATGAATTTTTGTCTTCAGGTTGATTGATGTTGATGCTAAAGAAAATGAAAATGCTGTTGCTGAACTTTGTAAGGGTGCTCTGTCTTGTAGCTAGATGCTGGATAATAAAGTGTGAGCTTATGCTGTGGTCTTTTTGACAGAGCACTTATACAGGCTTGGTCTTCTATCTGGTTGCTTGTTCATGCAATGGAATTAAAACCAATTTAATTATTTTTTGAGATCTCTATAAAACTATCAAATCTGGTTTGTTCACTGGGGTCAAAATTTGTAAGGGTGGACATACACACAGATTGTGTAAAACTTGACATACCTGAATAGAGGCTATAGCGTGCTGCTCTTTTTAAAACAGCTAAAAATTTAGGAGTTCAAGATCTTCTCACTTGCAGTAGGATAAGTAATTTCTTTAGTCAGTTTTGAAAATCCCCGTAGCAGATTGTTTGGGATTTTTTGTTTCATGAAGATCTCTGAACTGTATTCCTCCTGGGCTAGTCCCGATCTCATTGTATCTCAGAGTATTCATGGCAGAACCTTAAGATTTTGAAGTAACATTATTAGCCTTGGATTAGACTGTGACCCATATGCTTAACTTCAAACTTAAATTCATTCGAATTAAAATTAATCTTTTGTTTAAAAAAATCTTTTAAAATCGTTTGCCTGTAAGTTGGAACACTTGTTTGTTTTTCATGAAATATGGTATGTCATTTTTTTAGATCATTAATGACTTCTCGAATAATATAAGGGAGCATATTTACTTAATTTCAGCTTCTCATAAGTGATTAATGTATTTGAAACTAGCAGAAAGTTCATTCTAGAAATAATGTTAAGAATTTTCATATCATTGCATATCTTAATTTCCTATCATAGAAATATTTTGTGCACCCTGCTCTTGCTCAAGAAAAAATACTTCTAAAAGGGGAAAACAATATTAAGAATAAAGACACTCTTGATAATTCTTTCACTGTGTGATGTTTTCATAGTGAAATAATAGCATAAGATCTGAACAAACAAATGTATTGTGTTACCGTAACAAAGTTAATGCTTTGCATTCAAAATTACCCCTTAGTTTTACCACCAGTAATGAGAGTGCCACTGGGGTCCCATTTAACAATTATACTGTAGGTTGCCAACCCTTACTGAGAGTAAAATGAGATGATGCTGAGGTAAAAAAACCTCAATGCTGATCTTCACAGATCTATTGGTACTTCTTAGATCCTTTTGGATAAGTAGTTGTCCTGTGTTCAGGATGGATATTCTGACATCATTTTGGTTTTAAAAAGCATCTTTGGTAAGTATGGGTGTTGCTGAAAACCACAATAAGTTGACTTAGCTTGTCTACTTGAAGTGTAATATTAAATCCGCTGTATCTAGACAAATACCAAGCAATTTGAATGGCCTTTCCCAACAGGATAAAGGAAAATACACAAAAAAGGTATTAAAAATAATCTGATGAGAAAAGCTGAGAAAAACTATAAAGTACTTCTCAATAGTTATTTATGTACATGCTCACATCTAACAGTACTCTGTGGTTAGTGTGAAGTAGATATTTTCCTTTGATGAGGGTGAGGAAAAGTGATCTCAATTTATTTTGTAGTTATTTCAGTATGCCTTGAGGTAAGAACGAGCCAGGGGACAGGTATAGCAAAGCAGTTGATCTATGGTAACTTATTATGCAAGGGTAACTTAGCCATTTGCCAGAGCTCTGTTTTTAAAATCTATCATGGTGTTTAAAATTTGCCATGTTATGTTTGCTGGTTTTTCAAATAGATTTGGGCAGCCATGCTTTGGTTCTCAATTAAACAGACAATTTCTTTAGGCATTTTTTTTCTGCTTCACTGAAGTAGAGAAAATGTTTTATATCCATTTATTACATTCACTGGCAGTTTCATTACTCTGAATATTCAAAATTGAATGAGAATGGCAGCTTGGAAGCAACCCAAAATGCTTATCGTTAATGGTGTTTCAAAGAATCATGTTCTGAATTATCTGATAAAGGTTGCACTTCTTTATTAGATATGTTGATGTCTTTCCTGATGGACTGGGACATTGAGTGGAATTGCTAAAGGAAAACAGTAAATGTTTACTTCTAGAAAGAAGTTGCTTACATTGTAGTTTCAGTACAATACAGTTCTTGGCATTAACCTTCTAAATCTTGATTAATTCTAATTCTGTGTTGCAGCTTGTAGTTAATTTCTAATAACTGAAACTGATGTAGCTGCCATATTAATGTTCTGTGTAATATATCAATGTTTTGTCCTCCTTGCATTGTTTCGAGGGATGGGAAAGCAAGCCCTGATGCTCTGCTTTCCAGGACTTCTGTATAAAGCACTTGCTCTAACTTTGTGGCCTGGCTGTTCTTTAAAGTCCCTCATACCCAAGGCTCAAATTGATGTAGTTCATAGCATATGGCTACTTGTTAGTATAAATAGCACTCTACTGACACATGTTTTTTTTCTTCTGACAAATTGTGACATTCCCATTCCTGTATGGAGTGGGTGGCATCTGATCAAGGTGTAGGTGGTCACTGCACCCTGGGAGGCAGTGTTTCACTAGGACATAGTACTAGTTCTCCACATGTGGTAGAAGAATGACCTACCCAGGGTGTCCTTAAATACATATGCAAAAGTAATTGCAGGCAGCTTTACAGTAACAGCCAGTTAAGGTGGAGATACCTATGTGCACCACGGTGCTGATACTGGTTAATTTTTACATTCTCATGAGACAAAAAAAATCTCATTCATCCTAGCTCTCATAATCACAGTGTATTAGCCACTCTTTTTCTCCCTCTTATGTTTGGTCACAGTTGGAAAATTAATGTATTCTTCAACCTATTTGTGTTCAAGCAGATCTTGTTTTGATGAAGTAGTGTCTAAACATGCAATATCAATATTATTTTGCTGTCTTTTATGGCTTAATTAGAAAAGATAATACAGTTTAGAAATTTTTCTTAGCTTTAAAGAATCTTTGCTGGGTGTTTCTCTGAACACTTCTGTTCAGAAACAAACCTGAATAGCCACAGGTTACAGATTTAGCCTTGCTGTGCAGAGATTCATTTCTTTATTATATTTATTTCTATTTCACTGCTGCTTGAGAGTTCCTATCTACATCTGGCTCTGTGCTTCCCATCCTGAAAAAAATTGCTTTCTAAGCAGACATCACAAGGAGTGTAAGAAAGGAAACGTAATCTCCATTTTACAGTTAGGAAAGAGGCACAGAGACTCTGACTGTTCTCAGGTCACACAGGATATCTCTGGGAGAGCCAGAAATTGAACCCACATATGTCACTTGAGTCCCACTGAGTCGCAAGACAGTCTTTTCTCAAAATAGAAGAAAATGCATTTGTACTCATCTTAATGCTTTTTCTGTGGACAATTTTTGGAACTTCTGTTTTGCTTTTTTTTTTTTCTATTTCAATTCACTCTGTTTTCATGTCTTTCATTTCCTAGTTTGCATTAGTATTTAATGTGTGATAGAATGGGATTTAAACTTCACTGTGTGAATGATTGAAGGAGGCTGAGTTTAAACAATAGTTTGAACATAATTAAACCATTCTTTCAAACAGATTCCATTTCTAGATAGTCTTTACTGCCATTGCTATGTTTAAATCTGTTTTCCATCTCTTTTTCATAAATTGATGCATATGCAAAGTAGTATAATATTTCAGATTGCTTATAAGAAAAAACTTTTTTTTCTACTTTATTAAAAACAAACTGATAATATCTTAGATTGTAGGTTTTAATTATTTTTTTTCTAAAGTATTCAGAAGTTGATAATTTTTAAAGTACTGTCCATAGCTTGAAATTGGTGTATCTGATCCCTTTTCTCTGCTGGTGATATGTGGTGGATCTTCCCATCTCTCCCTGGAGAACAGTTGTTTGCTTTTGTCTTGAATTTCTTCAGTAATGTAGGTGCAAAGCCAATTTCTTTTACTGATTTAAGTTCTCCTAAGATCTGTTTTTATCAGAACACATGAAGAAACTAGCTATCCAAATCCCAATCAGCTAAAGTTACTTTGCATATTTGAAAATCACAACATTTTATCCTGTAACTGGAAAAATTATCTTAGGGAGCCATTGAAGAGTTGAAAACTTCTGGACTCTGTTGGCTCTTAATATCTGAAGACTATTTCAGAGGTTGAGAGTGCTACTGGACACAGATGTAAAATATCAGCCTTTGACATTGTTGTGGCAGCTTGGCTTTGTTAACAGGTTGACAACAATCCACTGAATTCCTAATCTGAGGACTGGATTTACTCTGTTTTTGCCATATTTTACTGACATTGCAAGCTGGTATAATGTCTGTGATTGTAGGCAACGACAATAAAAACTGAGCCAAAAGTTAGTTTTGTTCCAACACACCTAAGAGGAGAGCTGCAGGTGGAAGACAGGTTTTGCATAGTGTTTAGGAGCTCATCTATAGCCTTCTCTTTAGGGTTACTATTCTATTTTTTGAAGCTTTCTGGAGGATCCTTTCTGTCTGTCTCAAGGTAGAACAAGTAAAACCTCTCTGAAGAGATGCTGAACGAGCATTAAATGACAAATTGGTATCACCACAAATAGTATTGGCAGAAAGATGTTGCAGATTTACCTCTTAGTGTTTTCTCTTAAACAGAAACCTTAGGAAACAATTGGACTGGCTGGCAAACAACCCATGTTTGAGAGTGTGATTCTTAAACAAGCCTAGTGTTTGTACCGTATTTGTGCTATTCAGTCTGCCTTTGGAAAATTAACTGCAATGTGAAGGGCACCTTGGTATGCGTCTATCTTAGGATTCTATTGGAAAAACAGTCCAAAAATTACAACTGCCTAGGCATATAAAATAGTAATTGCATGCAAATACATTTTATGATTTTTAGCTCAGCTTTGTCAGCTGCAGCTGCTGACTGTGCCTATTTAGTCACTGAGCGTATTATGGAAACACAGACTATTAAACGTAGAAATGAGGGTGAAAACAAGAGACCTACATACAAAATCACAGAATCACAGAATGTTAGGGATTGGAAGGGACCTCGAAAGATCATCTAGTCCAAAAAATATACTTTCTTAATAAAGATTAATGAAATTTTACACCTAAAAAAATCTGGAATTTTTGTTGTGCTTGTGTTCTTATTTAATCATGGGCCATTATGGATACGTATTACTTGCTTCCTCCTTTCTGCCAACAGTATTTTAAAATATTGTGAGCTTCACAAAGAATGGCTAAAAAAGAGCCCTTTTAATTGTGTACTCACAATATAGTTACGTTCAACTCTCAGTTATGACACCAAGTGTGTTTACTTTTTTCTGTGAGCTTCAAAAGTTTGTGGAAGGTTAAGCCTTGACATTTTGCTGCCTTTTAGTTCTGATGTAGCTATGCTCTTCACTGTGTCAGGATGTTTCTCAGAGCCCTTGCTAACCATTGCTGCCACTTTGGAGAGGACTAGAGGAACCACAGAAACATCACAACCAACACAAATTAATCAATTTTATTTCCTCATCTCTTTTAAACTGCTAATCAAGATTAACTTTCTTTAGTTCAACAGAAAACTTATTTGCACAAAGGACATTGATTTGTTTTGTTAGGCTTACTGAAAGGAGAAATGAGCTTTAGAACTAATAGTAACTAAGAAAAGGGAATAATATGTTAAAATCCTGTGAAGTACTTTGTCAAACTCAGTTCTGAGAAAGTGCATGGCTCAAGTTCTACATCTATGCTCATCTTTTTTATTCTTCATCTAAACCAGCCAGCCTTAATTATTTTCATTTCCACTATGTGTGGAAGGTCAGTGGCAATTCCCAAGGCACAAGGTGTTCTTCAGTGTGTGGCATGGGCAGCAGTAAGTAGTTCTTGTCATGAAGTGCAGCTGTTTCCAGTCAAACAAGCTCAAAACAGTCTGCAGCAAATAACATGTATCACAGAGCACTTCTTATTATTTTGTTTGCAAAGTGAATGGATATATTCACTGAGGGGGAAAAAGTGCCCTTTGTGATTGCTTGGAAATGTTTTGTTTCCTTTCTTATTACTAGGTTTGTCAATAATAACATTTTAGGTATGTTGAGAACAATTAAATTTCCTCAGAATAGAATAAATGCTGATTCATTAATCAACAGGAGAACTGCATGTCTTTGAAACTCAGATGTAGTCCAAGCAACTAGAACATGAAAAAACTTGCAAACAATTTTTGAACTAGGCTTTGTTCACACTTAAACACTTTTTATCTTCAACACTCTTAAAGGAAAAGGAAATTTCTGTGAAAATCTCAGCTGATTGTAATTGTCAAACCGTAGAACAGTACTAGCTTTTGTTCCTTCCTTGAAATTGTTGTTTTATTTTCTGTCACTTAGATATTATTTTGTGGAGAAGCGATCTAGAAATTGTTCTTTGAGAACTTATATAGTCTGTTGATTTGCAGGAGAAAGAGACGTAGGAGATAAGCCCATCTGATCATAAGAATCCATACTTCCTTGATACTTGATCTATTAAGTATATATAAACTTGCTATATAGTTGAGTTTTAAAAATGAAGAAGAGTCAGAGCTTGACCCTGATGTCTAATGTATCACCTGATATGCATGAGATGTATCCCCATGCAAAGTAAATAACATTCAGAGCTGTAACCAAACCATAAGATAAATGAGTAGACTATATATTTTGGACTGTCTTCCATGGCCTTTAACACTTCTGCATCAGTCAGTACAAAAACTGACATTCATCATTAGCTGTCTCCAAGGTTAACTTTCATAATAATGTTTCCTCTGTTTTATGTCCAAAAATGCTACAGAGGCTGGAATATACAAAAATTCCAGCCAAAGAAATAATTCTAGCTGAGGACAATAATAGTACTGTTTTGTATAAGAAAGTGTAAGATTAGGATTTGGTGTCCCTGACACCAGGCCTTTGAACTGATGAAAAGGTAACGTTTGTAGTGTAGACCCAATAGTGGTTTTTATGACATTAACAATATATAAAGCTTATGTAGTTCTTCTGATAATTGGAACAAATGTTTAATAATAAATAACTGTGGTGCTTTATTGAGAAATATAATAAGAAACATTGCTTATGCAGGGAAGGACTGCAATATTGTACAGGGAAGAACTGGGTAACGTGTAGGACTGGAACACTTGGGTGAAATTTGCATCTAGAGACTGAGAAAATCTCTGTTCCCAGTGATGAGTTATCACTTCGATGTGAAGGCAAGTCGATGGAACTGCCTGGCTGTCTTAGTTGGTCAAATGATGACAGTAAATCAGCAGTGTGATTTAGCTCTGACTAATTCAAAGGCAAATATTTCTTAAGTAGTATCAAGGAAGCTATTTCCAGGACAAACAGAAGTATTGATGCATTTGCAAAAAGCAGTGCTAAAATTTGGAGTCCAGTGTGCAAAAATGAGCATGTGAATGGAGGGCTCATCCTCCACAAGGAGACTGAGCAAGCATGGCTTATTTGGTCTATGAGATGAAACCTGAGAAAAGTTGGTAGATGTATTCTATAAATACATTATGGATGTAAACATCAACACAGAAGAGGGAAAAGATATTTAATCTGAAAGTCAATGATGACATAAGAAACAGTACAGACTAGCTGCAGACAAATTTAAGCTAGAAATTAGAAGACAGCAGGCAAGCATAGGACAGGATTTTTCCTACATCAGCTCCTGTTAGAGCTCAGTCCTAAGACTAACAAGACTAACTCCTGTTAGAAAGTTTTCAGCGCTAGAATGAATCAGATTCTGAAACTGCTGCCCACTAAATGAAGTGTGGGCAAAAGGCTCAGTTGTTTTAAAATGGAAATTGTGTCCACAAATAGGATTGTGTGATGTAGTTATCTCTGACAACACACAGCTGCTTCGTAATCTGGTGATCTGTATGAGTTCTGTGCCCCATTCCTATTTCTGTTACTGCATTAAATTTCAAGGTGTTTGTTTTCCCCGGATAGGTTACTCTTTTAAGACTGTTTTTGGAAATTCTTGATTACGAACAGTGACCATGTTCCTACTTCGTCTTTATCACATTGCTTGAATGTGTCGACAGTAAGTTAGCATTAAATGGTCTGAGGAAAGTGGTTAATATAGATTAAACTATACTCTTCTTTAATCCTTTGAATTTACTTCCTTGAAGATACATCAAAGATGAGCTTGGTTCATAAATATGTTTAGAAGATAAATATAAGAGAAGAAAAGAATCCTATTTTATGGTCTTTGTAAAGCTCAGACATAAATCCTTTATATGCAGTAATTAACCTATATGATATGTTTTTGCCAGTTTGTTTCAGATCCTTGTGCCAGCAACCCCTGTCACCATGGTAACTGCAGCACTAGTGGTGATGGCTACCTCTGTCTCTGCAATGAAGGCTATGAGGGAACAAACTGTGAACACGCATTTCACAGCCTGCCAGTCTCTGAAAGGACAGTGTCAACATCACCAAGACAAAGCAGACTGGTCTCATCCACCTTGGAACCTGATATTGTCCTTCCTCGTTCAAAAGCAACGGTGACGTTACCTACGTGGCAGCCAAAAGCGGGACAGAAAGTTGTAGATCTGAAATGGGATGAAATAGAGGTGAGAATATTCTGTTTAAACAAAAATGCACAGAAAAGAACTTTAAAGTGTGGTCATTGTTGGGTTGTCATTTGTGCATGATTCCATGGATGTCTACATGAGAGGACTGAAGAGTTGATCTCTGCCCTGAGTTAGTATGCTAGTAAAATTAAACACAAAAAAATTCGATACTTATTAAAAGTAGTGGGCTTAAGTTGGTCAACATGTTGTATTGAGTATTTCTTTGAAATGGGATAATATTGTTTCTTCCAGTCATTTGTATGATACCTTATCTTCAAATGCCAAATAAATCTAGGAAAATCAAAAGGTTAAAGCAGTACCTTTAATATATTTTTTGCTATTTGCAGTTATAATTGCACGTTGTTTTGAAAAATACGTGTCTCTGCAGCGTTAAGAAAACATAGCTATTTGAGGATTAAAAGTGGTAGTCAGTATATTACACAGTACACAACTCTAGAGCTGCAATGATGGTGGAGGAAACTTTTAAACATTTGTGGTATCTCTCAGTAAAATGACAAACTTAACAATATCTGGCAAAACTACAACTGGAAAGCACACAACATATAATCCTTAAGAAATATGGTCTTTGCTTTCTACTGTTTTGTACACTGTTTTATTAGTAGTTCTCAGATGTCTTGCATAGACTCTCCTATCTGCAAAATAAAAAAAAAGTATTAAACTTAACCCAGTTAGCATTAATCTTTACATGTGAAAAACAAGTATATATATAAAGTGTTTGCTAACAAAGAATTGATTATTTATCTCTAGATAACTGTTTCATGTATTAAGTTTGTTCTGTCACATGACCATTCTCCTCCCTTCTTTGAAGTCCATCACTGCAAAGATGATTTGTAGTTCCCTTCATTGTTGTTCTCTTACTTGGAGCTGCGAGACCACTACTTCTGCTTATGCTATTCCTACAGCAGTTGATACTGGAAGTCTTCCACCTGATCTGGATATCACTCACCTATAATAATACTATGTATGAGTAAAATGCATCCCAAAGGACAGTCTGCCGTAGAAATGAGCATCTGTGCTGGGGGGTAATGGTAGTGCCTTTTTTTGGTTTTGTTTGGATCAACTTAGTATGAAGCACTAGGGTAATGAAGCTTGTTGGTGAAGAAATATTATCATTTCAGTGGACAAAGAATTAAAATCTTTGTGATATCTTAATGAAAAATGCATTGTAGAGTAAAGTAATTTCATTTGAGTTTATTCAGGAATAAATAGGTAAAATGTCAGCTGTATCTGTTTTTGCAGTGTTTCAAGGAGTGTGATTTTTCTGAGGTGTTTTTACACACTACATAATGAGAAAGTGAACAGGCAGAAAGGCAACAACAAGTAGTTACAGAGCTGTGTCCCATTTTCAGTGGGAGTTCTGGTGGGCAGTGTCTGGAGAACAGAGCTTTAGCTCTTGGAATTCCATCTCCCATATTTATTATTTTACAGTAGAACCTTATGTCAGGCACCAAGTATGGAGCATGCCCTTCTCTGTACCAGATTTCCTTCGTGTGTCTTCCTCACTCTGTGGTCTGGTATTGTATAAGTAACATTTCTGCCTGGTTTGCATTTTAGGTAGATTCCCTGAGCATTTCAGCCAAACAGATCATTCACAAGTGGGTATTTTAAATAGCTGAAATTCACCCTTCTGCATGTCTTCTGTTACCTGAGAAATACATATAGGTTATCAATTGCAATTGCATTATTAACACTAACATGGAAATTACTTGTTACCCTATTATGAAATTACTTGTGTTGATATGTTTTTAATATATTGTGATGGGTCTTGTATTTTTCACAGTCTTTCTAGTGTAGCATAATGACCTTCTGTTCTTTGGAATTCATAGTGAGAGAGATACTTATCTGAAAGAAAAATATTTCAGTTGCTAATTCAAGACATTGTCTCTGATCTATAATAGACTAAAGAGAGTTGATTTGCCTGAAGGTCTGTGTTCCAAAGCCTCTTTGGTGTGGAGGCTTCAAGAGTAGAGTTAAGTGATAAGCAGGAAAATACTACCTTTCCTCACAGCTTTAAAAGCTTTGCAAAGTTTGATCCTTTCTTGCCCTCTTAAAAGGAAAAAAATAAAGTAACTGTAGGTTTTGTATTGCAAAAATCTACTGTTTTCATCTTCCTTGAGATTCAGAGGCAACAAAAGCTGCTATTATTATGTTGTGGGTTTTTTCTTTTTTTTTCTTTTCTTTAAATCTTCCAAGTCAGCCTGTTTTTCACATTATTCTACACTGATACCACAAGTGAACTAATATGATTCATACTCTCTTGTCTGTCTGTTCAGAGAGAAATTTTACCAGAATCTCTCCAAATGAAAGCTCTCACTATCTTCCATGAAGTTTCCATGGAAGCTTTTTCAGGAAGTTTTGGGGACTCAAAAAATTAACACTTGAGAGAAGTAAACTATCTAAGAGAGACACGATGTATAGTTACAGTTGGACATTTTTTTCTGCATTCTTTAGATAGTAGGGATATACTTGGGAGTGCTTGCTTGGCTGAACTTTGTTGGTAATGTCTGCACCAGTAGACAACATACAGATGTCTTTGGATACAGTTTCATTTCTTAGAGAGCTCTTGCTGTAAGAAATTAGTCTTTTTCTGATATGCAGATTAACGGCTACAAACACAGATCATTGAGAGAAAAATATTCATGTCTGTTGGTTTCTTCAATATAATAGGAATTTACCTTTGATCAGCTGTTGAAAGAGAACTTTTTTTCCTACTTTGGACAACTGAGTTGTTCCACTTGCAAGAGAGATACATCCAGCAGTTCACATTTCCTCAGTCTAATGATCTTTTATGTTACAGTGTAGAAAAGATATATATTAGGCAATAATATAAAAGATATATATTAGGCAATAATAGAAACCATCTCATTAATCCTACTGAAATAACAGATTCAACAAAGGTTTCTGTATACAATATCAACTGTAAGCATAGCAGTACCCTATTGTTATATATTACTTTTTCTTAATAGCTCTCAAATCTTTTTCAAAGGAAATCAGCAGTATTATTGACATTTTACAGATGGAGACACTGAAGCACAGAGCAGTAAAGTGATTTGCAAGGTGCGCAGCCAGGAATTAGAATGCTAAGCATGTGAGTCCTAGTCTAACCTTTTACTTATACTGCAATACTACTGCTCAGATTCAAGCTTTTGGAACTAGTGATTAGAGGCTACAATAAACTTGTAATTCCCCTTGCAATGGGGACAGAATTTGTTTTATGTGTGTTCTTAGTAAATTATAAGCCTTTAAAATGAGTATGGCTGGGTCAGGTGGAAAATCCTGAAAGAGAGTGCTCCTGCTCTGCAGCAATGGAATATGCTTGAGGAATAATTCTGCTTGAAACGGAGACCTTTGAATCTTTGATTGCTTTGTGTGTTGCTAAATGTTCATGCATTTTTTGCCAAAATATGCTATGGGTGCAGAAGGAGGCTGAACCTAATCATGGAGAAGAGATCCATTTGAGGTTGCTAAATACATAGAAACTCCATCCTTAGAAATGACAGGTTAGGAAAATCTTTGACGTGGAAATGGGTGGAGGCTGGAGGAAATATGCTTGCCCTTTTCTTATCCTATTTTCTTGGCATTCCCTGTTATGATTGCTATTGGAGTTAAAGTACTGGAATATGTAGACTTTTGGTTTGACTTAGGACAGCTCTTCTTATACCTGTATATAAGATTTGTTTTGGAAGCCTCTATTTTTCTTTTTCTTTTAGAAAAAGATATCATACAAACAAATAAAGGAGACTGAAGGAAACATAGATTTTGCTAGAATAATCTTAACTTACTTCTAGGATAAATCTGTAACTTTACTAAATCTCTACAATATTTGTGTATGGAACTTTCTGTACAAACGCCATTCTGTAGACAACTTGATATGAGCATCTCTGGATAGGTGATACCCTTTATTATACTTATTTTCAAAACACAAACCAAAACATTTCTGAAAGCTCAATATGCTCAAACAAAACTTAAGTGTAGTTCATGCAAATCACAGTTTAGTATTTTGCCTTGCTAAAAGGTGTTTAATGGATAGTCATAAATACTAGCTTTCCTAAAATCAAAAATCTCTTATCCCCTTTCGGGCCAGAAATACCCTATAGGAAATTCTAGTGGGTGCAATTATGTCAAGATACTGAAGCCCTGCTCGTCTGAATCTATATTGGTGGTGGGCTCAGGACTTTTGGTTATCTAGTGCTGTCTTTAAAAAGTATCTGGATTCTTAACTACTCCTTCAGGAATCATCCCATCTAGAAGTTTTTGAGAGTCTGAGCAAAAAAAAACGCCTGATGTGTTTACTGCCTTTCAGTGTTTTGATGTAGAAGTATCTATGGCTGACGTGACAGACTTTGGTTGAAGTTTACGTCCTAACTTACTTGCCAGTGACCTGAGCTCTGAATGTAAAGGTTTGACTATGTGGAATTTTTGCTCAATGAGCTTGCTTCTACAGTATTTTACCTTTGTTGTTCAGAACAGCTCCATACACTTTGGAATAAGAAATGACCATTACTTGTTCTAGGAAGTAATTTTTATTGAATGACTGTGTTGTGGTTTAACCAGGGGGTAGGCAGCCGAGCCCCACACAGCAGCTTGCTCGCTCCCACACCCAGTGGGATGGGGGAGAGAATCGGAAGGGTAAAAGTGTGAAAACTCATGTGTTGAGATAAAGACAGTTTAAGAATGAAAAAAAAAGAGAGAAAAAGAAAACAACAAAGAAAAAATTCAAGCAAAACAAAGAAAAACAAGTGATGCAAAAACCCCCAATTGCTCACTACCAACTGACCGATGCCCAGCCAGTCCCTGAGCAATGGCACCCCTGGCCAACTTCTACACCACAGTTTTGTTGTGAGCATGACATCATATGATGTGGGATGTCCCTTTGGTCAGTTGGGGTCAGCTGTCCCAACTGTGTCCCCCAAACTTCTTATGCACCCCCAGCCTGCTTGCTGGCAGGGCAGTCTGAGAAGCAGAAAAGGCCTTGATGCTATGAAAGCACTGTTCAACAATAACTAAAAAATTGCTGTTACCAACACTGTTTTCACCACAAATCCAAAACATAGCACAATGCAAGTTACTGTGAAGAAAATTGACTATATCCCAGCCAAAACCAGTACAGGCTGACTGTAAGATTTTATGAAGTTGACATGATTTTGGTGGCCAACTTGAGACAAGAACACATCTGACTAATATGATTACCCAGGTAATCCATCTGAGAAAGTGTCATTGTGTAAGCTAACATACTGGGCCTGCTGAAGCACCTGCCTCTTGGTGTAATACTGGCATTGTTAACTGTGACAGAAATACAAAGTTTTAATAGTGTTAGCTAGAGGATTGCCATACATCAAAATGCACTGTGTCTTCTTGGCAGTGTGATTGCTGACTCTGCAAAGTGGCCTTAGCTCAGACAAGCAAAGAAACACAAACTGCCAGTGATAGAATTCACTGGGTGGATGTGCAGCCTTCCTTATACCACATTTCAGTGCTACAACTGGCAAGCCTTCTTCATCTGATACTGTTTTTGGATGCAGTCTGTCAGTCTTCCCTTGGTGTTCTTCAGAGAGGCATTACTCCTACTCTAAACACTTTTGCTGTTCTCTCCCACTGGTGAGATATGTTAGAAATAAGCCTTTATTTTCTTTCTGTTCTGGGTTTCTTTCAAGCATTGTCCCATAGGAAACTCTGGAGGGTAGAAACAAATACACTTGTGGAAGTTAAGCTATGTGACACCAGATTTTCGGAAGCAGTAGTTTTTTCCATCCTACAGGACAAGGGAACTACTTTTCTTTCTTTTATAATTTTGTTCCGTCTGAATGGGATTTCTGTGCAGAAATGATCCTGCTTTATTGCTTGGCATCTCGACTACAAGAAGATAGTAACCGATCCCCCCCTCTTCTGGTTCTATTATATTGCCTTTTATTTTCCTACTACTCTTCCCTTTTGAATTCTTTGCAGACAGCTGTTCAAGATCTTATAGTCAGGATCTAACCTGTTTTATTTCTCTCACGTTTTATTTTTCCCTTGCATAAGGAAGGCTGACAAACATGTTATATTTCTTAGAAAATAAGAAGTACCTCTTGCCACCCTTGGAGGGTGGCAAAAGAAGAAACCTTGCAGGCCTTATCCTGATGGAAAAGTAGTTATATGTTCAGAAGAGGCAAAACTGCACATTATGAAACTTGCTTTATTGAATTAAAAGTTAATATGTAGTCCCATGGAAGAAGGTTTGAAAGAGTTAGTGTTTGCAAGAGCATTCTTCATAATGCATTCATCGTGACAATTTCTGTCCTAGTGAAGAATGAAAGGTTATCTTTCTTAGTGACCATGTCAGTTTTCATGGGAGACCACCCCGGAACATAGCCTTGTTTTCTTGAAGAACTCATTTTCATACTCTTTCTATAACATAATGTCTTTTCAACTACGTTTAAATTTTTAAGTATAGAGTTTTTTCTTTTAAGCAGTGATCTTTTCTATGAGTTTATATTAATCTTCTATTTAGTTCAAGAATGATGTTTGGAAATGTGTGCATTGGTGTGTTCTGTTTAATTCCAGACTAATTTGCCCCACGTCACTCTGTCTGCAAGGCTGTGCAGATTCCTTTGTTGCCCCATTAGGGGGTAAAAACAGGAGAATGGCTTTTTGAGATGGGAAGACAAGAGGTTAACCAAAGAGAAGCTTCACAGCTAGCACAGGAGGAAAGCGTCAATTAAAAATACACAAGCGTCTGTGTGCGTGCATGAGTGTGCACACACATGTGCACATACTTATTTGTGTAACCTTTGGGGATATTTTCCAAATGAAGCACTCTTATTGTATACTGGAGTGGGGTTTTGTGAAAGCCGTGGTGTCACTGAAGTTGCAATGGCAATTTACAGGAAAGACTTATTAGGCAACTGGCTCATGGCATGAATTTTTACTCACGGAATCACAGTGTAGGTGAGGTTGGAAGGGACCTCTGGAGATTGTCTAGTCGAAGCCCCTTGTTCAAAGCAGGGTCAACTAGAATGGGTTGCTCAGAACTGTGTTCAGTTGAATCTTAAATACTTCCAAGGATGGAGAGTCCACAAGATACCTGGGCAGCCTCTTCCAGTGTTTGGAAGTATCGGTTGGTTTTCAGAAATATTCATTAATATCTTGTTAATAAGGTAGTGCGGAATTGCTAAGGCTAATGTGAATTTCATCATTTCGCTTACAGACCACTTTTAAGCTTGAGGAAAGTGTGGCATGTTTTGGAAGAAGTAAAAGCCTTCTGCAATTTTTTAAACTCAGGGGCTTGAAGTACAAAAGAAATGCAAAAATGTATCACGATAGCAGAGTGGCTGTATTTTGCACTGCTCAGGATTAGTCTGCCCGTGTTGATAAGGCCTTGCAGCATTACAAATGGCTGGTCAGCTTTCCAAAAAACATACTATGAAATTTCATATACAACAAATATCTTCAGAGAACTACTTTCAGTAGTGAGAGGCTGTGTAAAAGCATCCTAGCATAAATGTAGACTTAGAGTCTGTATGTTAGTTTTCTTATACATGTGTATCTGTAAGTCTGTTCCCCAAGGAGCTTTCTTGCTGGCTTAAAGGTTCTGTACTATTGAATGCTTCAGGGGAATTTTGGAAGAGTTTGATGTCATTGAAGTTATATGTAATGTTTGTCATTTAAAGATTTAAAAAGTGGGATGGCTAAGGTAAAAAGTTCAGACAGACCATCTAAAGTGGAATTGTCATTTGACTTTAGATGGTCTGTCTGAACTTTTTACCTTAGCCATCCCACTTTTTAAATTTTAAAGAGGAATTAAGATAGGAATGCTCTTTATTTTACCTTCTGAAAATCATTTAAGTATATTTCCCACTGAGTTCTGTTTTAAATATCTCCTACCAGTTCTAGCAGCTTTTTTTTTTTTGAGAGTGAGACTTACAGGTTTTCATCTTCTGAGTGTCCTTTCTTTTTGTAATGTATTGCTGCTCTTTGCCCTCATTCTTCAGTCTTTCACTTTTGCAGAGAGCTCTGTTAAGACAGGAAAGAGACATACTTAAAAATCTTCATACAAATTTCCCACAGCTGTGGAAAAACTATGAAATTTGTTTCCTAATTCAGGTGTCAAAGCTGTCATCTTTGTCTCCATAGTATTTGTCTGAAATAGGACACTGCTGGAACCATTTTTTGTTCCTTATGAGAGCTGCTGTTTCTTCCTGTTTTTTTGTCTGATTCAAGTGCAAGATTTTTAATATTAAAAAAAAAAAATCAAATTTCAGCTGTTGTAAAATCCTGTTTTTAGTGTCCTACTCGTTTAGATGATTATTTTATTAGAGTCTCAGAGCATGAAGTCAGGGCCAGTCACAAATGGAGTTCCTAGATAAAGACATCAAACATTACAGATCTCTTAATAGAAGAGTCAAAATCCTGCATTTTTGCCTTTCCTTCTTCTGATTACCAATGAAATATTTCCTATGTGTGCTTTTCATGCTGAGCAATCCTTAATTCTGATGTGTTTGCATACCAGAGTCTTTTTGCTTTGTTTTTTTCCATTTTCACAAGGTTAAACCTCAGCTGTTGTCATGCAGCCACTTTTTTCAGCTCTTGCTTCTTTATTTTTTTGCCATATTTTTATTCTAGTTTCAAAAAGATCAATACCCTTTACTTTGCAAATTTCTAATATTGAATAATAAGGTAAATGAAATGCTTAAATTACATTTTTCTCCCCTTGTGCTCCAAGGTAATAGATGCATGAAATTGTAAAACTATATAAATACTTTAAAAGCAAGTGTATTTCTGGATGTAGTATAATACAGTGTGAGAATAGAGATGTCGATTTTTTTTTTTTTTTTTTTTTTCCTTTGTTCCAGTAGGCATGTAGATTCTCAAAGAAAACGGAAGTTTAAATGTTGGCAAATACAACAGGAAGAGTGTTAGCCAAACTAATTTTTGGATTCATCGTGCTTTGAATGTTAGCTCCCTAGTTTTGACTTCCAAGATTGAAAAATCATAATGGATATATTATCTTTTTTCAAAATTTATTTGAACAAATACAATAAAATTGCATCTCACTATTTTCATAAACTACATGTATTTGTATTGTATGTGTCAGAGAATTCAACAATGAATGGAGTAATCTAGACATTTTGGGAAATGTGAATACTGTGTATTTGTCTTGCCGGAGTAAAAATCAACTCTGAGTCTCCTAAAATTATTACTTGCATCATATTCTGGACTTCTGTTGTTCAGGCTTTCACAGGTGTTTTGTAGTATTGTTTAAAATGTGAATTTGAATTTTACTTAAATTTATAAATACCTCCTTTTTTTCTTTGATGGATGATTAACTCACAGAAGTGTGTCAGGTTGCATTTTTGCTTTGCCAGTAAGGTTGACGTAAAAAGGTTGCACATGTATTCTAGATGACTGAAAAAATAACATTGCAAAGTCTGCCTAGCAATTTGAAGATGAAACTGACTGATTTTTTTTTTTACAGTGTGATATTTCATAGGCAAGCTGATGAAGATTCCTGAGAACTACTTAATTAAAACTGCTGATGATGTTAATGTAGGCGATAGAAAGACTCAATTATGCCACATAAAATATTACTTATTTGAAATAAAGGTATCATTGGAAACGGTAATAGTTTGCAAACTGCCTTTATGAAATTACTACTCTACAAGATAGAAATAATTAAGGATACTTGTCTGTGATTCCTCTGTGTTGTGTGGCATATCCTGTATGGTGTCTTGACCTAGTTAATACCGTAACTGGTTTCTATGCCTACTAGGCATCCCAGATTTGGCAAATAGGTCCTTTCACTCTCAACTGTGCTCATAATTTTTTTCCATCAGAAAGCACTGTTTTTCCAAGCAACTTTTACTTGGAAAGAATAGAAATGGACAAGTGGGGAGAGTATTCTTTTCTTTTTTTTTTTTTTTAAAGTAATCTGTGTTTGGACAAAACATATTTCAATATAGTAGGAAGACAATAGCGGTATTTGCTATTATAAATCCTCCAAGATTGTCTAAATTAATGATGCAGTATTTCTTGGATGTGGCAAATGTTAGAGCTTTATTTCTTATTTTAAAAAAACAGAAGCCTATTCATTTTTTTTCTAAACCTGGTAACTTTTAAAGGAAGATGCCTTCAGAAGTTCACGCTTACGTGCATGAGGTTTTTGTTAAAAACCTAAAACGATGCTTATGTGAATTTTCAGAACGTTTGTTGATAGCATAAACGTTTTGGTGAATGTTTTGGTCCATCCTGATGATTTTTAAAAGACGACTGCTGGACTATTAGTGTTATTTTTAAAAAATTCTTTCATGTTTTCTTTGGTCAGATTTTCTGGTTTAGCATTGAATAAAACTCTTTTTATTTTCAGATAAACCCAGATGTGGCTTGTGGAAATGCCAGTTCCAATACCTCTGCCGGAGGCCGGCTTATCTCCTTTGAAGTTCCACAGAATACATCAATAAAGTAAGAATATTTGTCATATGTGATGAAATATAAAAATGCTTTTATTTTAATTTGCCTGGGTATTTTAGACAACAGTTTTTCAGATAGGCAGATTTGTCAAATAGCTGAAAGTATATGAAAGAACTTCAGACAGACTTCAGGCAATTAGCAGTGCCACGACAGCTCTTTGCTTGGTATAATTTTTCCCACATATGTAATATTTTAGAATATGTAAGCGTGTAAACTGTCTATGGGCCATAAAAATGCATTAGAAACTAGGGCAGATGTGTTAAAGATGTCTGTTTGGAGAAGATACATTTCCTTTCTCCTTCATGCAGTGAACACTTTTTTCCCCCCCTTTAATCTCAAGATGGACTTGCTGGTAGAAAGTACTATCATTGCCCACATAAATGCATGTATTTTGTGCATTTGTATTTGATTTCTGGATTATTGCTTCGGGTGTTATCATCAGCTGTGAAATCTTTGTGTATGTCCTACAAATGACATTTCTCAAAAATTTGAATTTATTCTGTTATTTTCAGACTTTTCAAACTCATGCTTTTTCGGTCAAATACTTGCTTTGTTACTTTTAATTAACAGAACCTGACTTCCTAGAAAGATCTGATTCTGTCGGCTGGGATGACGCATTTTCTTATTGGAAATTTTATTTCAAATAAAGATCTGCCAACGTAGTTCTCTGGCTCACAGCTTTACTGCAATTTTAGACTTAGATTTTCCCAAAATAGCCTGCTTTTCTCATCCTGTCATCTTATCTTTCAGAATCCCAGCTTTCAGTTAAAAAGGCCATGCTCGCAGGAAAAAACAAACTGATGCAAGCAGACATGCTGCAGACAGTTTGGAGCAGAAACTGTTATACATGTCCTACTCTTTCCATGGGACTTTGAATCGTGCTCATTCATGAGCGTTTAAGCCTAACTCAGGGAGGGATCTGTGAGTGTGGATGCTCTGACTGGCTGGAATCTGTAAGCAAACAAGTGTCTTTTCTTGAAGTCAGGAATAAGCTGGCATTTGCAGATTCTACAGCTATATTTAGCACCCTTGATGGAGGGACCCCATTTTAAAGGCATTTGTAGCATAGTCATTTTTGCTAATTTTTATACACTATAAGTCTTTAGCAGTGTTTTATTTTGGCAGTTAATCTGGGTAGATTAATGCAGGTTGATATCTATCTTCATTTAATTGTATTTCCTGTTTTAAAGGCCCAAGTAACATCTCTGGTTTGATGGTTCTCTATGAAAGGAAAATAATTTCAGTTTAATGATTTTCTTTTGTTTTGATTGTCAGGTGTGACCCAAACAGTGAAATTAATTGCTTCATGTTCTAAAAGTGAGGTGGTCAGCTCTTGGGGTAGAGATAGGGGCTGTTCTTGAAGGGGTCCCAAAATACTGTCAAAAATGTGCTGCTTATGAGGTCTAGTTACAACATTTTCTCAACTTGTGTCAAACGTAATTACAAAACTTTGCATTTCTTGATTTGAACTCAAGAAGTGACAAGGGAGAGACTGCCTTGTGTTTTTAGCAGGGTTGAAACAATTTCAGTACAGGAAACTGTGGAACAGAACTTAATCTCTGGGTATTTGGAGGCCTGTTTTCAGCAGGAGAGAATTATCAGTTTTCAGCAGTTGGATGCAGTTGTGTTTGAATTTTTGGAGGATTGTTCAAACTCATTTGGGATTCCTTCAGAGGAAATTAATGCAAAGATTTGGGAACTTGCCAGAAACATGACAAGTTTTTATTGTTTCTTTATGGAGCTGAGTAGGGAAAGAAGTATCCTGAGAGGAAAGAAACTCTGACATAGATACAGTGCTCCCCAGTGGAGCTGACAGAATAGATGCAGTTGTAGGTATTACTTTATCCAATCTGTCAATATTCAGGAAGGCACAGTGGACTCAGTGACCTTGGGAGCATTACATGACTCATTTGATTTACAAGAATAAACTGTTCTGAACCTTCGATCTGGTATGTCAAACAAATGAGGGTTTCTACTAGGATCCGTCTCCCTGTATTGAATGAACATTGAATGTTCTTCAGTAAACAAGAGGGCTGGATATACTTCAGCTGCAGAAAATGATGGCATTGCAGATGTAGAACTGAGCTACTATTCAAGAAGGCATAAATACAAAGACTGAATAGGAATATTTTACTATTATGTAATATTTATGTAAACTCTTCTTAGGCGCTAGGATGGTGGAGACTCTGTATGATTAAATCTGCTATTACATATACTATTATGCAAATTTTAAAGTTGCAGCATTTTTTATTTTTGTGAACATGCTGAAAACCTTCAGGCCTTTTCCTGATTCCATACTTGCTACATTTAAATTTTCCTTCTCTGTTGGTAAGCTTTTGTTCTGCAGTGATGTACTTCCTAATAATACCAATTTCCCTCAGTGTAACTATTCTTATTGTTTATTTTCTTAGAATAAGGCAAGATGCTACTGCTTCTCTTATCCTGCTATGGAAGGTCACAACCACTGGATTTAAACAGTGTTCACTTATTGATGGCCGAAGTGTCACTCTTCTCCAGGCCCTGGGTGGACTTGTTCTTTCTGAAGAAATGCTTGCATTAGGAAACAACTACTTTATTGGTGAGTAACATGTTGACTTTCTGTTTATCACCTCTAGGTGACAGCCGAAGGTTTACCCAACATTTAGAGAAACAAAGAGGTAGTTCCCTTAATTTAAGTGCTGCTGAAAGATCCAGATGTGATAATGGGACCATGTTTTAGACATTGGTTCGTTCAAAGCAGACAAGAGGTACACTGAATTCTTACAGAAGTGGCACCATTCAGTTTAAAATCTAGATGGTGATTTTTGCCTGAGATGATGCAAGGTATTTTACATGTTCTATTTGAGTGAACTGTAAAGCTTTTGGTATGTGCTGCAGTAAATAACTGAATGTTTGGGGTGTTTCTTTGTCAGATACTGTATCATGGAAAACTTTGTAAAGAAGCTTGAGCCTGTACATAGTAAACTTGAAAAAATATATTACAATATAGTCGGAAATCTGATCTAACAGTGTTTGCTTGTACTACTTTTTCTCTTCTAGTTTTGTCTCTGTGAATATGAAACCTTAGAAATATACTACATGGTTCATTGGGCAATTAAACGTTAAGCATTTTTGTGGAAAGGGTGTACTGAAAATAGGCTGATACATTATTTTTAAGTGTATGTGAAATACATATTTAATGCAGTCTTTATGCACAGACACAATAGACTTAAACCATCTGCCCAGAAAGCTCAATTTAATTATTGTACCAATGACATGAAACTGGAGTCATCGTGATAACAGCATTTATTGTAATCTTCTTGAAATGCTGTATATCTTATAATGAAGTACAAGCTGCCACAAATTGTTATTCAGCAACTTATCATGCTAATAAATGTAAAATTAAAAGCGTTCTGATGCAGAAACATTGGGCAAAATTCTAAGTGTGTATCTAATACAGAGAAAAACTCAAATGCCGTAGTAGTGCCTTGTTCTCTCCTTTTTGAGCTGTCACTTAGCAAAGATATTGCTTGAAGGTTGTTATTATAATAATTTAATGACAATCAGCAGTGGTTTCTTTTAGTGATATGTTTTCTTCAAATAAGTTTCCAGTTCCTTATGGTTTCTTTATGATGTACTTCCTTCCAAGACACTTAGTTTTAGCTTTTTTCTTTTAATCTAGTTTTGCATTTAATTTATTAGAGTTAAAACTCTCCTCATGTGTCTTCCTTAGGAATAAATTTTTGTATTTGCTTTGTGGTACTTAACATACCATAAAAGTAAGTAAAAGCTTGCTGAAGGCAGGATAATTTGTAACTTTTATGCACTCATGAAAGTACCTAAAGGCATAGCTTGGTCTATAAGCTCCAAATAGAGGGCCTAAGTTGCTCTGTGAAGGCTCCACTTGACTGTACATGCCATACAGCATAGGCTATTAATTTAGATAACTATGAAAGTGTAAGACAATATTTATTTTAGATTGTCTTGTCCTACTTGTCTCTCTGTAGCTGTCTTTCTGTCACTGGGATTTTTACTTTGAGCTGTTTACTGTGTGCTAGGTAACATGAGATGAAAATATACCTTTTCCTTGATGAATATAAAACAAGGTTTTGTTCATAAAAATTGTACTGGAGATCTTGCTTATTTCATGCAGTACAAGTTTTCTGAGACCTCTTATTTTACTTCCGTCTGGTTTTTGATACTTCTTTGGTATTTCTTTTTAATTTCCTGCTAGTGAAATTCTTTGTAGAGTTTTCTAGTTGTAGTGTAATTTGATTTATGTAAAGAACATGAATCATAAATGTGTATGCATGGAGACTCCAATAATAGTGTGATACATTCATGAATAGGAGCATCTGAGTGCTTAGTAAAGATGAGTGCTTAGTAAAGATGAGTGCAGATATCGTGCATTTGAATTTTTAAAATCCTATTTATTTTAGCAAATGGATGGATTACCTGTAGTGCTTTTGTGATAGAAAATGAATACGAAACATTCCTTCTGCATATCTTTTAGTCCTGAGGCATTGCAACTCTATACTATGATATAATGAAGTAATGAGATAAATCGACTGTTTTCTGGAGTAAATTATTTTGTGTGGCATTAATTTAATTATATCTTTTCCCAGAATAACTTCCTTTTATTAAAACACTTGAGCAGAAACAGGATGAAATCCTAAAGGAATAGGGAAACTGAAACATGAATTTGTTAGTTTAAGAGTGTTTGTGACCTATCAACATTTATTGCAAGAAAGAGAAAACAGAGTAGCCTCTGGATTTTCTTCTCAATTGTATGGAAATATTCTGCTTACTTTCCATCATCAGTTCTTGTCTAATAAAGTGTAAGTCTTGGGTGTAAAACTTAGAAAGTAATTCAATCATTTGGTGTGAAAATTGCTGAATTTTGTCTGAACTCAACTGAAATCCATAATTCAGCTAAGGTCTATATAAAAATAATTAAGTCTTTACTTCAGATTTGATCCAGATGTATGGAAATGGTCTGTGAATCCGACACACCTCACTTAAGCTTTTAGTTTTCAGTAGTTTAGTTTTTAATAAAATCAGATGAATAAAGTTTCTCTTATAGACAACTTTGCATATGTTTCTTGATATACATGAAAAACGTACTCTAAGATACAGCAAATTAAAATGGAAGATTTTATATAAAAAAGCAATAATGTAGCATGTGCTTTTATTGATGATATTTAAGCTAGAACAGTCATGAGACCACAAGATACTGTAGGATGCTGGAAGCATAGAATCTCACAGTAAGGCTGTGGACCATACCAGTTGATATATGTACTTTATATAATTTCCTATTCTTCCCCCACTCTTTTTCTGTTTATTCAAATGAGTTTTTAAAGGATTCTTCTCTTAATTTGTGAATTCTGTACGATTTTTTTGACCTTTTAAAAAAATTCTGATTAGAATTGTAAAAGAAAAATGGGGAAGATCTGAGTGGTTTTGGATTTTTTTTTTTGTGTGTGTGTGTCTTTTGATCTACCTCTTATTTGAGTAATTTCTCACTGTGTGGCCGCCAAGTTTTGTTACTTAGCAAGGTACTTCAATTACCTCTTGCAAATCTTTCTGGCTAGGATGGTTATGTCAAAGAAAACATTTAGGGAAATATTATTTGTTTTGTGTTACCTCATGGTGACACAAGTTTAAAGTTGTTTAGACAAGATTGAAAAGACTCAAAAGTTGGCAATCATGTACTGGTTTGCTGATCCTGTGATTCAGGGCACAATGTCTAGAGGTTGGAAAGAATGCTTTCTCTGAAAACTAAAAATAGACACCTTGATCATAGTGCTGTTTGCCCCGGAGACAGTACCTGCACTGTATGAGAATGAAGGGTTTGCAGGAAGGAGAAGAGGGTAACACAACTAAACAAAAAAGAGCAGTCTGTTTCCAATAATGTGATTTATAAAATGGCTGCTGCATCTGCAACAGTCTTTTGCAGTGCAGGAAAAGAGTTATGATGCTGTGATTAGGCAGCATGAATATGTTGTTAAATTACACCATTTACCCTATTAAAATAAGCCGCAGGAGAATGGGAAGGAGTACCGAGTTGAAGACTGGCTGGTACCTTCTGTAACACATTCTTACCATGACTACATTGCTTAGAGTATTTTTAATGAGTTCGTCTGTTAGATTTGATGCTACACATGTGCCAGTCTTCTAAAACAATTTATTCTGTTTTATTAGAAAGACTGCTTATTAGCCAAGACCAATATTGTTCAGGTTTTGAAGTGAAAAAGCGCCTGAAAGTACTTTATTTGCTCAGCAGGTTAGGTGAGTTAAGCGTAGGGTGAAGCACACAGCATATCCCAAGCTGCCGGTGGCTTTTAATGCCAAGTTACTACTAGACGTCTAGGTAATTACTAGACAGTTGATCTGTAGTACAAGCCAGGTGAACTGTTGATCTCTGCTCACTGTTCGCAACAAAAATGCTTCGTTTGATGCCGAGAGAATTTAAAAAGTTCTGTGCCCAAATTCAGGACTTCAAAAAAAAATTTTATTGAGGGCATTTTTGCATAGCAAATGTTTTTAATATCTGTACAGAAAAATATCTGTTCTGTGGGGTGCTATGGGTGGGCATCAAGATTTGCGAAAGAGAGAGGTGGGAAGTGAAGGAGGAGGTAATTAAGCCTATTTTAAAACAGGAGATAGCAATAAAGGGATCAACATTTAAAAGATATTAATTCATGTAAAGTCTGCCTTTTACTTCAGTAGAGTTACAGCTTCACAGTATTTGTTCTAATGTTCTTTGAACTTAATGAGCGATTCTTGTATAAAGTATTTATCGTGTTTATAAAATGTATCATCAGTATTTCTTTTAATTAAGGATCTCCATATCTTCATGCTATCAGTAATAGTACTAAAATATTTGCAAATGAGTGACTGCAAAACTTTACCTTGTTACAGTCTTCATTGCAATATATCTCGAAAAATTGAAATCAGATGAAATACATTTTAAAAGTCTGAAAAAATGAGATAAGCGTACCCTGATGCACTGTCTGTGCATGAATCTTTCAGACTGAAGTTCTCATGAATGTTAATAGGTTACAGCTAAGGATCTCTGTGGTGAGTGGAAAGTGCTGCTTGTTATGTATTTTGGGGGGAATCTAATCCACCCAACATTGTGCCCTTCTCTCTTTCAGGAATTAATATACTGGACTTAGGAACATGTACTGGAACATATATATCTTTTTCTATACAAGTTTGTTGCAAGTACATAAGATACACTAAAATGATTAAACAGTATCTCTCTTGAGAAAATATTGCATTAACATTTTCCTTTAGAAAATACCAAAGGGCTTGCTGAAGGGCTTTGAAGGACATTTTCAGCTTGTATGGCAACTCTCAAAAATCCTCTGTGGTTTGTTGCATGCATCTTATTTATCCAAACGTGCAATCACACTCTGATTGAAAACTGGAACATTTATTCTGAAAACACAGTCTGCTATTGAAGTAGTGAAAAAACCAAAACCAACACAAAATAAAAGCATTAAAAGATTTATTTTTTTTAATACTGGCATTTTGGAAGTTTTACAATGACTGTTTACCATCTGTTTCTTCATGAGTCAGTTTTTACTCTGGGGCTAAATTAATATACCTGTTCACTAAGGCAACAATTCTGTGCTTCGTGACTCAAAAGATACACCTGTGGATGTGAGACGACTTTGGTACAGTTTACAGTCTACGTGGTAAACCAGTATAGGTACACCTATACTGGTGTACAGTTAGCAAATTATACTTAACAGTCCAATTCTGCTAGTAATCAAAACCACCATAGCTTTTTTTTTTTTGTTGCATGAGTTTGGAAATTGTGTAATAAAATTGCATATTGTATGATTACCGCTTCAGTTTTAAGAAGTGTTTATTTTGAGGTTTTGGGCATAATGTAGAGCATGGAGTTGGCAGTGCTGACTCTGTGTGCACGCAACCTATTTTCTTCCTTTCTCCCAACAATATACAAAAAGGAATGATGTTTTCAGGTCTTTATCATGGTTATTAGGATATTAACTCTGTTCACAAAACCTGCTTCTCATCAGCTTCCATGATAAAATGTTGGAAAAATTGTTTTTCTACCTTGGTGTGTCTACTGCTGAAGCTGCAATGATGAGAGCTGTTTCAGAAAAGTAGTAAAACAGACAGTTGGGCGTTAGTATTTTGCCTCCATTTCCCCATAGGTAATATGCTAGCAAAGTTTGTATATCTATAGGTGTTAAAAAATGCTTGTAAATAGCTTGAAATTACTTGCTTTTAGACTTCGTGCTTTATTTAGCACTTCTATGATTCAGCTTAAAAAGCAGCTTTCATGAGATATTGCTAGATTTTTTTAATTTATTTTATGCTTATAAAATAAGAGGAAGAAATTTTTAAGCAAAATTGTGATTTCTCAGATAAGACCTTACAGATAATAAGGCAGAAGGTTTAACATTTAATATGAATGAATATTTTTATCTGAATAGAAAATAAATCCTCCAACACAATCTTTAAATTATGAGGCTTATTTTCATCACAGCAAAGAAAAATTGATGTAGACCAGGTGTGTAATCTGGTTTTCTGCATGATGTCCAGCCCTCTAGATCAAAACAATTTCACTAACTGGTTTAAACTATAATTATAAAGTATTTCAAAAGTATTTCCTTAAATAAAATTGGTAGCTATACAAACTCACTTGAAAATGGATGCTGTAGCATCTTTACGGTGAGATGAAGAATACTGATGCTATTCAAATGCCAGCACCTATAAGGTAGCTTGCCTGAATTCCAGAAAACTTTTTGAAGTTTTGCTTAAAAAGGAAAATTAATGCTTTGCTCCTGAAGCACAAGAGATCTGGGGCATTTAAAAAAATGTGTGAATCTTATGTATATGTGTACAGAAAGGATAATATTTTCCTATCCAAAATGCTGTCCTGCCTTTCTAATGCAACAAAGTATTTTCTCTGCCCTGAGCAGTTATTTGCTCTCTTGATGCTCTTTGAGTTATTTAATGAATCTCGTTGCCACATCTCATAATAAATTAACAAGTGGTCACCACTAATATGACTGCAGGTATATTGAATAAGCAAAATGAAACTTAGTGTACAAAATACTACATTAAAAATAAATACGCTAAAGAGAAGTTCTGAAAAAAGTCAGTCTAATCTTCTAGCACTTTTTATCTGGCTTTTTATCTGGAATTTCAGATTGGGAGGCAAGTTGTAACTGTGTATTTTGGATGATGTGCTTTATGTTGTTACATCTATTTAAAACATGCACTTATTTCCATTGAAATAAAGCAGTTTGCTGCATGTTGAAATTGTTTTTACTTAGGTAAAAATAAAATAGGACAATTTTATTTCATAATAGGAGATGTGTGAATTGAATTCACTGAAAGCCACGGAATCGAGTTACTCTAGCTTTAACAAGTTACTGTGTCTCAGCTGAGCATCTGGGTGAGCTCCTAGCCCATGGCATATGTGCAGTCATTTGACTTAACCCTCTTTCACTCTGGACTAAATTAAATCACATTGCCTTGCACACGCCACAGTTGGAGTGTTCACGCAGTTGTGCTGCTCAGCCGATGTGCAGTAACGTGTGTGTGTGTGGCTGTTTAGTTACTTTTGTGCAAGTCAGCCTTGCTGGCGGGGGAATTTGGTGACAACTGCTCCAGTTAATGGGGTTTTCATTTTTATGTGTGCAATTTGCCTGGATGGGCCCTATTGTAGACAGTATTGAGCATTGTGCTCAACTGTGAACATTTCCCTGGGGTTCTGGGCATAAGAGCTAACCTTGCAGAAAATGGCCATGTGATAAACAATAGGAGCAGCAGAAGTGCAAACAGTGTAAAAAGTTCAATGAAGTGTTAATTTCAATGACTTTTTTAAAAGATGGCCTTATAAGGCAAAAAGTTAAGCATTCAGCTGAAACCCAAACCATTCTCAAGAATGCTGTTTGGCTGTATAAGAAAAGATATCTTTATAAATATGATAAAAATGAATGTCCTGCCCTGCCCATCGTGATCAAGTTACATGTACCTTGTCTCACATATAAGTAGATGTAAACATTAGACCATTTTTTAATACATTGTATTATGTTTTAAGCTGGCATCTAAAAAATTTTTACACTTTAGAGTAATCTTTAATCAGTAAATTATTCAAATTTTTATTCACTGCTACTTCTAGCAGGTAACAGTAAGAAATTATCTTTCTAGTCTATCTTTGGAGGTTCATCTGCTCAAATTTGTAATGTTTGATGAAATACCTTTTGTTTGTTTATTTTTAAGATTTCTCTTTCTTCAAATATGACTTTTGTGACCAATTCACAGTCAAGGTATTTATGTTTAATTGATCACATGGCTGTTTGCACTGTGAGATCTTGGACAGAATGTTTAACCTTATCTGTAAAATAAGGTTATTAATGCATAATTTAAAGGAAACTGTGAGGCACATTTTAATAACGCTTGTAAAATGCTTTGAGATCTTCAGCTGTAGTGTAACATACTCTACAGTATATTTAAAAGTAGGGTAGCCACTCATAAGTCTTGAAGTTGAACCAGTCACAGTAGATAAGTCCTAGTTAACCTTGCCATCCAATCTACCACAGCTCCCCTTATCGCAGCCCCAGCTATGTCATTTGTATGCCACCACACTTACCTGCTTTTGTGAAGTGTGGTGTCAGAGATTCTGGTGGTCTACACTTGTGGCCAAAATAGTTCGCTCCCCGCTTGACAGCATTGTGGAGATGCTGATAAATAAGCACATAATGGGGAAATAGTGATACAGGAAATCTATTAGAAGATCAGTCTTGTCACCCTCCACTGGGCTTTCACCATTATTTTGGACAGTCAGCAGAGTCCTTGAAGCCATCACACAAGGTCACACTCTAAGCTACTGTCATATCTCCTTAATAAGCTGTATGCAAGTGGTTTCATAAGAGTTATTGTACTCTTGCTAGCTCACTATTCATAATCCTATCATGGGTTTTGGTTCAGTCAAACTATTAAATTGGGTAATTGTTTAGTAACAGTGAAATTCAGAAACTGCGATTTGTTACAGAGGAAATGTAATGGAATACGTGTTTGGGGATTTTTCTGTGCTAAGTGAATCCAACTGGTTTGCTCAGTTCATAAATATGTTTTAACTGTCAGTCCTGGAAAACTGAGCTCCAGCTTGAAAGTCAAGCTGTGTGCTATTTCTTCCCAAAGTTTCAGTAATAATTTTCTGACACACAAATTTTGCGTTCTGTTACATCTGTGTAACACTATCGCTGTCAATCTGCCTCTGATAGCATTGCAGAAATGCTACTGAGAATATAACGATGAGTAGCACATTTATCTTTATCACTGTAATGGTGATTATGTCTGAGAAGAAAGTATAGATTTGATTTTCAGAACCCAGGATGAGTTTTCAGTGTTGGTAGTGAATGAAGAAAGTGTTATCTATTTTAAACTGAATGTGACTATGATATCAATTTGGAGAAGGAAAAAAATGCAATGAGAAGTTTTACAGTCACTTATCAACAGCAACAAAACCAACAGAATCTTTAAATTGTTCTTTCATGTGAATTGTTGAAAAATAAAGTATTTGAAACAGTTCTTGAACTGATTCTCACTAAAATCTATATATACTTTCAAAAGCAGTATCTGACCAAAGCTTCTGTGACAAAGCATAGTAAGCATGCTGATGTATATAGAGTTTGGGAGAGTTATATCACTTATAAATAGTGCTATTTGTGGGCAAAATAGCAGTTTTGGTATTGCAGCTGTATTTTTGTATCCCCAGATGCTATGCTGCCTGGCAGTATCATTAGAGAATGATCTCAGATGTTCCGTACAAGTATCCTGTGGTACTGACGGCACAGAAGTATGGCATCAAAGATTGTGAATGTCATTGACTACCTGTTTCTCACTTCTTGTTTTCTGCCTATGTATGATAATCATCCTAAGGCAAACTAGGAAAGGACTCCTGACCCATTTTTTCAAATTCTGTAGAACAGTATTAGCGTCAGGGCCCTGAGGGTATTGACAGGCCTTAATGACCCTGACCATTAGGGTCATGGAAGAAGTGATAAATTATTATCTATTTGTAAATCAGAAGCATGCCTCTACTATTTTGACACGTAAAGGTAAATTTTCGCAATCTGCTTAGATCCAAAAAGGCACTTATGCATGGTGGTCTTTATAGTCTTGAATGTTAGCTATACCATATGGTACATGGACAGTGTGAGTGCTATTGACATGAAATAATCTTTGGATAAAATTTGGACATGAACAATTGTAGGAGAAAGGACTAAAATACAAGTCTCCCTTTGTCTTTTTTCTGACAAGTGCTGTAATCAAAATTAGGTTCTTTTTTTTTTCCTAGCTTCCTTTCTTTAAATTATTCTTATGTTTACAAAGTTCAATGGCCACAAAAGAAAAAGTTAAGCATATTGACCACTCCTGTTTAGATAGCATTTTCTCCTGTGATGTGAGAGATGTGGTCAAACAGAAAACTCCTCTTGGATCTTTTACGTTTTAGGTTAATTCTATAACTTTCCCCTATCTGTGGATGAGCTAGCAGACATACTTATGTAGCTTCTATCCTGGGCCACTAAGGCTTATAAACTGTGGCTCAATATGCTCTGATAGCAGTCGAATTGTTTCTGGAAACTGAAATTGGATCTGGAAGTATTATAGCTTCATTAAGTTACTACATGACATGAACTGAAGATGTGGTGCAAGCACACCCAATACCACTGCTTTGCTTCTGAAGGACTGATACTATCTGGTTTTCTTCCATTTGTATATATCCCAGTTTCCCTTTTTCCAAATAATGAATAACTGACTGTACTGTATACTGGGAGTGGGGGTCGAGAAATGGTATCACCTTATTCTGGGGCCCTTTTTCATTTTCCTACCTATTTTGACTTACCAATACCCTTAGTGCCAGGGCTATATACTGTGCAGGGAAAGCTGTAGGCACTTAGTGTCATTGAGAACTCCACTGCTTTGCAAAGTGTTGAAGTTGGCTACTGACCCCAAAAGCTTTTGGGCTGAGAAAGTGTTGAGAGACCAAAAGAGAACAGAATGGAAACTGATAGACATCCCACTGCTGTCTCGTTCCCTTGAGAAACCAGGCTAAAAAAAGTTGAAAATTTGGGAACTGATGCTTCATTGTAAGTGAGAGCCCAAACCCCTTGACAGTCATTCTCTCTCATTCAAGAAACCTTCAGGTGGACTCCAAGACCTATACTTTTGGGAACTGGAACTTTAATGTAGGGAACTATTACCGTATTTCTGCTGTAAAATGATAATATATTGTTTCAGCTGTTCTTATATGCTAAGATTGGAATACAGAGAAATACATTTGAGGCAATTGCAATAAGCAAGTGTTTGTGTGTGTAATAGCATTGAGTGCATACCAAGAGTTAGTTACAATTTGTAGTTGAGCCTTATGCCTTCTGTTAGTATGATATGCAATGGGATAATGTTCTGAGTTGGTGGCCTGTAAGCTTCAGTCTTATTTTGGCAGTCCACTATGGACTAGCTTGCTGACATCAGTCTGTCGTGCATAGAAGGAAGGTATTCAGAAATGGGGCTTGCGAAGGTAGCAAATCAGTTTGTGTAGTCTAGAAAATCTATAATAATCAATTAATATTTGAGTAGTGGTAATCTGAATGGCATGATATGAGCTTCCTGAAAGCACCTGGACACAATGATGACACCTGTCATCTTCTATTTTGACTTTATTCCTTATTTTTCTTTCTTAACTTTCTTGATGTGAGAGAAATGGCAACATATGTGCTTTGTGCTCCTAGGCCTAAGTAGGTGAAGCTACCAGGATGGAATGAGCTGTAGTGTATTTTACCATGCGTACTGCCAAGGAAATCATGCAGGCATTTCTCAAACTGTCAACTGTGTGTGCAAAGCTTGAAAATGCCTCCTCTGCAATCTTAATGACTACTTAAATCTTATTATGATTTATTAGGTTTTAAAATTGTTTTCATAATATTACTGTAAATACCTCAACCCTGAATTCTTCAACTTAAAATGCTCTGATGTCATTGTGTTTTAACTAGCTTTAGAACACCAGCAAGGTTAAACTGAACAAAATTACCTGTACAAAACATCTGCAAGGCTTTTCTCCAGACTTTGATGGAGGAACCTGTAAACATGCTTCTGAAATTATTCTCCTACCTAGAAGTTAAAAATAGGACTTAAAACTCACTGTAGTTCCATTGCTGTTATGGGAATCGGAGAAGAAATAGAAGTGCTATGACCTGAGTTAAGCAGGGAGTCATATTTAGATGATCACACAAGCTTCTTCTAGCCTTAAAATCTAGAGATCTCAGAAAGCTGTATGCAACTTATATAGAGTGAAAGTAAATAGCTGTGTTTTTATTTTTCTAGTCTTCGGAAATTAGGTGAGATAATTAGAAATTACAGGAAAATATGTAACATTCCAGTGAGAATAATGTTTTTTTTTCAGTGGTTTGCCTAAGGGCTTTTGATACCAACATAGTAACAAGACTCAAAGTACAAAGAAGGTTGATTTAATATTCCTTTAGGGAGCTGTCCTGAAGAATATGTAACAATCTGCTTCAGACAAGCAAATGTGAACCCAAAGACATTTCCTAAATACCACATTCTTCCAAGCATTCACATATAATTGCATGGCTGCCAGTGACAATTGCATTCAATTGGTAAAGGAAATAATTCTGGCTGCATCTTTGAACAGATGGGTAAAAATGGGGTGTGTATTAAGGCCAGAATAAATTGGCTTGCTTTGAAGAGGTCAGCAGATTACAATAATCTTCACTAGCCAAAAGAGGCTATTAGACATTTGGAACTACACCCAATACATTTTTTTAATCTGATCTTTTAGAATATTCAACTGACTTGTAGATGCTATACTCAAGCCAATGACATCTGTATTGCACACAAGATTTTCCTGCTTTGAAGGTATGATTTAGGGATCATTGTTTCTAGCATAGACAACTAATTGTTCAAAGGATGCAGAATTTAAAAAAGTGAAATCTAAAAATGAAGAACAGAGAATGGAAGTCTTGCATATGATTTTCTACGGAATTTGTAGAATTAGTCGTGCTTGACACTTTCATATGCAGAATGTAAGTAATATTTAGCAGCTGTTCTGGAAAGAGAATTCACCTGAAGTTCAGTGTGTTTCATGAAACTTTGGTTTATTAATATTCATTATAAATATTATCTTGTGGTAATCTTTTTCTGCTCGACTAAATATTTTGCTGTCTCCAGCCTATAATGCAAGAAGCTAGACTGCATCTTTGAAGTTCCTTTGGGTGTTAGGCTGTAAATGGATTCTAGAATTCAAAGTGGAAAATATTAGGAAAAACATTGTCATACACTTCCTGCATCTATTTACTGTCATTCTTTTTAAAATTAAGGATATTTAGATTTAAAAAAGCATCCATTTTTACTTAAATTCTCTCTACTAATTTCTAAGGAAAAGTGTAATCCTGCAATGGTTCTGTGCTTGTAACTTTCCATGCTGATACTACAGTCTTAGACCCTTAGGAGTCTACCTACATTAAGGATAGCCATGTCAAAGTTAAGTTTGACAATTTATGGAAGGATCTTAGGGGGTTTTTATGCATGTATTCTGCATACAGTATATACACTATACCAAGCCCCCAGTTTTTATGTCACTGCACATTTATTCTGCCACAAGCTCCCACAACAAAACAGCTAACTGATGCCACACACGGAAGGGCTGTAATCCAGGAGTGTAATCACTATGGTGGAACAATGCAGTTCGAGCACAGGTGAAGTATAGGAACAGGATATATGTATTTTGACATGAACTCTGGCTTAATTGCGTATGGCATGGGCTGGGTATGTACTTCATTTGATCTTTCCTGGCGTTCTTTATTTTATTTTCCAGATATATCTGTTAGGAATATGGGTGATATGGGTGTTGTTATGCTCCAGTGTATTTTAATAGCTTCCAACGAACTATTTTTTTACTTCCATGCGATTATAGGTGCTAGCCAGAGATTCATGAATTTTCCTCTTCCTCGTCAAATGTTCCCATTTTCATGTTTTGTTCGTCTATACCTGGTATATCACCTGACAGAGTGATCAGATCAGACATTCAATAATACTTGTATTGCAAATATATAAAGAAATGCTGTCAAGCTGTGTATGTATGTTCTTGCAAACTTCATAAAAAATACAGCCAAAGGGATTGTCCATCTGTTACCAATGCAATGCAGTTTATGATCTCTGTGCTTTTTAGCTCTGAAATAACTTTCAGAAATTCATTTAAACATTTTTCTCCACTGAATTTGATTTTAATATTCATTGTCATTAAAAAACTTAAGGAAATGTATTTTTAACTTATCAAAAAGATAGCAGGCAAAAGCATTTGATTATTCGAGACCCGAAAAACGATAGCAGATTAGAGCTCTGGAGGTACATCTGTTTCACCAGACTGCCTTCCTTTTGTTAATCAATATAATGAGTGTTTGTTTCCTAACTATATTCTAATTTGTATTTACATGCATTAAATTTAGATAGGTGTGTATGAAATATAAGCAATAATGTTCTTAGTTAACAGTTTCTTTCAATTCAGTTTTACTTGTTTGTCTAGCAGTAGAGCATTGATATGTATTAGCATATTTTCTCGTATAATAAGAATTTTTTTTTTAGGTTTTTTGAATGATTCCGTTACTAAATGCATTGTGGCTCTGCGATTGACTGTGATAGTGAAAGTCAGTACCTGCATGCCTGTGGGAAGCCATTCAGATAACTTCCAGTGTTCGGGAAAAGGAAAATGTGTCACCAAACCAGATGAGGTAAGGTGAATTTATCAACACCTTTCTGGAGTGTGGAAATACTGTGATAATATAAACACAGAATAAATTGTACTTGGTCCTCTGAGTGTGTGCATACTTTGCTGCTGTGTAATAGGCTTCTAAAGTTCACAGATGTTACTAAATAATAACAATATATTTATTTGTTATTCATAAAAATCAAGCACTTATAGTAAGAACACGACTGATAGGACATGCAAAAATTCACACCCTGCCCTGACAATAACAGCAATTATTCAAATCAAATATAAGGTAATATGTACTGTGTCTTACTGTCACCATACAAGAATATTTCTTTATGAGATGAGGAGCACGTGGTGAGCACTTGGGATTCCTAATCTCCAGACCAGTGTGTTCCCGTTTAAGTCTTCAACCTTCTTTTGGTTTCAGGTCTGATTTAATCTAGTACCTCTCTCTCCACATCTCAATAATTGCTCATTTGGAAATCACTGATCAGTGCAGTGGAATTGTCTGAGCATAATTATGAGGAGAAACAGAATGGAATAATTTGGTAATGTTTGGAAGTTTTTATGTATGGCTTTCTCCTTTACGTAGCACTACATTGAGAGATTACAACAGCAACAGCAATTCCAGTGGCCACTGTGAATTTTCTGTGCGATCTAGTAACATGAGAAAATAAGAACCAAATGTGTCAAATTTGCAGTCTGTACACTGCTTTTACAAAACCAGCCTGGCCTTCTGTGAATGAGATCCTGTATTCTCTGTTACCTTCTATACGTGTTGATTTTATTTCACGGATTAAAAGTTATTTACAGCACAAATATGCACAGTTAATCTTTGCTTTTATTAATATTCATTTGGGAGATAAAAGCAGTAGTAACTGTTGAGTAAATATTAACAGCTGTGAGCCTGCTGTGAGTACAGAAAATTTGGCATATTTAGGGAATTCACTGTTAGTTCATCTGCTACCATTTTCTGATTTAAATCCTCAACAAGCGCGTTTGATAGAAAAATGGCTTTTTGAATTGTAACAACAATAATTAAATTACTACAGTAATCTATATATGCATGGCAGTGCTAACGTGTGGAATAGTTAAGTATCTTTTATTTCTCAAAAATTAAATTTTAAAATGCTTGAGGTAATGTATGAACACAATTATTGCAAGATGCATTTAGAAGTGCTGCTCTACCATACCAGCTGACTGGTATCCAAATAAATTATTCATTCAGATACAGTGTCCTATTTCATAGTCTAGTTTAGTTTTTCTGCTTTACTATATTTAACATTTTTATTTTATAAATTCAGCATCTTGAATTTGATTTATGTAAATAATATGTTCAAATTTAGTATATATAACAGCATATCAAAATGTCTTCTTTATCCATTTTTTTGTCAAGTTGGGAGTTAAAGCCTTTGATAAATAGTCTTATTTTCTATTTTTCATGTTGTGTGTCCATTTTTATGACTAATTTCTTTCTCTTATTTCATGTCATATGTCATAAAATAAAAATAAATTACTTCCTGTATCTATGCAGAAGCATGAATGCTTTTCAGTGTTAAGGAAAATGCATATCTGGCCTTCAATAATTATGCATGTTTTATAAATCTTTGAGACATGGCAAGTAAAATAAAAACATCTTTAAAAAGACAAATTGGCTTCATGGCAAGAAAGAGAAGCTGTTATGTCACTCAAAAAAAGTGAAATCAGTAACTGTACATCCCCAACTTTAATCTTGACATTGAAAGTTTTGTGTGTTAAAGCTAGAACTCTTAATGATAAATGACCCCCCCTCATGCACATGTAGTGTGTTGCTTTCCCTGGAAAATAAATGGAAAATTTTAGAATTGTTTGTATATTTCCATCCATTCTTTCTTTGAACCTAAGTGTAATAACAGGATAATTTATTAGTGTTTTTGATGTAACATGCACTAGGCTGTAGTTGACTGACACCCCTGTGGCTGAAGCTGTGGGATGTAGAAATCAAGTTGAAGTTCACTTCTGAAGAGGCATCTATCCATTTGTGGTAGTCAGAGAACTGGAATTAGCAGGATTCTCAATATCTTTTATCATCAAATAAAATTTTAACTTCAGAAATGTAATTGCTTTTATTTTCACTGTCATAAACTGTTCCTGATTTTTCTAGAACTTGAACTAATGAGGAATGTCCTCAGCAATCCTCTTGAGTGCCATCAAACCTATGCCAGGTAGCCTGCTGGGCTGGGGCAGCTCACTAAAACCTCAGAGTGTTTCCAAATGTATGGCATTTATGTCCAGCTTCCTACTCCAGGGAGAATAAAAATGTCATGTTGTCTGTGCACCATGGTGTTTTTAAATTTCTCAGTTGTCCTTGCTCTTTAGCCTATTAGTTGGATAATAGAACTTCAGCAAGGAAACTGACGCGGGCCCAGCATAAGCAGCATAGGTAAAAATAGAAGGTGCATATTTCATTAAGCAGGGTGTTTTTGCCATTGTTTAACTTGTCTTAGGTGAGATATGTCCTAAAATGTCTTGGTGATTTCCCTAACGATGGAGCAAACAACGGCCAAAATTACATGCTTGACATGTACCAACCATTGTACTGGTTTCCCACAAGACTCATCTTCTGCACTTCTTTTTGCAGAACTGAAACGTCAATTTTTTTAGGTTTACAACATGCCCTTAGTGATTTGCTGTTTGTTTTTATCCATAATTCATTCTGTTTTGCACGATCTAGTGTTGCGTGATGCAAAGCAGCTTCTTAGAAGAATGCATAAAAGGCCTAATACCATGAATAAGCCAAGAACTCTGCTGGCTGTAGTCATTGCTTCCAGTGCCAAGAAGATTAATGATTGTCTTTGTGTATTTATGTACTTCATAGTTTTATTCCAAATCTAGTTTATTGTAAAAGAATGTAGTAACACGTATGCCTAATGGGAAAGTTAAATGTAATTAACAATCTGCAGTGATACAAGTGCAGTGGCATACTGTTGTCTATGGAGTGCATAAAACTATAAACAAATAAATTCTGGTCTAACCTGGAAGTTTTGGCCAGTTTTCATTCATTCCTTATTGATACATAACTTAGGTTCTACTCAGCTAGATGTTTTTTATAGAGTATGGGTATGACATGGAAAGCTTTTAGTGGCAGAGTTTCTCTTTCAGTTATTGTTGCTTTTGAAAGGAACATAAAATTCACCACTTTGAACAAAGTTCTGTGAAGTGAGGTGATGCTGAGTCAAAGTGATGCCTTTTCCTTCCTTTGTATGAACTTTGTACCTCTGCTTTGCTGTCATGTGTGCCATTCTCCCACAGTGGAATGGGGAAGGTGTCAGAAGGATAATACTGGTCTTGGCATCATCACAATATAAATATCACTCACATTTATATACAACCAGAGGAAGTTGTCCTCAAATCAGTTAGCTGTGAATGGAAGAGAAAAATCTTGGTATTAACCCAAAGAGAGAGATTTGTTTGGTGCGAATTTCTGATTCTGTGTAGGATTTTAAAGTGAGCTTTGGCCATCCATTTAAGAGCCACAATTTTGCTTAGCTATGGGGATAAAATGATTTATTTACAGATTGCTCTGTTCCATAACTTCAGCTCTCCCATGTAAAATAGGGAAGAGCTGACTGTGTAAATATAAAATTTTATTGCTCGCATTAGAACCCTTGAGATTTACACAAAAATAACTGGCCTCTGCCTGCACTGAGAAATAACATATTGAACTGAATAACGATGATTTCCATGTCTTCTGTATGGGCTAGAAGCTTTAGGGTAGATCCACTTGATTATATTTGTAGAAAGGCTGATTATAAAAAAGCCTCACGTATACCTAAAGGCATGCTCTCCTGCACAGGGACGTAGCTTCCTAAGTACAATATACTCCTGAATGTAAGATATATAATTATCATGCAACAATGTTTTGCTCAAATATTATAGCAACTCACTGTGAGTTGTAATAAATACTGAAAGCCTTTCTCATTGTGTTCTGGTCATCTTAACGGCTTCTTTACTATAGTTTAAAAAGAAAAAGGTGAGCTTTCATGGTGTCTCTAGTCTGAAATTTAGAATCTGATACGCACATTATTACTCTGCTTACTTAAAATAGGAAAAAAGTACTATATTCCAACTATATTTATAATATGATACTTACAGATTGGATAATAGCAAATTATTTTAAAGAATTTATTTTATTGCCATACAAAATGATGTATGATAGATTTGCACTCCTATAATCAAGCAAAAAACACAGATGAACTGTCTATTGATAGTAGATTGTTTTGGAATTTTTAGATAGCGACTTTAATACTAGTATTATGGCAGTGTGTAGCTTCTTCTTGACTTAGTTTTCCTTAAATATGCCAGTACATGTCATCTATTCAGGAAAAAAATTAGTAGTATCATTTAGGAAAAGCGAAGATGACATGCCTAATAAAAACTATGACACCTAATCTCTACAGAATAACTTGTCTGCATCTCAGAACTGTTATCTGTCATTAGACATTTCAGTTTGAAGTGTTACAGTGCTTTTCTTTTGCTGCTTTCAAAACCCATTTTGTTAACTACACTTTATGGTAAATTGATGCCTATATCATACTCCTAGAGATATCACTATTATCTGAGCTTTTCTTAACATCCTATTTCATTAATATTGCTGAGGCAATGACTGATTGTTGCATTGTTTAAATATATTAATACTTATGCTATAATAATCAGCTTCAATTGCTTCAAAAAGAGGTTTTGGTGCAGGCAGAGCCATGCTGTTTGTGTCTTTGGGGACAGTACAGACATTCCCTTCCTCTCTGATGAGTGGTTCAGGTAACGATGTACTTTACATCTTACTCTCAGATCTAGCATAAAACCGCCATGAACCTGAGCCTACCTAACAAACATGGTACCTCTCTGTTCTGACAGAGTTAACTGTGGTGGGATGTTATACTTCTTGGATCTCTTGCTTAGGGATGTCTTTAGTGTCAGATAGACGTAGATAAGCCTGTTCTCATTTCCCGTGCATACACAAGGACCAGAAACACATTTAAATGAGATCAAGACTCTGAACTCTTTAAACGGCACAGAATCTAGGTATAATGCCTATATCTTTCCACATGCTGTACTCATGTTGATTTTAAGAAAAAAATGCCATTTTTTTCATAGTATGGTATCTCACTTTGTTAATCTAGAATATTAAGTCTAAACTCAACACTCCATTCCAGGAATGATAACAAACACTTTAAGTCAATAACATAATTTGGTATCAATAAGAGTTAGAACAGCTGTGAAGGATGCTGCAGGCAACATGTTTATGTGCACTATTGACCTGGGTCCTGATCCTATATATGCACAACGGTACTGCATGACTGCAATGATATGAGACGTTGAGGACAATGCTACTTTTTTTTTTTACTGAGTAGTTTTTTATTTGTGTGAAGATGATTATTTTCTTTTCTACTTAGGTCACAGCTGTATATTCATATGACACAAACACAAGTAAAAATAGAAGCTAAAATACTAACCGCATCTCTTTGTTTCTAGTTCCATGCACATTCTGTACTTTGCATTACAATGTTTGTGCACGGGACAGCTGTGTTCCAGCTCTAGTGATCTGACTTTGACATGTATGAGAGTGAGTGATGTTGCCATCTAGTGTTTAATGAACAAAGAAAGAAAGATACTTAATCGAAATGTATGCCACAGATGAGAGGGCTTTCCCTGCTTCCATTTTTTGACTTCCTTGGCGATCTTAGTGACCTAAAGATTTTTTAAAATCTACTTTTAATTATTTTATTACTAACAAAAATGTGCCATATCATACCTACTATACCTACTTATAGGTATTTTAAATCTTTAACAGATGTAGTGCTCTTGATCTTTTGTTAAGCAGCAGGGTTTGGAAAAAGTAACAAATACATTCAGAAGAAGATATATCTTAACAGAATTGAAGGGGTGTGTCACTACTGAAGTGAGCCTCTGGGACCCCAGCCCTGCCCTTCACATAAAGGGTGCACCTTTTTAGTAGGATTTTGTTGCAGTACATCTGCACATTACTTATTCTGACAGTTATTCTAGTCTATAAATGTAATTTTTGGCATGGAAGAAAAAATTTATAGTGATTTAGATATTATGGATCTGATCCCAGCTTCCTTGTCTAGATGAAATTACTTGACATCACTAAAAATTTATCTGAAGAATTGGTGCAGGTTTAGTATTTCAAGGAGTAACTTTGCACTTGATGTATTTATGGCAGCTACTGTTGTTATGAACAGGAAAACAACAAAAACATCTTTGTTCAGTAGAGTATTCAATGAAAACATAATCTTTGAAAATTTATTGTGAAGTACATATCCTGTTGTTTTTTAGGCAACTTTTTTCTGCGACTGTGAGGATGAGTATCAGGGTTCCCAGTGTGAAGAATTTGATGCTTGTCAGAGCCAACCCTGTCAGAACAACGCAACCTGCACCGATGTCGCACAGAAACACGATGGGAACAATTTCACCTGCAGCTGCCCGGCTGGTAGGTTTTGTATTACGCTTTGAATAATGCATTTTTGTTTTAACATTCGGTGCATACCTTTTGCAGAGCAGTGAACTGTACAACTTCAGATACTAGGAAAGAAGGAAAATACAACAACAACATAAGGGCAGTTTTTCAAAGACTGTGGAAGATTCTTCAGCTGTGAAAAATGCCATTGAAAGCACACATCCAAACCATCATCTAATGAGTGAATTATTCATAATTAATAGAACTTTACCTACTAAGAAGAGATGACCAAAATTGAGCTTACGTCAGCTTTTTCTTAATCTGGTTTTTTTTTTTCCTTTTCAATATAGGATTTTAAGTATAGTTTATAACTAAACTTTCAATAAACATGTTTTCATTGTAACTAGTAAACTCTTTTCTTCAGTTGTGACAATGAAATGGAAGAAAATTCTCTCCACACTATGTGGTTTTTGGATTGTTCCTCAGAATTAACTAAGTTTGAAAACTTTTTAAAAATTCATAAAATAAACTGAGTGATTTGTGAGTTTGATTAATGAACAAGTATCTGAGTTCTCTGAAGTTATTTTAAGATCCTCAGTAAGCCAAATATAGTTAACTTCATTTATTACATTCCGGAACTTTCAAAGTTGTGCTCCATGGCCTTTGTACATTATGTTTAGGTTTAGCTTTTAAGGTTTTTCAAATATTTTTTCTTAATTTTTTAATAGCAAATGTCTAATGTTCTTCAGATGGCTTAATCATTGTTAACTTCAGTGGCTTGTGTTTCTACCCATAACTTTTTTCCCCCCAAATTTGTTCTAACACATCGAAACAAAACAATATGAATTTCTAAAAAATATTAATTGCATATGGAAAAATATTACATAAAATGGTAAATAAGAGTTTAATTATCATAAATATCTCCACATGCAAGTTTCAGAAACATTTGTATGTGAATAGGATCATGTTTCCCAAATCTTGATAGCAGGAAATGTTATGAAGATAAGTATCAGCAGAAAATGAATAGCTGTAATGATTCTTAAAGTGTGTCTCACCAGAAAACTGCTTTTTTTTTTCCCCACTATGGTGATTGCTTAGCATCTCTTAATTTGTAGCACTTGGGACACATTTGCTATGAAATTCCTGAATCATATACTCTTTCAGATAGACAAAATATGCCCTGTAGTTAATAATAAGATGGGACATATTTCTGTAAAACTGACATAAAATACTAATCTCTAATGAGTTTTCCTGCAAGCTATAATGACAATTGCAGCAAGTCAGATTGTTGTAGCAAGCTTCAGAGCAACACAATCATTTCTGCCTTTCTGTGCCAACAGTCTTTCAGATACACGTTGAATTTGAGGGTAATTTTTAGCTTTCACAAACTTGGTAACAGTTTGAAGATGGAAAAATGTTTGAATGAGTTAAGCATATTCAATACTGTGTTATGATTCATAAAAATAATCAGCTGAATGTGAGAACTTGAAAAAATATGAAGCCTATAGATGAAAGAAATCAGTTGATGAAGTCTTCTATAATACTTCATTGCTGTTTTTGTAGATTTTATGTTAATTTGAGACCAATTAAAATTACAGAAAATCACTAGTTATCCATAGTGAGACTGACGTCCCTCCAAGTGCCTCAATTCAGTCCAGAGGAGCTACCTCAGGAGAGCACAGTTCTGGTTTTCAACCTCATTATTTTTCTCCAGTTTAGGTGATTTATGGGCATTAATCCAGATACAACATACAACAGAGTTTCTTCTTCCAGGTTTTGCATCGCAGTAAATAGGATCATAATCTAGCTCTCTATAGCATATAGAAGCAGTAAGGTACACAGAGAGGAAAATCTTGTAGATCCTTTTCTATGGTAGTGCTCTAGCAACTCCAAATACAACAGTCTATGTTGAGAGCTATTCTATGGTGACATCAATAGATGTGAACAGGTATAGGTATTAACCTGCCCAAAAGACTTATAAATATTCATTTTGATTGTATTAAAATAATTATTTAATCAAAATAAGATTTAAAAATTTTTTTTTTTCTTTTTCCTTTTTCTCCTCTGCATAAGCAAAATCCTAGTACAGGCATGTCCTCTATCTCACCTTGAGGTCTTTGCCTTAGATTCCTGTTCATAGCAGTGTACTAACAGTGTCACCTAGTCATAGCTTACTTGTCTTTAACACCAGCCATTGTGTTAAACATGCTTGTTATGGAAGATCTTTACAATTTCATGTAGGGTTCCTTTTAAAAAAATAAAATGCCTCTGCATGTAGTGTGTAGTTTCTTCTTCAGTCATTCATCCAAGATAGTTTATTGGATGTAAATAAAAATTAGAAAGAGGAATGAGTGGTATTTCTGAAGAAATTTAAGATTGGAGTGTTTAATCATTTAGATGGTATTTTGTAAGTTTGTTCATTTTTTGGGGATGTGTTATAGACATCAGACATATGGAACAAAGCAAACTTATGGTCAAATAGTACAGTACACACAATCTGTAGCTTGTGAATTTATAGGAGCTTATTTGGAAGAGTTTGCAACTGTGCTGAGCAGTTCTTCACAGCTCCCACTTAAAATAAACACTCTTTTTGAAGCCCAGAAGTAGGAGCAAATGACAGTCATTCAGCATATGCACAAATAATTCATAATGTCAAGTCTTGTTTGAAGTCTTGCTAAAGATTATTGACTTGAGATTCAAGATGCATTTGAAAACCATTCAAAATTACTCCTTTTTTTGGTTATATGGGTGCTGATGAGGACCCAGCACCAACATCCATTATACTAGCGTGGTCAGAATATTGCTGCTGGTAAAATACAATTGATATAATCTCTAGATTTCCACTACTTATTTACGTTTCTCTGGTGAAGTATAAGTTCTAATTAAAAATCTTATTTTATAAGAAATTAGAAGACTGTCCTGGATTCTGTGTCTTACTTTGGTTAATTTTATTCAAGATAACGAATGGTACTGTTTGAATGACCTAGTAATACATTTAGTGACAAAACCTCATTTTCAAGATATTTTCTGAATGTTCTGTGTTGTTTTGTAGGTTACACTGGAGAGCTGTGCCAGTCAGAGATTGATCATTGCATCCAGCAGCCATGCCAAAATGGAGGTACCTGCTCATCCAACATCAATGGATTCAGTTGCCAGTGCCCAGAAGGTAAACAGCAAAGACCTATCTAGTACCTCATGCAAATTGGTATTTTGCATGGTGTATTTAGTCTAAATTTTCAGTTATATTTATGTATATATTTAAATATTTTAAAAATTGTGCCTTAGGCCATAGTTATAACCAGAGAAAAAACCCAGATGAGAAATCTTTGTATAATCAGCAATAGTATATGAAGTATGGTAGGAGCTTAGTGTTTCAGTGTATATGTGGCGCAGAAATGTTCTCTCGTTCTCTGGCACCTCTACAGTAGAAATCAGACTCCAGCACTGTGAGAAAGGTGAATCTGAGGAGATTCAGGGTGTGCTCTGATTTTTGTGTTGTCCAGTAAATGTGTGAACAAGGAGGCCTCCCTCGTAGTATTTGCATATTTCTGCGTATGGGGCTGTTGGCTAAAACCTGTGGAAGAGCGATAATTCAAAACTGAAGGAATGATTGTAATCTCCTGAGGTTTTAATTAATTCTCCTGTCTATTTGGACTTGTTCCTTTCTCTACATGAAAGCCTTTCCGTGATTCTCATTGGTAAACACTGTAAATGTAACTATGTGAAATGAGGACACCACGATGCTCAAGCGTATGCTTTCATAACAATTTGCTGACTGGAATGGCGGATGCCTAAATTGCTCATAAAAAAATTATCAGGAGTGAAAGCACTCAATTATGAAGCCTTCTATTAGTTATTTATAATTAAGATTAGAACCTTGAATTAATTATATTTCTATTCTTTCTTGATCTGTGGATATTGTTTTTGTTCTGCCAGCACCTTACGCTTGCTCTAAGGGTACAAATCTTTGATAACTACTCCAGTAATATATACTTGCCTAATAATGAAGATTATTTGTAATTTCTTTAAATGGATTCCTTGCTTTTCTGGAGTGTTATGCTTTAATGAGTGACCCACCTAACAGCAGTGTTGAAACAGACACTGACACTGACAGCAGTGCAGATCTTGCATTAGGAAAAATTCTGAAAATTGTTTGCCTTATAACTGGTAGCAAAATTCATTGAGAAAATTATTAGATGTTAGAGTTGGTCAATAATTTATTTGCATTTTTCTTAGGAAATCTGTTCAAGGATCTTTAAGGATGCTTTGCAGGAAATTATCTTTCCAATAATAAATGCTTGGAAAAATAGCTGCTGGGATTTTTCATTGTTTTAGAACTGCCATATTTGTTTCTGTGTGTGGCATACCTTGCTTGCTTGCTCCTGATGACCTGTTAATGAACATGCTGACCATCTCTCAACTTCTCTCCTACCACCATTTGAGATGCTGGCTGTGGGACAGGGTCACTGCTGGGCTGAGGTCCCTAGATGGCCACATCACCCACCCTCTGCTGTGGGCGTGCTGTGGTGCTGCGGTGGTGATACGGTGCTCGTAGCGAAGCTCTGCGGTGCCCTGCTGAAAGGCATTGATGCCCTGGTTGCTGTGCGGGGCTGTGGCTGCTCTCCTGCTCAGGGAGCTCATGCCGGCAGCAATTAGCCTGTGAATGGGAGCGGGGCAGGCTGCCAGCTCTGCCTGTCCCTCGGGCCCTGGCACGGCCGCAGGCAGCGATGCTGGTCTTGGCAGGGGCACCGGCTGGCTGTGCAGAGGGCCCCGCGCCACTGCCATGTGGGAGACCTGGAGCACAGGAGAAGAAAACCTTCCCTTCATCTCCCTCCAGAGCTGTTTTTTTCCCCGAGAGAGCGATGGAGAGGTTATCTGATGTGCCACTGCTTGGAGTGTAGCATTCCTATTGACAGCAGCTTTGCTGCTGCAGGAGAACCAAGTTACTTACGCTTCTCTCCTCCGTTTTACTGGTGCTTGGCTATCTCTGTGTTAGGCCAATTAGTCCTACAGTCCTGTTGCCTGCTTTGTTTCTTGAATATGTCTTTTGCTCCTTTCTTTGCCACTGATCCACATTTGTGTTTTATAAGTTTTCAGTGGTTTCTGTTATTGCTCTGCTTTAAGGAGGCTTATTTGACACTGTCATTCTTCTACCTTAGCATTTAGGCTGTATGCTTTGCTCTTTTTCCCTCTGGGCACATTGGTACCATTTTCTCGTTATTCTCTTATTTTTCTTTCTTGGTAGTACTGTTCTTATTATGTGTTACAAACTTGTGCTCTTTTTCTGCTTGGGGTCTTGAGGTTTTCTGTGGTTTCTGCATTTTCCTTAAAGATACAATGATACAATGTGCTTTTTGACCCTTCCAGAGGGAAGAAAAAAAAATATTAGCAACTTCAAGAAGTACCTCTCTGCTCATAGACTTTGTTGTAGGCAAACATGCTTTTTGGTTCACCTGTCTGAAACTTTCTGTGCAGAGTTACCAGTTGTAGTCTCCCAGTATAATTTCTGTGTTTCCAAGAGAAGCGATGTTATAGAGCAAGGATAGAATTGGGGAAATGGCCGTTATTCTGATTGCTTATTTATGTCTAACATGCTCATAAATGTTTTCAAAAAGCACTGGGGCAACACAAGAAAAAAAATTTACTGAAATACATTTACAACTCTTGTTAAAATCAGTTTTCGTACATTGACCTGTATTATTTCCAACATAGAAAAAGACTTTGGAGGGGATAGAAGGTTTCAGGAATCACTGTCTGAACTGCCTAGGGTTATTTTCCCTAGAAAGAACAGCATTGTATGCACTATGTCTGATTCTCAGTCCCTTGGACATGACAAAATCATTCTTAGGTTTGCAGGAACAAATGCCATCTTGTGTGTATGGTTGCTCTTCTTCAGTGAGCCCGTGATAACTCAACAGCAGCCCAAAGGTTCTCCCTGACTCCCTAATAATTACTGTTGTTTCAAAGACCGAATACTTCCCATGAAGTTACGTAGCTTTGCTTCTTACTCATGTCCTCGCCATAGAGGGGAGAGCGTTGGTGCAGAAGTGACGCAGTGTGTCTGCAAAGTGCTTGTGCTCTGGAGTAGCCTAATAGGCATAAGGTGTTGCTTTTCCATCTTGTTCTGGAAGATGGTCTGCTAATGCCAACGAGCTCAGGAATTCAGATATTTTGTGGAGGGAATGGGAGAGTTGATTTAACAAAATATATTGTCTATATAACAAATATGTTGTTCTAAATTTACTAATGACTGCATTTCCCACCATTCTTCTTTCTTTCTTTTCAGGTATTATCCTCTCATAGCAGCATATTTTGAGAGCTTTTGTTCGAGTTTCGAAGAGATTTGGTTATTTTTGTAAATACAACAAAGTTAATTTAAAATTCCAGATGCAGTAACTTGCGGATTTGCTATTTTTAGCATGTCCTCAAATTTTCCATTTAAAAAAACCCCTACCAAAACCCCATGATAGGTTTCTAATTTAAGTGTTGTCTCTCACTCTGCTGTTTTTCCTCCTGCTGTGCTTAACAGTAATTGCTCGTTGAGAAGAGGCCTTTCTTCTGTAGCGCTAATTCAGCACAGTGGGGCAAAGGTAGCCAAGGAGCTGATATATGTGTAAAAACTAAAAGACTGGCGATAGAATGTTGTTAGGCAGAAAAGGATGAGAAAGGGAAAAGAACAAGATGGCAGAAAAAGGAATGAGAAGGAAACAATGAGGAATGATCTCGAGATTGTGCTTTTGTTTTACAAATGAGATCTGTGGTTCATGAAAGAAGCATGGGGTAACTTAGAGAAGGTGAGATCTGAGGGACTGAAAAAGCAGCACAGATCAGATATGAACATTTCATGATTATTCTTTAGACAATTTTACTGTCTTAAGAATCTTTAGTAAAGAAAGTTTCTTTATGCTTGCAGATTCCATTTTCTGTGATCCATTGTAGATTTTAATGTCCAAAATAAGTCAGAAAATAAACTGAAGTTTAGATATATAAACAGAAAATATCTGAAGTTGTTGAGTAACCTGTACTAAAGAGAAAATTGGATTTTATACTCAAATTCATAGTGAAGAAGCTTAAGCAATACTAAGGACTGAAGAATTTGTTCAAAATTTTGACTCTTTGTTATTGTGAAAGGATGACTGGGATGTTGTGCTTACAATGGGGTAAGAATCTTTGATCATCTTCTTTAAAGTTTCATGATAATAAACATACATTTAGTAAATATTACCTTTACTTGATCATGCAAAGAAATTTCTAGATATTCTAAAAACCTACACATGGTAAACATCTGTCAACCTGAACATGGAATATTTGAAATTTGTATTCAGAATGATTCCATAAATACCCATATCACTCTTAAATATCTCTTCTGATTTTCTTCCACTTATTGTAACGTATAACATACTACTATATTAACAGTAATATTAACTCACTTTATTTGAGTTGATTGAGGTACTGCTCATCAATTTATGGATTTGGTTACTTCGTTTTCCTTAAGTCACTGAGAAATTGTGTAAATTCCCTAAGCCCCCTGAAGCAGAATTCAACATCCAAATAATAATTAGAAACATAAAAAAAAGCAGGTTGGAATAAGCAAAAGTAATTACAATAAATGTTTCAGTGATGGAAAAGCTAGTTATCCTTGCTTATGTAGTTATTAAAGTAATGAAAACCTTTGTCAAAAGTTTAAAAAAACAGTGTATGGAAATTGTCTGATTGTGTGGTGAGCAATACAAGTCTCACTAATCTGTTGCTTACACACACAAATTTTGTAAAGTTGATAGAATGAAAGGCTTGCTACTTGTGTTTATATATATTTTACATAGTTTAAACATTTGGAGAGCCTTTGTTAATTTTGCTCATAAGATAATATTAAAATAAATTAGTAGTGGAATATGGTTTTGAACAAAGCCAGAGCATAATGAGCAAAGTGCAGATCAGTTATAATAACAAAGAAATAAACATCTGTTGCAAGATGTTTCTGAAGTTCTGTTACATGCAATTTTAATGTGCTGATGATGTGTACAGATGAACTGCATTCAGTGTTACAGGAAAACAGTACCTGAGAAAAATAACAAGCATTCAGCTGGCCAACAACATGAAACTGGCTTGGATTCTTGGGACTTTGCCTCTCCCTACACAGAGGTCACCTGCTCTGACAGAAGTGGCAGAAATCTTTTCATTCAGATTAATATATTTTTGAAAAATACTCATCAGCAATAATGGATTTCATAGCCATCCTGGAGAAGGAGATAGAGAGAAAACAATGTTATGATTAGGAGTTTAACATACAGATTACTTGAAATTCACATTTCAGGTATGATTTTATTTTACTGTTGACAATTTGATTTGACTAGCTGTCGGTAATTACAACCAGGCAACACTGAGCAACAGTGCCCTGAAATACCTGCAGGTATTTCTGGAAATACTGGAAAGCAGCAAATTTATGAATGCTCTTATTGTGTTTAAAAAAATAAAGAGTTTGACATATATAGAAGATGCTAAGATGTGATTCATATGTGTTGATTTGCAATAGCAGCTAGAAAATGTACATTGTCACCGTGAATTGACTGGGAGAACAGAAGTTATTTGCCTGGATTAAGAATAGTTTAAGTTTCAAGGTCTTCAATTTTTCTGGACTTCATTGTTCATGTAAAAGCCTTTTTCTATATTATATCTTGCAGATGTGATTCTAACTTCTTTAGGTTTATGTACAATTAACGTATTTATTATCTATTCCAGGAAACTAGGTCACACAGCTGTTGCATATGGAAGATTTCCCAAGGTTACTGGTGATTAGAGAATGCAGGATTCTTCATATTACCATAAGAGAGTTTAATTTACCTGAAGAACATTTTGTTGTTAATTAAAAATTATGTTAATAAAAAATTATGGCTGTTTAGGTTCTGGTACTTCCTGCTAATCCAATGTTTTTACCTGGCATCTTCCCAAATTGCTCCTATTTTTAATAGACTTCTCCTTCATGCTTTAACAGATTTAGCCTCTGATCATCTTTAAGTCGTGCTTAACCAACTTGATAGCCTTTTATGAGGACGTAACCCAGTGGATAGATGATGGTAAAGCTGTGGATGTGGTCTATCTTGATTTCAGTAAAGCTTTTGACACGGTCTCCCACAGCATCCTCGCAGCTAAACTGAGGAAGTGTGGTCTGGATGATCGGGTAGTGAGGTGGATTGTGAACTGGCTGAAGGAAAGAAGCCAGAGAGTGGTGGTCAATGGGACAGAGTCCAGTTGGAGGCCTGTGTCTAGCGGAGTCCCTCAAGGGTCGGTATTGGGACCAGTTCTATTCAATATATTCATTAATGACTTGGATGAGGGAATCGAGTGCACTGTCAGCAAGTTCGCTGATGACACAAAACTGGGAGGAGTGGCTGACACACCGGAAGGCTGCGCAGCCATTCAGAGAGACCTGGACAGGCTGGAGAGTTGGGCAGGGAGAAATTTAATGAAATATAACAAGGGCAAATGTAGAGTCCTGCATCTGGGCAAGAACAACCCCATGTACCAGTACAAGTTGGGGGCAGACCTGTTGGAGAGCAGCGTAGGGGAAAGGGACCTGGGGGTCCTAGTGGACAACAGGATGACCGTGAGCCAGCAGTGTGCCCTTGTGGCCAAGAAGGCCAATGGCATCCTGGGGTGTATTAGAAGGGGTGTGGTTAGCAGGTCGAGAGAGGTTCTCCTCCCCCTCTACTCTGCCCTGGTGAGGCCGCATCTGGAATATTGTGTCCAGTTCTGGGCCCCTCAGTTCAAGAAGGACAGGGAACTGCTAGAGAGAGTCCAGCGCAGAGCCACGAAGATGATTAAGGGAGTGGAACATCTCCCTTATGAGGAGAGGCTGAGGGAGCTGGGTCTCTTTAGCTTAGAGAAGAGGAGACTGAGGGGTGACCTCATTAATGTTTATAAATATGTAAAGGGCAAGTGTCAAGAGGATGGAGCCAGGCTCTTCTCAGTGACATCCCTTGACAGGACAAGGGGCAATGGGTGCAAGCTGGAACACAGGAGGTTCCACTTAAATATGAGGAAAACTTCTTTACGGTGAGGGTGACCGAACACTGGAACAGGCTGCCCAGAGAGGTTGTGGAGTCTCCTTCTCTGGAGACATTCAAAACCCGCCTGGACGCGTTCCTGTGTGATATGGTCTAGGTAATCCTGCTCCGGCAGGGGGATTGGACTAGATGATCTTTCGAGGTCCCTTCCAATCCCTAACATTCTGTGATCTTTATCTGTTAAGACTCAGCTAGGGTGAATTTCAGTAAAAATCTTACAACTGCATTTTAATGATTTCTTGTTTCCTTATGATGAGTATCTTCTTTCCCTTTACAGAATTCTGGTGAAATTCCATCAGACATCTTGTATTTCCTCATAAAACAATTTTCTATAAGGAAAACAATAAATTGCCTGTATTTCTTTTAATATTTATCCCTGTATTTCAAATCTAAAGATTTTGTAATCCCTAGTCCTAGCAATTCAGACTTAATTTTTCACATTTGTGTTATTCTTGGAGTTAGGTCTAACATAACATTCAGGCAAGTCGGTTGTTCCGCAGACTGTATGAAAAGCAGTTGTACCGTATCTTCAGATAATGTTTAACTTCCTTGATTTGTACTTGGCTCTTTTGCTTTCAATAGCCAAGTAATTAAAATCCCACTATGATGAGAAATCTGGCTTTTATCCAGAGTTCCTCTATCTCTGAAAACATTTTCTGATCTAGTTTCTATCATTGCCCTGGAGAACTATAGCAATATATGAAGAATATCACCTGTCTTACTACTTTTATTCTTCTTGACAACTAGCCAAATGGTCTGATCTGTGTAAGCACAAATATTGTATTGTGTTTTTTAGCACTATAAATCTTCTCTAATATTGCTTTTCCCCTTTACCCTCTGTGTTACTCCTTTGGTAAATTTTGCACTCAGATCTTTCAAATCACCAGTAGTCTTTACATTTCAGTCATATCCTGGTTACACCAATAATGACCTAGATAAAGGGTTGGGGTTGTGTTAGCTGGCTGAAAAACAATTCAGGGGATATCTGTCTGCAGATAAATAATGCTCTCTTTTTTTTTCTACAGCATTTTATTCTGCTTTCAATCAACACACCTCTCCTTTGAATTTGATTTTAAAATTTATTATTTGTATTATTTGTTTTCAACAATTTTATTGGTATGGACAATTTTATTATTTATGGATAAATGTACATTTAGAAATGCTAGAATAATAGATCTCAAATTTAGATGTGTATCTGCTGCTGCTTTGAGTATTTTTGGATATTTAAGTCATACATAAGATTGAAACTTCCAGAATCAACTGAACACATTTCACAGTGCAGTCAAAGATAGCACAAGGGCAACATGTTTTAGTGTATTTTTAAACCTGCATATGTTCTTGAAGTGCTTTCTCACTTGAAACATTAGCCATCTGCCAGTAAGCTTCTCTTTGTGGGGAAGATTATTGCAAAGTTGTAGCAAAGCAGCATTAGTGTCACTGTGTGACCTCAGATCTCCTTGATCCTTTTTAATCCTGTCTCAAGAGTTAGTGTAGAGATTTCACCGGACTCATTGGCTGATCTCGTCCTGGTAATAGTTAAAAGTCCTTGCAGGTTCTTTTAAATCTGTCCGGGATTTTACGATAATAGTACAGGCTTTTTTAATTTGTCAGCAACCATTGCTGGAATTAAATTCTTGATTTTAGGGTTTCCATTCTTTTCAGTTTCTGATGGTTATGGAGTAATCATCTACAGGAGGGACCTCTAATATGGGATTCCACCAAATCTGTTTTTAATCCCTCCCTCTTCAACACTGGTGTGCAGGTGGTCCTGATAAAGCCCAGGAAGCTCTCTGAGCTGTAGGGCAGCAAAATGGAGAGGGCAGAAGACTCCTGCCTCTGTTCTTTGCCTCTGCCCTATCAGACTTGCTTTTCTTTCCCGGTCTGTTGCTGAGTTACTTACGACTAAACTGTTACAAGTTCAATCTGTAGGTTGTTTCTTTTTTTTTTTTAAATTGGATTATTTTTTCTTTGTTTTTCATTCCATAGATCTGGTGTAAGATTTATGAACATATGAGGGAAACGTGGCTTTTTAAGTCATTTGTCCAGGACCTAATGTTATGAGGATGCTACTAAAATCCTGCTGCCAGCAGTGCCCAAGAATATCCTAGTTTTGTCTGGAACTCACAGGGCGCTTGTGGCCTTTCCATCTTTTCCTTAGTTACAACAGTCTAAGTTTTGTTAATGCTCTGAGTAGATCCCTGTGTTGGGTTACTCACCTTTGTTTAATATCCATTTCTCTCTCCTCCTGATACAGTTTGCTGAGCTTTTGTGGATGTATAAAACATGGAGTGTGTCTCCTTGAGGAAGCCCTCAGGATATTTAAAATTAATTGCTAGTCTGGGGTGTTTTTTTGTGTGTGTGTGTGTTTGTGCTGGAAACTTTAACATCTTTAGGCTCATTATCTCAGCCCTCACTCACTCTTCAAGTCTTGGAGCTCAGTCAAGTTGACAGACTATGCTCAGTTCACTCTATCTTTCTGGCCCAGGTTTTCAACAAATCTAATCAGTAAAGAACAAACTGTAGAATTTGAATCTTTTAGTAAATATTTGTGGGGTTTTTGTTATGCTTTAAAATGTAAATTAATCTGTTTCTTATGCGCTTGCTTTCAGAAATGCCAGTTCCTGGCTTGCTACTCACAATTACAGTGCTAGAACTACAGTTAAACAGTTACAGTTTAGCTCACCTGAATGTGAATCATGAATAATTAGAAAAGAAAGAAAATCAAAATGCCCTGAGAGTAACACGTGTCAAAATTAACTGAAAAGTATTTCCTGATGAGTTGTGCCTTTCTTGAAATGTGGAATGACATTGTTTATAACAAAAATATTTACTGAGTCAGTAAAAGATAATGAGATGCTGTAAAGTATGTATTTAATGTGGTATTTGGTCTCAATTTTGGTATTCATTGTAAGCTTTATACAATACAGGGGTTCAGTTTTAATACATCAACTGCGTTTAATCCAGCAGCAGGACTTTATAGATACAAAAACTATAGAAGTAAGGCCAAATACCTGCTTCATTCCATCAAGGACAAGATTTCAATATTGAGTGTTAATCCAAAGTGTCACCTCTCATTATTTATTTTCATGCTCTGAGTTGTTGGCAGGCTGCTATATAACAGAGACAGTTTGCTCTTTTATTTGGAAGGGTGCTAGAATTTGAATATTCTTTTCTGGCTTGCTTTTGGGTATGATAACCACTCTTTACATTGTAATGGATGTGATATATGTGTATGTGATAAAAACTATAGTTAGTATACTGCAATTTGTTAAAATGTTACTATTTTCTACATCTGATTAAAACAACTCCCTTGCAAGGATATCCTTTTCTTTATGTCTAATTTTTACATGGCATTGCTTCAATAAATCATTGTCTATCCTGCTAATAAGTAGGTTCTTGTAAAAGGAAATCTTTTAAATTATCGAAGCTAAAGTAAACTCGTGCTGCTTTAGAGGTTGCTATTCTTAATAAACACATTAACAGAAATGAAAAAAGGGTCAGATTTGGCTTTTCTTTTTTCCAGGCTAGTCTTTTCCTGATCTTTAGAAAGTCTTCTGCTTTTCTAGCCAGATACACTTCGTAAAGTGGATAATCACGGTCAGATTCAACAAATATTTTTGCACTTCCCTGCCTTAATTGTATGATAGTATGATTCTACCTGAAACATCTTATATCACACCATGTTAATGGGTGAAATTAGAGTTTAATGTATATAGGAAGTCTGTATTTTTGTAATTTTCATAGAATAAAAAAATAGGAGTATAGATATATCAATGCCTTGCTTTTAACTTGCTTTAGTTATTAAAATTGTATCCATACCAGAATGTTTACTTATCAAAACCATTTATTTCTTTTAGGGTTTTTAGGAACATCTTGTGAAGACAAAATAGACCCTTGTGCATCATCTCCCTGCCAGAACAATGGAACCTGTTATGCAGATAGACTTGCCTTCTCCTGCAGTTGTAGTCCTGGATTTACAGGACCTACATGTGCTCAGCTGATTGACTTCTGCGCTCTGAATCCTTGTGCACATGGCATTTGTCGCAGTGTTGGAACCAGCTACAAATGCCTCTGTATCCCTGGTTTGTACCAGTTACATGTTTTGTAAATCTTCTAATATTTTTATATGCAGATTCCAATATATAGTTTAAAATTACTTCCTTTTTTCTTTTCATTATATAAAACACATTGAGCAGATGTTCTATCTGTTTAGAATAATGCTAGGAATCTACACGTTACTTTGGAAAATCAAAAATTGCAGAGTGAGCACTGAAAATACACACTGAGATCCATATGGCTTGGTTGATATCTAAAACCATGGTCTGCAGGATAAATCTTTTTAAGGTGAGGTATCAGCGTCATTGAAATTACAAGATTCGGTAGAGAGAATGGAAAATGTGACACTGCTCATTCGGGAAGGAGTGGAAACAAACAAGGTAGCTGAACAAAGGTAAAGAAGGAAAAAAAATTGGTTACCTGAAAGGGTTTAGTTCTGCCATCCTTGTTTACATAAATTATCTCTTTTCAGAAGTTCCAGTGTTACTGCTTAGGTGAGTATAGCTAGTAGACCCAGCTGGTAACTATTTGATAATATAGCCTAACGGTGCATGGTATCTGGGTTGCATTTTGCTTAGCTCTAGATTTTTTGCTTCATTATACCAATGTAACAGAATATTGGGGTGCTTATAGCTCCCTTTATACATTTTAGCAATGATAATTAATAGTTGAAGTAACAGTTAGAATGAATGGTATCACGTGCTGCATATCCACTACTGCTTAAGCACTTTCAGAGTGAAAACTAATATTCTTTGTTTTAATTTGAATAATTTCGCACTTTTTTTTTTTTTTATGTCTGTTCCTCTAAAGCTATAAACTTGAAAACTGCAAAAGAGAAGGGGAAGATAAATCCCCGGTGTACAAGGCATAAGCTAAGGAGTGATATTGGATAGTTAGTAGCTCTACATATACATAATGCTGTGACATGCATGTTGTTCTCTGAAGTTCCTTTCAGAGGAATACCTTCTCTCTGCTGCTTTGCCTTGCCTTGCCTTGCCTTGTGGGAAACCAGTCACAATTCTCCTGCTCTTTTTCCTTCCTCCTCAGTTAGCAGGGTGTGGAGGTATCCTACCAATTGCAAAGGTTTTGCCTGAAGTAGTCAAGTACTCCTATAGGTGGTGAGTCTGAACATTAGTACATGTAACATCCACATGTTTTCTTTTCAGCCTGTGCCTAGAAAGAAGTCAGCTTCATCCTCTTCTAAAAAGAAGTTTCTCCTTTTCCTCCCAAGAAAGAAGCCCACAATCTGTTCCTGGAACACTTCAGACTAGGGTAGTGAGGCTTAGGACAAAAAGTAAAATAACTGTTTAATTTGACTTTCATGTATTATTGGCATTTTGAGGAAGAAAGATGTCACTGCTTGCTGCTTCTGCTTCTTATGGCTTTAGAGCAAGGTGAAACATAGAGCACTCTCCTATTTTCCTTGAAGAGAGAGCTTTTATCTAAGATTCTGTAGCCCATAAAGCCGGTATCTCATCTAAAGAGAGATCCCTGAAGATGCAAGAATTACCAGATAATGTCTTTGTCTTGGATGATATATTGAGTGCACACTTCAAAGTGTTGCTTTTGGTAACATGCATGCGATCTTCAAGGAAATTCCAGATGTTGAGAGTAAAGTTTGAAACTGCTTAAGGATGAAATCATTCACCACTTTGCAGGAATAATGGATTGTGTTTTGAGAATAAGCCATCACTCATTAAGTCAATAAATGTGGTGTGAACAGGTTTCAGAGTTATGGATGCCTCAGCATAAGGCATTGTATTGTGTAGCAAGATTTTCACTGATGTATGCTATCCTGAGAGGGAGGCCACAACATGGTTGTGTTGTTTCACAGTTTTATTGCTGAAATTTTCTTCTTGCAGTGTGTTTTGATTTTTAAAATGAAGATGCTTTTAGTAATAGGTGAGACAACTGGGTATATAGTACTTAGTACAGTTACAAAGCTTGTGCATACATAATACAATTATCCTGATCCAGAGCATGATGTAACAGCAAAGCCTGTTTTGACTAAATTTTATAAAGCCTGTTGAATAAAGGTAATTTTTGGAACTCAGTTCAATGAGCAGTCCTAACTTTTCTAGACTGTCTAGTTTTCTTACGTTGATTCTGATAGGTCTGAATTTAACTGGTACAGAAAACACTAACCTTCTGTGCATTTTGTGTTGAGTTGTTTCTGCACCAGAATGGATTAGTTTTATTTGTGGATATGGGGAGTTCGTAATGAAATCTACTAATGCAGCATTTTTAGAAGGTGTTAGAATTAATCACTGCTATTTAGAGACAAGGAAAGGACCATCAGAAGTTGTTTTTTGGAGAGGTACTCACAAATGAACAGAAGCTAGTGGAAATTTGTAGTTTGGATTTGACAGATTTATAAATAAATTACATACCTCTTTATAAAGGAGAAAAATATGAAAGTGAAATGCAGACAATATCATAGTAGTGTTATCTCATAATTTGTTTGTTGTCCAGCAGATGTGCGTTTATACATACAGGATTATAAAAATCTCATGTAAGAGCTTTAACCTTTGAGACATATTAATTTATTTAACAAATAAAAAAAAAAAGCAGCCTCCATTTTATGGACGGTTTTTCAGGAAGCAGCCTCGCTGCTTCTGCTTGCAACTTTTCAAAAACTAGAGAGTAGGTAGATTTTTGTGGCAAGATAGGTCCAGACATTTAAGTGACCTCAAATGTTTTCAGCTCAGATGTTTCCATGAATGGTGTGGGCAGTTTTCATCTGAACAGAAGAATGGCATTATGTAATGCAGAAGAGTATTTCCTAATATGTGGTTTGTTTTATATATTTCAGGAGGTGAAGATGATAGTTCTTTCATTACAAATTTTCAGTCTTCCTTTTTGAAGTGTTTAATTGCTTTGCTGTTCATTTGCATAATAGAGGAATCCTTAGAGAAAAGGATTGGGTATTGAGATGAAGAGCAATAGGCCTAATCATATTTAGATAGAGCTAACATATCCTGTCTTATCGAAAGCACAAACTAGAATTCATATCAGTTGATAATTAGTTCCATGTCTGACAAAATACATTTTTGATTGCAGGTAGTTGAAATTGCCAGGTGCTGTTTTCCTAAATTCATTTTTAGAACTGAGAATTTAATGATTTGCTATTTACCCCTTAATTTTGGATAATCTTCTCCTCACACAGCTCCCAGAAGGACTAAATAGCAGAGGGAGTGAACGGGAAAAAAAGGTTTGAAGTTAAAAAAAAAAATCCGGAAAGACAGGGAAAAAAGCGCTCAACAGGTCAGAATATGAGAGTTACTTGGTAGCATCAACCTCTTCCTTGACTGGCTAGCGAGTATTTTGTTAACTTGTTTGCATTCATAACAGAGAACTGCTGTTTTACTAGCTATTGAATGGTACAAGCACTTAGGGCATGGTAAAGAAAAATCTCTGCAGAGGATGGAGAAGCTATTGAGACAAGGAGCTGCCTAACGCTGGGCAACAAGGAAAGTGATCAAAATGTATCAATGTGGTTTGATCTTTAAGTGTTTTTTAACATATGACTGAAACCACAGTTGACTGAATAAAACAGATTGATGAAGAGCTTTTTTTTAAAGAATACCACTGTTGCGTATGCTCTGGGAAGTTCTGAAAAGAATTGCCAGGATTCAAATGCTTTCATTTGTAGAAATCTAAACATATAAAGAGATATTCTATCCTTGTATAAGCGATAGGAAGATACGTAAAGTCAACAGAAACCTGAATTTCCCAATTAGCGTAAAAAAATTTTCTTCTAAATTTCTGGTGTAAAAAGAGATCCGATTTCCAAACTGGAGTATCGGGAGCTGTCCAGCATGAGTGCCCTTTCCCGAGTCGTCCATGGTAGGCAAAACTAGGCATTTCTTTTTCCAGGTAAACAAGGGAAGTTATAATCTCCTTCAGCATGTTCTTTGCCTGTGGTTCAAACAGCAAAAAGCTAGTTAAATATTCTTGGACAAATAAAAGCTTTTTTTTCCTGAAATTTGTCACCTAAACCTGATTAGATGTTGTTGGTTAGGCTTCTTCAAATTAATTCTGTGTCACACAGGACTTGAAAGTAGTCTCACATGTCTCATGTTATGGCAACTTATTTTTATTTAAATAATATTTGTGCATTTAAAAGTTAGCCAGATGACAAGCCATAGAGGCTACATCCAAGACCATATATGGCCCTTCTGCAATTGAACTCTTTTGTGTTGCTCCATGTGTGAAATTTAATGGGAAGTATTTAAAAAAAAACAATTTATTTTTTCAAAAAATTCTGTAGACTTCTGTAAACTTTACTTTTAAAATGACAACTTGTTTTAGAAGGAATTCTCTCTACAAATAATATTACTTGCTTAATATCAAGGTGGAACTAAAGGCCAAACTATAAGAGTTTGTCATTTATCTGTCAATAATTTAAAAACTTTGATAACTTATTTCAAAAGATCATTAAAGAACTGCACCTAAGCGGTAGCAAGGTAGGAATAGTCAGAATTGTTTGTTTTCTTCTGTTACGCCTTTTCATTGTTATGAATGTACCATTATGGTGTTTTAAATTTTTTTTTTAATCATAGCAGGATTTGAACCAATTACCTTCAGAGATTTTCCTCATGAGTTAAAGGCATAGTAGATAAAGGGGAGTCAACTTCTTTGTAGATTAACATCTAGAAGGCATCATAATACACACTTCGCCAGTGGTTTGAGTAATTATTGCATATGAGGTAGATGAGAAATTAAACTTGGGGATTCCTGTGTTCCCATTCCTAAAAAAACCCGCCAAAGTAGTGACTATAGAGCATGGCCTAACACATTTTTTGTATCTTCATCAAAAAGCAGTTTGATAGAGAGGATGAGTTATGTCTCTGGTATATTAAAAAGCTGGATTCTATTTACAATTTTGCCTGCAGAGACTTTGATGGTCTCTGTTACAATTACTTGGAAAGTGGATGAATAAAATTTGTGTGCAGTTTAGTAGCATTATCAAGGGTTGATAATAAACATACTGAACTACATAAAGATATTACCATACATTAGTAGGAAAGAAATGATCTCTGCTTCTTCACCCTGAGGCTTTCTGACGACTTTGTCCAGGAGTCTTTCACTTTCAGACATGTCCCTGAATTCATATACATTTTTTTTGATATATTAATGGTAAGTTTATTAAATGATATTTTAGAACTCTTCTATATTGGTTATATGGTATATCTGAAACATACTGTTTTAAAAACTTTAGAACCTGCCGCTTATTTTTTGCGTTCGGTTCTAGGATGCCATGTTCTTTTTTTTCAGGCATTTGACAGAGAATATAATTTCTTATTACAAAAGCAAAGTGCTGCAGAGTTTTACTTATATTTGTGACCTGAATGCCATCATTCCTTTGTGCACTGTTTCTACTAGCAGGCATAGTGTCAGCTGGTCTTTCATCTGTGTTACTTCTGCCTCAAAAATTAAACAAGAGAGGAATTTTAAACAGTTCCAACTAGCCCAAGGTCTGTGAAAGTCTCCTTGCTTGGTAGGCAGCTTGGTTTCCGTGCTGTTTTGGCCAGTGTATAGATTTGGAGAATGATAGATGATAGTTATTATACTTGCATAGCTGCACAAATTGCAGAACACACACAACCAGCCATTTACTACTAATTTTTTTGTGTGTTGGCTTTCATTGTGAGCATTGTTATGGATAACCTACATCATCTAATAGCTTGTATAGAAAAGCTAATTTGTATAAGTTAACTTGGAAAGTAGTCTAATACTTTTGAATGTTCCCATTTCCAGAATGGAGGGAAAAAATGTGTAAGTTATTTCTAAGTTGAACATACTTCTTTTTCAATTGTCTGCTGAGAGGGCTCTATGGAATTCAAAACGTGACAATACCTACTTTGTATTGTCTGTGATTTTTCAATTGCACATGAAACTACCTTTAAATCTTTAATTATATGCTTACACACCCAAATTATTAATACTTATCACCTGTCCCTTTACAGGTAACAAAGAAATACCCAGTGTTTGGACATTAGATTCATAGTTTGTGTTGTGTTTTCATGCTTACCCCATGTTAAAGAACCAATCTTGAGAAATATTCTTGTGCTCATTTGCTGGATTTCTCATCTAGAGCCTGGTTCATGAAACCACTGGGATCCCATTGTGTCTGTTCATAGAATGTTTATTTAGTCCCTGAATCCCAAAGCAGTTTCTTCCTCTTCTTAAACCTTTTCCCTTCTTTACTCTCCATTATTTTAATAGAGCTGCTGTTATCAATTTCAAATGCAAATATTTAATATATTCTTTTTAATTTTGTCTGGCCCAAAGCAAAGAAATCTCTAGAAATTGAATAACTTAATATCGCACCGAAGTTTTGCATTTGGCTTTGTTAAAGACGTAAGGCTATGGAGTTTGAAACGACAAAGCACATGTACAGACATTAACATCTGACCTCTGTTTTATAAATATACATGATAGCACATATAGAACATTTGGAAAAAAAAAAAGAGGAGTGTCAGAAAAAATTCCACAGGGTATGAAGAGTGGTGGCAACTTTAGAAGCAGTACCGTGGAGTATGTTTCCTCTGCATTTGATTTTTTGCTCATGCGGCTTAATAGATGGTTATAGGAGAGTAGGTTTATCCCAGTGCCTTTGTAGAGGCAAGTGCAACATTTGTCTGTAGGAGCAGCAATTTTTCCTTTCTCTATCTTTTCCCTTCCCACGTTTTGGAGCTGGTGTGGGCAATGCAGGCTCTGGCAGAAGTGACTTTAGGTTAATTCCAGTTGCAGATTGTCTGTGAACCCTTTATTGCCTCTTCCTCATCTTCTTTCCACTTCTACATGAAGACAGCCCTCCACGCAATCGGGCTATGGCTGGTAAGCATGTCTTCCTACCTTCCCGCCATCTGGAGCAGCACTTCTCTCTTTCACTTATTTAATTGCTATATAAGCTCAGACTTTAACTGAACACATTTATTTCTTGACTATATAATGTGCAACTCTGTTAGTGAGCGGCCATACATGAACTGGTGCTGTTCCCTGCAAAAGGGAGCTCTCTTTCATTGTATCCCATTAGGCCTTCCCATGGAGATGGGATTTTTGTCCTGCTGCCTTGATTTGCTGAAGTCTTAAGTATGGATAAGCCCAGGGAATCACTGTTGAGGAGCTAGCATCCAGGAAAGCCTCAAAAGCTTTCAACTTCATTCTTTATTGATTTATAAAGGGAATAGTAAACTTCTCCTTCTCCCTTTTGTTAACCTGATAGTGCAGATATTCTCAAGACATTGGCAGGCACTGTTGTATTTTTTGCTCTGTAAGCTGCTCTCGAAAGCTTTGATAAAACCTATGGCTTCTCCCCACTAGCCTGCATGACATGGATTGTGTGTTCCCTTTCACATTTTCTCCCTTTGCAGTTTTTAACATAGCCATGTGCAAAGAGAGCACATCTTGGCATGTAGCTGTCTGAAGACCATGCCAGAGAGCATCAGGCAAATATCCTGGTCTCTTCAAGGCAGCCTCCCTGTTGCTTAAGAAAGAGAAAGAAAGGCTTGGGAATGCAGAGGAGAGTGGCAACAGATCTGTTCCTGCCTTTGTAAAGACCAGTAGCAGAAGGACAGTCATGTAGAGGGAGAAGAGGTAATGTAGGGACATCATTATTTTAGGGTTTTTTTTTTTAGGTTTCCTGTCCATTCCCCAGCCTCTGAAGAGAGCACATCAGAATGGGACCATGGCAAGTTCTGCTTGAGTTCATGAAGGTGCTGTTATTGAAGGCATATCCAATTTCCAGTGACCTGGAAAACAAAAGTTTAATAATATTAGTTGCCCTTTTTGAAGCTGCAATGCCCAATGAGGTTTTTCCCCTGGTCAGGACACAGCAGCTGGAAAAGTGTTGTTAATGTAGGTATTGTTTCTTTCTTTCTGAATATGTCCACAGAAATGTTATACACCACAAAAGATACAAATAGTTGTATTTGGCATTGCTTGTAAACATAAAAGCAGCAGAACTGTAATGTTGCTAGAAAGAGAGGAAGCAACTATACTAGAGTCTGTTGTTCTGCTCCCGTTTCCATCTAAATTCTTTAATGAAAACATAAAAATTACTTCTGCAGTCTTTTTGAGGATATATGTATGAATTCAGTATAATACACGGTTTATATATCAATATAGATTAAAAGCAGCAATACAAAGAGAAACGCTAATTAAGAATTATGTGGTGCCTCTCAGCTCCATGAGAAGCAACACACCTTTCCCTTGGGTGCGTGGTCCCACTGCAGAACTTTCTCCACTCACTGGAGTGAGCTGCTGGCACCAGGGTGAGGACGATGAGGGTGAAATCATGCATGGGTGAGACCTGCCCTCTCGTGGAGAGAGGACACAGCTTGCCCTCTCTGGGTGCTGTGTCTGTCGGCGTGGGCTGTCTCAATCCTAAGGAGGTCATACGATAGTTCGTATTGATTGTGGAAATCGGACAACTGTTCAGTCACAAATTTCCCTCTGCTCCCTTTGAAAGGTGAGAAGAGTGTGACATGTGGTAAACTTCCTGCCCCCAAATATATCTAATACTTCTAATATCTAATTACATCTGTGTTCAACACAGGGAATTCTTTAAAGTTTTCTGATTTTGGTTGTTTGTATGTTGGCTACAGATGTCACGACATAAGGATATTTCCTTTTATTGTAGGCTAGATAAAATTCATGATAGGCTAATAAAAAAAACATAACATTTAGCATAATTAATTCTGTATTCCCTGGCTAAGAGCTTTGGAGAAAGTGGTTCTGAAATGTTTTTTAACAAACTACTAGTCCAACTGATATTTACTATGAAAAGACAATTTTGTGCAAAATCAAATGGGTAATATTGCATCTACATCTTATGTAGTACTAACATCTGTTGTATCTTCATACAGTTTTATTTTTAATTATCCGTAAGAGGGAGAGAAGATGGAAATGGTGTCTGGAGGTGGCACTTGTCGTATTTTCTATGATTCTGTGAGAATTTGGGGAAAAATTTAGAGTGAATATAGATTGCCACTTACTAAGATGAGAATCTGCCCCTCTCTGGTTCTTTATTCAGGAAAGATACCCTCGTTTCAGGTTGTTTAAATTTTGCTATTAACTAGAGATTATCTGAAGAAGTAAAATCACACTGCAGAATCTACACTTTGTATTTTAGGCCTTTTCCCTGGCATCTTTATTCATGTCCATGGCATCTTTATTCATTGTATGCTTATTCATCTATTGCTTTTATAGCTATATGTAATGAGTAAATCAAGATTTTAAAAAGCATATAAACACTGTTCTAATGCATCGTATTACATTATAGATTATAAGTACATATTCATGGTGTTATAGTGTTATATCACACTAATAGGAGGTTGAGGGGAGTATTGGCTATGATGAGTCAAGAAGGTTAAATATTTAACTGAGTTAATCAAAATTAATCCATGGTAGGGGTGTGGGAAGAATGTCCTTATGTACTGTTAACATACCATGACATATCTTCCCTGTATGACTGTTCTTTATGAAAAAATGTTTTTAATATGAAAGCATATTTGAAACTGCCTTTTAAAATTTGTAATATAGACCTTCATCAGAATTAAATTTCAACATTGAGCAAAGTTGACAAGTAGAGGCAAGCTTTTGTTTAAAACAAATAAAAACTTTCCCAGTCTACATTGTTTTCAGTACCAGGCAAATATTATAAAATAGCAAGCCAACAGGAACAGGAGTGTGCAGTAATTACTGCATACAAAGTGGCTCTGGGATTACTCTGTGGACAATAATATGGGCTAGAATTTATATCCTCACCTTTTCATGGATGGATAAAGAAGAGATGGTGCCATGGTTTCATGAAGCCAAACCATTTACTAAAACATCCAAAGCACTAATTTGTGTTAATTTCCCAGTCAATTCAGTTGATGTTAACTGCGTGGTCTTTGGTGTGCTTGAGAGGGAGGTAGGCTGTGTGATGCCCCAAGTGAGATGCTAGGACTTGCGGTTATTAGCAGCACGTAGCGAACAGTTGAAGAGATGTAGGAAACATAAAAGTCTGGTCACTCAATTATTTGCTGTAATTTCCAGGAAGGGGATAAACATTATGAAAGATTCATGTTTTAGTAGAAATATTTGTACTATCTGTATTTGTACTTTCAAAAAGATAAGACCATATATTGCTTAATCTATTAAATTTTGAACCTTCCCTAAAGGTAATTTGGCTAATTATGAAGCACTCCCTGCACCCCCAAAGAGGAGGAGACAACTATTTAGAAAGACTCGAGCAAATTGCCTGGTACTTTTTTCATTGGTCAAACACAACAGAAGTTTGACAATTCTGCTGTGCTAATGCTTGTCTGTCAGGGAGAAAGCAGTGTTTATGTTGCATTTAAATGCATTATTTGTACTTACTAAGCATTATGACTGATCTATTTTCTTTTTTTCTTGTTGATGTGTTAATTGCCTATAGATTTAGACATTGTTTCTGGAGTTGGAAAGCCCCTACCTTAAAAAAGTTAAAAACAAAAAAAGAAAGAGAAGAAAAAAGTAACAAGAAAGAAGAGAGGAAGCTTTTCATTAACAAAAGTATAACCTGGGTCTATTGAAGAGGAATTAAATAAGCTTCTTGGTATCAAATACAATAGCCTTCAAAATGACCAGGCTTATGATTCTTCATATTCAATACAAAGTAACCAATATTATCAGGCAAACATATTTTAGCATTACAGCCGGTTTATTTCCCCTGTCACACTATAGTAATTAATGCTGTTACTTAATATGAGTAGGTACTACTTTGACCTGATACACTATGTCTAGAAAGTAATTTCAACTACTGTTAAGACTAATAATCATATGACACACTAAATCATGAGCAAAGTGGAATTTCAAGATGTCCTTAAAATCAGTGTCTTAACACGTATCTGTCTGCACAGTATATTTCAATTAACAAGCATCTGCCCACAGTCTATAGTTGCCTCATTGTTAATTTTTACTGAGAAGTGTTTCACAGCTCATTTTCTTTCCTCTTTGTGTGATTTAGGTTACCACGGCCTTTACTGTGAAGAGGAATATAATGAATGCCTTTCTGCACCCTGCCAGAACGGAGCCACCTGCAGAGACCTCGTCAACAGCTATGAGTGTGTGTGCCTTGCTGAATATGAAGGTAGGATGGCATTTGCCTCTTGATTTTTGGTTTGTTCTATGTATTTTTTATGGTAGGTTCTCTTACAAACAGAGATATACAATATCCTCCATCTAGCAGAAATAAATCCCACATCTAAAATTTACAGAAAAAGATTTCAATGTAGACCTGTTCCCATAATCTTTATTCAAATGAGTAGTTCAGATTTAGCTGGTCTGTGACAATTGCATGTCCTTGTCTGGGGACAAATGGCTTCTCTCTGGTCTTAAGTGTACTTTTTTCTGCTGTCTTTAAGATATGTTAGAAAGTGATGAGTTTTTAAAAGAAAACATAAATAAATTTTTTCATCAGTTATTATTAGGAGCCATTACATGGAGGCTTTCCAAATTCTTTTTTCATTTATTTTCTCCAGTGAAGTAAGTTAAAAACATAGTAATAAAAGATTAGTATTTTGAAAAAGATTAGCACAAAGAAGTAAAAATGAAAGTTTTATGTTGGTTGTTCATTTAGAAGACCATAAAGCCCCGAGACAGTAGCAGGTCTGTGATTGCTTTCCCATGTTAACTGCATCTCTTCCTGGATATGTTCAAATGGAATTGCTCTTCAGCATTTAAGTAACTTATAAAATAAAGCAGAAAACTATGTGTTTCGCTATACAAAATCTTTTATCTTGGAGTGGATTTCAGCTTTACACAGAGCAGCACATATCAGCTGTCTGTGACATGTCCCTCTGTGGAGGGCTAAAATGACACTTTTTTGTGTATTCTGTTTTGAATCATGCATTTTGAAAGTAATTTTATATACTATTACTATTAAAAGATATATATATATTTTACATAGAACGACTATGTTTTAAGGAACATTACCCCAGCATTTTCTCATTAAGCGTACCAATCCTTATCTGTGTTGATAAGTAATGCTCATTTACCAGCTGCCTGAGGCTAAGTATGTATTTTGTGCTGGTGATTGCACTGCTCTTTGACAACAGATACAGAATTCATCATTTTAGAGGCTTAGTGAGGAAATGACCCTCAGCTTTTCATGACAGTTTGAAGAGCACTTAACCGTAATGTTACGACTTCGTGTTCTGTTCTCAACTGACTTGTGCCTGCAGCAGAAAGCACTGTGTGCGCAGCACATTTTGCTTTAAATGAAAGCAGGGGACCTGCTCCTGTAAGCGGCTTTGGTGATTACTGAGCTTCCTTCATTCCCATACTTAAGGTATTCAGTGGCATTAATGAACAGAGGTGAGGTACCCAGCTCAAGATACTATGTGGGCAATTAGAGACCTCAATTTTACCACCTCCAACCCAGACCTCCCCTGTCTGCCTCCATACCCCCCTTCCTGCATGTGGTCTTCTGGCTGGCACATAGATAAGAGCTGTTATCACTGGTCTGGACTGAAGTATATGCCAGCATGTTCCTGTGGGCTTCTGGCTCTGCTGCCGTCTGCTGCTTAGCTGCAGGATGCTCAAACTAGAGTGCCCTGCCTTTTTGCTGCTGACAGACTGACCAAATGATTTCAGTAGGTCTGTAGCGAGTAAGTACGTGTGTGTGTATATATACGTTAAAAATACATATATTTAAAATAAGTTGGTTTCATATAATTTTTAACTACCACTATTTACTTCAGATGATTATTTTTATAAAACTCACGTAAGTTTGCAGTGCTGTACATAACCGTAGTGCTGAACACTGAAGAACCAAGTTCATAAATCATAGAATAGTAGAATGGTTTCGGTTGGAAGGGACCTTAAAGATCATCTAGTTTCAACCCCCTGCCACGGGCAGGGACATCTTTCCACTAGACCAAGTTGCTCCAAGCCCCATCCAGCCTGGCCTTGAACACTGCCAGGAAGGGGGCACCCATAGTTTCTCTGGGCAACCTGTGCCAGCGTCTCACCACCCTCACAGTAAAGAATTGCTTTGTAATATCTAATCTGAATCTACCCTCTTTCAGTTTAAATAAATTCACTTGTTAAATAAATTTGCTTGTATACATACACCTGATATGTGTCCAATTTCTTCCCTTTATCGTATTGATTATTCTTTCTCATATTCTTTTCTCTAAAGGCTTTATTGCCTCACTAATTTTACCTCTGTATAGTTCTGGTCTCACACTCTCCAAATTCAAATTCACGAACTGCCCAGTTCCAGTGCAACACCCGTGGTATTCATTAAAGAGGTTGGGAAGGAGTAAGGCAGGATCAGCTGCATGTCCACTTTTCACATGTATTTGTCTAACCTCTTTGAGGCCTCCATCACTATAGGTTCTGTAATCTCCACAAGTAACATAATTCCTTCACTGTCATTCACTACCTCATGATTAGAAACATTTTCCTGAGACTCAAGCTGTATTGCAGTTTTTATACATACTAAGCCATATGAGTTTATGCTTCTATTGATTATGTATCTTTATAGTTTGCAGGACAGTAAGGATTTAGAAACATGAACCACCTCAAAAAGTGAAAAATGTGTTTGTAATTTGTGTTATCACACAGAAGCATTCAGAATCGTGTCTTGTAAAAAGCATAAGAATGGAAAAACTTGAAGATAATTTAAGGTTTTAGCTAAGTGGTCACTTTGGATTCGTTCCCAAGAAAAGAATGGTAATAAGACCTAGATTTAGACTTAAAACTTACATTAATGGATAAATTTAAGCAGGTATTTTAAAAGCAAGCTAGATGCATTATAAATGAAGTCCCACAAGTCATTCATTATTCACACATGTATATTTATTTTTTTCAAGTTTCAGTGCCATTCATCATTGATTTTTCTAGTTTTAGCTGAGAAATAGATCCAGAGCAAATGATGCATGTAGCAGTGGCAGTAGAGGCTCTGTCCCCATCCCCAGGAATCTGATGTGCTTTACATTGTGTGTACCAAATATGGCTTGCACTGTCCTCTGCAAGGCAAAGCTGCTGAATTGACGTGGCCCACATTTGAGAATGAGAGAGCGAAGGCAGTGGCATGAAGTTGAGTAACCCAATTATTTACTTTTAGCTATACATTTGAATAAATGAATTTCTCTTTTTATTGCCTTAGTTATACTCCTCAGTTTCCTGCAAAAGTCCGTAAGAAGCATCAGAATGCTTATGTATATTAGTAAAGAAGTTATTACATTGAATTTTTACTGAAGACAATTATTGTTTACATTTTATTGAAGAACATTAGATAACTGATCAGATTATGCTTTATTATACCATTGTTTTTTCATAGAAACTCCAGTAGTTCTTGTTAGCAGAAATTGCCCTACCTCTGTTGTCCCAAAGTCTCAGTGGGTGGTAAGAGCAGAGGGAAGGCATGTGTGTAAAAGGTTTAACCACCATAAAATACGTGGCTTTAGTCATATCACATTAGCCTAATAGGATGGGTTTGGAGGCTGCACATTATTGCTGTCATCCAGGTGAAGTTAAGTTATCGCATGTACTGATTTCATGCTGTCAGTATAGGTCATGTTAATGGCACTGACTAATTTTACCTTTTCAGGAAGGCACTGTGAGTTATACAAAGATCCTTGTATTAACATCAACTGTCAGAATGGTGGCACTTGTGACAGCGAAGGACTAAATGCTACATGTATTTGTGCACCTGGATATACAGGCAAGTAATTTTTACGTTACACAGAACATCTAGTTGTCAGTGTTCATGGTGTCCAAAAGAAGACAAATACCAAGTCAGACTGTGTGTCTTCAAGGAAACAAATGAATTTGGACTTTGCTGAATTGTAATCAGTCTAGTGAGAATGAAAAATTCTTGATATTACTTGTGACTGCTTTGAACTTTAAAAATTTTTCAGCAAAAAAAGCCTGTTACTAAAGAGAATTCACTAAGCTAACAGCTATTTAACATGCCTTATGACCTTACTGCTTGAGACTAGATTGCATTTTCAAAATAACATTTTGAAGACTTCCAGGTAAGCCAATATACTAATTGGGCACTGTTGAAACTGGAAAAGGTTTTAACATTGACCTTAGTTACTGCAAGCTGAAGAAACAACTTTTTCCGTTACCTTAATATGCAATTGTTAAAAGCCCTAAAGTGCTTGTTATGAATCAGTTTACACTTTCAGAGTAACGGTAAGTAGCCCATTTAATTCTTTGGCCTTGTATTAAAACTGACATGATTGGTATAATTCAAATATCTGCCGTCAAGATAATTTACAACCTGATGCTCTGTTAGTCGTGTAAGGTAATATCTAATGTGATAGTAATAGATAAATCCATTCGTAGCTGTTCTGTAGATCAAATTGTGCTTTTTGATCTGTGCTAATTAAAGGCCATTTTTTTGAAAAGACTTAGCTTTCCATTGTACAGTAGCTGTTTCTCAGAGGCACTGATTATCTACATTATTGTATAGCACTTCAGAATATACATGATAAATTTTTATACCACATTTTCTTGGGATGGAACTTATATTTAAAAATATGAGGCACACATAATCTGGGCGAGGTTAGTCAAGTCTCTTAGCCCTCAGACTTTGTTTTCATCTGGTTGAATGAGGATAATATTTCTTTCTTGGAGGCTATGTGAGACTCATTTCTTGAAATGGTTATAGAATACTTTTGATGTTCTGAGAATAAAGATGCTATTGAGCTACATGGTGTTTTGCAGCTAAAGAAAAATTAAATGGTTGATGATGTATCTGCTGTATGAGGCACCCACTATATAGAAGTTTGGTTTTGTTTTTTTTTTTTCTGATATAAGGTGAAGAATGTGAAATTGATGTAAATGACTGTGACAGCAACCCATGTCATCATGCTGGAACTTGCATAGATCAGCCTGGTGGTTACACCTGCCATTGTCCACATGGATGGGTCGGTGCAAACTGCGAAATACGTAAGTTTTGTAGTTTTCCAAAAATTTCTAAAAATGATACATTATAATAAAGAAATTTGTATTTGTCTCTAAATGCCTAACTGCACAAATACTCTGAATAATCTATAAATTATCAAAATTCTGTTAAACGCATTTTGTTTTAGGCTATAACATTTCAAAAGCAGCTATGGAAGTTAGAAGATTCTGTTTCTGGGCACCCTACTTTGAGATGTGTTGGACCAGATTGTCAGAGATGTTATCTCACAGCTGGGCACTAGGCAGTTTGCCTTTTAATTGCACTTATGCTTCAGAGCTTACTTTCATACTTACCTTGGGTAAAGTGTACCTCCATAGCACTATAAGCATGGTCCTAACAGACTTGTATTGACTTCTGAGGTCCTGCAGTTGTAGTAATGTTTCAGCAAAACAATTTTGAACTTGCTTACCTAAGGAAACAAGTCCTGTGTAATTGTGCTGTGACTTGTGTGTGCGTGCATTTACCAACTTTTTCAGGAACAGCTTTTCCAACTGTAGGCCTGTTTCCACCAAATTTGTTAGAAAGGTAAAGGTCTCCAAAACAAAGTGCTTCCAAGCATTTAGTAAGACTTAGAGAGGTTCCATTGGTGGGCCTAGTGAAGGAACAGCTTCAGTGTGATCTCGTTTCTTAGTATAGAGAAAAGGTTCCGTGTAACTACACCTTTATGGAGCAGTAGAGAGTCCATGAGAGGAAGAAAACATGAAGGAAGGAAGGAAGGAAGGAAACTCTTCCAACTGTGCAAGAGTTAAAATAGAAACTAGGCTTCATTAGTTCTGCTACTCGTGGAGCTGCTTTGTATTTCCTTGATGTCTTGTTCTTGGGTTACAGATGTCTTTACTAGGAAGTTTAGCTGTGTATTTAACTGCTTGAATGCTCAGATACTGTGGTCCTAGATCCCATCAAGTTATTATACAGATACACATGTTTTCATGAGGGGATTTACACCACTTAGCACAGCTAATGTTGCAGGAATAGGTGATAGATTAAAAAATAAACAGAAGAAGGGACTCAGTTCCTATTGTACATTCATGAGAAAATACCTACACAAAGGCTGGAATAAAAAATTATTTCTATATCTCATTTACACAAGGAGCATATGAAGCTTCTCTTTTTTACTCTCTTTTACTTAAACTTTACTTAAACATAGCGACTGCTCTTTAAGTTTATTTCTATTCTTGGTGTTAGTCCTTTAACCCAGAGAACAACTGTGTTCACACCTGGACTGACACAAAAGTTCGATACTGACAGGTTTACGATCTCCTCTCCCTGTAATTGTTGGTTGTGAGTTCAGCTTCAGTGCTTTCTGTTGAAAGCCAAGACTGCAGAAGAGCATTGCTAGAGAGTCCAGAGATGGTGCCAGCACTGCCTTTTTGTTGTGTCTGTGAACAGCACATGCGCTTTCCCGTGTGGTACAGAACCGTCATGGCGTTGGGACCACAACGTTGCGTGCTATCTGTATACCATATCACTCATGCTAAAAGATGCTCAGATGAGCTTTTACTGACTGTTGTTAGTGATACCTGAAACATGCGTGTCCAAATTGATCAGCAAGGCAGTGTAATTCTGCCTGCCTTAGCTAATAGGCAGTGGGCTGACAGACAGATAAGTGTAGTTCTTGGAGAAAGCAATAATCATCCTGAAAATGTACTTCCTGGAGTGCCTCGATACAGCAACAATTACATTTCTGTTATGTAAGGGGATGAATCGATGCCAAGGGGAAACAGATGGGCTTGCACGCTTTCTGAGTCCTGCAGATGTGCTATATGGAATCAGTGATGCTTGTTCTGGAGTTCTCCTTTCGTTGTCATGCTCTAGTCACTAAGAGTTTGGCTGTTTGCACCACAGATACATCGTGAGGTGTGTATAAACACAGGGGAAAATGGGAGAAGCAGAACAGAGGGTGGAGGGAGCCTTTTCTACTGTCCAGCTACTCAGTTATTCCCACTTCCCCCTGTGAGGTTTGCATGCCCCTAAGCACTATATATGACAGGTAGGTTCAAGCTCATATCTGTGGTTGGTCAGTATTAACTCCTTTCTGACCTCGTTTGTAAATCTATGAGAGAGAAAGTGGATAAAACTCTGCTTAAACTTTGTTCTCTTGAGGGGATTGTCTCTGCTTAGTGTGTATTTCTCTACACGTAGCATCTGCTTATACTTGAACTGCAGTGGCCTTTCCTGCTCAAGATCTTGGATTTTCTGCTTGTATTACACACTTGCAAACTGTGTAAGTTAAAATGATGGAAAGAAGCAACAGCACTTTGTTGCTGTTTTAAGCCTTTTACTGACTGATTTGTTCTTTTCTCTTGTGACTGCTGTGACAGGAGGCAGGGAATTATCTGAGTGTTAACTGGCATTGATAACACTGCAAGGCTGATTCTCAACCAGAAATATTAGTCATTTTCTTTCCATCTCAATATTTGGAGAATAAATCATACAGTATTGTTCATGGCAATTGCTCTCAGTTGAAGAGGTTGAAATTACTGTGGTTTTAATCAAAAAATCAGGATAGCTAATAGCATGTGTATATATGTAATAATAACAATATAGGGTTTATAGAAAATGCAATTTAGGAAATTCTGGTTCAGATCAGTCTTGAAGGAATGAAAACAGGAAAAAATCTTTGCATAGTCACATAAAGATATATTTTGAAGAACAAGTAAGATTAAAATTTGAGGGTTACCAATAGTTTCTTCAATAAGCTTGACATCAGCAAATGTCTGATGTTCCCTTGCTATTAAAGTCACTGTGACACAGCATCAAAGTAAAATGATGTGTTGTTATGGGACACCATGATACTTCCCAATTGTCAGATTGTAAGTATGGACATACAGCCTCTCTAACCAATGCAGTGGCTTATCCACAAAGCTGTGAAAGCTTTCCTAAAGTGCTTGGATTTTAACAGGTATATAAAGGATTATGCAAATAGAGAGGGATTGAATGTTGAATAAATCACTTTGCAGAAAGGATTTGAAAGCATTTTGATCTGCAGGTTTTTTCTACAGAACTACGTGTCCATGGGAAGGTCTTTGCACTCACTGTCTCCCTGAGCTCTGAGTTGACCAGCTGATGCGAACCCAATTCTGATCATATCTAGAAACAGAAAGGCCATATCCAGCTCTTTTATGCATAGATGCACCACATCTGATGTCACTGGAGTTGAATCAGTGGTGCAGTGGATTTCTGCTCAGCTCTAAAGATTAAATGTATTTAGTAAATGTGCTTCTGTTCATCTTCCCATATCTCCTTGTCATATTTATCATTGTTTCAGCAATTTGTGCATAATGGTTAATAATGTATTGGAAATTAAATTTAAACACTGCATACTGACTTCTTTTGTATTGGACCATCCCTCTAAATGCTAGAAAAAGACATGATGAAGCCAGGCTTGAGACTTCTCAGGAGGGGGATGAGCTGGTGTTCAGGAGTCATTTGACTAAATGGATCACATTTTACCTTTTGTGATTTTCTGTTACTAGCCATGGAGGAGGCTGTTGATACTTAGTCTTTTTTGTAGAACAACTCTCTCTTTACTATTCCCCATTTTCTCACCAGCTGTTTTATCTGCTTGGAGTGACTACCCTAACAGGATTTCAGGGTTATCTTCTTGTCAAACTGCACTCTTTAATTTTCAAGTGCTGTATATACAACAAACTAGACAAGAGATAGATGTATGTTGCCTGGATGAAGTGTGATATTTATTATATCATCTTATGGTCTTTGCCAGTGTTAGCAATTCCAATTAAATAGGATTAAATTGATTTTAATTATAAAGAGGATGTTTTTCCTTTCAAAATGTAATGCATTTGCCTAAAAAGTTAATGGAGCATTTGCTGTGAAAATGCTTACAAAATGTCTCAAATGAATTCTTTAATGCCTGCTGGTTTTGTTGATATCATTACCTCTGCCACTTTTGTAATTATTAATGTAGTTACCAAGGTAAGCCAAACCATGTGGCTACTTGAAAACTGACATTACAAAGAATTTCTAGTACAGACTATGTGGTAGGCATTGAAATCTAATTCTTAATTAATTTTATGAACATTACTGCGATAACTGAGAATACTGTGATTTTGAGCTGTCGTATGTTCGTTCTGATCTTTTGGAGTATAAGCTGTTAATCTTCATATTTTTATCGTGTGAGGAAGAAAGGAGGAAATTTCTCTCATCCTTATCATCCAGAGATGGAAGTCTAAATCAGAACTGTCTTGCCATATATCTGCACATGTTAGATCTGAATTTGGCCTAGTCTGACAACCTGACAGAAACCACTGCGTGTGACGAATGTGCTGCAGAACAGAAATAGAAACCCATCCCAAACTGCACAGAGCACAGCGATATTCTCTCCCTCACATCCCAACTGCGCAAATTGCAGTAACAGCACTTCAGAAACATTAAATCACTCAAGGATTCAGGCTGATCAAAACTTCAGTGATCTCTGAAAAAGATAACAGAAACAAACACTCCTGTAAACTCATTTGCAGACAAAAAGTCTAAGCAAGCCCAAGCTCAGGACAACCTTTGCTACTGTAAACGAAGGGCAACCGTTTCTCAAACTCTGCCCAGGTGAATCCCACACGTTACACCTTCAGGCTTTCTTCCTACCTTCCTCTAAAATGGATTTTTTTTTTTCCTCTACGTACACATTCCCCAATATTTCTACCATAGATGGAGATTATATCCACAGATGCCACTGAAATTGTGATTTCAGCTCAGGTGCTCAAGTCTGTCACCTGCCATCATCAACGTCCTCAAGAGGTGGCTTCTGAGAATATCTTGAATTCTCAAAGCATATGCTGGGATAGGCCTGTTCGCAGACTGTTTGTGGATAAGTAAAGGGAGTTTCTAAACCAGTGCAAAGCAGAAGTCCGTTTAAAAGAAAGTCACCTGCTAGAAATAACTATTGCAGAGTGTCAGATTTCTGTAGTCAGAATGATTCTAGACCATTCCTGATTTGAAATAATTTATGAGACCACAGTCTTTCAGACTGCCAAAAATGAACCTTAGGGGGAAGTACAGGTTAATTAGAAATACTCTGACCCATACTAGAGAAAAACAGATCTGAGGACATAGGCAATTGGTAGACAATCTGTTTGGTGTTGATAGACAATAGTCTGGGCATCAAGAATATTTATAAAGAAGGTCTGGAATACATAAATACGAGAAGCCTCTTCCAGATTGACTTGACTCTAAGGTCTTCTCTGAGACCTCTCAGAGAAATTATACTTGAGAGAAGACTCTAGTGGGCTCGGTACTGTAGCACCTTATGAGATGCCCTTTTTGTTCTTGAAATGCTGGTTTTGAAGTCTCTGCAGACTGGTGGAGATAGGCATAACAAAAGCCTGTGTTTCAAATTAAAAACCAACTATGTTTAATACATATTAAATCACACATTTTAGTAGAAGGGTTCATTAACTATTAGAACAAACTGCACAGAGAATTGGTAGATTACTAGAAGCTTTTACATAAAACCTGCCTGCCTTTAGAGAGCATATAGTATATTATAATGTAACACAAGAATAACTAGGTGACTTCTATGACTTGGGTTGTACAGGGGATCAAACTATGTAACTGTTCCTATATGATTGTAAAAATGTAGAAAAAAGATGGGTGAAGGATCAAGATAGTGCTATTCAAATTTGTTGCATGTTAGACATGGTGACAGATCCATAACAGAGCCTGTGAAGGTTCAAATTACATATCCCCCTAACTTCCAAAGTCTCCACAGAAATATTGAAAGTGAATGCCATAAAAGAAATCTATTCAGCAGGAAGGATAGAAATTATTTTTTATAAATAACCTTTTGTTTCTTTTTGGCAGATCTGCAGTGGAAGTCTGGGCATATGGCAGAGAGTCTAACAAATATGCCTCGTCACTCCCTCTACATCATAATTGGGGCTCTTTGCGTAGCGTTTGTCCTGATGCTGATCATTCTGATTGTGGGAATATGTCGCATCAGTCGCATTGAATATCAAGGCTCTTCCAGGCCAGCCTATGAAGAATTTTACAACTGTAGAAGCATTGACAGTGAATTCAGTAGTGCAATTGCTTCTATCCGACATGCCAGGTTTGTTCTGGGGATGGTAATTTAAAAGAAATCTGTTATGATACGTAATTTCAGTCCACGCATAGCACATCGAACTGCTGTTGAGAGAGAATGGGCTACTTCGCTGTGAAAAGACAGGATCACTGGCATTGCTCGTTGTTCTTTTCTGATCCCTATTCTGTTCTCATCTGAAGTGTGATAATCCAGCACAACTTCTTGAAAACAGAGGGAATTACTCTGAATTTATTTGGTGTAACTGGTGAAGAGGGACAGATGCAGAGTTCTTAGCCTTTAAGACCTTCCGTTTGGGTTGTATATACTCTTTAACTGATGCACAAAAGTAATTTGACTAGATAGCAAAGGTACGTTGATTTTTGTGACTAATTTATCAGATTATTTAGTGAGACTCTTCAAATCACTCATTTTTGTACTCCTGTTTGCCTCTAAATTAAGATCTTTCTTACTTGCTTTCCTAGAGGTAGTAATTTTTTTTACTTTTAATTTTAGTGAAGCACTTGCAGGCCAGGGCATTGGGTGTCAGAATAATACAAAAGTAGGACTGGAAGGGATTCAAGAGCTCAAGTGTAAGCCATTGTACTGAAATAGCATTAATTATACCTAGCTCCCTGCCAACAATTCTGTTTAAAAACCTCCAAGAAATTGAATAGTGTTAGAAAGGGCTTTCCTAAAATCCAACCTAGATTTTCTTTGCTATGAATTAGGCCACTTCTTTCTTACTGCTTTTCAGGTTGTCATGAAGAATAATTTATCACTGTTCCCTTTATAGTAATCACGTACATCAGGTGTTGAGTCGTGTTCCCTCCCTCTTTTTTATAATAAAAACAAACAAAGCAAACCCACCTTTTTCTTCCCTAGACTAAACTAATCTGTTCTTTTAGTATCTCCTCCTGGATCACGTCAGCTTCTTTATTGTCTCCCTGGGACACACTCCAGACTGTCTTTCTCTTTTGTTTTTGAAGGGTGGTCCCTAAAACTGGAAATAGTTCTCTAGGTGAAGGTTTACCTGTACCAAATTAACTGAGTAATCACCTCCTGTATCTTATTTATGGCATTCCTGTTCATATATCTGAAAATGAAACCTGCTTCCTTTTTTTTTTTAATTTGCATTCCAGTAGTGACTGATGATTTGTGACCTGTTAGACCTTTTCCTCACCTTTTGTGCCATTTTGCTTCTTAGCCATTATTTTCTTCTGTGTTTGACATCTCTCTTAATAGGGTAGAACTTTCATTTTTGTTATTTCTTTTTCCCATTTCTTCAATTTGTCAAGATCACTTCAAATTCTAACAAGAGTGTTTATGTATGTTAACATGAAAATGCTTTTAAAAGAATGGAGGGAGACGCATTCCTGTGCATTGACATGGAGAAATACATGGATATTGGTTGATGATTGCTGGTAATTCATTTTCTGAATACTCCAGTTCTGTTTCAGTGCAAATTAAATAGGTTAATTTGTTACCACCGCTGAAGTCGTAAAAGTTATCTGAAATGGATGAGGGGTTCCCATAGACTCAGTTAATAACATCGCAGCTTTGGGCAGTAGCTCTTTAAACTGTTCCAACTAGATTTACAATAAAACATTTGTTAATTGTCAAAATATATTAGTCAGTAAGTATTTTAAAAAGAAAGATGTGTATAGTTGATTTAACATAGCAATAAAATCAGTGTTCTTTTAAGTCTTCCCTTGAAGACTCCTTTGCCACTTAGTCTTACATCTCTTCAGGTAGGAGCTCAGCATCTCCACATCATACACACCCTGAGAACTCCTTTTTCCTTTAGTACTGTATTGGGAGAGGAGGGAGTTGCTTTATGGCCCATAAAAAGCTTTATAGTTTTTTATTACTGGGCCTTCTGAATGTCTACTGTTGTGCACTACACGTCTCCAAGGGTGGAGAGCAAGGTGCAAAATGATACTGTTAGTCTTTCAAATTAAACACCTCCCTCCTACTACTGCAGCAGTGATAAATGTGTCAATGCTGTTCGGTCACTACTTGCTGACGTAGTACTTTGCACTTCCCCAAAGACTGGAATTCGTCTCCTGAGAAACAGTGTGAAACACCTGGATTTTCTTTCTTACTTCTTAAAGCAAATTTGGCACCTTTCTATCTAAGGGTACCAAGGAAAATTGTACCAGCAAGGCAGGATCTTTTTAATCTGAATTTTCCCTGCCTCTTACAGTTTCGCCAGCAGATAAAGGAAATGGTAAAGAGTTCCTGTGTGAAACCTTTCAAATCTTGGAAGCTGAGCTAGTTCAGGTCTTTATTGCTACTGTCTGGATTACCCTGAATGAATCTCTGTTTATTCCTGAAGGCAGAAGTTTAGGAAAAAGTTTTCATCAGGCTTAAACAGCCTCCGAAGAAGTTCTTAGACTGGGATATATTCATGATGATTTTTCAGATCCATATTATGCAGTTAAAAATCACGTATTGGAATCTGTCAATAAAGGGTTTCCCTGTCTTTGGAAAGGTGTTTCTACTTAATGCAAATGAAAATAAACGTTTTCATTCCAAAAAAACTCCCCGTGCCTCTCAGAGAATGGACACCTTATAAAAATCCAAGATAGAGCTGCCAAGTCAGGTAATTCACAAAGGTTTAATGTGAAGATTATTGTGTTTATTTTGGTTTTCAAGATATAAACCACTGGTTTGGTCATTTCAATCCAGGAAAAGGAGCACAACTTTTGTAGTTATTTTTGCATGAACTCTTAAATCTACATATTAAAAATACCAAGCTCTGAATTTTCAGAATTGCTGTATTTAAGAGACCTACTTTCAAATAATAGATTCTCAGCATTTTCTGAAAATCATTCCCTTTCCCTGTTAGACACCTAAACTTATTAGTAATTTTGGAAAATGGAGGCCTGAGGAAAAGTGAGTAGATTATTTTCTTTAAATGTAAGGTTTATGTTGAAGTCAGTAGGTGTCCAGGGAGCGTGGATGCCTGGTGCATATTCAGTAAATTATTTTAAAAGTATTTGTTCATGTTTCGCAGCAGGTCTTTTCCTTGCTCGATTTTTATAATTTGATCTTTGCTAATCAAGGTCCTTGCTGTAAGAGAAAACGAATGTACTCAAGGATCATTACTAATAAACGTCTACTTCTAGTGAATGTTCTTAGGATTAGCAGGTCAGAACTAGATAGTTTTCTAACAAGGTGAAGCACACGTCTCTAGTATTCATTATGCAGAGAGTAAATAAATACTCCTTTTGTGTTAAAGCTGACACATTTTAAAGCCAGAAGAGAATACTGTAATGAAATAGTTGACCACTGGCTACTGCAGCCATAAGACTTCATTTAATTGGAACCAGGATCTGTTGAAACAATCTGGGTCATTCACTTCAGAAAAGCATCCACACTGAATTAATAAATACCTGCTTACAGAGGCTATTTTTTTTTTATGTCTAGATAATTAGCAGTAGACTTCATGCACTACTTACAGTGTAGTTTCTTTAGTTTTAACTTTCATGTGCTAACTCTTGTTCTGTCTATATGTGGGTTGAAGAGTCTGGTTCATCAGACCCTGATTAAGTCATCTTGTCACAGCAGGGTAGGCTTCTCTCCACTGCACATCCTCCACGTTCCTGTGTTCGAGTCGGCTGTGTTAGACTGCAATGTCCTAAGCTTCCCGAATCTGACAAACTTCAGCACATCTTCATTTCTTACCATTTCCTGACATTAGGTTTCAGTGATGAGTTTGTCAGCTACTTCTTTGTGAAAGCATGATCATGTGCACAAATACTCTGATCTCTGCAGCACGTGCTGATAGCTTGGTCCTCTGCCAGAGTTTCAGCTTTGTGGGAACTCTAGGATTACAGTTCAGTTATACTAAGGAATGCAAAATACCACTTGCACACATGGCCTGTTCTCTGAATAATGCTGAGGAAATTATTCTTCTCATTATTCTCCTCCTGTGGAGGCAAAAATAATCCCTTCCTCCTGTGGGTATGTTGGGGTTTTTTTGGGTTTTTTTTTTTGTTTGTTTGTTTGTTTTGTTTTTTTTTTAGTTCTGGTTTCTCTCTTTTCCTTCTCTTACTTAAACTTTATTTGTTGACTCCTTAAACCAGTTGCTGGTTTTGAACAGAGTAGCCGTTTCCTCAGGGTTCAGCTGTCCAATATTCTCAAGTGTCTTCTACTTGGATGGAATTGTTGAGGTTAATGACTCTCTATGGTTAGCCATCTTTAGAAATGTCCTTCTAAAGAAGTGGAGGGGCACATCTGAAGTAGAATTTGTAGTCTCCCTCACACACAGATATATATACACTCATGGAGCTGCCTGTGCCAAGAAGAATTCCTACATTGAATATATACTGTCCCCAAAATTGTCATGGAACCTCGATCTCTCTTTGTCAAGTTACACAAGTTGCTCTTATTCGATGTTTCATTACAAAATACATTTTCTAATTCTCATGTCATTTACCTGACTTTGTGAGGATCCCTATGCCACTGGTAAATATCTCTGGTATACACGTTTGAACACTTTCATCACTCATGAATGGACACGTCAATGCTAAATGTAGAGGCCATAGAACTTCCCTAGTCCTACTGATAGACTCTGTTTATCAGTCTAAACACATAATTGTTCATCAGAGGCAGTATGGCACTAAAGGTAATGTTAAACTGATTATCCATCATGTCCCTCCAGTCTTTTTCCAGACTCAGCGCTTCCCAGGACTGAGATTTCCCCACTCCGTGTACACTCTTTGTTAGATGAATAATCTTGTATTTATTTGCACTGAAAGAAATCTTTTTTCATTTCTTTGTATGTGTTTTTGTTGTAAACAGCTTATTAATTTATCCAGTAAACTCTGTAGCAGGAACCCGCATCTTTTCACTATTTATTATCCCTTGAATCATTGCCTCTTGCAGATTGTATTCTTAATTATCTTTTATGTCATCAATTCAACAATAAAATAGCATGAGAACCTTGTGCAGTCCTACTAGATACACGCCTATTGAACTAAGATTTCCCATTTAACAATTCTGTTTTGAGACCTCTGAGGTTTGTGTTAACTCTGTTTAGTGTTACGAGCAGGGACTGGCTTCTGAACCGCCTGATCAAAGCAATGTGGTCTACCAGCTAGATGGCTCAGCCAGGCCACAAACAACTAGCACATGTGCTGTGGTCTTTTTCTCAGCGTTTTCTAATTAGTGGCACATGTCAACCCTGACCTACACAAGAGAACAGATTTTGTGCTGTTTCCCCATGTGCAACAAGCCATGTATTCTCTACCTGTCAGAGAGGGCAAAATTTGACTTAAATCACTGGAGAAAGTTCATCAGCATTTATATCTGTGAAAAAGCTCTATTTCCTTTAAACCCTTGAGAGTGATGGAGAAAAAGGGTGATTGAGAATTCATTGCTGCCTCTGATTTAGTAAGATGCCATAACTTGATCCCTTCATTCAATTATTGGAATTTTATCTCATTTACAGCAAATCAGGTTTATCCATCATGAAGTTGATGAGTGAACATAGCCTGTCTGTATTTGTTAAAGGAAACTATAGAAGAAAGCAGACATTCATGCATGGAAGTGTATCTAGGGTGGCCTTATTGACAGCTGAATTACTTTGAAAAATGAAATTTCCCCCATATAAATCATAATGCTTCCAGCCATTTTAGTTTCATCAACAATTCTAGATCACTGAAAACAGCCAAGAAGTAAACTGGAACAGTCAGGAAGTTGCATAAACATCTTGGAAGAAAATCAAGTTAATTTTGGTCCAAATATTATCCTCAAAACATGAATTTTCTGAATCTCTCCCTCCAGTGCGCACAGCTGAAATTAATATAGACTTAATATGGTACATAAGAATGAGATAAAAAAATCCTTTGTGTAGATCAGTACATAAATAAGTCTTTCTGTTTCTGTGTTAATATTTTCTCTGCATCAGGTCCACAAGGAAAGCAGACTTGACCCTTTTTTGCCTCATTTTTCCATGATCCTTTTTGTTATGTAAAGCTCCTGTAATTGTAGTCAGACCACTTTAGTAATTTTTCCACTTTCAAGTTGCATTTTTAGCACTATTTTTGTATCTTAATAAATGATCAGAAGGGTGATAGATTGTCTATGCAGTGAAAAGGCACCTAGAGGAGTTCTGGATGTGCCAGCACCGGGGCCACAATGATGCAGCCACAGCGATTCCCTGCACAGGCAGGTCCAGCCTGGCTCTTAGCAGTGATGGTTGCCCAGGAGGAGCTTGCTGTTGATGTGAATCTGTTGCTTCTGAACCTTTGCTAGATTAGTGTGTTTCTGTGGCATTGCAACTGCCATTGATGTTTTTCAGTGTTGCAAATAGCATGCAGTGTGTTGATAATTTGAACTTGCTTCTCAAGGGGATCTCAGGTGAGCAAAGACTTCAAATTCAGTTTTTAAATGCTTTGTCTACAGCTTATAACTCAATTCAGTGCACAACAGTTGTATTTCCAAATGCAAATGTCATATAGTTGTCTGTTATTTATTTTTTGTAAATGTATATGACCTGACCTTAATATTGATTGTTAGAGAAGGCTCTAAAATGAAGTTCTGGCCTTGCTGAAATTGTATCAGTTTTGCTTTTGCCTTCCTTAGTGTTTCATATTCTGATACTGCTGGATTCCGCAGCAGAATTCCTGTAGCCTTTGATATGGAATCTCCTTCTTGTTTGCAAGAAGATTTTTTTTTTTTAATTTGATGCATATATTTTAAAAGTTCCAGTTTGGATATTTAAACCTCTGTACTCCTGGCATGTTGCAATACAATTAGAATTTATCTAGGCTCTCTGGTTTTGTTTCTGACAGCATAGCATAACTCAGTGGGTTGTTGCCACTAACTTGTTCATACTTCCATTTGTCACCAAAAGCTTTCTTTTGTTTCCAGGTTTGGCAAGAAATCCCGACCTGCGATGTATGATGCCACCCCCATTGCTTATGAAGATTACAGCCCAGATGACAAACCTTTGGTTACACTGATTAAGACAAAAGATTTGTAATCTAGTGTATCTTTTTTGGATAATTTTTCAAAGGATGGGCTACTAACCTAATTTAAATATTTTTAAGAAGAAAGCATAAGTAATTTAAAACATTAGATGCTTCAGAATTTTCTGTAGAATATTTAAGAATGAATTTTCTGCAGCTTTTAGTTTGGAAAAATATTTTAAAACAGAATTTGTGAACTTCATGAACTACATTTTAATGTACCTTGGGCTCTATAAACTAGAAGCTTATGATAGTGTGTGCTTTTTTCTTGGTAGACACTATTACTAAACCCAGATGAGTTTCTTGTGATTGTTACAGAACAGAGAACAATAATTAATGAGGAGTTCTTTATGACATGTCAGTGCCAGCTTTCTCAGTAGAGGTAGGAAAAATGTGAAGCATAATATGATATATAATATATCCATTAATTAAAAAAGTCTAAAATGTTTGTGTTGTGAAAAAGAAACTAGTAAAAATGATTATTCCTAATCTGAATGAATTAGCTTTTGCCTTATTCCATGCATGGATAGATAACCTATTTCTCCATTATTTCCTGAAAGTTGCTGAAACATACTCTTAAGTTGATGTTTGACATTTTTGTAATAGTATTCAGGCTAGGCCTTGTATAATAATTAAAGTGCCTCTTGAGGCAAAGTAAGGGCATGATCCTTTAAACATTGAAATCAATGAGAGAACTTCCATTGACTTCAGTGGGCGTGGGATTGGATCCTCCAATTGGACTGAATCTATATTTTTCTTTAAAGGTTAAAGTTTTTTATATTGTGAGTAAACTAAGCATATGGTTTGAGTTGTTTGTTTCCTAAAGGTTGTTGATGTACAGTATTGTTTCATGAAATATTGTGTATTTCTCATAGTGCTTCTTATTTAGGATCAGTATGGGGTTTTTGTGGCTGTATTTGCTTATGGGCTTCTTAAAATTCTTGCTTATTTCAGAAAATATTGAATAAATGTTATCAAGTGAAGATTGCAGCTGTTTCTTTTGTTTTTCTTCATTTGAAAGTGCCATGTTATCTATAAATTTGAAAGGACATGAGCATATAAATAATGGCAAAATAAGATATTCCAGTTGTTAATTTGAAAAGGAAAAAAACGGACTTTATTTACAAGGTAATCTCTCAAAAGCGAGACAAATACAGCACTGGAGTAAAGATGCAGTCCTGCAGCCCAGGCCATATGAACCACAACCTGTTTCTGAGTGGTTCTGACTGCAAATCTGGGCTCTAAGTTGTGGCAAGAGTAAGGTTTTGTCACAGAACATCTTGTTTATGTGAGTAGGCTTGATCTGACTTTGTGTTTCAAAGAGGCCTGCCATTGGGGAAGCCAAGACTGCGTGTTATAGAGGCAAATTGCTGTAGCTACCTATAGATCCTGCTGCATGGTGCTGTGCTAGGTCCAGTCAGCACTGTTATATTACAGGCTGATAAGCACTGACAGGCTAAGCTCTGGTTGACCTCTTAGTGTTGGGAAATCTTGGACTGCATCCAAAATCCTCATATTTCACATAAATAACATTTCCAGACAGAAAAAAAGACGTCCCCAGGAAAACAGAAACTCCTGACCACCTCTGTGTGAAGACAGTTGTTGTCTCAGGCAGTCCTTCCCTTTCCTTGACAGTGCTGACATCTCCAGACCTCACATCGGCCACTAAAGACAAATGTAGTTAGGAATTGTAAAGATAAGAAAGCTGCCACTGGTTTTACTGTCTTGTTTAGGTGGGCAGAGTGCATCTGGTATATTACTTTTAATTTTGAATTTCATTATTATTACTGCTTCTGGTTACAGTCATAGCAATTGAATTATTTTCCACATCTTGCACAATTACTGCTGGCAAGAGGTAGATAAATTATTGTAAATCAAGCTGTTAGTGTTGCTAAAATGTAAATTTTATTGTGAGGCTATGTTCTATTTAATAATTTTTTAAAAAAAGAGTATATGCAACAGATATGGGCCAAATTTGAGATGTTGTAAAGGAAAGGAAATGAAAACATCTTTTAGTAGAACTGTTACCTATTAAAGGGAAGCACTGCTTAAAGAGTCTCTCACTATTAGGAATGGCTGGATGCTGAATATGCAGGTTAGTAATGCCATGCTGTGTTTGAATCATGGGAATGCCAAATGCATCTAAGAAATGCAGAATACCTTTCCTGGCATCCTGTATCTCCTACCATGGGCTTTCAATGACATTGGCCCAAGACAATAATGACTAGTAAGAGACCTAAAAAACTAGATTCAAGCCTCCCTTTCATTCTTGAGGCACACTTTTCTATGACAAAGGATGTGCATTTGCATCTGGTGGCTGCCAGACTAGCTTTTTTCATTGGTACAGTTTGCTGCTGCTGCTGATTTACTCCAGGTATGGAAACTTTTGCTTATGGTGACTTCCAGGAACGTTTTAAGAACCCCTTAAAAAGAAGGGCCAGGAAGAAGCTATACCCTATGCCATTTTTTGTAACTTACGTGGAACAGGGGCAAATACATTGGTGTCATAATTGATATGTTAAATAGAAAAGAAATACTCATTCTTCAGAGTTTTCGGCCTTTTCAGTGGCAAAATATTGGTTTATCTTTGAAGATCTACAAATTTATATAAAGTATGAAAACAAGGAACTCTGTTGTTCTAGGGAACATATGTATTCATAGTCCATATTTTACAAGAGAGACATTGCAATGAGCAGCAGCCCTTCTGCATACAAATCTCACCTTGGTAGTGATTCTTGACCATCCTATATTTCGCTCAAGTGACTGACCTTAAAGGTCAGTAATTTGTGAGGAGCTATTTTCCTGTCAGCTTGCAGCCTCTAGCTTCTGTAAATCATCCTGTGCTTCCTGTGAATTGTGCTTTGAAAATTACTTTTGCTCTTTCCAATTTATGTTATTGAACTCTGGCGTTATGCATGCACTATGCCTGTATCTGTGCACTTCTGAGATATGTGTGAGGCACTGCACTGCCTGCCAGATGGAGCAGCCCTCGGACCTGGAGGGAACAAACTCATCCTGAGTTTTCATCCCAGCTCTGAAGCTGCTAGAACAAGTTGGTTACTGTCTTTATATGCCAGATCATGTCTTTCTGAGGATATACATGAATGCGGACAAAGGACACTGGTTATTCCATATCCTTTTCCCAAATCAGAGGGAGTTTGTCCTGTGTAGGGAGCAAATATACAAATACCACCTGCTGCTAATATACTACAACTGTTTTTTGTGCTGTAAATCATCCAGATGCAGACAGGGGGTATTGTATGTGCTCTTCCCCCAGTAATGGGCTAACAGCCTCCAGCTCTTCCTGTAGATGGGGACAAGTCTCCAGGCTTGTCATTAACTTCCAGTACTTGTGTGCTCCACAATTGTGGCCCTTTTTTTTCTTCTTTCCCCTGGAAACAGGAGAACATCCCTGTGTGTTTTTCCCCTAGCAGCATGGACATCTATTCTTGCATGCTCCTTGGGGTGGTGTGAAACTTGCAGAAACAGCTGAGTTGTGATACATGTGCTAACAGGAAAATGTCATGATTTACATGGATTCTGGATGGAGTCAGTCCAAAATGATGAAGAGAGTGACCCTGTCCCTGTGGCTGGGCTAGAAAACACATGATGATGACTAAAACCATACAAATTATCCCCATTAGAACCTACAGATGCAACCATAACTTTAACTGAGAAAAATTAGACCATTGCTGCAGCTTCAGCTTCTCTTTGCTTCTTGTCTCTAGGAGGTGCTTTGGGTATTTGCATGCCACCTGTGTAGGCTCCAGAGGTGACAGGTAGCCAGACCCTTGGGTGACAAGCCTTGGTGCCCCACCAGGACCAGTTTTCAGCAGCAGAGCTTGTACTTGGGAAGAAGCTAGATCTCTCTGCTTCCTAACTCTTAACACACTTCTTCCAAATATATGGTGAAAAACGGTGTTGCTGAGGGGTGTAGGTAGCTTGTGAAGGAGGCAAGGTGTCCTCGCCAGCGAGGAGGGCCGTGTCCCCACCACGGGGGCTCACTGCAGTGTGCTGCGGTGCGCTGCTCCTCGGTGAGAGGACCTGGCCGTGCTGCCGCTGGGCAAGGCTGCCGAGTGCAGAGCCATCCCTCTGCTTTGGAGAGCCGCTTTAAACCCCCTCGATGTGTCCCGCTGCCGGGCGTGCAGTGCCAGCCCAGGCCGGGCAGGCGGCAGCCGAGGTGCTGCCGGGAGCCCATGCGGAAGCGGGCGGTGGCACCGCCATTGCCATGGCCTGGTGGCTGCTGCCAGCCCCGTGGCTCTCGCCCTCCTGCTGTTCTGGGGAAGCAGAGAGTGCTCGGGGGAGGCACAGGTGGTTTATGAGTAACTGGAAGGAGACCTGAGGCACCCCCTGCCACGATTAACCCTGTGCATTGCCAGTCCAGGCTGGGTAACACCCTCACCAAAACCACCCGTCTGAATTTGCTGTTATTCCCTCTACTGCAGCCATAGCCAGCTGGTACGCTGGCGTGAGGGAAATGAGCTGAGAAGAGTTTTAAGCTCAGTGAAGTGTGCTTTCAGATGGCAGAAGTCTATATGTGCTTAATCCATTTGAAAACAATGGGAGTTTTAAGATGGTATTTGCGATTTTGAGGGAAATTGGTTTGGTGTCTCTCTGCATCTAAAAGTATAAAAAAATCTGACCGTAGTTGTATAGCACTACAGCAAACATTGCTTGCTTCATTGAAGTCTCATGCAGTGAGACTTCAATCATAGCATTGATGTTTTCATCCCATCTCAGCTTCATTTCTGGAAACGGCTTGGCTTTTCTCCAGCAGGGCTTTGTGGAGAAATGCCTGAGCAGATATGACATTCCTGAAGATGTATAGTTTCTCTTTTGACAACAATAGAGACCTGATGAGGAATAAATTCAAGACCTCTGAATATTATTCTCTGTGCGGATGGCTCAGAGGAATTAAACAGCCCCTCCTCACTTGTGTTGCCAGAGTTATGCCTACAGGGAACTTCTTTGCCCCTTCACGTGGCTAAATCCTTCTGTGTCCAAAATTTCTCTGAGATTCCCTTCTCATTTTGCCCACAACTGCCTAGCTTTTGCAGAGCAGACCTGCATACTGCATGGGACAGAGCTGTACCCCATCCTTACAGTGGAGCAAATACAGCCCACCCTCCCTTCGGGTGCTTCCAGCCCAGTTTCCACACAAGCTGTTTCCTGCATGACTGGCTTTGGGAACCTCTTTTTCTTTCCCTACTGCCATGTTTCCAAGCTTCATGTGTCGCTCAGTGATGTCTGGGCCGAAGTTGCTATTTGTCCGTTACTCTGTTCTCATATTCCTGACCTCAGAGGGGGTGCAGAAGTACAGGCCTTCCACGGACCTCTTCTTCCTGCTTGAACATGGGAGGCAGATGAAAACAGGTTTCATTCAGGGAAGGGTTTGGTCTCTTAAGCAATTCCCTCCTATGGATAGTTAAAATAATGAGTGTATTATCAAGAACTAATGAGTTCAGACACATTCCTCACATAAGAAATAGAAGCGTCAGAGCAGCCCAGTGTGTGCCCAAACCCTTTCTTCAAACCTGTTGGCTACTGTGAGAGAGATGCACCAGGTTATGGCTTTCAGGCACCTTTTATTTTATAACAAAAATTGAGTGTGAGGGATTGCTTGTTTGTTTGCTTAAAATAGGTTTTATCTCTTGGAGTCTATTACCCCTGTGAAATGCTCTGCACAAGCAGGTTAGCAGTAAGAGAAGGCCAAAGAACTTAGCCAGTGACAAATGAGAGATATGGAGCTGATCTGCTTTATCTCCTCTTTGCAAGGTTGTCCTCCATTCCTTGAGACTTTGGCTGAGCATCCTCCAAAACACTGTAGTTGTGTGGGGTCAGGAGGGATGGCGTAAGGCAAATTTGACTCTGAGCCACCTTTATGTCTGTGTTAAATGTCTCATCAGGGAGATGGGACTGGCCTGAGTCTGAAATCAGAGCAATCAGAATATTGCTGCTATCTGAAATAGCTGGAGATTGTTACGAAGATGGGCAGAGTACAGTGTGGTCTCAGCTCCCACCAGCTCCTTCTCAGTCTGACGTGCTGGCCACTGGAGAGGGCTCGCTCAGAATTTGCCTTTGTACTTCTTGACTCTTTTGTCTCTGCTTGCACTAGAGGTGATGCCTCTTGTGCAACTTCTGTGCTACAGAGCACTGTCTGTGGGACCCAGCACCTGAATCCTTTATATCCTTTTTCCCCCTCATATTTTGGAAGAGCTCCAATTAGGTGAAGGTGATTCCTTCTGATGGGAAGTAGGTCAACCAGTGAAAACAAACAAAACTTCAAAGTGGTTATGCCACGTCCAGCCCCATCTGGGCTCAGTTGGCTTCATTCCTTCTACAGTGCAAAATGGATAACAAAAATGACCTCTCTGGAAAAGTCAGATTTCTCTGTTATTATGAATTCCAGTTCCAAATCCTTCTTTTAAGAAGTTTATGATAAGATGATTATTGTAAATAAGCTTCCCCTTTAGCAAAGAATAAATCATCAAATAGACTTTTTTGGGGGAGATCTTTGGCAAAGGAATGTAAATAAATAAGCTAACTGAATAAACTTCTTTATCTGATGTGCTGAGCAGAAAAAGCAGCGAAGTTAATCATTTAGGAGAATAAGCTGGTCTGCTGTGCTTGCTTCAATAACAGACCAGGAAGAGTCTAAGGGAAACAATCTGCTCTAGCTTGCTGACCCTGGACTTTTTGCTAGAGTCCCACAGATGAGGAGAGATCAAGTTTATCAGTCTGGAAGCAATGCTGTCTCCTTAAGGAGATGTCCCTCAGTCTAGATTTTTGATTTGTTTCTTTTCCTGTGGATTGGTCTGCTTCCCTTCAGAGGTAGCTGCCTGCAGCAGAACAGAGACCTCTTATGAAGACAGCTGTGACTTCCACCTCTTGGGATTAGTACGCACATGGACAATATTCTGAATTTGAACTGTCTTAAACTTTGGACTCCATTCATGGTTCCATATCAGCAAGTTCATGTGTGTATGCATGTGATCATACATGGATGTCAGTCCACCACTGCTTAAAGTAATGGGAGCGAGACTGTTCTGATCTTCACCACAGTTTTCTATTGACTTATGTGGATTTGAACTAATCTGTAATAAAGATGCCTGGAATCTGAGCCTATAAACCAGACACAAGTTGCACAAGTTAACAAAATTGTGTGTAGCTGCTGTGGAAAGAGAAAACAGCTTAATGTAATTTAGATGATTCTGGCATGTAGCAGCTGCAACTGCAATTAGTTTGTCAGCAGAGGACTTAGTTCTCACCCCCAATTTTAATGGTTTGAGGGGTGATCATTGCAGAAATCATCATCATAATTTGCTTTCTCTCTTTGCTTGTGCTGTTTTTTTCTGCCTTGCCACTCTAGGGCATTAGCATCTTATGGAGAAATTTAACCATTGGCACCATAGATGAAGACAAGCAAGAAAAACAGATGAAAGTTGGTCAATAAAGAGTTTTCAGCTGTGAATCTCTTCAGTAAGCCAGACCAGGATGAACCTATGACACTCTCTTGACTCATCTATCTCTGTAAGTCTTTGATCAGTTAAATCTCGTCTTCCTTCCTTCCCATAAATGCTTCGGTTGATGAAAGACTGCATCCGGTATTGCATCAGGACAGGAACATCTCAGCATGACATTGCTCAACCAGGACTGTAGTGTTTAGTGCCTAAATGATGCATTAATAGATGTGGTGGTCTGTAGCCTATGTGAATGCCTTTGTTTGTTCTCAAGTCATGGCTTCGTATTGTTCCCTTGTTTCAGCATTTTGGCATAGTTGCATTTTTGCCCCTTTTGGGGTGTTTGACATACAAATATAAAGTCAAGATTGCTTGGAACCCTTCCTGGGAGGAAAGTATCTACAACTTCTAATAATAACAAAGATAGGACATGTTTATGTCAAAATATCAGCACAAGATGCTTCTAATGACAGTCAGACCACATGGATTTGACCTATGAATGTGTCCACAAGCAAAGAAGTGTAGCCTTGCTCCTTAGGCTGATGGCTTGGGACACTTCCAAGGTTTGAGTAAAAGCCTTTTGCAAGTGCAGCAGTGGCATTGCAAGCACTGTCCTATGGCTGTAGCGGGAGAAGATCACAAGAGATTCACAGGTTCTCACCATGAATCTCTTACTGACTATGAGCACAGCCCTTAAATTCACAGGGTAGCTATTTATTCTAAATTCAAATAATTGCATGTAATTATGTTCACCTCCTTTGCACTAGGAGAGCTAATGCATGCCTCTGAAATGGTCTGGGATCTTTTCATGAAAGGCTTTTATATGTCCATGATTTTAAAACAAAAAATTTCCCCAAACTTCCCTTTTAGCTAATGACTTACACTGTGTTTCAGTACATATGAAATTTATGAATCTGTATAAAATTTAACAAATAAAATTTCAGCCAGGTTGAAAAATATGATCAATGCCTTGTTGAATGTGGAAACAATATTTATGACAGACCTTTACTGTCAACTCTTATATAGCCTTTGCACAGTGTATCTGCCTTCAGGCAAACAGCAATTTGTGAAAATACCATCAGGAAGGATGCTTGAAAATAGCTGTCCCATATGATGGCTTAGCATATATTCTTGTATTAAAAGAACTGAAATATAATAGTATATTTACTAGCAATATCTTTCTGGGAATTATGTCTTATGCCCTCAAGCCTGTGAAACCAGGACACAGAACTTCTGTTGTTACTCCCTTTCATCTGCACATGTGACAACTACAAGCTTCAAGAAAACTCTTTGGTAGTAAGTATGAGGGCCATGAGGGCAATTTCATGTATGATAAAACCTCATTTACCTCAGCCACCTTCCAGAAGGTTGGCTTTAGCTTCTTTTTTGGAAAAATAATGGCTCAAGTGTACAGTTTCTTTGGTCTCCTAGAAGTCAGCTTATTTCCTATACTATATTGAGACAGAGAGAGCACATAAACCAGCTTCCAGTTCTGATTCTTTCTCCAAGAGGACGGTGCAACACATGGATAGGTTGCAGAGAGCTGAAATCGGTATTAACTTCCTGAAAACTTTGTGTTCGTAAATCCCACTGTATGGCATTGATATTTATTCTACAGAGCAGCCTGTAGTTGTTTGACTTATTATATTGCATCTGTCATATGAAGAAGGCAACAAGGCAATAACTGTCATGATGCAGAATAATTTCTTTCAAGGATTTTGTACCTAAGATGTGCTGTCCATAATGTCTTATTTGTGGTCTGTACGTGACACCAATACCTCCTATTATTTTAATTTGAACATATATTTCAGTTGTTTTCCCTTTGTATGGCAATTGCTGTCAAAACAAAACTGGCAAAACATCACATAAATAAGAAAGGATCTGCTTTCACGTGTGCCTATTATGCCATTCCACTTTCATCTTGCCATGAATTTGAAATTGAGATTGCTCTACATATAAAAGATGATGACCAGCTATTTTTATCTCCAGTACTCAGCATGCTGCTTCCCCTCTTTCCCCATGGCCTGTGTTGTCCTGCGTGCGATAAGGACAAAGCCCGGAGGAGATTTTTAGAGCGCTGAATTAGATGTGGAGTTTGTCAGTTTTCCTTGGTCTTTCACCCATTTCAGTTCCACAGAGAGACTATTTTACAAAGTTCCATGGAGATGCCTTAATTCCTGATAGCTTTGAAGAGTTATTACATTTTAATACATGCATGATTTAAAATAGGGTAGTAAGCTAACAGTATTGACAGACATGTTAGGTTTAAATCAAAATGTCTCACAGCTGTGATTTACTTAGTGATATATGTTGCTGAATTTTGAAAGATTTCATTTGGAATAGATTATTGAATGGTAAATATGGTGATGCTTTGATGACATTTTAAAGTTTCATGCAATACACTAAAAAATTTCTGTAAAAATTGCTTAGTATTTTCTAATTTTGCTCCACTTTATGGGACTCCTGTCTGCAGAGAAAACCAAAATCTCCAGACAAAACCACTACCCTACCCTGGCAGTAGGGTAGGGCAGCATGGGGCTGGCACTACCCATGTTTCTTCAATTGTTTTTCAAGAAGCCCTGATTTGGCATAAGCAATATAGTTGTCTCCTCTTTTTTCCATCTCGCAGTACCTCTCAAGAAGGGCAGAAACTATGGGCAGAGAAACAATATCAGACTTCGAATTAACAGTTAAATGTGCTCTTCATTCAAAAGCAACTCAGCCTTGGGATTTCTGAGAATTCATTCTCTCTCTCTCTCTTTTTCGTTTATGTGTCGCCTCTGATTTACATCCCCCTTCTTCAAAATTCAGTGTCAGGGGTGATTTACGAGTGCAATTTTGTGTGCAATATTCTGCAGCAATAGTTGGCAAATCCCTTCCCTCATCATGGGTATGTATTCTTCTTTGTTACACACCATAGAGACACACAATCCTTAAATTTCTTTAAAAAGACAATGCTTAATGAGCTTTTTGAAAAGAAAAATGCAAATCCCACCTCATAAAAATCCATCTCGTAATCACACATAGATATGTTACTTTTATAAAAACTGCTCTGGCTACGTGGCGTTGACATTTTATGTGATGGATCCATCGAGAGCCCCTCTGCCTGCCATGGGTCAGTCTGTTTAACCGATCTCTTACTTTTAGCCTGAAACAAGTTCCCACTCGGCGCTGAGCAAAGCATGTGAGCCCAGCTGCATTGCTGCACTGGGGACTGCTCGTGCTGAAAGTGAAGGACTTCTGAGGTTTGTTAATTTTCTGTTATGCATTTTTGCCTCTTCTCGGGTTGAAGACATTTTACATGTTTATAGACTTCTTCTCTGATTTGCAAAACTTGGTAAAATTGTGTGTGAAATGTTGATGGCAACAGCCTCATACCTTCAGTGATGGTTCTGCATTCACTCTGCTTCCCAAAAACTTAGAAGGTATTTGAGTCCCACTAAATTATTGTACACAAGAGGGCAATTCTTGGGCTTCTCTGGATGATTTGTAAATCTGTATTTACAACCTCTATAGATAATTTCCAATATCAATTGGAAAGCAAATCAATTCACATCCACCCAGCAGCACATGTGTTAAAAATCGTCCCAATAATCAGTGCAGTGCCCAGGTTATGCACCAAGAAGGAGGCCCTCCACAGCCCACTTACCCATCTGTCTTTTCTTATTTAGGACTTGGGTGAATTGGAGCATGGTTTCATCCCTGAACTCTGCTCTGTTTCCTGTCTCACACATTTTATAGTCTAGAACCACTGCAGAGCAGGGAATATGTGTCCCTTGACCTACAGTGCTTTTGGTTTTCTGTCCCTTCATGTGCTTTGACACACGCAGATATTAGTGTTTTATCGGTACCAGTTGTTGATTGTGGAGGACAGCGAGTGCATTAAACAAACGACAGCGGTACTGTTACACATCCTATTACACCCTCTGCCATGAACATCTCAGCAGTGTAATGTGAAAATTATCCGGTTTTAGCTGCGAAAGAACCTTTGCATGCATAGACATTTCCAGGAGAATTTGGACTGTTGTAACAGTGGCTCTTTACATCCCTGTGCTCAAGTCGGGGAAGGAGAAACATCTCCCAGGTTGCCACATAGCTGACCAGTCTCCTTATGCCTACGAATAACTAGTGGGTACATGTCACTGAAAGAGGAAGTGTGGCTTTTATTAAACTTCCTATTTTAACGGATAAACTTGAGTAGTTGGAAATTGTGAAATCTAGATGACAGATTGCCAAATGTTTTCTTGCTATAATGATGCTCTGCAAACAACAATTTTGATTGGAGACTGTCAAAAGTCTCTTTCCTTGGTAAGTTTTGTTATTCTGAGTGAATATCCAGTGCATATAAAAATTCCCAAATATTTGTTTATCACCTATAATTCTTCATTCCTTTTCATAATTCCATTGTCTTCAGTGCTCTCTATAAAAACAGTTTATAGACATGATTCTCCTCTCGCTTATGTTGTTAAAAGTCAGATGTAATTTAAATTAAGTTCACAGAGTCTCATCTGTACAACTCAGAAAAGAGTCATGGACAGGAGCTATGAAGGTGCCATGGATTTAGCTTGGTGTAAAACTGGTGTAGGATGATCACAATCTCTGTACAAATTTGTGGAGGTACATATTTCTGTTTATCATAGACAAATAAGTATTTAATAATCATCAGGGTAATTCACAAATAAAGACAATACAGTCAAAGGTGCACAGAGCTGACAGGAGTCTTAACAGGTCTTGTTTCAAGTTCTTCTGGACCTAGGAGAGAATGAAGATGTAAGTATCTGGCACATGTCAACCTTACGATTTTATGCTGGTTGTTTGCTGCTGCTTACAAGATTAATTGGTGCATTAAGAGCTGGACTTTAGCTTCTTTGGGTATGTTAACGCAAGATTTGCTGCTAGAGGCTGTGTGGGAAATGCCATTGTCCCTGCAAGGAGGTATCTGGCCACCAGCTGTGTCACTGGCACCGTGGTGGGAGCACTCCCTGGGGACATGAGGATTTCTCATCCTGTCTTGTCTCCCTGGCCTTTCCTCTGCCCCTGGCATGCCATCACCACCCCAAAACCCTCCGTCCTTTGGCTTCCTCAGGCTCTGAGCCTCAGGTTTTTTCCCCTTTCTCTCATCCTTGCTGCCTCTCTCCTCCCAGTCCCGCTTCCTCCGCAGGGACCCTCGGGACACACCCCTCACTTGGACTCCCTGTGCCCTGGACAGCTCAGCCGTACCTCACACCGCAGCTGGAGGCTGGTGACTGCCCAGATACCTCCTGCGCCTGCCCTGCCTTTCCCCTGTCCCCATGCCTGCGCACCCTCCGTCCCCTGCAGGCTCTGAGCCCCATCCTCCATCCCCCGCAGGCTCTGAGCCCCATCCGCCTCCTCCCGCTCTCTCCAGGCGCTTTTGTCATGGCCTCGGTGGCCCAGATTCGGGTGGCCTGAATTGGCCCAGGCCCGCGCTTCCTGCCGGCTGGCACGAGGCCACTGGGGCGTGGGGCCAGGAGGCCGCCTTCGCCTGGGGAGCTGGTGCAGCCGCAGCCACCGAGCCCCAGCCCTCCCTCGCAGCACGGCTGCTGCCAAAATCCACAGATTCAGCCTTTCTTTGCTGATGCTGGTTAGCAAAGAAGGGGCACGGTTGGTACTGATTTGAGGGGGTTGGCAGCTCTGAAAGATCAACTTTGTGTTTGCCAGAGGCTGGCGTCCCTGCTTCGCTTGCTCACCGGGGCTCCCGCCAGCTGTGATGGAGGTGCTACCTGGCAGAGGTGACAGGAATACTAACAATAAAACTTGTTTGGCTCTTTATTTTCACATATTTTGTCTGGTGCGGAACTGATGTGGCCTTTTAAATCCATGCAAGACCTTTGCAGCAACCTCCCTTCTGCGCTTGTTGACCCACCGTGGCTTTGGTGGTTTATTTTCACTGTCCCGTGAGTAGGGCTGGTACAGCGCCAACATGAAGGAGAAGGGAGACCAAATATCTGCCTTGCTAAAGATGAGGCCAAAAGGTGAGAAGGAAACAGGGATATCACATAAATATGGCCAAATAGGTCACTACCTGTGCATTGCATGCATTTATTTAGTTCAAAATCATCCTCCAAGTTATTTTTGGTAGAGGAAGAGAAGTAGCTATCCTAGTACTTGGGGAAGGCAGTGGGGTAGTTACAGCTGAAGAGGTAATCAGAAACGCAACCTCTTTTGGCACCAACACAGGTCATTAAAGACACCTGGTTGCTGTGGGAACCCCAGCAAGAGCTTCTCAAACAAATTGGAAATCAGGACTTCATTACACCCAGCAATCTCGGCTGAGATTGCTGGGAAAATATGGCATATCCGAACCTGAATTACCTCCCTTCCCTGGGTTACTTATGCTGTCTCAATTTCACAAATCATTAACACCTCATTGCTTCAGGTTTATAGCATCTTCTGATGCCATTTAAAAATCCTTGCAAGGGGGATAATGAGCCAGATGCACTGTGAGCAGAAGTGGCCTCAGCTGAACCACCTTTGGTGGAGCTGCACTCCCATGTCTGCGCAGTCATGCCAGTGCACCTACATAATCAGAACAAAAACGACTCCCTAAATAACAGTACTGCACCACTGGGCATATACAGTAAGCAAGTATGTAAATAAATTTTCCTTTCAATTTACCAAAACACAATACTGAAAGGAAATTGAGGACCTTTGGAGATACATGGTCTGCATTTTGTCAGTATTTAATTGAAAGACCTTTGCTGTTGAATTGCTGCTACTTAAAAGCAACCATGCTTTAGGTGCCTGCATCCCATGGCCGGATGCAGTGCTGGAGGCCCAGCCTGGCCGTGTCCTCCCTGAGCAATGCCCACACTGTGGCTTTCCCACGCTGAGTCTCCAAAGTAGACACCGTGCCATGGGGGCTGGAAATCTCCAATGTGGGTTTTTACTCTGCCATATTTATATCAGTTAGACATAAAGTTAAGCTCATTCCATCCAATCTAGCTTAGCCTTCTGCAAGAGATGAAGTTATACACAAAAGTAAATTTATTGGTAACTTGAATGTTAAAATGATAGTTGTCAAAGAAAACAGTTTGTATCATGTGGATACTGTATTTTGGGCTTCTTAGGCATAAAGTATTTTTTCAGAAAGCTATCACAAAATTCATACAATGTATCTAGTGTCTATCTATGCAAGGATGCTGCATTTGCTTGAAGCTTGACATCATGCTCAAGAGTAACAAGCGTATTTAGATTTTGCAAGGATGTTATTAATTACAGCACTTTACACAACATTAAATTTGCTAATTAGGCAAACTTACTCTGCAAAAGCAAAACCAAGGTAAACTGAATTCTTAAGGAAAAAAAAGATGTGTTTAATGACTTGGGTACACTTTGTAAACTTACGGAATCAAAAAGAGGATCTTGGAAACAGGACTTGCAAAGTCTGCACAATATTTGGGGAAGCAGCATTTAAATAACTGAATGACTCTTCTACTGATGTTTCAGTAAGAAGTAATGGTGTTCCTAAAGCTAAATAGAGCTTGTGAAGTCCAATAATTCATTGGGATCAGCAATTAGAAAACTTTAGTTAATTAAAAAGGCAATGTCTACAGTAAAAAAAAAGTGAGTTTATTTTTGTTTTCAAATGCAGAGGAGCCATGTTGCTATAAACACCTTACTCAGGGTATGAGATGGTGCAAAAGGAAGACAAACTAAATAACTAGGAGCCATTAAAAGACAGAAAATATCCTGGAGTCACTGGAAATGCTTCAGCTTTACTGTGCGAATAGAAGTGAAATTGGTTCTACTGCATCAAATACTCCCCTTTGAAATGAGAGAACTCCCCTGGCTCCAGTATTTCTATCCTGTGAGCACAGAACTGAGGGAGACTGAGAAAAGTGGGACCAACCTGCGTAATGTATTGCAGTCTTTGGAAAGAATTGTCTTAGTATTAACTCATTGCTAGAAGAGAAACTCCACAATTTGGCAGAGTAAAAGGAAAATTAATAGAAAAAATATCTGTGTCTTCCTATGGGCACATTCTGGAACAGAGTACATCCTGGAAATATGAATTCACACTATTTATTTAAGCAAATGCAAAAGATTTCTGACTGGCTGGGAGCAGAACTTACCTAATGCAGAACAGCTTAGATACCCAATAAAAAAATGATGCTTGGATTAAAATGTTAGAAAGTCTATGTAAAAATGACCTCATCTTAGTGAGATTGTGACATGAAGTCACCTGAGTTTAATTGATCGTTTCCTGAGCTGTGCTCTGGCTGGTGCTCTGGCCACCCCGGCAGTGCCCAGTCCAGCCAAAAAGCGAGTTTCCTGCAGAGGCATCTCAGGACATGTCCAAAAGGGCAAAAGCAGGGCTGACTTGCCTGACATGGCCGCAACCCATGTGATGCTCGAGTACTCCTGGAAACTGAACAAACCCAAGCAGGGTGGCTCCGTAGCTGTCCTGTTCTCGCAGCGCTGCTCTGTCTCAGCTCACAGATTGCTTTTTAACCAACCAGTTTGATTTCAGAAATTGGCAACTGAGCTGCTCCTCTCTAGCCATAAGCATATTCCTACCTTCCTCTCATACAACCTTGACCTGAAGCCTACAGCGTTCATTTTCTCCGTTTTCACGTCCTTTTGGAAATTGAGTGACTGTTTCTGCTTGTTTGCTCTAATAGCCTGCCACCCATTTTGCAGTAAATGCAGATTCCCCCCCTCAGTTGTTTTAGTTTGTATAAATGTCATGTAAACTAAAAGAGAAGCAGCCTCCAGCCGCAGGGTTGGTCTCCTCCTGCTAATCGCAGATCCTGAACTTCCTTTGTGCGCCGCCGCTGCTGACAGCCGGGTTGTGCCTGCTCCTGGCGGGTTCAGGCAGCCATGGCGGGTGGGTTTACCAGTATGGGAAGGATTGATGAAACTGCTCCAGAATTCACTTGAGGAAGAGCAAGGCTTTTAGAAAATGCCTCCCTTGTATAGGAGTGTAAGCATCAGTCTGAAGAAACAAGAGGGTGACAGGGACACAGTGTTTACTCAGTGAGTGGGAAGGGGAGAGGCCTGGTGGGTGTCTTGTTCAGGAGCTGGTGCAGGGTTAGTGCTTCCCTTCCTGGAGAGAGGACAGTTATGCATCAGTAAATGAAGCTGCAAGACTTGAGTCGCTTTAATTAGGCCGTCACTGCTAAGGGATGTGCTGGTGAAGTGTTTTCAGAAACAATTAAAAAGTTCACATTTATTGAGGCCTCACTCTGACCAGATGCAGCCTCACCCGGATCCTGCAACGTGCCTCAGGGTGTTGGTCCCCAAGATGCCACTGTGGCTGTGCAGCCCTGCAAGGGACAGCGTTTCTTCGCGGGTGAACCTCATGCCATTGCAAACCCTGGCTTTTTGGGAAGATGCCCTTAAATATTGCTTTGCTTTGCTATTGAAAGCACCAACACTGAAATGATATCCCACTTGCCCCTTGGGCTCACACACCTGCAGTGGGTTTGGGAGCCTGGCTTGCAGGCTGTGGGGTGTGCTGGTTAGTGCTCGGGACAAGCATGACACACACTCCTTCAGTTTTTTACCAGATCTTCCCAGCACCCAAGGGTGAGGCACTGCCTGAGTAGCCCTGGGTCAGCAGGGAGGGTCAGGGGTGGCTTTTGTGCCTGGAAAAACATTCTTTGGTGCAGTCCAAGAGCCTGCAGAGACTTCTCCTTTTCTGTGGCACTTCTGATCTCCGCTGGGAAGAGCAATGCCTGCACGTCCCTGCACAAGCCAGGGGCAGAGCGTGCATGTGCCCTTGCGAGTGCTGGGGCAGAGCTAGGGGAGAGCCCCCACCCCACCACCCCCACTGCTTCCCTTGGGGCCAGATCAGGGCAGCCCGGGCCCAGCGGCTGCACCGTGCTCCTGGCACTGCTCCCTCCTCTGCCATGTCTTAGAACGTGGCCTAAGTACCAAAGTCATTCAGGTACTTCTGGACGTTTTGCCTTTAACGTCCTGGATAGCAAAAGAGGGGTCAGGTCTGGTTTCTTGCCTTTTGCTGTGTAAAGGGACGTCCTGTGCCCAGTTAGGGTGCTGTTAGCCAACAGCTCCCTTGGGGCCAGAATCAGCGTGTGCCCCCCTGCCTATCTGGTGCCGCAGAGTGGATCTGTCTATGGAGATGGAAACATCAAGTCAGATAATTGTGAGGGTGACGTGAACGTTGCGATTAATACGTTATTTTAATAACACTGACAACAGTTTGCCTTATATGCCCATGAGGCAGCTTGAGATGTGACTGGTGCTGCCGCCGTGGTGTGGCTCAGGTAAGCCATAATGTGGGTGTATCCTGGCACGTCTGGGGGGAGGTGGGTGGGTGCATGGTGCTGTGGGTACAGCCAGGACTGGGGATGGGGGCAGATGAGGTTTTGCACCTCAGTGTTTGGAAACAAATCTGTCAACTGCAAGTGCTATGCCTTAATCTGCTGCTCCCTGCTCTGCAAGGCTTAGAGGGTGGAAATGGTGGTATTTGTGTTGCTCCCACAGCTCAGGCCTTACGCAAGGTTGGGGCAGGAAGAGCCAGAAGCGCAGCTGGGGCTTGGGGCTGAGCTGGGAGGCAAAGGCGAGCGCAGCTGTGGCAGTGCTGTGGCAGCTCCCCACGGCACTGTGCCCCCACTCCTCTGTCCGCACCCCAAATGTAGCGCCAGAGGATTGGGTTGTTTCTGGGGAAAGGCGGTCGAGACGTGCCACGGGGAATTTTACTGACCCGTAGCAGGAGGAGGCAGATCCCAAAGCCTGTCCTTGCCCTGTTGATGCTGGCGATGTGAACCAGCTGAGCGTGAGCTCAGCGCTGGTGTGGCGCAGGCCCCTGGGCCACCCTGGGGCTGACTGGACAGGAGTGATCCTGACCCCAGCCGGTGGCTCCCTGTGCTCCGTGCCCCTTCAGCGGCAGCAGCAGCCTGGGCAGGGGCACGGGCAGGGCCTTACAGAGCAGGGCAGTGACTGACTGGGCAGTGGTGTAAAATTCTCGAAGAAGACGAGGAAAAAGTTTCAGCTGCCATGACGAAGGCTGCCTGTGGGGAGGGCTCCCTGGAGGCCTGCATCCCCTCCATCCCCCAGGCAGCACACGGCGAGTGCAAGGGGGGAGGTGGGCGGCCCTGCGCGGAGACTGCGGTGCCCAGTGCGGGGGGGGGCGGCGGAGCGTGCTGGCAGCCGGGGGTGCCCGCGCTGCTGCCCTTCCCCCGCGCGCCCCCGGGGAGCGGCTGCAGGCGGGGCCCCGCCGCGAGGGAACTGTGCCACGGGGACAGCCGCGCGGCCGCCGGTCCCCGCGCCCGTGAGAGGGTCCGCGCGTGGCCCCCGCCCCAGCTGCCCCGCGGCGGACACGCGTGGGCGGGGCGTGGGCGGGGCGGTGGGGCGGGGCGCGGCGCGGAGGGGAGCGCGCCCGCAGAGAGCCGCGCTCCGCGCCCGCTCGGCAGCGCCTCCCGCCGCCGCGGCACCATGTGGCAGCCGGCCACGGAGCGGCTGCAGGTAGGCGCGGGCGGGGGTCCGGCCCGGCCCGGCCCGGCCCGGCCCGTGGCGGGGGGGCCGAGCCCGCGAAGCTGCCCGGAGAGGGCGGCGGGGGGAGCGGGGCCGGCAGAGCATCATCCCCCGGTATCGGGAGTTTGTTGTAACTTCTCCCCTTGCCTCCGCGGAGGGTGGGTGTGCGGGGAACGGGGCGCACGGACACACGGCGGGAGGCGGGATGGGCTGCCCCGTCAGCATCCCGGGTCCCGGCTGCCGCTGCCCGGCCACTCCGGCGCTCCCGGCGGGGCTTTGGTGCCGGCGGGCGGGGGAGGCGCGGCTGCGGCTGCGGCCACCCCGGCCCCGGGATGCGGCGCGGCTCGGCGGGGTGTCGGCAGGGGAAGCGCCATGTGGGGGCTTGTCCCTGCGCACCCCTTAGGTGAGGGGGAGCATCCGCGGTGTGGGACGGGTGCCCCCGCCGTTGTCGTGCGGGACCCGCGGAGCGGGGGACACAAAATCCGGCGGGAGCCGTTTGCCACCCCCAAATCTACACGTCCGGGGGGCTCACGGGAACTTGGGTCCCCCGGCGCCCTCCGGCAGCGGGTCGGGCTCTGCCAGCCCTGGCTCTGTCTCAGTTTAATGTAGGCTTTTATGCGTATTTCAGATCCAGGGTGAAATCTGAGACAGGCAGAGAGAAAGATGAAATAAAACTCACTTTGTAGATCCACTGTGTCGACTTCGTATAGTTTTCCAGAGCAAGTGTCTAGTGAGAGAGAGATGGACGTTTTAAGTAAGAATCAATGGTCTTAGCTCATGACAAGAAAAGGTTATTATTGCTTTTGCAATTCAAATGGAGAATTTGCTTTGCTATCATCAAGCAGAAAATTCAGTGGTTTGATTTGAGTTGATAGTAAAGCCAAGCCAAGCAGATCCGTGAGCTTTAATCTGCACCAACCAGTAATGGGTATAATTCCTGTTCTTAAAAAGGAGTACTTTTCTCTACAATGAGAAACTTGATTTTTAGGGGATAGGAATGATGCGCCACATCTGTAGTTTATGGATTCAGGGGTAAAAGCTGTGTGAGTGCGTTATTATTTATTTGTTTCCCTGTGTTAGCCAGAAACCTCTCTGTACACAAGCAGCAAGATCACCTGTGTTAAGGAGTTAATGATTTTGGGCTGGTTGTGGAGGTGGGAGCACCTGTGTCACCTGTGCTCTGGAGGGATGATGCCCCTTCAGGGGATGCTGCTTCAGGGGAAGGACCCGAGGTGAGGCTGCACCCAACAGTTGGGGGCAAAGGAGAAAGTGAGGGAAGGGAAAGAGAAGAGGAAAGCTGAGGTTAATAGTAGTATGCTGGTCTGGGTCATATGGATTGGCTATGTGCCCCCGTTGTGGAATTAGGAGGTGTTAAAAATAACAAGATATTAATATCACAAATACGTGATACTGCCTACAAGAGCATGCAAGGCTGAAAAGAACCAAGTGCTTATGTTGTGCAGAGTAAGGTTGCAAGTGTAACCTTATTCAGCTGCTTTGTGTATCCCGCTTGCCTTAGTGAGCGGGTGGGAAAGGCCACATGCTGTGGGCAACCAGGGCTGCCTGGAGGGGGGACGCTCTCTGGGCCCCTCGCTTACCTGTTGCAGCACAACACAGACCTGTAGCAAGGGGAGCCCATGCTCCTCCTCCCTGTTGCTGGAGGGGAGCCACGAGCACCAAAGTTCTCAGCAGTGCCACTGACTTTGTGCAACCTACTGTTGGTCACCTCTAGCTGGAGACTCCAGGCATCCTGAACCTCCTGAAATGCTAAGTGCCTGTAATTGTGCTTCTTGCCAACAGGAGTTGCTGGGGAAGCGTACGAAGAGCTGTAGGTGCTCTAAAAATAAAAAGCCAGAGGGATCCAAACTTGCAGAATTAAATGATGCTTTGGACTTGTACCAGTTCCTAAAATGAGGAGAAGGTGAAAGCCTTGGAGAAGCCACAAGAAGCCCATAATAATTCTGTGTTCACACAGGAATTTAATTGATAACATAGTGAACAGTGGACAAAATGAATACAGTGAGTGGAAGGATGCTGGGAGTAACTAGGATGTGATCCTGTAATTGAGAGCTGGATCCTAATCCATATACACATGAGCCAGGGTTGTGTGGGCTATAGACTGCCTAATGTCACCAACTCCTTTGAAAATTTTTTTTTCCCAAAAGAACTTTGAAACCTGGTCACTTCAAGTAGCCTGCTCTCCCCTTCTGTGCCCAAGCACTACATGCTGTGTATCACCAGCCTGGTCAGAGCTGCTGGCAGCACTGCCCAGCCCCCCGTGAGGACAGCTTGTGCAAGGCAATAAATAACATGTTTTTACCTTCTTTCTCCCCTTCAATGTCTTAATTCAGTTTCAGATGTTCCATGTTGCTCTCTTTGTCCCAAGCTCCCTCTTTCCTGGCACCCAGTTGCTGTGAAACAAATCTTGGTGTCAGTGGGGTGTTGAAGGGGGGCCCTCTGCTTGTCCCTGGCTGGCAAGCATGTGTTGTGAGGGCACTGGGCATGGGATTTTGGTTGTAGCAGGGGTGTATTTGGTCACTGGGTAGAGTAGATGATGTCTTGTGGTCTCTGTTCATGTGTTCTGTGATTATGGGTTATGCCAAGTCACTACTGCATGATATTTGAGGGCTGTATAATGGCAGGTCCAGCCCTGTCTCCTATAGGTTCTCCTTCAAGCTGGTATATGGGTGCAGAAAGCGTGGAGCTGGCACAGCTTTCTTAATGTTTTCATGTGTGAGTTGTATATGGCATAATTTTGACCCAGATGCATCTTGCATTAATATCCAGCCATGACAAAGTGCAGCCCTGTCCTAAGCAAAATGGCAGTGAAAGTATTTTCATCTTTCAGAATATTTCTTTTGGCCTAGTTCAGTAAGGGAAAGTATGAACCGACTTTGGAAGTGACTGCCTTGGTGTGGGTCAGCCCTGCCCTCATTGCTAAGGGGAACTGTGTACGTTTAACTTAAACGGCAGTGAGCATCATGGTGTGAAGAATTCTGTCATGTTCTGACATGGTCATCTACAGGTTGTGGGTCTCCTTTCCCAGTCCCACGCAGTGTATAACAGGGCTGCGTGTTCCTGGTCTGCGGCCATTCATTATAAAAGCTAATTTTGTTCCAAATGTGCTCGGTCCTGTAAAGTTTCACAGTTTGTGCTGAAATTTTTGGCGTGGACTAGACGAGTACAATTCCAGTAGTGAGGTCAGCAGCAGAGCTCACGCATACGCAATAGGAATTAAGTGTCATCGGCAGCTGGGTTACAAAAATGCAGTGAGCTGGGGCATGAGCTGGACATCTCCCCACTGCTGTTGTAGCCACTTGCTGCTGAAAGCTCAGTCTGCTGCTGAAATGCACCCCCTTTCCAGGGGCTTTGGTTTCTGGCTTTGCTGGAATAAGCTGTGATCACTCGTTTTTTATTTTGGGGATTTTTTTTTTTTTTTTTTTTTTGGTCACTCTGCTCTCCACTCTACTTCTCTCTGATGGAAGCTTTTCCTGTTATCCTGCTGCTTAATGAAGAGCTCTTGCTGTTTCTGGAAGATATGTTGAATTAAATGGATTAGAAGAATAAACTAGAGAAATGTAAATATCCAGGTTTCTGGAATTTCCTTGAAAATATAATGCAGTGAAGCCTGCTTTTTCTTCTGCTGTTCCTTTCCTTTCCTCTTTTGTGATTCATTCACCTACAGCAATGTTGTAATTATGTGTATTTTCCCCAAAGTTAGTGGGACAGTCGGTTACATGGGAAACCACACAGCTGGGACCTTGCAGGAATATACCATGGGGATCAGTGAGACTCTGGTGCGGTACTCAAGAAAGTTGTGATTTTGCAGGTAATACGGGCATGAGCATTTTTCATGCTTAATGTAAAAGAGGTGATCTGGGACTGTATCTTTTTTTGAAGGCTTTCCCCTCTGATTTCTGTGGTGGCATTCCTGGTTTGTGTTCAGTAAGATGCGGGTGAATGTACTGAATGAACATGTGAGTGCCTCCCCGTCTCCTCTCCTGGAGCAGCAACCAGAGGGTGCTTCAGGTATTTAAGGGTTGTTCTTCCTGCTGCAAATACCTGGGCTCCAGCCCAGAGCTCGCTGTACCGTCTGGGTATGGTTTTCATCACTGTGTTTGCAGCAGAGCTTATCGATGCTCATAAGCAGTGCATTCTGATTTTTGGCTCAATGTTTGTGTCAGTGGCGCTGTTTGAAAAGATGCTGAAAATCTTCTGAAATCTTTCTTTAAAATTATTTCCAAATGCACCCTCTGTGCCTGGTTTGGGATGTGAGGGTCGAGAGCCTTCAGTAGAGCAGCTGGGAGTTTGGAGCCTCTGGCTTTGGTGATGCTCCCGTGAGGACTCTGAAGGGGTTTTTGAAAACAAGGAAGGTGTTCGTGCAGTTTCGCATGCCTGTCTGAGGGATGACTGCTATTTGCTTTGAAACCTAAATTTTCCTGGAAGCTTGATGCCAGACATTGTGTCTAGATAATAAATCCCAGTGGGTGCATAGTTTCCGAGGTCGTGCTGTTTGTAAGCCCTGTTTATAAGTTTTCCTGCTTCTCTTAACGCATGTGGGTAATAGGGATTGCCGTGTCCAAGTACATTTTCCCCTGGAGCACGAGACGCGGCGGTGCTGGTGCTGCCCGGCCTCGTGCTGTAATGCCAGGCATCCCTGAGCTGAGCTGTGCCCACAGGCCCTCCTTGGGAAAGCTCTCGCTTTGCTGGGAAAAGCTCTTGCTTTTTTGGGAAGACGCTGCTGTTTCAGATGCTTTTCTTGGGCATTGCAGTTGCCTCTTGCCAAGTGGTCACTTGGTTTGTGCCATCATCTGGGCCTGCCTCAAACCACTGGAGGGCAACAAGAGAGACCCCCTTGCCGCCCGCTGCCTCCCAGCCCCACCACCTGCCTCCCTGCTTCAGGGCTGGACATTGTTTGGTGAACTGGCTTCATAAGGACATGGGGATGGCCAGGTGTTCATGGTAAGACTTCAGTGATTCTCTGTCTACTCATCTGGAAATTCGATATTCTTACAAAACCCCACAGTTTTGGGCCATTTCTGGGCAAGGTTTTAATAGCGGATGGCTGCAGTGTATTCTCATGCTGCTAGAATTTTTTTCTTTCATAAAATAGAGTTCCACATCTCATCTAACGTGCTGTCAAATACTGTGCGGGAGAGCTGAAGGTGGGTGAGATGAGATGAAGCGGGTGATGTCAGGCAGGAAGCTTCAGGTCCTTCTTTGCTCAGACAAGTTTGATTCCCTGAACCCGGAGGCCTAATTTTGCCATCGTGTAACTTGTGCAGCCCTGCTGAAGTCCATGGGAAATACGTTTGTGTAAGGTTCCTTTACCATAGTCTTTGAGTTGTTGGTGTAATTTGCCTCAGCATCGTTAAGATATAGCAGTAAAAACACAGTGCAGGTATTGATGGAAGTGAAAAAAGTGAAAGCAGCAGTATTGGGGGTGTTGGTGCTCGCTTTCTGGCCTACCTGTGAGCACTGCCCTCTGAGGCTTCATAAACACATCACTTGTTTTGCTGGGATTTGTTACTGTACCCAGTAACTGTGCGTCTTGAATCTACTGATACTTTTAGATTTGGGAATGATGGACCCTGTTGCTAAGTACATGCATGTTACGTGCATCCACTAACACCTAGTATACACATCAAACGCCTTTTCCATGTCAGGAACGTCGAAACTCTTCACTAAACAGAAGTCAGCTCTGGGCAACCTTACCTGTGTGTGATGGATTTGAGGTAATCATGGATGCAGTGGTTTCATGACAATGTTTGTTAGCATCTGTTCAGATGTAATGTGGTTTTAGGTGCTGTTGGTGCTTTCAAAATGAACTTCTTGTCTTTCTATTATATGCTTGGTGTTCAGATGCATACATCTATTAAAAAATGCAGTATACAGTCAGTCGAAACAGTTGTTTTCCAATTTTTAAAAGCATATGGAAAAACTCTTCTTTAAACCAAACACAAAGAGGTTGTAAGTGTAAAGCACACAAACAGCTGTCTAGGCAGAAACCACTGCAAGACGTGTAGCAGGACTGATACTACTACTGAGCTCTGGTTTTATTAAATATTATGTCAGAAGGAAAAAGTGAAAAGTATTTGAAATTTAAGCTTGAGTCATGTGGATGCAAACGTCCGGGAAGTCTTACAGCCCAGTGTTTTGGCACTGTATAGCTTCAGAATATCTTTCAAAGCATCAAAGTTTTTGCACTGTTTTGCTGCTATGACTTTACAGCAGTCAGGGATCTTTAAAACAAAGCTCTGTGATTCCAGCAAGCTCATCTGGCACCACTTAGCTTGGGCAGTTCCTTTTTTCTACGTTATTTATTCTTTGTAGAAAATGAATGGCTCTGGAAAAATGCTAATTTTGGGAAGCATTCTATGACCAAAAGACAATCAAAATCAGTGACTGCCTTGTGGAAAGCCCCCTGGGAAATGATCTTAAGGGTTCGTTTATAGTGTACTACTAGTTTCTGTTTACGAAACTGACAGCCTGTTTGATGACAAAGAAAAATAAAGAAAACAAAGCAGTGATTTCCTTGAAGGAAGACAAACTAAAGCATTCAGTGTAAGTATTCAGAATTTTAACTGCCTGTTTCTTATTTTCTCTGTGTCCCTGGTGGCAGCCAGCAGGACAGTCAGCAGTGGTGTGTCCAGAGTGTTACTGGTGCCTTCCAAGCGTGGTTGTGTTCGCAGCAGACAGACCCTCAGGCGGGCGGTGGGAGGTGTGCCAGGCTGCCGAGGCTCTGTGCTAGCGTCCTCTCATGTTGAGCAGTACGGCGGTTGACTTCATTTGCGACTTGGCTCTCTGTGCAAGCAAGATGAGAGTTTGGCCCAGAGACATGTAAATGTGTAGCTGAAAAGTCCCTTTAAGCAATGTTTGGTACTTTTTTTCCCCCACAGTGCTTTCATGTATAATAATTTAACATATTTGCACTTAATTGAACTTATAGCTGGTAAAGTTACAGATGACAGTAGCGTTAGTCTTCTGGGCTGTTTCTGAGTAAGTGCATCAGAATTCTTTGACCAAAGATTTTAAATGTGGGTGATAGTAAATGTGTCTTGAGAAAGACCTAATATGGGTTTTCATGATTCGTATTTCCTGCTGAAATACTGAAAATATGGAGTGGCTAATATAAATCTTTGATATGCATAGTCTTAAGGAAAAAAACCCCCAAGAGTTGTGTATTTCTGGTATTTGATATTCTTTTAATGATGGCACTTCAACAAAATTATACACAGCCTCAGAATGATTAAGTTGATGTCATTGCTCTGGCCCTTACCTCAGCAGTTCAGTGATGGCTTCTGAAGTGTTGGTCTTTTTGAAGAACCTCCATTCATGTTTTCATTGGGAGCATTTAAATTGTAACTGCTTTTCTGACAAAATTATTATCAGTGATAGTAATTCCAGTGTCAATATGGAAATGTAAAAATTCTGCCATTCCAACTGTTTGCCTCTGTTCCCTTGCAGGCTTCCCCTGCCACATCGTGCCGAGTGCTTCAAGGGAGGGGGGTGGGAGTCCTGGAGCAGGTTGGGGACCTTGTTTTGGACTGTTTCACTCCCCTCTCACAGCTTAATGGCTGGTTGTGCTTCCAGGCAATGTCAACAGCTACATTTCTGACCTGAGTTAGTAATAATAAGTTTTGCTGACTGAGCTATGCTGCAAGTGCAGTGCAGTTTGGTTTGGGATCTCCATGCCATAGCACCGGTGTGGTCGGCACTCTTGCGCCATAACCCTTCGTGGTGTTGGGTCTGTGTCATGCTGGACAACTTTCAAACGTCTCCTTGTGCGAACACATTTTCTCCAGATATATTTCATGGGAACTGCCAAGAACACTGAGAGCGAACAGAAAGTTAATTAAATGTCCTGAAGCTCAGGTTTGTGGCCACCTCTGTCTTCCCGTGCCAGGTTCCCTCTGGGTTTGAGAGATGGTTATTCCACATGTTTCATGTGAAGCTTTCAGAATGAGTCTGGAGTAAGTTTCAAAGTATTCAGAGCCTCCATTTAGGGCCAGGCTTTTCCAGAGAGCATTTTACCTGGTGGACTGAGCTCTTCTGAAAACTTGCCCACTCATTCAGTGCCTGTACAGGAGAAGTGGTGTTCAGAGTCTGGTCCCACTGGTGGGGTAGCTGCCCTGAAGATCTTGCAGTGGGATCTGGCCCAAGCTCCACTGGGGTCAGTGCCAACCTTGAGCCTGACTGGATCATGGAGCAGGACAGCAATCCTGCCCATTGGGCTGTTACAGGAGATCCAGAAAGTTTGTATAGTCTCATTTAAAACAAATATTTGTCCATGCTATGGAGCTTCTTCCTGAGAAGCCAGGGCAGAGGAGTTTGGGGTCGCAGGGGACCAAGGGCATGGGACCTCCATGGTGATGGTGGCAACATCAAGTACGTCATCTGAGCCTGCAAGTTGCTAGCTCTCTCCCTTCCCTAGCACCCTGAGCCTGGGTGTTGAGAGACAGAAGGGATGGGTGGACGCAGCGTTTCCTCTCCCAAAGGCTGCAGGAGGAGGCTCTCCGGAGTGAATCTCAGCTGCTCTGTGGCTTTCCTGTAGCTGGCAGCGAGTTTTCCTGCTGTCAGGATTAATCTGTGCTTTCTGAGCCAGTGACAATGGTACTGACTTGAAAAGGGTATCGTTTCTTGGGATGGTGAAGGGGGGGAACTAACTCTCCCTCCAGTCATTCTAGTTGAAAAAACAGGCAAACAAAAATTCTGTTATTATTTTATTAAAACTATCCAGTCCAAAATAATATGCTGAACTTGGTTTCCAGTGTTATGTTAAGGACTTTTGTCCTCAGTTTTCTAGTATTTCCTTCTGCTGGGGACAGGGACATCACAAGAAGAGTTGTGTCATGGTGTGCTAGTTCTTTTGGCTCCAGCTTGGAGCTAGAGAACGTAAAGACAAACAGCTAAATTGTTAGAAAAAAATACATCAGACTTCAAAAACAGGGTTTTAATCTTTTTTTCCCCCTGATTTGAGGCTATTTAACAGAACCTTTTGCCCATTTTTAGCTTTTCCATATGGAATTTATTATTTTTTTCTGTTTGGTGTTTTTTTTTTGGTTTTTTTTTGGTTTTTTTTTTTTACCAGAAAAGTACTTTTTGTAACTTAGGCAAACACCAAGCTGCAGCTCCCTGAGCTGCCTGGGTGTCGGGGCGTAGCGTGTACCTCTGCCCTAGTTTATTGCACAGCATGTCAGCAGAAGACAGCAGTGAATTTCTTTCATCTTTCAGAATAATCGTCAGTTTAAGCATCAGATTAACAGGAGTAAATCAGTACAAAGATTGGAGAGAGGATTTTGGCTGTTTGTTGCTTTGTAGCTGAGGATTTCAAATTGTCTGATGGGCTCAGCGATGTTTTTCATGGGATTTTTGTGAGGGGACTGAGGAAGTATGACTTCCAGGTACAGAAAGAAGCAATTTAACAGATTTCTCATATGGAGCTGTTTTAAGGCAGAGGTGAACCCAAACCTAGAAGCATTTGCATGTATGTGCGGAGGATGAAGTGAGGTATTTCTGGGCCTGGCTTGCTTATCCTATAGTGTCCATATTGCTTTCTGTGCTGCCAGTTTCAGCACTGCTCAATGATATTAAATCAGTTTTAATGTGGGGTGGTGTTTGTTTGATTTGCTTTTTTTCTTTCTTTCTTCCCTTGTCCAGAGGGGTTTTTCTGTGCCTGACTATAAATTTGAATCAGAAAATGTAGAAGCTTGAATCTTGTCCTGGTGCTTTTAAGAAGGAGCCTGTACAGTGTGGATCTGCACAGGCTTCAGTTTTCACAGCTGTGCTCTGTTGTTTGAATTAGAATAAGAAGGAAAGATATTTTGAAAGTTTTATGCCAGTCCTCTCGATAGTTTGTCTGAAAGGGCCTATTGAGCTTGGTACCACATGTCTGAGAAAGTCCTGATAGTAAAGATGGCTTTGGTGCCTCCTGCTAAACTGAACTGCTGAGGGATGTGCAGTGCTGTTAAAGAGTGCCGAGTGGTTTATTTTTCTGGTAGGCAATGAGAAGTGAACCCAGCAGTGATTCCCGAGACACCGAAGCCCGGTGATCCTCCAGCCGAGGACGAGGCATAGGGCTGAGCCTGCTGCCTTTGCGGGTCAGGCTGCCCTGGGAGCTGAGGATTTGTGCCCCTGGCTCCCTCCGGGCTGTGCAGCATGGCCTCCAGCAAAGCTGCCTGGTGGGGTATGTGGTTGGGATGGTGGGGAAGCGGAGCGCTCTCCATCGCATTCTTGGTGGAGCGTCAGTGCCGAGGTCTGCAGAAAGGGTATTACTTTCTACGAGACTGGACAGTTCACTTTGATAAATGTGTGTTAAATCACTCAGATTTAAGAATGCAGTCTGATCTTCATGGCTTTGAATCCATTAACTTTTATCTTGCCATTTGAGACGGCAATATAACTTTTCAGTGGTTTATAAGGAATGTTAGGAAGCATTTGTCTGTGAGTGACTGTTTTGTTTTGATCTGGTGTTTAGAGGCTGTTTTTTTCATTGAAGAGCCTGAAGCTTGGTGCGAGGATGTGTAACATTTTTTAAAGGACAATGTTTTAATCTTGTACCTCTAAAATACAGTCTTGCTATAGAAGGAAGAGTTGCACAGTTTGAAAGGTTACAGGAGCCAGGGTAAGTCCTGCTGTTGCAGTTTCCTGCAGATCAGTATTGCAATGTTAAGTTCTTTCTTGGTCTTGTAGCTTTGAGGTTGTGTGTGACTCTATGTGCCTTCCCTTCACAATCCTGCAGCTCCTGTTAACAGGACGCATGCTTCCAAGGAGTTACCCCACTGTAAAGACTTGGGATTTTGTTTTCCTTGATGACAGCTCTCATGGACGGAGTTCAGACCATTTCTTTGGAGGTGTCCAGTGGGGACTGGGGCTGCCTGGTGTAGGAAGTAGCCCCATCAGAAGTCCTGGGCTGGCCGCAGGGTCTGTAGCGGCGAAGGGCAACCTTTATGTGCATCACAGCGAGCCGTCTCTAGATGGACAAGACAACTGCCTTTCATAATCAAGGGTGATGGAAAGCCCTGGCACTTCAGGACAGTGAAAAATCACTGAAGTTTTAGTTAGTCACTGCTTAATTGTTCCTTTACTGAAGGCACTCTCCCACATCCTTCTCACGTTTATAATGCTGACAGGTTTCAGGCTGCAGAAGTGGTGGAGATCATCTACAATATGGAGAGTCACATTTGAAGAAATTGTGAGCTGCAGGTGATAGCTGAAATGAGTTATGGCAAGATCTTCACCTGGAGAGGGTCATCCCAGAGCTGCAGCTTAGGGATTTCACTCCCATGGCTGGACAAGCTCCAGGAGGTTTTCTGAGCCTGGGACAGGGCTCCAGCAGGCCAGAGCAGGGGTCCCGCTGTGCAGGGCAGCGAGGTCTGCGTAGGTAGAGGTATCTGGGGACGTTTGTCAAAAAGGTAGAATCTAAGGAGGCTTTGGACTGATGTAAAATGCTTTATAAAGATGCAGAGCTTTGGGGGGAGGTGGGAGGAGCAGGTCAGTGGCTGGGGACCAGAGAGGTCTGTGAGCAGTCTGGGGACAGGCACAGCCCGGGAACTCCATCTGCAGAAACTTTGCACTGAAACAGCTTGCTTCTGGTTGTTTACAAGAAACATACATATTTTAAATGATATTTCAGAGGGCATTTATATTGTCTTTTCAGATTAGGATTTTTATTTCTCAACATCAGAATTTATTCATGCTGTTTACATGGTATCAGAAAAACAACCACATGCAGTGAACAGCATTGACCAGGGACATGCCTGTACCTTGTTTGTACTGAAGTTTACTGTGCTGGTTCTGGAAGTAACAGCCTGACCTTTTCGTTTCTCTTGTTATGGCTGAGGGCGTTTTTACGTGGATGTGGAGCTTTCCAAGATAAACGAAGTGAATGTGGTTTGGCATATAAATCACTGATGTTGTATCAATCTAGAGAATTTCAGAAGCCATTAATGTCTAAAGAGATGCCATTTTGTTCACTTGGTGGGGATAAACTTTGCCCCTGTCTATATGCGAGTCTTTTTTTTTTTTGGTGCAAATTCAGATCTTGATAGTGGTATAAATCTAAGTGCCATTGCTAATGCCAGTGGAGTTACTCTGTGTTTATTTTACTTCATGTGTTTTTAAGAGTCCAAATCTTATCTGATTTTTTTCTTCCTTTTTTTTTTTTTTTGAAGAGTAGACATACGTGACAAGATTTAATGTCTGAGAGAGCTGAACTGAACGTTTTGTATTACTCTTTTTGGAAAGTGTGTGTTATTGAAGTCATTCTGGACCAATCCCTAATGCTGTTTGGATAAGGGTCTGCTACGTATTTGACATAGCCACGTCTGTGCCATGCTGTGAGCTCACTGCCCACTTGCTTTGGGGTAGGGTATGGGGAAAACCACTTTACAAAATATTTGTGGAAGTGTTAATAAGCCTCACAGTCGCACAGTTCCTCCCCTCTGTGAGGGAAAAAGGGCGCGTGGGTCTTTGACATCTTCTAACAGGGATGCTACAACACACAGCAGTACAGTTATTTAAGATACAGTTTTATTAAAGCCCTTTTATTAGGGCTCCCTGGCTAAAGAAGCTGGTAAAGGCTCCCTTCACAATGCCACCTCGTATCTGAACAGCGGGATCGGCTGGCCAGGGAGGGAGCAGGGATGTCAGGACCATTCCAGGGGACTCGGTGATTATTTTGCAATGGAAAAAAACTGACGCAGCACAACTTGTCCATCCATTATTCTTCCCTGGGTGTGGAGGAATGACTTTCAACCATATCATCATCTCCTTAATATAATCCGTTTTTCCACCCAAAAGGAGGCAGTTGCAGTGTCAGTGCCAGCAATGCCATGGTGACTTTGTGCACTTGATCCTTGTCGCTGTGCAGTGAACGCTTCCCTGATGAAGAAAGGGTATGATGCTGTCTGCACTAGAATAACACCCTTTGCTTTGCCTGAGTGATTCACGATACTTGGCAGTCGTTGTCACCGTCTTTGGCCCTTCTAATCCTTCCGGTGTACAGGCACAAACAGGGTACAGAGTTGGTGAAGTCTAGATCTCCAGCAGAGCAGGGAGTTGGGCTGGCAGCATGCACCGTCATAGAGAATTGGTCTGTGATCTTGTGCTTTGTAAAATTCTCCTGTGTGTGGTGGTTTGTCCAGCCTTCGAACAAGGCTTTGGAAGAGAGTTTGGAGGCAGGCGCCTGCCCGAGACTTCTGTGTTACTCAGTGCCTCCAGTTGCTTGCCTGCCTTGATAGGTCTGACCAGGAGCTAATGGGCTCTGTAGTGAGAGTTTGTGCTGTAAACGCTGCGTGGTGATTTACTGCCGGCGCTGGTTATCCCACGTGGTGGTTTATTGCACCCTGCGTACAGATCCAAGGTTTGCTCTAGGAAATATTTAATGCTATTCTGCTTTGTACACCTGGAGGTCAAAAGAGAAGGTGTTTTTTCTAGCTAATCATCGTCTCTTGCAAACTAATTGTAAGTAAAATAAAGCAAAAAGAAAACGTGTGGAGTCTGGCCAGTTCTTAGTAATGTCTAAACCAACTAGTCCAATGCTGTGTTATTTCTCAGACTTGATTTTACTGAACTTAGGTGGAATTTTGAAGTTTTACCCTGTGTAGTTTGTCTTAACTTCCACTGTTTTGGTTGAGTTGTTTTTTTTTGGTTTGTTTTGTTTTGCTTTTACCTAAGCCAATGGGTGAATATAAAGAATTATTTTAAACAGTGGATGTGGGAGAATGGTGGGGGGAAAAAAAAAAGGTCATTGCTACTAGCATTTACATTATAGATACTCCCTTGGAAGTTAACAGGATCAGCAGGGCAATTTGGATGGCAGGGAGGCTGCTCACTTCCCTGCCGTATGAGTGAGCGTGTCCTTGTTTTCCTCCCTTGGTTGTTTTGCCCTTCCCTCTCCTCCCAGAGCAGCCAGACCTCGGATACTGTGCTTCCGTCTGCCAAGATACTGGATGGACAAAGACTGGGTCCTTGCTTGAGGAGCTGAAGAGGTACAATGGGGAGCAAGATGATTTCAGTTTCTAATGTGCATGTTTTGATTAATATCTTGTTAACCCTGTGTTAACCCCTAACACCATGTTGTTACTAGTATAAATATTTATTCTTGGTATGTAGCTTTAGATATGTGGTAGGCTTAATGCTAAATTGTTAGTACTTAGTACTCAGTTTAAGTAACATCAGTTTGTCAGATTGCTTCCTTTTGTATTTTGTGTATTTTTTTTTGTTAATTGGCAAAAGAGTGTGCACAAACAGGGTTCAGATGGCCAAAGCCTCCAGAATCTCATATTCTTAATTGAAAAATGTCAGCCTTTGAGATTAACAAATGATTTAGCTAGTAGATGATTTAGTCACTGGGGAGAAATGGAATCGACTGTTACGACCATCCTTTACTTCTAGATGATAATGATAAGCTACAGCCCACAGCTCTTAATAATTAATAGCTCTGGGCTTAGGACATTATTTTTGTGTATGAGAACATCTCAATTCCATTATATTTGGTAACGTTTTATTCTGGAATACCTATACCTTCACTTAGAGAAAAAAAATGGGAAGGTGCACAAAGGACATCTTCCTGTATGTTCTAACATCGTTCTTCAGCTCTTTACAGTCTGCGAATGTGCTGCCAGTGCTCTGCCTCTTCTGTTTTAAAAATCAAACTGTTTTGTTTCTGTTGACCATTCTTCACTTACTGGAGGAAATAAGTTGTTTAGACAATGTGTGGGGATTAGCTGTGTATGGAACTACCACAGTAAACAAGTAATTAATTCTCATCAAAATGTACACTGTGCTCTGTGTGTGGATTTTATGGCGTCTTCTGGAAAAGAAAATATTTTTCTGTCTAAAAAGCATTTCCTACCCAGTGACTAGCTGTAAAAGAAACAGCTTGAAAATATTTCCTGGCCGAAGGAAAGGGTTGATACATACTTTTAGTTTGCCGTAGTGGTTAACATCACTATGTGTTTTTTCTAACACTTCCTCAGTTTTTCTCAGTTTTATGTACCTAGTGTTAATAAACATAGGTACAGAAATAACAGTGCGTCTGAGCCAACCCGTTTGATCTTTTCTTTTCTTTTGGTAATGCTGGTGCTGGGATTTTGCAAAGGATAATCTGAGGATTCAGACTTGGCTTTGCTCCTGTTTGAAATCGCTGTTAAAATACCGATGACTTTGCTGCTGGATCAGGAGCCTGAGGGTTGTGCCTTGGATTTTTTCCTTTTTTATTTATTTTTTTTTTAAAAAAAAAAGAGCTAGATCAGTGGGCAAAATATATCATTAGTGTATTGAAGGAGGTAAGTGGGCGAGGTCAGTGTGCCTGCTGAAGCACCGCCTGTGGGGTGTGCACCACATGCAGTTGTGCAAGCGCAAGCTGGAGTTTGCCATGAGATGTGTTTCAGAGCACACCCAGTGACAGGCGGGCTTTGATGACCAGCTTTTGCCTTTAGAAACAAAAGTGCAGTATTTATTTCAGCTTCTAAACCAGGTTAGTAAACAACTGTTAGCAGTACCAGGTGACGTGCAGCTGTTGGTTTGCAGAGCTTAGAAGGTGTTTTTTATGCCATCACCAGTCAGCAAAGGAAAGTTGGGGTTGGCAGTACTGGAGTTGCCAGAAAAGGAGAAATCAAAGGTGGCAAACATGTACGTCCTCAGGATTTCTGCTCAGCTTTCCTGTTAATGCAGGGTTTTTGCCGTTGTCTTCTGGCTTTGACAGTTGCAGCTCTCCACGGGCCAGCATAGGGGCTTTTGACACTTTGCGGGCAGTATTTTGCTGGCATTGCTCCCTCTTAGCCAGCTGCCCTGCACGTGTCCCGAGCTACCCGTAACTCAGCAGGATGAAATTATTCCAGATTGTGAGTACCCTTTTCCCTTGGACTTTTCGAGTATTACTTAACTGTTTTCCCTCCTGCCCTCTCCCGGCCACCGCTCAGCAAAGCTGTGCAGTGTGTATTCCCTAACCGGGTGCTTCCTGGGCGGCTCTGCAGTGTGGCCATCTTCTCGGGTGGCCTGACACTAGGGTTTCAGTGTCATTTTGCTGTTGTATCATACTGCAAATGACTGCTTAACTTGTTTGATTTCCTTGCTGGAAATGCTTTTTTTTTAAGTTGGCTTTTATCTGTTACTGTTGCAGACAATATCTAAAACTGTGATTCTGAGATGCTCAGAAAACCTGGAGGCAAATGAGAAGATTCCTAAATTTATTCATCCCTTGCACTCTCTCAGCCCTGATGATTTCTGTACTGACAGATATGTTACAGCTTTGGGAGATCAGGGGGGAAAGCAAGAACTGTTAGGGATGGTGACCTCCTTGGTACCAAAAGCCAGGCTAGACAACCTCAGTGGTTCTTTGGTAGCTGTGTTCTTTGGCAAAAATAGGTCTGAAATGTTTTTGAAGGCTGGGTATAGAGTGAGACTCATAAATAGATCCTGTAAACTTGCTCTCCTGAATTGCAGAACATCCCCCTGTAGGTCAGACCTAAAGACTGCGAGCTGGTCATGCCGTATATATTCATACATGAGTGTACCGCAGTGAAATTATCACAAAACTGGAACTAAAGCAAGCTGTACATGGAAAAGTTGTGCCAATTGAAATAATAAAAAGAGGGGGCATGCCTCTAATAAATGCTGTAATGTAATTCCTATAGAAGTGTGCACATATTTACGTTAACAAAGGTCTCATTTCTGCAAAACTTCAGCCTTGTGCTTATTTTTACCTACTGCGAGCAGCTACCAGTGCCCACAGGCCTGTGCACTGCACGCTAAGTAAGGGTCTGATGTCTTGCAGGGCTGAGGCCTTACAAAGTATTCAGTGTTTCAGTGCACATGTACCTTTTCTGGAATTGCAAACATCTTTGGTTCCCTGGGCTGAGCTGGCAGCTGGCACGGAAGGCAGCCTGCTTTATGTTTATCAGCCCAGGAAGAAGCCCACCTCTTGCGAGCGTACTTCTCATCTGCCAAGAGCATCAATAGAAAGTTTAACTATCTTCCACTCTCTTTTATTTTTAATTACTTAAATATGGCCATTCAGGGAGGTGTTTAATTCTTTAAATATGGCGAGGAAGGTGTTGGTGAATTAAGGGTAGAGGGTTTAACCCCGTGATTTCTGAAGCTTTGCTGGTGGTTGGATGCCATGTGAGGATGTGTGGTCTGTCCCAGGAGGTGCTGCGGGAGTGTCCCCGCTGCTGTGGACCAGCCCTGGGTGGGGAATCCTGTCCCGCTGTGCCCCATGCCCCTTGGTGCGGGGATGCTGCCTGCATGCCGGAGCCTTTTTGGGCACCTGCAGAGGTTTTACACTGGTTTTTGGGGAAACCCTGATTTGAACTATTGCTCTGTGCTGCCATCTATGCAGAGTATATTCAGAGGGAATAAGCAGCCTGGTCCTGATGCATTCGTTAGGCTATTCTGTTCATTTTAATTAGCCTATTTAAGCAGTGATGTATGTGTGTAAAAATGGGCCTTGATCATTTCGGGGCTTGGCTGAAACCCTGTGATCCAGGGCTGTAAATAAAACCCTGGCAGTGAGTGAATGCTGAAGCGCTTTAGAAGGGTCTTTTCAGATGATTCTTGTGCCTGTGTGTGGAGAAACGGGGATGTGTAAAAGGTCTCCCTTGTAGCTGAGGAAATTTTAAAAGTCTGTAATGGCATATTTAACCATCAGAGTTTCTTAATTATTGGAGTTCTAGCAAAAAAAAATTCTTGTGTAAATTGTGGCAGCCCATTTCACTAACTGAACACCAGGTTTCTTACTATAAGAACTTGATAATTAGTTTGTAATCCGTGCATAGGCATTTCATCCTGGTGGTTTTCTTGCAGAGAATAATTTGCCTTTTATTTGTTGACGGTGGTTTTTTTTGGTGAAAACAGAACTCCCATTCATGGTGGGCACAGCAAATGTAGTAAAACACTATCATAGCTGGGATTTGTTGTATGCTATGGATTTATGTCAAGAATGTTAATGATTTGTTTATGAATAAGTGAGCCTGTAGTATTGTGAAATAGTATCTGGCAGGGCTGCTGAATGGACATTTTGAGCAGAGGATTCTTGAACTGAATAAACTGTAGATATTTGTATGTCTCAAACTAGTCATAAGCAGGCTTATGAATTTTAAGCAGAAGTGTTTATTTAATGCATTATCATTGTCTACAGCGCTCATCTGGCATATGTATGGGCCACTTGATAACAAGCAAAGAGGTTGTTAAGTATTTTTTAAGGGCAGCTAATCTCCTTCTAGTGAGCTTTATTTTTAAAATAAGGTCTTCTTCCAGAAAGCAATGCAAAGCCTTAAGCAGAGCAGTGTGGCGTTTGCATAATCAGTGTGGATCAGGAAGGTACTCTGGATTTGCAGTGTCTCACTTGGGTGTAGCATCTAGTTCAGCAGAGCCACCACTGGAGTTTCCTGATGGAATTATCACTTGGCTGCCAATATGTTGTACGGTCCCAAATATGCACCTTCCTAATACCGGCTTGGGAAGGGTTTGCCACTTTCTTCTGATCCCTGTTTTCTTGGAAGGATACCTACTGATGGCTGGGAAAGGTGGTTCATTCCCATCTTATGTGAGTCCAAAGACAGCTATCTCCTGTGTGCTGGGGAGTACTTGTGAGAAATGAAGCCCAGTCCCCCAAAAGAATAATTTGGGGACTAGACTGAATGTCATCACAGGTAACGATTCCTTGCTTTGCCTGTTGTCATTTGCATGGTCCAGGTGTGGGATCTAATCACTGGGATACCAAATGAACTGACCAACAACTGATATCCAGCAGCAGAAAGTGAGAGCTCTGTCACTGTTTTGGACTCAAGTCCTTAATCAAACTAATGTGTGAATTTTTGTGCTGTGTAAATATCATAAAGTTTCAAAAAAATGATTGCAATGTTTATCTTTTCTCCAACCATCCCTCTGTAGTGAGTTTTATAGCTGGTTAAATAGGCGCAAATGCTTAACATGACGAAAGAGTTGTCACTCAAGTGCGATTCATGCATTTTTAAATGTAGCTAAGCCTCTTGAGAAACTGGAGGTAGAAGATGACGTGTTTATTGCTGTAGCAGGAAGCTTTGCTGTGTGACTTCATGCACCATGGGCAGGTGAGCCCAAAACCGAGGGACTTCAGTGCTGGATTCGGGAAGTGTCAGAGCCAGTTGGTGTTGTGCATCCAGGCTGCTGTGTGGAGCATGACTAAACTCTGCCTGATAAATTATGGCATTTCTTGAAATAGTGCCTTGTACTTTTTAATGAGCTGGGCTATCAGCTCTGCATCAGTGGATGGTTAAAATGAAACAAGAATTGCTTTAACATTAAAACTGTGCCTGGAGGACTTCTCTGAGAAATTGCTTATGATTATTAAGTGAATATAATGCGGTAAGACAACCTTGCTTCTTTGCTATGCTTTTTTTCATACTGAGTTCAGTTTTCAAAGTTGAAACAAGTACAGATGGAAGGTAATGTTCAAATGAGGATGGCTTTGGAAGCCATACAGTGCGGTCTCCCTTTGAATGTGGATAGGGAAGAGAGGTAAGACACAGTTTATTGAGATGCAACTTTTGTAGAAGAATTGGTGTTCCTCTAAATATCATTTGGTTGTGTGCCAAACAAAAGAGGCTGAAGCCAGAGCACTTCATGCACTGAACCGAAGAAGAATATCTGCCAAACTGAATGGGCTGAGGAAAAATGAGCCTTGTATGGCTTGTTCCTTCTGCCGTGTATGTATACCTACAGCTAAATAAATGGAAAGATAGCCACCCTCTGTGACCATTGATGATGAAGCAGCCATGGAGGGTGGTCAGACTAGCTATAATCTAACCTCTGCTGGAGCAGCAACACCCCAGCAGTCTTTTATGCAACCTGGGGCAGGTGGCATGGGTTGCTGTAGCTCTGCCAAGTTACCACTGAGATTTGTACCTGCGTCCTGCATGTGTTATTTCTTCAACTGTGCTTATGCTGTTTTCAGAATTGTCTTCTCTTTCTTTCCCAGAATCGTCTGGTCCGAGACGGTATTTCAGCAAATAAATAGCCCACAAGCTGCGTGTTACTGCCATTCTCCAATACAGCAGCACACATTCAGGAAGGAAGGCAAGGAGGGAAACTCCACTGGAGCTGATGAACTAAAATTTGTTCTTTAGATAGATGCTTGCACCCTTTTCCCGCTCAGCTATATACCACATGATTAAACACTCTTAACTATTGTCAGCTTCACAGGAAACTGCATTTGTGACTTGTTCACTGTGTAAGCAGAAAAGGCAATCCCAGCTCTGCTTCGGGAACAGCTTTACTCTGCCAGGTTGAGAATATTCGTGATAGCCAGCAGAGTCTGTTAATTTCTGACTATAATGGTGATAAAACATGAAAGTGGAAATGTTCATGTTGTAGGGCAGGAGTTGGAACTAATCACTTTTCTACAGATGCTACAGGGAAAATAGACTATAGCCACAGCCCTGTTTCATGTGCTGGATGAAGCTGGTTCCCTTTTAATCTTTATCCTAGTGTTGGAGCAATGCATGGAATATCATGGTTTTCAAATGATTTCTAATCTTTATTTCTACAAATCAGTTCTTTTCCAGAATAGATCTTTATGCAGATGCACTTGTTTATTTTTTTTTCATTGTGCCGTGGTCAAAACCCGTTTTTGTCCTTTATGGATAACTACTGCATACATTTGCCTGGCTTGAACAACAGAAAATGTTGGTAGTTTATGTTCCTCTTTCTGCAAGGAGATGCTATAGCTCTTCAACCTCTGATTTTTCTCTGTTGTGCTCGTTGTGGTGTAGATGACACTGAGCTGCAGGTGATACCCAACCAGCGCTTAAAGACGGGAAAAGGCAAAACTTGGAACACTTCAATTATGGTGGTTGCTGGATTGCACCCAGGAGGGAACAGGCTTTATTGAATGATCAAAGGTCTCCTACGCTCATCAGCTGCTCAGAATGGAGCAGACAGATGTTTATCTAGCCGATTGTCTTGTAAAACTGTAGAATTGGCTTTTGCAAATAGCTGTGCATGCAAAACTTGACTGATGTTATTTCAGGGGCTTTTCTAATGTCATCTGAAAATCTGTTCCAGGCAGAGAACCTGGGATCCAAAATTGAATAAAAATCAGACAAGGATACCTTCTGATCCTAAAGCCATCTAAGACTGAAAATAGTGTAGTTGGATTAAAGGTTGGTATATCAGAAGGGAACTAGCAGTGGCTAATCGACGTGTGGAATTAAAGTTCCTTCTCAAAATCTGTGACTTCAGTTAACAGCTTGCACAGACTTTCCTTTTGAGGTTATCTGTTTCAAGCTTTGCTTCTGGACTGAAATGACATACTTTTTTTTTTTTTTTTTTTAAAAAAACCCGACCCAAAATATTTTAGTTGCAGTGGTCTCCCAAATAACTTACCAACAGTACAAACATTTTTACAGACTTTCCTTTAAATAATGGTAACACTTGGAAAGCAAGAAAACAGCCCTCTGTCATCTAGCTCAGAATCAACCCTCAGGAGGAGAAATGTCCATTTTGAGCATTCAACTCTGACTGCCCTCTGACTTCCCAAGTGGAGACCTAGAGGCAAAGCCTTATTCTGTGCCTACGTGGAACGTTTTTTGCTGAATGTTCTTGACTAGCACATAGGCAGAGAAGCTTTGCAGTGGGCAGTCTTGAGGATCTCAGCAGCTGTAATGAAAACTCTGATGAAGTGAGTGGTGATGAGGCAGAAGTCTTGCATAGCCGTTGCGTTGTTCCCTGTAAGCCATATAGCTTCACTGATAGAGGGTCTCCATTGTGGTTCCCTTCTGGTGATGGTGCTCCATCAGAGTAGTTGGCCTTGATGATGCTAGCTCATGGATTGGTGTTTTGCTTTCCAAATGATCCTTCCTTTCCAAAGGTAAGAAACTGCAATAAAAACTATATGAACCAGACAGTTACTTTTCCTGGAAGTGTGTGGAAGAGGTCAGGAATCTTGATAGTCCCTTGAAAAGTCTTCTGTGGATTCTTCTTCTATTGCAGAATTGGGGCTGACCCATACAGAAGCGGCACTGGAGATACGTATTGAATCCTTATGTTCATGCATCCATCTGCCTCATATTTTCACTCTACCTGGTTACTGCCGTATCAGTAAATGTTCAGAATTGGGCTTTTTTTTTTATCCCCACTCTTTTTTTCTTTTGGCCAGATTACTGTCATTGACATCACTTGGTTTGGCTTGGAGATTTTTTTGAAAGAACTGTATGGCTATTATATATGCAAATAGCTTAGATAAGAACGGTTGAGAAGCCATCAGTAGGGCTGCAGCATGAAGAATTTTTCAAGTATTAAAAAAAATTATAAATTGATAACCCTTGTGTTTATAGTGATCAATGCAAATAACAAAAGCTGCAAATCTGGGCAGAGAGACATGCTATAAAAAGCATTATTGCAAAATTAAACTGTAGAAGACACATTTTTGCGTGGTAATCTACTGGATTTATTTTGACAATTATTTATTTGTGGCAGTGGTGGTTGTGAAAGTGGATTCTTTAGTAGTCTTGTTATAATTATAGAGGGCTGAATTCGTAAAGCTGCTCAAACATTTTGCATCACAGTTGTGTGGTTTCTTTCCAGCCAAATACATGCCTTTTTTGATTAAAAGAAATATTTGTCTTGAAACTTTTTTCCCCTCAGAAGAATGACTAATTGGTATTCACAAGATTCAATACTTTAATATTTTATCAGAGGCCCCTAAATTCTTTCACTCTCTTCTCTTTTGGGGTAAATAATTTAGATTTCAGATGCATCAAGTTTGATAAAAGCCACCTTGTTAACATCTCCTGTAGAATTACAGCCCTATGTGCTTTGAGGGATGCTGGAATAACTACATCAGTAATACTTCTAAGTTAAATTGGATGGGGCAAAGGAAGAAGACAGTGGGGAAATGCTGGGCAGGCAGTTCATTTATTTTAATTTTGTTAGTTCTTTCACAACTGCTTAACTACCTGCCCGACGCAGGTACACTGGAGACCATAAATGTCACGGGTATTCAGCATACTTCCATTGTGTATTCCATTCCTGTATTACAGGAATATATATTAGATCTGCATCTAGAGAAGCTCAGGGCTTTAACAGCCCAGGCCCTTTTCCCTAGATGTTGATGTTCTATATTATTTTATTTCCCCTAAGCGTGAAACATGTTAAAATATTGTTTGCAATAATTGACAGGGTTTGCACCAAAAAACACTTAATAAACACCCCAACAAAACCTCTCATTTACATTCCTGTTCCTTCTGCAACTTTGAAGTTGAGCCAAAACTTGCAGATTCAAAATTGATTGGCTTTCTTTCTTTAATGCAAAAGTATTTAAGTTGTAAAGTGGCTGAGAATGGATTGTGTTTAAGGCAGTCAGCAGTCAGTGGAGGGGGGAAGAAAATTGGGGCTGTACTGAGAATGAGGATGTTCCTCTTTGTTGCTCTGTGGGATTGTTTATTCTGCAGCTGTTTTCTGTGTGGAAAACTTGCAAGTCATTGCTGTGTTGAACAAAGTCTGGACCAGATTGGACAAAAGTGAGAGTATAATGACTGGAAAAAGGAAGTAGCCTTCACAACGGAAAGAGGTTGAATGATGATCCTTGTACAGGCCTGAAGCCTTCCAATTCTGCCGGTCTTGCTGGAAGGGAATATTTGGATAGTTTGGAGCTCTTCTGTTTTCTTTAGTTAAACAATTTAGTATTTCAATGCTCTTCATTTAATTGGCGATGTTGAATTATAAGACTGAATTAGCAATGTAGTTACTTCTCTAAAAAGTAGTAATTCTTCATGTTGGTGAATGTAGTAGCACGTGGAAAGCAGCAGTAAAGATGGGGATTAGTTCTGTTCCTGTTGAACTTCAAATTTGTTTTGCCACAGATTTCTGTGGAAGCAGGGATGTTTTTTTCATGGCATATGGGATTTCTGAAGATTGGGATTTGGTTATGAATGAGCACGTGTTTCCAGGATGGAATTACTTGAGTTTGTTTAATCAGTTGTGGATTCCTCCAGAGTGATGCTGCAGTGCCTGTGTGAGGAGTTAGCGCTTTTTAATTGGTCCCATCTGTACTGGCAGATAGGATATTAACCATGCCTTGGGGGGAATAAGGGTGTCTGGTTGAATCTCATGGTGCATATTTTATTTCTTTTCTGGAGGGATTTGCTTTTTTATGTGGTTTTTTTGGTCTTTTTTTTTTTTTTGTTGTTCATTTGTTTTTTGTTTTTCTCACTTTGTTCTAAGAACCATAGATATGTATGTATGTGTATAATCACTAGTATTTTGAAGCTTAATATTTAGCCAAGGGATGAGTTAAGCTTCTGCAAAATTATCTGAACTTTGCTGACAAGTAAAGAAGAAGAAACAAGTTTTACAGAGAAGCTGGAGTTTCTGGGTATCTCCGTGTTTGGGTGCTTGAATTGTGAGAATTTGGAAGCTTAATATTCTCATCAAGCACTAAGGACTTGTCCTTTGAAAATCAGAAAAATGGAAACATCAAAAAAGATGAATTACTTTTGAAAAGCCTTGAAAACACCATACAGATTTAACCTTTATATCTTAAGGATGTGGATATGAGAGGACTGTCCTGTCCGTGGGTGCTGTAGATCAGTTCCAGCAAAAGGGAGTGCTGTTCTCAGCCGCTTTATTTGACTCATTCTGCACTGGAAAAGCAGAGTAGTTTTGCATCTGACTGTTTTGGCTCAGCTTAACCAGTAGGGTAATTGCAGGAGAAACAGGAATGTAAATGAGTTGGTTTGATTTTCTTTTGTGAAGGTTTCTTGGTGCAAATCCTGTCAATTATCCAACTCTAAAGCTTTGCTGAATTAATTAGACACTTTGTAGAGGGGTGTTTTTGATCACTTTCTGTAGATTCCCTTGTTCCTGATATAGGCTCTCTGGTGTGCTGCTCTTACTCATGGCTTTAAGGAGTGGGGAGACCTACTGTGTGAAGTCCCCCTGGGGACAGGGGTTATGCGTTTGTACTGCAGTGGGACCCACGTTTTGTCTATATTCTGCATCATCTGCTCAAAGGTTTGTATAGCCATAAATCTTGTCAGAGTTCCCCAGGATGAATAATTTGCTGATGGAGGCATGAAAGGAGTAATATTGCAGGAGATGAAATGCATGTGAGTGTAGTTGTGGCTGAGGAAGTCACCTTGGGAAGGTGCATGTGATGGGATGGTAGTGCTGGCCGGACATGGTTCCTTTGGGGATGATTTGGAGCATGCACTGATGGTGCTCATGGGCATGTGCGGAGAGAGGGGAGGCTAAAGCCACTAGGCTCCTTTCTTTGCCCTCTATAAGACTTGATGGAGGCTTTCCAAAAAGCCTGACTTGCTGAAGAAGCAGGTCTGTTCACTTGGAGATGGCTTGTGTCCATGGGGAGTAGGAGGACCCCCCTCTCAGAGACCCTCAGGAATGCCAGGCTTAAATCCTACGGGGGTTTCAGACCTGGAAAAGGCAGTGCTGTAAGTTAGCGTCAGTGATAAAATGGATGGCTTTAGAGGAAGGAATGGATTTTCATTATCTCGTAGCTGTAAATACAAGAATTAATTAGACCAAAAGGTCATTTGGTTTATATTTAAGCAATATATAAGCTTTTTTGGCAATAATTTGTACCCTTTGTTTCTGCATAGTATTAGGCACAACGTTACTTCTAGCAAATAATCGGGGCAAATTCTGTTTGTAGCAGGTACCTATGTCGTCCAGTCCATATCCCTGTCTCAGAGAACAAGCCTTAGAAAGGCAGGAGAGAGGTCACTGAACTATATAACTGCTTAACAAGTTATTGATTTATTGCAAAAAATGAAGGAGAAGAGTGAGAGAGTGAAATGCGGGTTTTGAAAGGGCTGTGTTGAGGAATGCAGTGGCTGGCTGGCAGGTATTGTATGAGATGGGGCTTGCTCTGCCAGGCACAGAATGAGGAGAAAGAACTTTTTAAAGCATCCTCTGACACAGAAATTATTGGAGAGCCTCCAAGAGCAAATTGAAAAAGCAACAGCCGCCTTCATGCTGCAGCATTCCATTGTTTTAATATTGGGCCAACTATACCAAATAATATGTCTACTGGAAACTCATGTTAGGGGAAAAATATGTTGGAAAGCAGCTAAAGGGTCAGCTCAAAATCAAAGTGAATGAACTTGACATATCTATGCTGCTGCATGTCCTATTTTGTTCTTTCTCTTCTTGTCAGCTCTTATTTCTTAATTTATTTCCACTCTTCCTTTTTTTTTTTTTTTTTTTAACTATTTGTCTTGTCTTGGGCTTGTATTTTGACTGCCATTTAGCCTGAAAAACGCTGGTGCTGACAAATACCTCTGCTTGCACAGAGAAATTCTGGCATACTGGTACTTTTGAAATTGTAATCTAGTTTAAAATTCCAGGCTTCAACACAGGCATGGTGCTTTTGGGGAGATACTGCTGCTCTGGTGATCAGAAGATGAACAGCAGATAATGGGGATGACTATTTTTCTTCAGTGCTGTGTATAGGAGCTGTGCTTCCCAGGCTGGTTTTGTTTGCTGGACTTCTGAACATAGTTTGAAGGCAAACATCATCAGGGATGGGATGGAAGAAAAAGGCAGAGTTGTTACTGCAAGTGTATATGTTATTTACAATGATTGCATTTAATAAAATACACAACACAGCTGTCTGTTAATTGGGTTTGGGTGACATGAGAGCTAGTTCAGTCATGACAAAGTTATTAAAATTTGAGAGTTAACAGTGATTTCTGGGGCCAAAAGTTTGGGAAGCAGTTATTTATGAGAGCAGCTCAGTTGATACATTGGTGAAAGTCATTAAGCTTTATTTCTCTTGATGCCAAAAAATGTTATTCTGGTATAAAATATATACCATGAACACCAGGCATTGGAAACTACAACTCATTTCAAAATATGCTTAACAGTCATCAGTAAATAATAAACTGTGAAAGCCCAAATCCAAACAGACATATTTAGATGCTTGTCTTCCATCCACATGCTGATTTCCACTGAAATAATGGACTGGGAAATTAGGTACTGTAATATAGAGACTGATCAAAGAACTTTTTATTGTAGTACTGTGGCTTCTTTTACCTCCTCCACTGATATTTGAGGGAGGTCTTATTTTATTTTTGTGATTATGAGCATCCTGAAATATTGACTCCTTCCTACTCTGGTGTGAATCTCTATAGTGGGACTTCAGGTTTTGAGCAATTAGGCTAAACTGGGAGCTCAGTCTCTGAATATCCTGTATATTCAGATTTGCTTAGGTCGGGGGGTTTAGTTTGGCCGAGTGTAGAGAGATGTTAGAGGATCAGTCATGAAATTCTCATCTGGCTCTGAAGTTCCCTGCAGTTTGGAGGGTGTTGGTATCTGGGATTGTGTTTTGTTTGGGCAGCGATCCTGCTGATTGGGATCGCATAAGCTTGGCAACAGAGCGGAGGCATCCAGCCAGAGCAAACTCAAAGTACACAAGGTCTGAGAACAAAACGTTTCACATGAATTAAATTGTGAGGAAACAGAAATTCTTTAAACTTGTAAGAAAACAAGGCAATGTGAGCATCATCACACAAGCAGCTTGTGTGATCATGGCTATTGATAGGCAGTGCAAGTTTTATTTATGAAATCTTGATAGTTGTGCGTTTTTAAGAGATGTGTCTTATTACCACAGGAAGAAGAATATTCCCCAGGAAACTGGTATTAGAGTGAGATGGACTAACTCTCGATGCTTGCATGCAAAGATCCAGGAGCATCTTGGCTGAAAGGCTTTTTGATGCTTGACTGATTTTGGTTTCCTCTGTACTTTACGCTGCAGCTGGGCTTGCTGTCCTAAAAAAGTTCCCTGCATCCTTCTCCTGCTTTTCTATCTGCAGTCCTGTGTCCCCATTCCCTTCATCTATTTTTTTCTGTATATAGGTTTTTCCATCAGAGCTTTATCCTTGACTCCCTTGTTATGTTCAGAAATGGCAGGTGAAGTCCAGGAGGGTTTCTGTGCCTGGCAGCAGGGAGCACTGCTTGCAGCAAGCCAGGTGCTGCCTCTCCTGGTGCTTTCCTTTCCCCAGCCTCACGCCTTGCTTGCTTTGGTGCTGTCTTCTGCTCAGTGTCCGGTCATACAGATTTGAGCTTACCCTGGTAAATGCAGATTACTCTTTTCTGTGCCAAAATGCTCCCCACTACCCAGTCTTTCCTCTGTGCTATCTGGCGGGGTGGTGATAGGAGCAGGGCGACATGAAGAGGGGAAATGGTGACAGGCACTGATTCAGTTTCTAATGTGCAACCATGCACAGTGGCATTGGGCACGTGGAGGTGTGGTGAAGGGCACGCGCTCTTTTTTTTTTCTGTTTTGTTTTTTCGGGGGCATGATGTTTCCCAGATGCTTTGCCCCAAGGTGCCTTGGGGGTGCCATGCCCTCAGTGTGGGCATGCTGAGTAGTGCTGTGGGCCTGCCCAAGCTCCTCTACTTCCAAAATGTGTCATAGGGTGCCCGCAGGCAAGTCTGTCGTCCCCTCATGCCTATTGCTGTTTCTTTGCAATTGAGAGATGTACGTTCAGACATAGTTATCTGCTTTTTCACCTAAGTAGCATCTGTTACCTGAAAGAGATTGAATGGATTTGTTTCGATGGGCTGTCAAAATATAGCTCTCGACATGCTAGATGATATAGGCTTCTAATAACCAGATTTCTGGAGTTGGATCGATTTCAAGATTACTCGGGCCGGATCTGCTTGAGTATAGAGAGTCGTGACATGATCTTGGATTTGTGCGTGCCACTCAGTTTTGCGTTACAGACCAAGCTGCTGATGGGATGATTTGTGACTTTGATAAGTGCTTCCATCCCCTCTGTAGAGAGTTTTATTGTAGTGTTGATACAAAGTTTATATGAACTGCTAGTAAAGGATAAATAAATACAGCATAGTAAAGTTTAATATGGGGGAGGGGAAAGTATTTAAACTGTATTAGCAATATTTGTTTAACAAGAAATGGATCAGAGGTGACATTTATCTGTACTGGATAGCATTTGCTGTTGACAAAACAAAGCCTTGAAATAGATCAGTTTTCATATGAACAGTATCAGAATTCTTTTCTTGCCGAAAAGTTAGAGGCTTGGGGTGGGGTGGTCCTCAGGGTGCAGCTGTGATCACTTCACTGGTGATGTAACCATATTGCTAAAGGACTACTGTGTTGTCATCTCCTCTGACCATGAGTAAGAGAGTGGAGTCTTGTATCTACAGACTGGGTACGTTGGTAGTCAAATTCCACTGGGAACAGGCGAAGAGGGACATTTGGACTTCTGAAAATACTCTTGCAGTTCATTGCAGTTGGTTGTGTCTTTCCCCTCCTAGGCTGCTGTGTCTTGCTATGGGATGCTGTTGGAAAGTTTTGGTTTCATTCCAGAACTAAATGGATTTCAAAGGTAGAGGAAGTACTTAAACTGAAGTAGCAAACTGTAGCAGAATTTCCCAGGGACTGATCTTTTGCTGATGCTCTAATGTGGATTTCGTCTGGTAATTTCTTTGTAGGTGCTGTGGAAGGATGAATTGCACAGAGGATTTCTTCTCATTCTGTCAAACCCCTCTTTCAGAGGCTTTGAACTTTCAGAATAACTCCTTTTCACAAGTTAACATCCTATCATTTTGGGGTTTGCACTTAATGTGCGCCTTTGGCAAAATTTGGCCAAATACAGGTCATCTGGAAACGTGATGCCAGTTTATGCAGTCATATGTTGGTTGTAATGCTGGTGTTAAGAGATAATGGGGGCTGAGGGCTGAGGTGCTGAAGACTTTTACTTATGTTCTCCATGTTGCAACCCGATTAGCCTGTAAACTGTGTTCATTTTGCTCATCCCCTATTGATGGATTACAGATTCCATTGAGTTACAGTCCCGTCTGTCTTGATGTTTATTTTTATATTCACATCCAATATATAACCCTTTTGTAGATTTATTGAATTTGGGTCTTTGTCTTACTTCTATCATGAAAGTGAAAAGATCCACAAAGCCCAGGCTTGGCTGCTGAGTACTCAATATTGTGAACAACAGTGACTGTTTAGTTAGGACCTGAAGTTGAAGAGCTGTACAGAAGTGTTAAGCATTATTATTACAAATTGTCAGTGCATACTTTTCTCCTCCAAGGCATGTTTAATTGTATAGAGTCACAGTTGTTTTCTCCAAGACATTTGGCCTGAGTTGTGGAAGTGACTGTATTTTTGCTGTCAAACTAAACCAAAACCAAAATGCTGTTAATTTTTAGTTTTAACAGCAACAGAAATTGTGCTTGGGCTAGATACATAGCACCTAAAATTTGCAAATTGAATGTTGTGAAATAGTTATTCTAGAGGTAATGTGTGACTGTTGAGCTGATAAGAAAGTATATGTTGAAAGCAATTTAGAAGTTCTTGATTCTTATGTTCAATTAATCTGTAACTAAGAGGGTTATTGATGACAGGGTTTTCATTGAAATAGGGAGCACTTTGAAGGTCATCAAGGAGGCAAGTATATATTATACCTCTGTAGTGACAGTCTTGGCGTGCTATAGGTTTGGGCTACCAGTTATATACCCTTCAGTTTTCTACTATAAGGGGAAAAAATGCCATTAAGACTCGTGAACTGTGCAAAAGAAAATGATAGAGCTTGAATCCTTGAATAAGCAAACCTATGGTTTTGTATGAAGATAATTTTCCAATGTTCTTAGGGGCTTTACTTAAATTTTACTTTGAATGATTTCATGTTCAGCAAAAAGGAAAATACAATGCTAATTACAGCTCTGATCTTTTCTTTTGGCAATTAAGGTATTTTGTTTGCTCGAGGAATTTTAAAACTTGCTGCCAGTTTCTTACTGTTATGTTGCTCCTTGCCTTTCTTTCAAATGTAAAGTCTATATCAGCAGCACCATCTAAATGGATAAAGGATGAATGATGTGCAGTTTTGAGCTGTTGTTAAAGTCATACCAGTTAAGAGTATCTTCTTTTGATGATTACCAAATTAACTTAATGGTTCTGGCACAAGAAATGTGAATGGTATAATGTTCCCTGAACCTTTATTCACTGAATTACCAAAGTCACGCTTTTCAAGAACTTTGTGAACTTAAAGCACTTTAAAGAAATATTCTGGGTTCACAGCAGTGGAGAGCTAATGCCTCTTCTCAAAAAATACATTGGCTACTGTTATAGGTCAGCATTTGCCAACAGTTTCTGCAGGAGATGCCAGTTTGGAGTGGAAACTAAGGAATGGGTTCAGCGAAGTGCTTTATCCTGTTCTTGGCTTAAAGCACATGAATAATCCCATTGACTACCCACGTGTGCTTTACTGGGACTGCTCACATAGTGAAAGTTAGGCATGTGTTTAAATAACTTGCTTATTTGGGGGCTCACTGCGTGACGTCTCCTGGCAGAGACTTGATTTTCTTATGGCAGCCATCATATGACCTGTGTGCAGGGAGCGCAGTGTTGTCTGTGCTAGCTGTGCAGTCCAAAGCAAAAGGCTATTTCTGTGTCCACCCCCAGTCCATCCTGCACTTCTCTGGCAACTAATTATCTGTTTGCTGCCAATTGTGCTCTAGTGTTTTTGGCTCCCAACAACTCCAACTTGCTGCTCATACAAGTATTGAATTGCCTTTGTAAGGCAGAGTGGTCTTTTCCTTGTTTAAGACTGTATATGTGGTTGTTACAACATGAAAAAAAGTAGATCGTTGTCATAGTTTTCCTCATTTTGGTCAAATTGTGCTCCCTCTGTCAGTAGTCCCACTGAAGTTGATAGAGATGCTAGCAGAGGAGAAGAACGATTTTGGAGGTCCAAGCTCTGTACTCAGAGGGGCTAAATGGAGTGTTTTCATCTATTGAGTGTCTAATGGAAGCACTAGTCTTTATTTGAGAACCACTGTAAACAAATCATCTATGGAAATGGAGCTCTTTCAGCACACAGGAAGGGAGAAGTTAAATGCTAGGATAGGATCTTCTTCAATCTGATATTTTGCAACTGTTATCTCTGGTTTGATCCAGAATTGGCCCACCAGCAAAGTAGTACAACTTCAGGCTAAAAATACATTTAGGCTAGTTTTCCACCTCTGCTGTCCTCTCCCATCACCTGCACGCACAAGGTAGCAGATGACCTCAGAGACAGTATTTCCCTGTGCTTGAAAAGGGGCCGATCACAGGCGGGGAATCGCCATGACCTGCACTCAGCAGGTCTCCAGCACGCTCTCTTTTCTGCATACTTTCTCCTCCAGAAATACAACCTCTGCAACAAGTTAGCAGACCTAGAGCCTATATATAAAAGCAAGTCAAGCTAATAGAACTACAGTTGTAGTAGAACAGCAATTAGTTAATGGGACCAGCAATCCCAGCGCTGTGGTTGGCAATCAGTTGTGCTCCTTCAAACTCATGATCTCAGACTTTGAGCTTGCTTTACGCTCATCATGGCTGGTGTCATGGTTTAACCCCAGCTGGCAACCAAGCACCGCTCAGCTGCTTGCCCACTCCCCACGGTGGGATGGGGGAGAGAATCGGAAGGGTAAAAGTGAGAAAACTCGTGGGTTGAGATAAACACAGTTTAACAGGTAAAGCAAAAGCCGCGCGTGCAAACAAAGCAAAACAAGGAATTCATTCACTGCTTCCCATGGACAGGCAGGTGTTCAGCCATCTTCAGGAAAGCAGGGCTCTGTCACACGTAACAGTTACTTGGGAAGACAAATGCCATCACTCCCAACGTCCCCCCCTTCCTTCTTCCTCAGGCTGTATGTGCTGAGCACGATGTCATATGGTGTGGAATATCCCTTTGGGCAGTTGGGGTCAGCTGTCCCGGCTGTGTCCCCTTCCAGATTCTTGTGCACCCCCAGCCCACTCGCTGGTGGGGTGGTGTGAGAAGCAGAAAAGGCCTTGACTCTGTAAGCGCTGCTCAGCAATAACTAAAACATCCCTGTATTATCAACAGTGTTTGGGTCACAAATCCAAAACATAGCCCCATACTAGCTACTACGAGGAAAATTAACTCTACCCCAGCCAAAACCAGCACAACTGGTTATCTGTTGTCTAGCCTTTGCTAACAACTTCGCCAGAGAAGCCTAGGAAACTCCAAACAAAAGGCTGTTACTTGGAACTGAAAGGTAAAATGCAATAGGTTTTCTCAGTAGGTTTAGTAATCCTGGCTGGCAAAGATCTCTGTATCTTCAGAAACATGTGTCAAAGAATATTCTTTAATGTATAATCATTTTAAATGGAGTAATCTTTTGCTGGAGCTGTGTTCAGGAAAGTGAATGGGATAACGTGTAATACGAGCCAGATGAAAAATAATATGAGTAGATTTCTTCACTGGGATGGAAACTTGAATGCTTGCACAAACAGCACGGAGGCCCCAAAGTATTGCTGTAACAGGCTGTAACTTCATGCATGAGGTAGGAAAACAAGTACTGTTTTCACAGACTGTTAGTGTTTATGCCTTGAATATACTTATGAGAGTGTTTAAGGTACTGTAGATCCAGTATCATAACGATTATTGGACCTAAGCACTGATGATCTAAGGATTAAACTTGTTTTATAAGTGTATTAACAGGCTTTCTGTTAGCTAATGATAAAGTATTTATGAATTAAGTAGGAAGTTTATTTCCAAGAAATTCTCATGCATTTTCAATGGCATACTCGAATCCACAAAAATCCTTATGAAAACAGCACAGTATCTAAATAGTTGATTCATCCCCTGTGTAGAAATAAAATGTTTCATAGGTGCTCTCCTCACCTAAAGCACAGGACTGAGAAGCAAGAACCTGAGCTGATTTTCTAGCTCTGATAGAGACTTCTTGTACAGTTCTGGGAAATCACTTAGCATCTCTCTCTCTGCAAGGCAGACCCTGTAATGTTTGTCTGCCTTGCAGAGGTGAAGGGGAGGCTGAGGAAAGGGGTGACTGCAAAGCAAGTTAAGAATCTCCCATCAGAAGTCAGAACAAATGGTTTTGTTTTGAAGAAAGTAATCTGGAGTCGTTGCACATACATCTAATAACTGCTGATTTATAGTAGTCAAGTTTTGAAGCTTTAGTAAATGCATATTTCTTTAGACAGTGCTGCAGAGTATTACTAGCTGGGAATACTACATTGATTTGCTTCATGTCTGCATATTTTTCCCCTTAGATACAGAGTAGCAAGCGAAAATGGTTAGTTTCTAAAATGAAGATCAATTCAAAGAAGCATCTAAATGTTGAAAAAGTTCTCAGACTCCCCTGAATCCACAAAATTGATTTGGAAAGCTTTTGAAGATTGTCTTTCTTCACTCTAAGCAATTGCTGAGAAACTTTTCATTCAACAAAATTACTGTCCACTTTGATAGTTCTTCACCCAAGCCTGGGGAGTTACTTCTTGTCTGTTACAGCAAGTGACAAGTTTTGAATGACATCTGTTTGTTAGTACCAGTGATGGCATTTACATTGGAGACTACTATTGCTTACAAAGGAAGAGAATTTAAAATTCACGTGCTAAAGGCAAACCGGTGAGGCATTCAGCTCAGTGGGAACAGTAACATCTACAAAGGTCAATGGGATGAGATTTAAGTACAGAGGAAAGAAAACAAGAATGGATGAATCTATAGTTCTTTGAATGGTCTTTGATGCCCTGTTCTTCCCTCCATATGGTCATTAGTACAGGAACTGGGTCTATGAACAGTTTTATGATATGCCTGGGAGTGATCAGAGGTTGAATTTAGACCCTTTTGGGACATACATGGATTCTAATGAATCCTCTCATTTTGTGTGTTTATATCTTTTTAAATTAAAAAGTCTCCCCATTGCTAATATAATAATGAATCTTCACTGTCTTCAGTTATAAAACTTGTTAACTCTCCCCATGGAAACTTCGAAGGCACTGAACAGCAAGTGAAACATGTGGACACGTCCAACTATTAACTCTCATTCTTTTTGCACTAGAAGTGGAGATAATTGCTTTTCTTTCTCTGTTTAGCACTTTCAGACCATGTTAAAGACTAAGTTGAATGTCCTAACTCTTCGGAAAGAGCCTCTCCCGACAGTGATCTTCCACGAACCAGAAGCCATTGAGCTGTGTACCACAACTCCCCTCATGAAGACACGGACTCACACTGGATGCAAGGTACTCGGGAGAATAAACTTAAGGAATGAGACCACTGTGGAAGTGTCTCATATATGTGTGAGGACTCTAAAGAGCCCAAAGTAACCAACATGGTCATTGTTGTTGTTCTGGAAACCCCATTAACTGCTTTATTACCATAAAGTTTCTAAATCAAAAAAGTTATTGGGTGTTTCTGACCAGAAATTATGGGCTTCAGGGAAAAAAAGGTTTGGGTTGTGGGACACAATGCAAATTGTGGAGGATTTCTAACAGTCTGCAATGAACATCACTCATTGTAAACACTGCGGTTGTTCTAAGTGCTAGCGCTGAGATGGGAGATGAAGGGCCAAATGCTGGGTATTTGCATTTAGCAATCTCTACTGACAGAGGTATATACCTACTGAAATAGGGTTGCAGCTTAAAACTTGACATTAGTTTGGTTTGTTGTGGTTTGTTGTGTGGTTTTTTTTGGGTTTTTTTTTTTTTTAAAGAGATTAGAAAAAGGAAAAAAAGGGCAGGGAGTAGACTTAGATATTTATTTGGTTAAGCAACAAGATAAATTTACCCAGTTACATCAAAGCACAGCTTCTGAAAATGCTCTTCTTCTTTAAAGTTTAATGGCTTAAGAGCTTTGAGTGTGTTCTTATGTGGTAAGAAACCATATAAAAATAGCAAACAAATCTGCTCTGTTTGCATCTTCTGTTGGAGCCATTTTCCTTGGTTGCAGAGCTTGCCTAGCCTTGCACTGCTATGGGCAGCCTTGCAGACTGAGCTGGGCACCAGTTTGGCCTATGGTGCCAGTCGGGGCTTGGCAGCCAAGTCCCCTTCACCAAGCTTGGCTGTCAGTATCCTCCTGCCCTCGAGGGTCTGGGTGAAAATGGAGAGAACTGGGTTTTGGCCTCCATGGCTCTTTAAAGTGTCACCTCTAGAAGAGCCGTTGCCTGATGCTACATGTACTAGATAAGGTCCAAAGTGCAATTAAATGTCCTAACCCCCTGCCCTGCTAGCGTGTATACACACACGTCTGCACACACATTATTCCTTGTTGGAGGATCTGATGGGAGTGAGATGGGGTTGGAAGACATCACTTCCTGGTGTGGTGTTCTTCTCTTGGCATACTGTGAGCATGGCACGGGCTGTGGGCATGCTGTGATGGGCTGTGCTTGGGCACCTCTAGGTCTGGCACTTCCTCAGCAAAGTTTCTTCTTGGGAAGTGTCATTTTTGTTTGACATTTTGCCTGTCACCATAGCCAAGAAACAAGACTGCTGCTGGGTGTTGAAGCAGTGCTGCCCTGTGCTGACGCAGAGGAATGCAGGGCAAGTGACCCTAATATGCTTTATACGGTAGCTCACAGCATCTGCTCTTTCATGGTGATGTCTTTTGTCCTTTATGTTGACATGTAATGAATTTTTAGAGAATATTAGCGATCATAAAAATGGTTCACAAAGTATCTGGCTTTCACCCCTAGTGAGAGAGAGTTCAGACATAATAATGCTTTCAGAAATCAGTTTATCTATGTGAATGTGTGTAGAATTTAAATGAACCTTTTTACTTAACCTACAGTCCTTCAGCTGGGAAAGATGGATTGCAAAGAGATGTTGAACCCCTCAGTGAAAAGAATCTCATTCTATATTTAGAGATCCGTTTTATTTATTCATTTATTTTTCCTGCAATGTAACATAGTGGTGACTAGGCAACATCTGCTGTTACAACGCTCCCCTTTTCCTGCTTGCACTGTTTCTTCTTATCCCCTTCCCCCTGTAGCTAGTTCATTTCACACCCATGCTGGAGTCTTATGGTGGTGTTTTTGGGGTGGTGGCCAGCCCTTCTTCAGACAGTTCAGCAGTTGTGATTTCCAGTACCCTCCTTGGGAAGATGATTCCACATACATGTTGTTCCCATGGCTAAGAAATCCTCTCCAGTCACTAACTGAAAGGCTTTGATTTTACCCAGTCTCTCTCTAGTCACAATCTTCCCCCCCACCCTCCCCCCCCCGCCGCCTTTTTTTTTCCTGACTAAATGTATTCTTCTCTTACAGGGCTTGTATCCTCCAGCTGTTTATAGGTAATTAGCTTTCCTCTTCTCTTTCCTCTCTGATTATTAGTTTCTTGCTGAGTGATATGATAATAGTGTTGACATAACAAAGCCAGTGTTTTATAATACGAGTTTTTGCTCTGTGGGGTCTGATGTATCACTGTCATTCCAAGTGTAAGGGGAGAGATGCTGTGGTGTCGCTGGTACCACCAAGCCTCTCCAGTTCTGAGATGTGCACTTTTCAGGCAAGAGCACGGCATCCAGTTTTTACTTTCTTTCACGAGTCACACTCTTTTGATCCTCAATCGTTTTACTCCTCTTGGCTGAAATCCCTCCAATTTTTCTATGTAATCCCATTAATGAGATAGCATCATTCTTCTGACAGAGGCTCCAGACATCTAATTTTATTGCACAGTTTTAACATAAGCCTCAGCTGGCACCATCTTGTTATGGGAACTTGACACATGCAATTGCTTTGTAATTCAGAGGTCTGGGCATTGGTTTTCTTATGCAATTGCTCTTTTCCTTGTCCTTTCATCGCAAGACAGGCTTCTCTTTTCTTTTTCATTTGGTGTTAGCTGCTGAATCCTGAAGAAAAACAAAACTTTTCTATTGAGATCCAGTCTCATTCTATAATTTAATGTGATAGTTTTAAGAATAGCAGAGAAACTTCTTGCTTGAAGTAGCCTAGGGGGAACCCCCACAAAATCTGGAAAGTTAAATAATTGAACAAGTTCAGAGAGCTTCTCTTTCCTGCCCAACTCCAGATCTCATGCAACTTTGTTGCTATCATATTTCCTAAAATATATTTTTTACTTACAGCAGAAGGCTTAAGACTTGTTCTTCCTGCTACTGCACGTCTACACCTGTCTGCTTGGGCTGGCTGTGCCGTCACCATTCCCACCCTTCTAGCCTCGTGGGCATGATTTCACCAACAGGAGAAATAGTATTTGTATTGATTTGCAGCACAGAGATTTAGGCACACATGTTTCGGAGTTTGTGGTGCTGGGTGCTCGGTGAGACAGGGGTTGACTCGGAGGCTGTAGTTCCCAAAAGACACCTTCTTGTTCCCCTTCCCCTCCTTTTCCCACCAGTCCCCGTTTTGCAAATGGGGAGTGACAGCCCTGCACCCTGGGGTTTGACTGTCACAGCCCCACTCAGGACAGCCTAAAACAGAGCAGGATTTCTGGGTACAATAAAGCACTTGGACTCTGGGTTTTTTCTGGGGGGTCATTTGCTTTTGTTGGAGCCATGGTGTGTGTTAGGTGAGAGGCAGGTCTCTGGCCCCAGAGGAATCACAGCTTCTCATCCTCCTCCAGCTGAGGCCACTGGGGCAGGGCAGTGGGATGCAGTGCCCAGAGGGTTGTCATCTCTCTGGCAGCTGCCGTTGAGCACCCATGTGCATCCTGCCTCTTCTCTGCGATGGATGTGGTGTTTGTGAATGCTGGAGCACCAAGCGTTAAGGTCAGTAGCTGCTACGAAGAATGAAAAAACCCGTATGGCTTGTTGTATACCTGTAAATGGCAAGTCTCAGTTTAAGCTAAATCACCTAGGCTGGGGAAGGACAAAAAAGAGTGAGAGTAAGTCTTTTGTTCTTCCTAGCTGGACCACACTTTCAAGGACAGGTTCCTAATTTGCTTTTATTTAAATACAGCACGTTTCTGTATACGGGCATAAGTGTGATTTAGATGTGTGTATATAAAAATATGTCCATCCTTGTTTGGATCCTAAGGATTTTGATTAGACTGTGGCTGTCCTGCTTGTAGGTCTTTCATGTCAAATGTGCACTCTTGTGTTTCAGCTGGAAACTTCCTCTTACCTTATCAAAAAGTACCACCAGATGGAAACGGAAAATCTGGAGTATCTCCAGAAAATAAGTTGCTCTCTACTCAGAAATGCGTGCTTTCTCTGTGCCTCTTAACAGATTTTGTTTAAGTTCTGTGTGGTTTATTCTTCCTTAATGTCCTAATCGGCTTACACTGATTCTAATGTTCCTTGATTTCTCTCCCTTTGAGCTATGGTGGTGGCATGAAGGGAACTGCCTAAATGACTCTCTCTTCTGCTCTAGCTTTTCCAGGCACTGCTGCAGTAATGCAAAAGGACAGAGGTTAAAAATGCTGCCTGCAATTTTTGAAGTGGTGTCATAGGTTTAACTTTTTTCTTTCTATTGGAAGGCTCTTCAAAGTGAAGTCAGTGCTGAATAATCACTAGCTCATTTTTATCTACCTGGGTCAGGCAATCTTATTCCTCCAGTTCCCACAAGTGCGCAAGCTTTTCTCAGCAGCCTGGGAGGCTGAGAGGAGCATAAACAGTGCAAATAATTGCATTCTTAAGAGTATGCTTTTATTAAATGGGAAAAATATGTATTAATGATATGGTGTTTGCAGGCATGATTACTCCTTGCTTGCCCATCTTACTGGATTGAGTTGATGAGGTTATTAATTCAGGCTTTGTGGAATGTATGATGTGGAAATTTCTGCAATGGTGTATCTTAGCTGAAGATTGACAAGTCTTGTTTAGCAATTTGTATGAATGGCATTAGAGTGGTACTGGCGTTTTAAAATCAAGTCTTGCACATATTGATAGAGATTTAAAAAAAAAAAAGCCAAGAAGTAACATAAATAAATGGAGCCTGATCTTTCAGAATAGCTTAATTGCTTCACTCACAAGGCAAAAAGAAAGCGGTTCCTGTACTAAGCTTGCTGCAGGGTGGTGATTATGGTGGGGTTTATTCAGGGCCTGCGTAGCAGGAAGGGGGCATGGCCACAGCTGGGCTTCCCTGGCACAGTGTAGTGTCAGCAGTTAGGCACTGTGCTTGACTATTGCAACTCTGGGACACACTTGGCGTTGTTAACTTGTGTCAACCTATTAACTGGATTTGAGGTGTTTTCAGGGAGATCTGGGCAGTGCCTGACTGGCCTTAGCCTGGGCAGTGCCAAGAGCCTGCCTCTGCCTTCCTGCAGCCAGCCCTCCATCTGCAGCTCTGTGCCCTCTCCCCAAAGCCACTGGTGATATCAGCTACCTGTTATCACCTGGCATGTTATCAAGGGCAGCCTGTTGCCCTCATTGCTGCCCTTCTCTTGGCCTTGCTGGTTGCTGCCAAGTGTTTTCATTTTCCCTTTTGCCTTTCTGGCTTTTTCGCATTTCTCTTCTTTTCTCAAACGTAACTTTTACCACCAGAGACAGTGCGTGCCATCAGCTGTGGTCCCTGCTAATAAATCTCTGTGCACATGAAACTGTCTTAACATGCTTCTAGCAACAGGATTTACACAGTGTAGCAGAGACTGGAAGTTAGTCTTCAAGGGAAAAGCCATAATAAGCTTGTAGGATGAATAGCAAGTAATATTGATCATGATCCATAGAAATAAAACGTTTCTCATTGGGATACTTATTAAATAAATAAAACATTCTTAAAATTGCCCTGCTAGGCCTGATTCTAATTCCTTGTGTAAGAGAGTCATTTAAGAATAATGTCTGCTCGGATATTACTGCCTATTTTTGGTTTTCTGCCTTGTTAATTTTGATTGCAAAGGCCTTGCAGCAGGACTGTCTCTTACCACATGCAAAACACCCCATTTCTACTCTACCCTAGATGCCGCTAAGCAAATTCATTAATGGTGTGTTGCTGCTTTTATTGGTCATTGCACTTTTAAAACTTACTGTTGTTCTTTGGGGTTTTTATTCCCTTCTAGATCAGACTTTCCCAAGCTGTTTTGCACAGCATTTCTGTCCTATGCAACCTCTTGCCACTTGTGTCCCATTCTAATCAGCTCAGCCATGGTGGTGGCCAAATGCACTATTGCTTTAGCTTTCAGGAGACAGTGTGCTCCTGGGCCTGGTGGCCCCTCAACATTCAGAAAATGCCCAAACTGGTGAACCATTCTCCCAGTTGCATGCAGCCCAGCAGCCCACACAGTGTGATTTTGGTGGTGGCAACCCCAGCCTCATGCCTCTTCCCCTTCATTGCTCCCCAATCCCCAAATTTTTGCACTGGCCAGCTGCAGAGTAGGTGAATGACTTCCCTCTGCTGCACTGTTACTGTGTGTGCGTTGGTTTTGTGTGTCTTGATACTGAATCAGTCAAAATTAATGCAAAGAGAACATTGTCTCTCATTTCAATACCCAGAGACCAAGGTGCTCTTTCGTCTTTGTACTGTCCTGTTGGTTCAAAATGTGCCCTAAGACTTTCCAGATGACATAAATGGGTGGTTAACAATCTCGTGTTTTACTTAAATTTCCATAGAGAATTTAAAAACCCTGCTCCTCTTGAGCATTTATTGCTATTTTGGCTACTGAAACCATAGCTGGTTGGAAGCTGCACATATTCTTAAAACTGCCTCACTTTATTCTTATACAGCTTGATAAAACTGTTCTCTTTGCAGCTATAGCGTGGTCAGGAATGATTGTTTTGAGTGCAGGTTTATCCAGCTGTAAATACAGATAGCTGCCTGGTCTTCATTATCATTTTGTAAGCCTGTAATAGTAAGATGGCCATTAACTTTAATAAAGAAACAAATCAAACAAGTGAGACAAGCTAAACTGTACATTACTCCCCAGCCTACTGTTTTCCACCATGTTTAATGTGAGTGTGAAGCACAGAGCTTATTTTCTTCTTGCTTCATTAAAGGCCTTCTGTTGTTATCCTTAAGCATTCCATATTTTGTACTGTGCATTGAGAGCTTGTTTTTCTGTTTCTTTCTCCCCTCATCAAATGAACCAAAAGGACACATGTGAACTCTTGCATGGGACAAATCTTAATAGCTTTGGTATATTCAGATATAGTGCTCGTTGGTGAGAGATACAGAGGCTTTAATGATGTGTTTTCCAAAAGTGAAATGCACCAAATAAACTAATGCCCCAACAAGTATGCTATGTGAAGATGAAGTATTTTGTTTTTCTTCATGTAGTGTTCCAGAAATGAAAAAAAAAAAAAAAAAGCCTAATACTGAAGTTAGGGAAGAGTAAACTGCTTGCAGAAGCCTTACACATGACTGTATTCCAGAGTGCTGTAGAGAATTTGGCCGAGTCTTGTTCTAATATTGAAATTGGAGTGTTGCATGTGCTCATTTCTCTTTCAAAACGTGACTGTAGGGTAAGGTCCTGCCCTGCACCTATGAAGTTAATGAGAGCTTTGCCGTGGGCTCCATTGTGAGCATGGTGGGATGGTGCCATGCAGGATGGCAGCTGCCTTCAGGCAGCACATGCTGCATGGTGTTTGGCACTGGCTGCTCTCAGCTTTCAGCTTCAGAGAGGATCTCTCTGGCATATGAATTTTCTGATTACATGCACGGAAAGCATGTTTCCATCAGGGAGGATTTATGCTTTAAAAGAGTGCATCGGAGCTAATAGAAATATGAAGGGTAGATGCAAGTGGAGAATGTTGTTAAAGCGTCATAATGCTTTGTTTCCTGAAGTCCGGGAGTCTTAGATGGAGGATATAAATTGGCTAAAGCAATTGAATTAAACTGAGCCTACTTTAAATAGGATCTTCTGCAGTGTTCAGTTTTGCTGTGCTGGATGTATTTTGGCATGATTTTGTTTACTTACTGGTCAAGTGGCATTGTAAGACTAATGTATTCTGAGAGCAGTGGAAGATATGTCCTGTTAGATATGTTGGTGGTATTTTTTTTTCTTAGCATTTGCACCGGTGACATTTTTCAAGCCATGGTTCAAGTAAAGGGCATCTTCTTATTCAGGAAGTTCTTACATCCCATCTAAAAATGGTTATGTATTTCAGTCAGCTTCATGTTCCTGCTTTAACTACCTTTCTAGGAGAAAGTATACAGCTGTTTTCTGCATACAGTGGAATTACTTTGCTCTGAATATATGTATATTAATTAAAGGAAAAGAGTTTTGCCTATTCCTGTTTACTTTTGGATTTTCATTAAGAACATGTGTCTCAAACCATTTTAAAGAGTTCCATAAAAAGAATGAGACCACCACCCTGGGAGGAGAGTGCTGGTAACAGGGAGGGCAGGAGGATTTCTGGGAGCTGCTCTGAACGTTCATGGCCAGCACAGGGCTTGAACTACCCTAGATGCAGGGCCTTCTCCCTGTGATTCCCCTTAGATTTGCTTCAAGAGGGAGGGAGGTCAAGGCTGGGCATATTGTGAGGAAAATTAGGGAGTGAGTTGGGTTTCATAGAGAGATTTGCAATGAAAATAGTTGTGCATGTGTGCACACTCCCAGGAGGACTAGAGGATTGTGTCCCCTACTCCTTGGGCTGGGTAGGAAGGCTTCCAATTATTGTGGACCATGCAGATGATGCCCAGACAGGTCCCCTGGGAAGAGTGGTCCCCCCCCGAAGTCTTGACACTTAGTGTGCTGGGGGTCTCCTCAGCTGTTCCTGGGAATGAGGCCCAGGTTCCCTGGCTTTGTGTGTGGAGTGACCTGTTCCCAGCACTGCTTCGTCTTGCATGAAGAAATAGAAGCAGAAATGTCATACCAGGTAAGCCAGAGTTTGCTCAGATATATGTGTTCGAGCCCATTTTCTTTGGCAGCAGGCTGCAGAAAATATCCCCTGAACAACAAAAACCCCTTGAGAAATGGAAGGAAATAAAAAGGCAGAGCATCCATTAGCACATTGTGCTTTACTTCTCCCCTTGGTGCATGTATTGTATTGCTTGCACAACCATTGTGTACCTTATATTTCTTCTTATCGCTGTAGTTATGTCCCTGTAGTGGATGCAGTGAGTCCCAGCGAAGAAAATGGGTGATGATGCATGATATAGAGCCTGGGAAAAAGAGTTTGTAACATAAACAGAAATCCCTTTGGCTAGAATCAAGCACTTCCTTTGGCTTCAGAGCTTTGATGTTACTAGTTGCCTTTGATTCAACAAAAGCTTGAATGGGAAGTCATCAGCCCTTAATTTTGTTAGCAAATGGTATTTATCAACAGAAGCAATCTAAAACCTGTTAATGTAAAACAAGGCACTAAACAGTTTATATTTCAATTAGTTATGGAAGAGTGATTGACCTTCAAAGAGCACTGTGTAAAATGCAAATATATAGGAATTAAAAATGCTCCCTGTGACTTGATTGAGTACCGGCCATTCCTAAATTTCACCCTTGCTTGTAAAAGCAACTGGGAAACTTTTGAGGTACTAAGGAGGCCAGGCACTGTGTGCTGGTGAATGCTCAGTAGCTCTTTGCTTATGTATCATTTGTACTTCTGTAGTATTTTTCACCCAGAAAGATCCCAAACCACCTTCTGAAACAGCTCTTGTCCCCTGCTGTTCAGCTGCCATTCTCGGCCAGCAGCTCTGTTTGCAGAGGTCAGATCAGCTCACCAAAGCTCAGGGAAACATAGTGTGGGCACAATGTACTGTGGATAAAATATGCTAGGGGAAAACTAAAAAATATGCTGAGAATTAAAATGCATACTTCTATTAAGTAGTAATGTGTTGAAAAAAGGTACTAAAAAGCAATATGTATTAATGGAATTCCTTGCATGCATAAAACTCCATGGAATACTTTTGTATCTTGAAATTCAAATGTGGGTTTTTTTTGGTCAGTTTTAGAAATCCCACTTTTCAGGGTACTTGGAGCTGATGTCTAATTATAGCTGTCTTTGTAGGAGATAACATACCAAAATAATTTTCTCTGAAAGAATATTTAAATATTTTAAAACAATTTATTCTCTCTACAGGAGGAAATATTTAAATTTTGAAGTTCTAAATTTCCAGAAGTCCTTAGGAGATAATCTTCAATTACACATATATAAGGCCATATAGTGCATGCCAATAAGTTCTAGCTTTTGCAATTTTGCACAAAGCCAAGATACCAGTATGAAGCACAATGGCAACTGTGAGGTCCTAGATAGCTACAGATGTGTTAGGATATTTTTTTTTTATGCTGCAGAAAAATGTTGTGCTCATCACAATTGCTCAGGCAAAGCCTTCTGGTCATAGGAGCTAATTGCTTCCATAATAATTAAGGTTCAAATATCTAAGACCTAATAGCTTTTGACATATAAAAATGAAAATGAGATTGAAATTTATTATGGTGGTTACGCCGAGCAGATGCTGCAGTCACTGGCGATTGTTTTGTTCTAGTGTGTCCTTGAGAATCATTTCCATCTTGGTGCGGGCTGTGTCAGTGTAAGGATGCAGCTGTGATTTGTGTTGCTGGAGAGCACAGGCAAGCTGGTGAATACGGCCCTGCTGCAAGCTGGCTCTCAGGAGGAGGAGGCACCCTTCCTTCATAGCACATGAAGTTATTCTTTAACAAAATCAAAGAACTTCTGGTTCTGTGGCTATTGCTCCCTCGTATTATTGCAGTGGGCACCTCCCGGCTCAGCAGCATGAACCTGCTGGGAGAGGTGTTGGCAGATCTTTTTAGGTGTGCTTTCTCGCAACAAAGACATGCGTGCTTATTCTGTGAAGGTATTCTGTGTGGCTCTTTCCCTGAAGCCATGGATATTGTTTCTTTGATTTCCATTAGAATACAGCAAAATTTGCATTTGGCACTGGGTACCCACTGCTCACGCTAGTTTGAGCCAACATGAGCCTTCTCAGGAATTCGTAATCTCCGCTTACAGCTGTACTACACCCAAAACCATCAGTTCTTGTTTTGGGGCTGATCCTGTGTGCTGAAAGCTTTCTACTGACACGAATGACATTTGCAAAAAGGAGGCTGAAATTGGATTACAGATCCGTTCTTCTGTAGATGAGGAACTGTTGGCCTCCTTCATAGATGCACAGGCTGCTGGAATGTAGATTCATGTTGCAATCAAAAAATATTATGTCATTAAAGAATGTCCTGTGTGTGCCACCTCTGTTTCTGCTGGTCCCAGGAATAATCCTGTTCTCCTTGTGCTATTGCAGTATAGTCTGCAATGCAGTGTCATGTATGAATACATTAGCCTGGAAGGCAAGAAATTTTTCCATTCCTGGGGTTGGATGTCAGTGTCTGAGACTAATAATATTTTTTTTTGTTTCATTAAACAATTTTGTTTTGCATAGTTAATTAAAAGTTCATAACAATAGCCATCTTTAAGCAATTCTTCTGGGCAGTTTAAGGCTTGATGCATGTTATCTGTTGCTGATCAACTACCTTTATTGTAATCTATTGTGAAAATTTGATTTCAGGCTTGTGGTAATTCAGTAAGCTTTCTTCTCAGAGATTCTAGATTGTATAGGAATAACAAGTGCAACAGAGTTATGATTCCCACCCCCCCCCCCCCCCCCCCCCCCGCCTTTCTTTAAAATCGATCTGTCTCCTTTCTTAAAGTTTACAGTGTGGTTTGGAAAACCAGTAAGTACTCCTCGGTTAAGAACTTCCCTTGTACTACTAATCCAAGAATCTGGTATTCACCTTTAATCATTTCACAGGAAGATACTATTAAATGATATGTATTGTCACAGAAATAAGATACTGAATTTCACAGCAGTGTAAATTTGGAATTAAGTTTATCAAGTTTTATCAGTGAATGAAAAACTAATGTTGAATTGGTAATGTCCTTTGTTAACTTTGATAGAACACAATACTGTTTTATACCTACTGAGAGTATGGTCTATCCCTTCTTGGGAGCTGATGTTCATTTGCCTGTTAAATACGAAGGTTGCTTTCTGGTTGCTAGAGCATAGCACACTAGGGGAAAAAAAAAATTAATGAGTTAATCAGCTTGAAGATGGTCTTAATTCATTATGCTCTTCAGTTTTTTTTTTCATCTGTAAGGCCATGATGACATGATCTTCTGATTAAAGTGCTCTCAAGATTTAAACAGTGTGGCAGTGACCTGCACTTGAGAATAACAAACTTGGGATGTGGATAACCTTACATTTAATAGGTGCCATACACAAATATTTCAAGTAGAGGGAAACTACTTTAACTTAAATGAGCAAATTTTGGAAGAAGAGCAAGTTGAAAGTGTCTTTATAACTGTACTTTATAAAATTCACTCAAGATTCATTGAACTGTTTGCTGAGAAAGATTTTTTTTTTTTTTTTTTTTTCAATGAATAGTTATTTGGTGGGACTTTTTTTTCATCCTCAGGGACTTGTTTTATTTCAGTGTGTGTCGGAAGGATCAGAAGGACGATCCAGGGAACTATAGGCCTGTCAGCCTGACCTCGGTGCCAGGCAAGGTGATGGAACAGATCATCCTGAGTGCCATTACACGGCACATGCAGGACAATCGGGGCATCGGGGCCAGCCAACCTGGATTCATGAAAGGCAGGTCCTGCTCGACCAACCTGGTCTCCTTCTATGACAAAGTGACCCGCTTAGTAGATGAGGGCAGGGCTGTGGATGTAGTCTTATCTAGACTTCAGTAAGGCATTCGACACTCTCTCCCACAGCATCCTCCTAGACAAACTGGCTGCCTGGGGCTTGGATGGGTGGACTCTTAAATGGGTTAAAAACTGGCTGGATGGCCGAGCCCAGAGAGTGGTGGTGAATGGGGCAAAGTCCAACTGGCGGCCGGTCACTAGCGCTGTTCCCCAGGGCTCAGTTCTGGGGCCGGTGCTGTTCAATATCTTTATAGATGATCTAGACGTAGGGATTGAGTGCACTCTCAGTAAATTTGCAGATGACACCAAGCTGGGTGGGAGTGTCGATCTGCTGGAGGGTAGGAAGGCCCTACAGAGGGATCTGGGCAGGTTAGATAGATGGGCCGAGACCAACGGCATGAGGTTCAACAAGAACAAGTGCTGGGTCTTACACTTTGGCCACAACAACCCCATGCAGCTCTACAGGCTGGGGGAAGAGTGGTTAGAAAGCGGCCTGGCGGAAAGAGACCTGGGGGTGCTGATCGACAGCCGGCTAAACATGAGCCAGCAGTGTGCCCAGGTGGCCAAGAAGGCCAATGGCATCCTGGCCTCTATTAGGAATAGTGTAGCCAGCCGATCTAGGGAAGTGATCGTTCCTCTGTACTCGGCACTGGTGAGGCCGCATCTTGAGTACTGTGTCCAGTTCTGGGCCCTGCACTTCAAGAAAGATGTTGAGATGTTGGAGCGAGTCCAGAGGAGGGCGACCAAGCTGGTGAAGGGTCTGGAGGGTGTGACCTACGAGGAACGGCTGAGGGAGCTGGGGTTGTTTAGCCTGGAGAAGAGGAGGCTCAGAGGTGACCTTATTGCAGTCTACAACTACCTGAAGGGAGGTTGTAGTGAAGTGGGAGTTGGCCTCTTCTCCCAGGCAACTAGTGATAGGACAAGAGGACACAGCCTCAAGCTTCGCCAGGGGAGGTTCAGGTTGGACATTAGGAAGAATTTCTTTACAGAAAGGGTTATTAGACATTGGAATGGGCTGCCCAGGGAGGTGGTGGAGTCACCATCTCTGGATGTGTTTAAGAAAGGACTGGACATGGCACTTAGTGCCATGGTCTAGTTGACAGGGTGGTGTCAGGGCAACGGTTGGACTCGATGATCCCTGAGGTCTCTTCCAACCTGGTTGATTCTGTGATTGTGTGTTGTGGTTTTCCCCCTGTCCCCTAATTTATTTTTTAGTAGCAGAGAGAAAACAGGAGGGGAAAAAGCAAGCTTCAAGTCAGAAACAGATTTAAATTAATATCTCCAAGATCAGAGAATGATTTGTGTAAAGATACGTATAGATGAGTACTAAATCGGGAGAGGTGATAACGAAAAGACAAAATAAAATAAGGTAAGATAATATGTGTGTCGTGATTACTTTGAGAATGTCACTGAAGTTGATTCTGAGTATCCTCTGGGACAGGATGGGCAGAAAACAAACTGGTTCTAGTTCTTTATGGAAGCTGCTTTTTTAATTGAATTATCTATAGGCTGGGAGTAATTCCCCCGTGCTGATGTCTGACTCATTCTTACAAATAGCACAATGATATATTTCAGCTTTGTCAGCTATTTGTAACCACAGTGACCAGAATCCCTATGGGAATCATTGTTAATGGGATGCAGTTTTTGGGTTGGCTTTGCTATGGTATAAATTGGCGTACTTCCTTTGCCTCGACTGCCATGCTAAGTTATATTGTCTAAGAACTTGGCCTTTTAGTTTGACATGTGGCTTGGGATTCCTAATGATTGAAAGCAGTCTGTTAATGAAATCAAAGTAATTGAGTACAGCATATGTGAACCAGTGCTATTTGTCATTTGTTATTAGGCTGAAGCGTTAAAAATATTAAGTAATTCTTGAAATTATTTTTATGAAACAGCTTGATAGCGAGTTAAAGGTGTTTTTACCCCAGAGTTTTGCCTTGACTTGCATTTGAAGATCTTCATACAAGGCCAAACAAATTGTGTGACTCTGCATTCCCAAGTGGGAAATATGATATACATCTAATAAATATATTGTATGTATAATTTAAGTTTGGAATAGTTTATAGCACTTCCTTAGAAACACTGAGGATAAACTGAATGACTTTAATTACCAGCGAATTACTGATGATCTGCTCTAAGGTTTTTGTTCTGCAAGGCTTTCATTGTGTGTGTATATAGTTTTTTGTTTAATGTTATCACTTTTATGCAGACAGTGTGTGTCTCCAGGGTGAAAAGTCCCAAAGCAAGGGACTAGCGTACAGCTATTGCTGTAGCTCTGCTCCGAAGGGGTTTTAACACAGGGTGGGTGGGTGAGTGTTGGCTGGAGTGGGAGGCATGTCTCTATTGACAGCTCCATGATGCTCCTCTGAGGTAGGATGTAGGCATATGGGCATTGTCACCCCTGAAGTCCTGGCTGTCCCATCCCACAGCAGCTCCCCTGTGCAGGGACATGTGGCATGGCTCCTGTCTGCGCCACCATCGAGGGTGAGGGGCCTGAAATGCACCCCAGCAGCTGCTCTGTGTTACTCGGCTGGTGGTGCTGCTCGGCCTCTCGGGGGAGTTTCTTTGCATGATTACAGCCTGCGAGGAACTGAGGAACTCGCTTGCACAACCTCCCAACAAGCCCCAACTGCCCTGGGCATGGCCTCACACTGGACACTGATGTGTTGCATGACTGAATGCTCTCATGCATATTTACATAAGGTGCAAATGTGTGTGTGTGTGTTTGTTTTTTTCTGGGGGGACTAAATAAAAGCTGGCAAGGAAAACATATGATGGGATTTCTGTGGCCTGGTGCTGCTCAGCAGCTGTAGTTGGGCCAGCTTTTCAGGTTCTGTGTGTGGTAATGTCACAGACGAGTGAGCTTGGGTTTAAATAAGTAAATAAATAAATGAGAATCAAACAGACCCCAGATGTGGGATTTCTGTGTGCACACCTGGGATGCTCACCCCACGCGGGGACAGGGCTGCCCCAGGGCCAGCACGGCCTGTTGCCTCCCTGCACCTGGGGCCCTTTGCTGGGGTCTGCGTCTGGTGGGGCTGTGGCAGGGCTGTGTGTTTCTTCGTGGGTGCTGGCCATGTCAAGTGGAGCGGGGGTGGTTTTTGTGAGTTCTCCACCTTCGGGTGGCCCCATATTTTAGGGCTGGGTGACCCCTTCTGCTGTCTGGGGATGGAAGAGGGTGAGGACGTGTCTGGCCTTGTCCCAGGCCTCCAAGACCCATGCTGACCTCTGCGCTCTGACCCAGGTTTCCCCAGGCCCCGGCAGTGCCCCGCAGCAAGGGGCCAGGTCAGTACGAGACAAGTCCTGAGGCTTCCGAGTGTGCTCTGAAATGTCTCACCATCTTCAAAATGGGCTGTGATGTGAGCACCTACAGCTTTTGTGCAACCTTTGTCATCTTGATAGCTTAAGTCAACAGCAGTAAAGCCTTCCTAACCACCCAAAAAGAAACAAAAGAGCCCTCTGGGGTGTCTTAGGGTGGAAGGAAGGCCAGAGCCGCCATCCCTTTCCTTAGACCCCCTTGTTGGTACTTTCAAGGAGGCTTGAGTGTCACCATAGGCCTGAAATGAGACACTGGTAACTCGTGGCCATTTGAATTACTCTCATCAAGAGTTTATGCAGTGGGAATTAAATTCCTATCACGTCAGACAAAAGAGTTTCAATTTGAGTCCTCCACTGTGACACTAGAGGACTCTGAAAGTCCGTTGTGAAACCACAGGAGAGAAGTTTAGGTTAATTTAGCCTCTCGACTTTGTAGTGTGAGCCTTGTGAACAATTGTGAGGCACTCTTGCTGTCTCTTTAAATGTGTTAGCGTGCCCTCATTTTGCAGTTGAGTCGTCATCTTCTGCTGAGTGACTCAGTACGGTGCGGCTGATGGGTGCCTTGCTGGGGACAGGTGAAGAGCAGCGAGGCAGGGGCAGGCTTGTGGTGGTCAAGAGCCCTGCTTGACAATTGCGCTGCAAGGCAAACGGCTAAAGGAGGTGCTTCTTGCAATTAAATACTAAAATACTACTTTGCAACACATTTCATAAGATTATTTTTATTCCAATTAGCTCCTCAGTAAAGTGGTAAATTTTATTTTGGGGTGAGACATAGAGATTATGATTACAGAGACCCTTCTGTAATTCCCCCCCCCCCCTCGCCCTTTGAATTAGGTTGCATGTTTGCTCTCCATTAGCAATTACCTTCATGTCAGTATGAGTGCAAGAGGTTATAGAAGTGCATGATGTTTCTCACACTGTAGCAGCTTTCTGCATACCAACCCCTTTGCCCTTTTGACTACATGGAAAACTATAAATGTGTCATGCAGGAAGATTTAAATGAGTGCTGTTAAGGTCCCAGACGCTCATTCCAGAGCTGCAATTTCTTAAGAGCTGTCTGAGCCTTACCTTACGTGCCGCCATCATAGTTATGCAGACTGAAATCCTGCTAATTATTTTGGAGACATTTTTGTATGACATGTCTTGAGAAAAGAGTCTGAGCATCTGTGAAACAGATGAAGCGAAAATTCCTTTGACATCTATCAGCAAACATAAGCAGGTGGAGAACATCCAAGTTTCTGCAGCTGAGGGAGGGGCTCCAGGAAACAGGGTAGTTTGCAGCACAGAGGGTAAATCAAAAGAAAAATAATTATTTGTGTATCTTAATTTGGTGGTGCTGTGTCATATAAGGCCAGTCCAGGAAGAGCAGCTTTGTGCTTCAAGTGCTATTGTAACTCAATTGTCAGGTTCACATAGGAAATGAACAGGATGCTGCAGAAATAAAAAACACACTGGTGCCCACTAATGGAAATGTGTGTGGTAAGAAGCTGTTTTTGCTTCCCGGGATGAAAGGCCAGCTGGCATCTATTAGCGCTTTATGCATATGCACTTTTATAGAAATAATTTTTACTGAGCAGGTCTCAAAGCCTTTTAGTGTCAGTTAGTTAATCCTCATAACAATCCTGTGCAGAGTTGCATGATTATACCCACGGGCAGACTGGAGATCCGGGGAGGTTAAGTGACTAATCCATAGCTGCACAGTGAGTCAAAGGTAGTTCAGTTCCATCCTGTCCTGCCTGTCTTTGCAAGGCAGCACTACCTTCACTCAGAACAGAAACCAGAATACAACATAAAAGCTATGGCAATGATTATGTGGTGTGTTTTAGACCATCTTTCATGAAGCGATGCCTTTGAACAGTGTATAGGATGGAAATATGGTTGTTTATTACATGAAGGACAAATATAAAGGATTAAGTAATTTGTACGTTAATTGACTTCTCTACCTCGAGTGGATTGTTGATGTACTAGGATAATTGCATAGACAAAGAATGACATTTCCCAGTACGTGAAAGGAAGCCTTGCCTTCTTCTCAAGAAAAAAGAGAGACTGGAATTTTTTTTTTAAATAAATGCTTTCTTCTTCTAAGAGCATGACTATGCAAAAATGCAGGCGTGCCAAATTCGACCCTGTGCATGAAATGAGCAAATGTCCTTCGCTATTTTCTCTGAAGTTTGTGCCCACTTAAAACGGTCTGCAGTCTGTTTTCCATAGTAGTCTTTAAAAGCCAAGGAAGTGCAATTAAAACATGCAAATATGTGGCTAACTCAGTAGCTCCTTAGTGGCATGATCTGTTCCTTGGGTGAGAGCTCCATACCTTGCTTTACGGTGCTTGGGTTGTCTGTCCCTGTCACACATGGGGTGGGGAGGAAGTGTGAGAGACTGCGGACTGCAATTGAGGGAGGTGTCAGAAATGTCATCCCTAAAGTACAGGGCCTTTCCCTATAAGATTCCAGGGTCATAAGGAGGAGTTGTGTTTTGGTGTTTTGTTTTTTTTTTTTTTTTCCCTTCTTCCCCCATACCCGGAAGGTTGTTATAAAGGGAATTCATACAAAAAACTGCCTAGTTCCCTAATATCTCAAGCTCCTGTTGAAATCAGGCAGTATATAGACAAATTATCCTGTAGTCATGCCTTACTGTAGCCTTAAGATATGAACAGTGCTTCTTTATTTCCAGCTGACAGGAGGTATGACTGATGGTATAAATGAGGATCATCATTGTGAATGAGCTGGAGATGCCCCGTGGTTTAACCCTCGGGTTTGATTAAGCTGGTGTGTTGGTTCACATCTCGGGACTATCTTTCCAATTAATTCTCCCAAAGCTGATGTGCTGAATAATGTGAAATGTGTTAGGGTGCATGTGTCAGGTGATGGCGAAAGTGCTGCCTGATTATACGGATATGAAAAGATGTTTTTAATAGAGTGCTGTATATTCATAAGCAAATTCCCTATTCATTTTGTAGCAGTATAACTCCACGGCAACTGCACTAAACTTGTGGGATTGCTCTGATATCCCACCACTGCAATATAAAGCACTGTTTTAAGTTCCTCCAAGATGAGGAGTGTTACATAAAAAAAACCCCTACATATTGTGTAATATAGGAGACATATTCTTCATATTCTACCATGTGAAATCTGTTTCGTATTTCTTTTGCTGAGTGTTCAGATCATATAAATGATTATGGCCGTTGCTGTATAGCACAGAGCAAGCCGTGGTCTTTTCATGTCTGGAACAGTTTGACATAATCAACATGTATCTAAGATATTTAAGATGCTTAGTCAGCATCTAAAAAAAGCTATGGCTCAGGATGCTATTCCCAATTGTAAAATTCAGGGATCTTTCATAGAAAATGAAACCCCCCAAAAAAGCCATGCATTCCTCACAGATAATATATATGTTACCATTAACTTAATCTAGTGTTTCATTCTCCCCCTTCTAAACATAAAAGAAGGGTAAGATAGTATTGGCCATTGTTGTCCTGATCCCCTTATAAGGTGTGACTAATGCCCAGATCTCCCAGTGGTCCCTGTCTCCAGTTACCTTGCACACCCAATGCATGGATTCAGGCAGGAGATGGGTATGAGGGTGGTTTCAGGTTTCACATCGTTAACAGAAGAGTGTCCCTACCAATCTTCTGTTCTGACCACTTCTTGGTAAGGGCAGGCAGCTTCAGTTTAAATTTCAGATTTTGCATTGAGGATACAGACCCTGGCCATATAGTACTGTCCATCTCTGAATTATTTTGTAGAGGCCGTATAGAAAAACTAGGAGAGTGGTTATGCTGGATAAATAGGAGTACACTCTGATACTGGTACCATGACTAAATCCTCACGGTTTCCTTGTGGTGAGAAATGAAGTTATTTCATTTAACCAAAGTTTTGGTGAATCAAAATTGATTTACCTGGTTCACTTCAACATGGAGAGATGACAAGTGGACATTGCCATCTCCTCCTGTCCCCCTCTTTTTTATTTTCTTTTTTTTTTTTTTGGTAAGGCAAACACTGATATATTTACCTTTGCCTACATTTAAGCACAAAATTTACTCAGGTTTCATGTATTTCCTGGGGGTAAGATATACATGCGAAAGGTTGTGTGCACATAAGGACAATTGCAGTTTACTATGTGATATTTTCAGCATCCTTCAAGACAACTGAAATGGGCACCTGCCTCAGAGCAGATCAAGGCAGTTTTGCAGGACTGTGAGCAATATGGATTTGTCTTAGACAAGTAGCATTAGCTGGAGATGTTACTTTCACATTTAAGAACAGTCGTTTAACAAATTCTCCAAGAAATTGGTTCAAACAAACAATTTTCCAATTCATTTTTTTAAACAAAGACAATAAATTATGAACATTATAAGGATAATTTTCCTTTTTTCTTTTGAAGCCCACAAATAATACTATCTTGGGGCCCTTTTGTTCCTCTTCGCAGAGTGCCATGAAGAAAATATGTTATTGCCTTTTTTTTCTCTGTCATTTTCTTTAGATTGAATAGCGATTGATAGTTCTTCTGGGAAGAGAAAAAAACAGTCTGTGTCCCTCTCTGATATTCTGTGCTAGCAGCAGTGGAGAGTATGAAGCAAGCAGTTTAGTGGTGATTTTGATTATCAGTGAATGCAGATCCAATTATGTCAATTTACTTATATTATTTCCTGTTCATACAGTCAGTTCTCCTGCTCTCTCATTGTCTGGAAGCTGCTTTTTCTATCATAGTTTTAGATACAATTTTTAGTCCTGTTTGAAGTTCATGATGAATCTTCCTTTGATATTGGTAGTAGTTAGATTTGGCTGAAGGGTACTGTTGCATTTTAGGACTCCTGTTTGTTTTTTCCTTTTCCATCCATTAAATAGCATACCTTTGACAAGCTGATGCTGACCATGGCATTTTGTAGATAGACAGATACTAGCAGAAGCAAAGATAAATTGTTCATTAAAGCTATTAACAAGAAGCTGCAAAGCAGGGAAAGACAATTTGAAAGTTCGCAGTGATCAGATACTTCTTGTGGTACTTGTTTATTTTTTGATATTTGCATATACAAAGAAGCCCAACAGGCACAGTAGTTGTTGTTTACTGGCAGAAATACTCCCTACCACAGTTGGGGTAACAGCATATGCAGGCAGAGCCCATTGATGTTCTGTGTGTTGCGTGTCCTGAGTAGTCTGTAGAACAGAAGTTATAAAAATTACTTCTTTGGGGTTTGTTTCCAACGGCTTTTCTCACTATAAGGAAATGTTTTCCTTCTTTTGTTACGTATTTTCATACTTATTTGCTACTTGGCATTCAGTTCCCTATAAAATCAACATCTATGTTTAAAAATATTTTTTTAAAGGCAGGCCATCATAAAACACATATGGATATGATGGTAGTAATATAAAATTATATGTTCCAAAAAAACCCACAGAGGTGAACTCATTTGAGAAACAGTCTATCTCCATACAACGCAACATATGTTTACCTTAAGAGTGTTACTATCTCTACGGGTATTACCAATGAGAGAGGCAGCAAAAGTGAAGGATCATTCACGTGTTTGGAGGAATGGTTTTAGTTTCATGTAATACTGTGGTATGTGTTTGAGACATATGGAGAAGTACAAGCATTTTGGCTAGTCCAGGCTTGCCTCCCTACTATCCGTATGTGCTGAGATATTTGTGTCTCATCCACACTTTGCTTATATGGGGTAAAACAAATGGACCTGGATCGTCATCTGGTTCTGTATTTGACCTCCAGCAGTGGATGCCTTTAAAGAAGGAGAAACTGAAAAGTAAACAAGACGACAGTGCCTGCACCTGGACAATTGTTCAGTGTCTAAAAGGGTATGGGGTGAAGTAGCTTATGCGTGATCTCAGCTGGTGATCATCTTATGGATCCTCTTATCCTTCAAGCATGAGATTTGATTACCTCAGGTCTTTCTGTTCATGCTCACATAGCTGTAAATATAACACCTACTGTGTTACCTAACTGTGTAAAATGACTTGATTTTATAACCCTTTAACCAAGGAAGTACACCTGGTTAAAAGAGGGAGCTTCTTTGTCTCAGCCAGTAACATCAGGCCAGACAAAGTAAAAGTGATTTTTCCAGTTGTGACCTCTGCAAAAGCTCACAGACTACATCTGCTACACAATGCTCCTCAGGTGGAGGCGTCCTGCTCTGCCTATGCTGTTCCCAGTATAACATATGATGCATACATGGCAATATTCAAAGTTAAGCAGACCAAAATGACTGTACCCGCTGGTGGTCTTATAAATGGTTCAGTCATGCAATCTGGAGGGTGAGTCTGCATGAGAGGTGCATTCAGATCAGGGCTGAGATGTTTGAAATACCTCTGAATCCTCCATGTTAAGTAGAGCATTTAGGAGGATACAGTCGACCATAGGAAATACCTCCAGGTTCTTAGTGCTTAAATCACGGGTTACAAAACAAACACCAAATCCTGTGCATTTAAAACCTGATTCTCCATATTTTTCCTTGGATGTAGTATCTACAGAAAATGTCATTTGAAGTGCAAGGGCAATTAAAAAGTTTTGCTTGCAGAAGGGAATATTGTAAATTATTGATAAACAACAGGGCCGTAGGCATAGCAATCCTTATTTCCAGTGGCAGTCCTGAAATGCAGCAGCACAGTTCAAATGTATTCTGCAGTAAATTTATGCAAATTAATTGCCTTTCATACTGATGAAAGCTGTTTTCACTATGGGCAGGATGAAATGACTCTGATGTCTCATCCTGTTTTTTCCTCCCCTTTTTCCTCCACCCCGATCTCTGGGTGCATGGTCTCATTGTTTTTTCTTTTTTTTTCCCCCTGCAGTTCCTCTCCGTATTCCAGACGAGGAACCTGTTTTTAATTTTCATGTGTCATGTCTGCCTCATAAAACACACACACTGGATCATATGATTGTTGTGCAATATTAGAGCACTGTTGAAATGAATATCACATAGAAGGACTTGTAAAGTAATCTTGAAGTAAAATGTACCAAGTTTCAAATTTGAAAGGGGCAATAATTCCATACAGATGACAGAAGTAAAGATACACTGACCACGAATAACAAGTACATTTAAAAACAGTCCTCGTGGCTTCAGCCCCAGTCACTGTCACAGCAACTGCCCCACATGGCCCTGCCGAGCATAGGCAGGTGGGGGAGGGACTGCCTCAGCCCCTCCAGCGCGACGTGGTGGGACTGTTTTCGTATGCTGCCATGGGGCCGTATTCAGTGTGGCAGTGGCCCGTGTTGTGCATGGAAGAAATCAGCCATCCAGCGTTGTCCCAAAGCGTCATCTTTGGATTGCAGTGAGTGTCCAATTATGAAACAGCTACAAATAACCTAGTTATGTTGTTCTGCCCTGTCCTAAGGCTCTCTGTGACTAACGATTTAATAAGGATTTACTTTTCACATGCAGGCACAGCTCTTTGGCCATTGTACGAGTTCAATAATGCAGTTTCAAGAAGTACGTGGGAGTTAGGCAAGGGAAGAAGATCCTTCGCGGATGTGGTCCGTAGACTTCAATGACTGTTTTCTCTGTTTTTGAGTATGTTGCACCAGGAATAATTACAGGATTTTTAAAGTAAGTAACCCAGATGACAACACCTTTTTGCTCCTAGTCATCCAGACAATAATATGCTCCTTGACATGAGACTCCAGATGGAGGTCATACAGGTAGACATATATCTCTACTGATTAAATGGAAAGACATGGGGATTTTAATGATGCATGTTGCTGCTGAGTTGCCAAGCTGATCTGGAAAGAGCTTGTTTTCCTAGGACTCCTGCAGCGTCAACTCCACAGCACATATTGCAGCAGGACCCAAACTGTTTTCAGGCTCTTTGCTCTGGGAAGGGTGAATTGGAGCCAAAACCAGACCTTCCTCCTCCACCCTCTTCCCCTCTCTTAGCTGAAGCAGCACAGCAGAGCCAAGCTGATGATGATCTGAAGGGTGAAAGAACAAGGGAAACATGTAAAACATGTAGGATGTTATAGAAGCAAGTTAAGAGACTGTGCCAAAAAAAGTAATTTTTTCCACACAAGCATGAACCTGTTGTGCATGTGATTTAAACACGATGCAAAACAGGAGGCGAGAAGCTTTTGAGTGTCCACATAGAGGGGAAGGGCTGTGCAGCTATGTGACAACTGCCAGGACATCATCATTTTGGGATGACTGTTACCTTCAGGATAATTTTGTGTTCCTGTCTTATAGGAACAGGAGCAGGGAGTTCACTGAGAAGTCTGTTAACCTGGAGTGCTTATACACAGTCTCCTGTTGTTACTGCTGTTATTACACACAACTGTCTTTATTTGAGAAAATGTCCTTTGCTTTTCTCTTGTGCTGTGTTTCTTTATTTGCTGTCATCTGGGTGTGCTGAATTATAGATAGGTTTCATGAAGGGATGGTCAGCAAGGGCACCCGCACTGTCATGTTGCTTCATTTTTTTCCTGAGTTGGCTTTCATGGGAATGAGTTGGGCTGAGGCATGAAGTGGCTGGAGCTGAGCAGAATATGCACTATATGTCTGACATGTCTGCTGAATTTTGCCCCCCTGTACTCTTACAAACTGCTTGTTTGATTAAAATGGCTGCTAGGCCATCCAAGATTTTCCTTGGCCTTCTGCTTTGGAGCTTGTCCCTTCTCCCATCACGTTACTTTCAGATTGAGAGCAGAGGTGTGCTTCTGGACATGCAAACCAGCAAGGAAGAGAAACATCACGGCCTTCCAAATTTGTATGAGAGATCACTCATTTACTGCAGAATCACAGCCCTGTGATACCAGGGGATAAGAGCATCCTGCAGTGACACAGCTTGGAGGGGCTGGGGCTGCCTGTCCTCAGTCTGTAGCCGAGGGCTGCTGCTGCTGTGGGCTTTGCCGAGAACTTTGAGGTATTTCTTCCCGGCAAGCGCCAGCTAGGAGGGCTGAGCTGTTTTTCTGCATGTCTGTCCCTGCCCTCTGCCGAACCCTGCTGTTGCTAAGGCTGGCACCCAAACAGACTGCGGAGCCAGAGGCAGGAGATTTTTGAGATCATATGTCATGGTCCTGAAAACCTCTACTTTTAAAACACTTGATTTTTGGTAGCTCTTGCAGGACAGTCTCCTAGGGGAAAGCAGTGCTTAGTAAAAAATATTGTCTGGGCAGAAAATGCTGAATAAAATATAGCTTGCTTTATGCAGGTGCTTTAATAAGTAGGAGGCTGTCTGCCGTGCCATGGACCAGAAGCAATCATTTGTCAAGAATAGGAGTGTTTGGTTCTTGATATGCAGCTTTGTTTTTTAGAAAGACTGTAGTTGGTGTACTGTGCTCTGAGAAGCCAAAAGCAAACAGAAAGGTCATGGCTCTGTCTTCTTCCTCTTCTCCAGGTTTAGGAGAGGAGGAGGGAGTGCAGCACACAGGTTGCCAACTGACCACAACCGGCTATGGCAGCAGCTGCAAACACTTTGCTTTCAGGTGGAGAGGTAATTTCAGCACTTCTGTGTGCTGATGTTTTGTGAACTGCAGTTGTTTCAGAGGCACTTTTTCCACATGTGTATACTTGGACAAAGCAAAATATTTTTGCTTAGGATTCTTGGACTCCCCTTTGCACCTCTTTTGTTGTATAGAGGTTCTTGGAGTTCTTCAGGCTCTTCGTCGAGTTTCCTCACACTGACTCAGAGGAAGATTTCACATATATGGTGGCAAATTGTAGTCTGACAGGCTGGTGTAAACCTGGAGTCGTTCCAGGGCAGTAACTGAATCAAAGTCTGGCACGGAATTGCACTGCTATTTCTAGATCCTGAAATTTCCATGATTTCGTTGTAGTTTGCTTTGTCTAGCACTGCATTTTGTTTTAACAATGCTGAGAATAAAACAGCTGTGTTTTTATAGTGAGTCTATTTTTAGAAAAATTGTGACTTTGACTAACTATTTTTACATGTGGTCTGTGTTGTGCATGTGCGTACTTTCTTCGTGTTACTGCTGTGTATGTCTAAGGGTAAGAGTATGCCCATGGCACCGTGGACGTGGTGAGAGCTAGTGGCAGAAGTGTCTGCCCTATGTGACAGAGCATCCATGCCTATTCTTGGGCCCTTTATGCCATTTTCTCTTGATGAGGATTTTTGCTTTGCAGGATAAATGGCTATCATATACCTAGAGGAGGTGTTGGCAGGCTGTGAGTGTACAGTAATGCAAACCTGCAGAATATCTTCTTTTAGGATGTCCTGTGTTATTTGTATTTCCACATATTCTGTCTGTGAGCAAACGCAGGTTGCAAACATGAGCTGTCCATTCTCTATGTTTTTTGGCATGCAGTTTGGATCATGGTAACCAATTGCAACCACATTTAGAGGTCTCCTTTTCTCTTTTCTTTTCTTTTCTTTTCTTTTCTTTTCTTTTCTTTTCTTTTCTTTTCTTTTCTTTTCTTTTCTTTTCTTTTCTTTTCTTTTCTTTTCTTTTCTTTTCTTTTCTTTTCTTTTCTTTTCTTTTCTTTTCTTTTCTTTTCTTTTCTTTTCTTTTCTTTTCTTTTCTTTTCTTTTCTTTTCTTTTCTTTTCTTTTCTTTTCTTTTCTTTTCTTTTCTTTTCTTTTCTTTTCTTTTCTTTTCTTTTCTTTTCTTTTCTTTTCTTTTCTTTTCTTTTTCTTGTTTCATTTCACCAAGTTGTAGCTTAAGCGTGGCCATGGATCACAAGGGTGGAATTGCTTCATCCCAAGGCACGGGGATAATGCTATTGGACTATCCAAAAGAATAAACCCTGGTTGGTTTGACTGTAATTTTGCCTTATTTAAAGAGCAGTTCCTAAACAAAATACTGAGAGTAATTAATATTTAATTTTAACATTCTCTTAGTCTCAGAAAGTATCAAAACCCATGTACAGATTCAAAACTACCATAACTAGAATGCCACAAATCTCTTCGCTCTCAGTGCAGGCTGAGATGAATGCTTCTTCCTGGGATCTTTGCAGTGGTGGGGCGGACAGGTCCCTTCTTTGGGTCACTTTTGCTGAGGTGACAAGTAGAGAGCACTGCTGAAGGAGGGCCTGGTGGTCTGAGCAGGCACTGTGTGCGTCCAGGTGTCCTGCAGTGCACAGTAAAAGTATGGCAATTTATTTTTTTAATGTTACATTTTAAAATGAAGAGGAATGTGGTTTCTGATATCGGAGTAGGTGTTGCCACATATGGCCAAATGGCTTTCTTGCTCACTGGATTAGAAAGGAGGTAGGCTATCTTTCTTTCTAACAGATTCAGGAAGAAGAAAAGTAGTAGAAATGGGAGCATTTAGCAGATGAACTGAATTCTGGAAGAAGTTTTGAAGTAATTTTAAAAAAATATATATTTATTTTATTTCTAGAAAATTAATTTCTCTTGATAACAATTTTAGGTACCCTTTCTAATTCTCATCGTTGAGAAAATTTGTTGTCATGCTTGGTTTTGAAGATTTTTTGAGAATATATATATAGAATCATAGAATGGTTTGGGTTGGAAGGGACCTTAAAGATCATCTAGTTCCAACTCCCTGCCACGGGCAGGGACACCTTCCACTAGACCAGGTTGTTCAAAGCCCCATCCAACCTGGCCTTGAACACTTCCAGGGAGGGGGCATCCACAACTTCTCTGGGCAACCTGTTCCAATGTTTCACCACCCTCACAGTAAAGAATTTCTTCCTAATATCTAATCTAAATCTACCCTCTTTCAGTTTAAAACCGTTCCCCTTCGTCCTATCACTACATATGCATATGTATATTTGCATATATGTATGTATTTATATATAAACATTTTAAACCTGTTTCAATGGCCTGAAAGCACTTTCATGGAACCCTTTCCATTTTCTGTTACCAAGTTTACTATGGGTTTGGTCTCCGTTCTCCTTTCCCCCCCAAATTAATTTGCTGTCAAATTTGTTATGAAAATGTCCTTGTACTTTATAACCAGTGCATAAAATAATGAATTGGTTTTGATTAAAGTATTGCCCTTGTTAGGGTCGTCCTTTAGTTAGTGATTCTTCCATACAAAAGTCTCCTCCTGAAGACAATAGAAATTCTGTGCACAGACCCACTAGGGGCCTGGGCTGCAGCAGCCTCAAGGAAAAATCCTAAATTCTTTCATGATTACGTGTTTTGACTATAATGTTTCACTGTTGTCTTTGTAATTTAGCCATTCTTACAGCAAATTAACAATGTGGTTTTTTTTTGCTTGGATTGCTATAATGATTTCTGCAAAGCTCATTGAATTTGCTTCCTATGTGGTTGTGTCCCATGTGGGGTTTTTAATTTTGCCCCAAGCCCAGCCTAAACTTCTTCATTTAAATGCATTTTTCATCAAAGTTGTGTCAAACACAAATGTTTTCCTTGTTTTTTAATGTCATTACAAAATTGGCAAAACATTATTTAACCCTGGGCCTGGGTTCCCCACATAAGGAGAGTTGCTACCAAAGTTACCTGAATTTGCAAAACTTGGTGGATTAAATAATGTTGGTTACGGAGATGGAAATAAGCAAATGATGGAGATTTGGGGGAAGAAATTCATCAGGGAAAAGCTTCAAAGCACTCTTGAGTCAGCTTCTGGTTTTCTAATCCCTTCTACCAATAGAGGTCCTTTTGATGCACACTAAACGACGCTTATCAATTGAAATGGAAATCTGTTATTTACGTTAGGGACTGATGGTTATCAAATAGGCATCCTTGATGAAAGAACTACACATCAAGGAGCTCATCCCCAGCAGCTTAGCAGTGAAGCATTGATGGTTTTGTCCCTGGAGCCAGGGAGGACTGAGGGTGTTCCTGAGGGCACCCCATCTCTGCTGTGTTAACTGTAGTCTAACATGTCCCTGAATTTTCCACCTTTGCCAGAGAGGAATCCAATTGCTCTTTCTGTCAGTGCAAATCGGTGCTGTTTGAAGGGTGCTTGGAAGATTTGTGAGGCCTTCTGATAATTGCAAGGATAAATTGCTTTCCTGCTTAACTGGGGAATCCTTTAATTATGCTGTCAGAGGCTTTGCATGGCAAGAGCAGAGCATCAAAGGTGAGTAGAGCTTCATCTGGCTGCTTGGGATAGGCAGCATCAGCCAGTGCTTGGAGAAGGAATGGATACTTTCTTCTCTGTCCATATCTATCTCTGTGCAATCAATGCTCTGGATAGGGAGTCACAGCAGGCGGTGGGGAAGTATGTAACTACAGTCAAACCAAGCTAAATTTTAAAGTGTCAGGTAGTAGAGTGTAGGAAAAATCTTAATCCCAGCAGATTTCTATGTCATACCTGCTTTTCAATATAGCATAGGGAGTAGGCGTGAACGGAGCATCAGGAATGCAGTGCACATGGTCTGGCAGTGGTCCTTGCATGCCGACTTGTCCCAGCACCCCACCGCTTCACGCCGCCCTGGAGCAGAGGGAGGAAGCGTGGGGCTCACCTCTGCAATGAGTTTCCTATAGCAGTTCATCAAGCCTGCAAATGAACAGGCTGGCAGTCTGCTGCTTCAGCCACAGTCCATGGTAGAATATATTCCTCTTTCTGTGCAGTTCTTCCTAAAGGCATTATCTATTGAGCGCAATTAGTTTCTCTCAGTGGGAGCTAGAGGTTTTTAGTGTGACTTCTGCAGTTTCATGGGGAAGACAGAAAACACGGGAAATATTTTCCACCACTTTCTGCAGAGTTTCTTCCAGCATGCAATTGCTGGTGTGCAGCTCACCTTCTAGTTTCCCTGCAGGTTGCCACCTGGGTAATTCCCTTCTACCCTGTGGCACATGGCAGGGGGAGCACAGAGGATGTGACCATACTGTGATCAACCAGTGAGTACCTTGCAGCTAGATTTGTGGATATCCAGCCAGCACAGGCGGGATGCCGTGCTGCAGAGCATGTGCCAAAGGGCAGCGCAGTGAGGTACCCAAGGCGCAGGGCTGCAAGGTGGGTGCTGGTGTGCAGGATGGGGGGATGTGACCTGCCCATAGCAGTTTTCTTGTCTGGGTGTCAAAAGCTGTGCAGAGCTGGTCAAAGAGCACAAGTTTCTATTGTTATTTGGCTATAATGTATGCTTTACAGAGTTGTATCAATGTTATGATCTAAATTAAGTCATCTGCCCACTTGGAAAATGCCCTAGTATTGGTTTTTCAATATCCTCAGTTTTAAAATTCTTAGCCGTAACTCTCTAGGGAAATCCCTGAGGAATCTCTGCAAGCCTAGCTGTGAAATCACGTGGGTTTTATTGATTTCCACAGAATAGATCTCTGATTTCCCATTTTAAGTACTGTATAAAACATCTTCACTTACCTGTGCTGTCAGGGATTTTGGCCAGCAGTGAGATAATACACATTTGTGGAAACAGAGATTTATGACTTAAAGTTTTGAGAGCAGGAGGCAACTATATCAGTTGCTGTGATATAAAACAGCCCATACCAAAATGTTTAGGACTGCTGTGTGTTCTTTAGGGAATGTATGGAAGTGAAGAGCTGGGCTTAATGGCAACTTTGTTCAGTAATTACAGTATGGCTCATATTTAGCCAAGGTGAATCGAATAACCTGTAATGATGAAATAGGAATAGGACCAATTTGTGACAGTTACAGCTTTAGTTTAACAGGTTGTCATGCATGAAATTAGTTAATAACTAATGGGTCTGTATGCTATTATAACATCTGGTTTTGTTTTCTCTGCTGACAGTTCTTGGCTTTATGCCAAAAGAGGATGCACCTTCTTGCTGACAATCAGTTGGGTTTTCCAGCTGTGAAGTCACAGAGCAAGCTCATTTCAGACCTTAGATTTCTGGCTGTGAATCTGAAGTAATTCAGCTGATTTCAAAGAATTTATTTCATAGATGTCTGCATGTATTTCAGATGGAAAGATTCATCCTATCATCCCATGTAGAGAGATGTGTCCTTCTCTCCATATATTGTACTGTATGAGCTAATCTTGGCAATGGAAGTTTTATCTGTTTCATTGCAGACTTAGGAAATTGACTCCCGTGATATTTTTTGTAGTCATCTTTCTCTCTGACTTTCCCTCAGGCATCCAAGTGCTATCTCTCTAGAGGAGATTTCAGCAGCAGACATTAGGAATGGGGACAAGAGTTGCATGATGTAAGTCATTAAATAGCAATAAAGAAAAAAGATTATGAACTAGAGCCGTCTCAGAACAGGAACCACCTGTGAATTTTCAGGATTTTTGTTTGCTTTTGGTAAATGTCTATTTCTCTCTCTAAATGGAAAGCTGAAAAACAGGCTGGTGAATGGGCATTGCGCACTTTTACAATTAGTAAAAGCTTCAGTCATGTCACAGAAGTGACTCAAATGTCCCTATTTCATTCCTTCCCCATTTTCACTTGTCTTGGGTTTCTCGCTTACCAAGATACTAATTGCATTTGGGAGGGGAGGAAGGGCTGTATTAGCAGCTTCTTTTGACAGACAGCTTCAGTTCCTATAGAAAAAAAAAAAGAAAAAAAGCCTCTTAAGATCTGTCTGTTGCGGGGAATTATTTCTGCTGATTTGGGAAGGCTGCGATGTGGGGGGCAGAGTTGCATCCAGTCCCCATTTGAGGCTGCTCAGAGGCATTTGAGATGGTGGCTGAGCCATGTCCTGGGAGAAAAAACACAGGTGGCTTATTTGCAAATGAACTTGAGGAGCAGTTTAGGCAGAAGCTGGACTGTGGCAGCCTGTTTTCCAAAGCTGAGGCCCTGCTGTGACAGAGGCAGTACAGCCGCATGTGCAAGCTCTCCAGCTCGCACGGTCGGAGCAGCCTTGGCAGTAAACGCTCCTTGCTTCACATCAGTCCACAGAATGTAAATATTTAAGGGGTCCTGTTGGAGAGTAAGCTCTTTCAAGAGCCTTCTGTTTATAATCATTCACAAAAGTAAATGTTTCCTATTATACAAAAGCACGTGGTAGGTTCCTGTGCTTAAGCACATATGAAAAGCGTAGTCATATGAAAAGCGTAAGGAGCCGGTGAGCTCAGCTTGCTGCTACTTGTCAGGCACTCGACGAGTTCAGCACAGCTTTCTGTACCCACAACAGTGGGCTCTGTGGGCTTGTCCCAGCCCACCGCTGCCTCCGCAAGCATGAACCTGGTTGGACTTCAGCCTACCTGAAGTGTGGTTGTGGCACATGTTACATTTCAGGTGTGTAGCTCACCTGCTCTCAGCAAATCATGTCCCTTTTTTTTTTTTCATTTTCAAGTACTGAATAACACAGGATGCAGCTCCCTGCAGAAGTTCACTGGTCGGACCATATTTTTTATTAGGACACAGGGATTTAAAGGTATTTGGAATATACTGCTTTTGATATCCTTGAGGGTAAAACCAGATGATGGCTTTGTAGCTGATTTGGTGGAAATGTTGGCATATTTCAGGGCTCTGCTAGCACCTCCTCTACAGAAGGATGGTGTGGTTTCAGCACACCGTCACTGTTTGTTTTTAACATTCTGGTTTAAGAAAATGGTGCTACAAAGAGCCTTCTGCATTCCAGAGATGCTTCTCGTGGCCCCTCATATGATGAAATCATAGGAAACAGTGAGCTCCCATATTTCTTACAAAAATCGTGTGGGTTTTGCCTGATGACTTTACCTTGTTCCTTTTTTTCCCCCTTTTTTTTAAAGAATACATTTGCGCTGCCACAGTGCAGGCACAGTTATAGTGACCTTACTTCGTATTACTGTAAATATTTCCAGCATCCCAGGCGGCAGTTGAAGTCAGCAGTGTAAACATGCCTTCATGTAGGTCCCAAGCCTCTGAGGTTTTCCCACATGGGTACAAGTCTCCTATGCAGCAACTTCTGGCTTTACACAGGCAGTTTCTTGTTCCTTTAGACTGATGCCCATGTATTAGTCATGTCAGGGCAGGAGCCTTGCCCAGTGGCATGGATTGATGCAGGATGAGTTAATGTCTTGTTGAATTAAGAAGTCATTGTTTTTTCCTGCTTTGTGTTGTATTTGACAGTTGTTTATGGTCTGACATCAAGTTATAATAATAAGGTAGTATTTTTTCATCTCTTTAAACTGATGTGGTTGGGTTATTGAAGAAGGCTGAATATTCAGCTAATTTGATCTGATAGGGATTTATTCAGATAGTAGTATTTATCATAAAAGTGCACTCTGATTAGATTTGTTAAATGTTACCATGAGCCATTTATCCTTGAGAGAAAACAAGAGGTAAAAACCTTCTGCGAGGCTGGCCAGTAATTTGGAAAGCTGATAGTAAAAATATGAATAATAATGGATGTTTGACATTTTTTGATATAATAAAATCTCATTTCTGTAGTTAAGATTCTTTATCCAAGACACTAATTTCTGCTCTCCATTCCCATATGTTGTATTATCCAAGAGCAAAAGGAACAGTGCAACTAGCTCAGGTGATTGTAAGGAAGTTACCAAATTTTTGTAGTGTTACTTGAAATTTTTCTTATTCTTTGAAGGACCAAAGATATGGGTCATGCATAAACTAATTTTCTCCATCTTTTACTTTACCACCTGCCTGCTGCCTGGTGCTTGTGCTTGAACATGAGTGCTGCTGATGGTGACTGCTGCTTCTGTAAAGAAGCAAGTAGGAACACAAAAATCCCTGTTACATCTCAGTGTCTGGGAGGCAACTGAGTAAGAGAAAGCGGAGGTTTTCTGATGGTACAGGGAGTGCTTTGCCCTCAAGACTGGCCAGATCAGCGTGATGCAAGTTCAGCTCTGGCTTGGAGTTATGAGGTACTGCAAGTGAATAAATAGTAATTTATTCTCCCGTGATGGCAGTGTACAAGTGGCACCATAATGAGATGCTCCCAGCTTTACAAGCTACTGTTTGCAAGCCCCATCTTAGTTTCTGATTCTTTCTCTGTTTAAAATAGGTGCATCAGCTTATGTGAAGAAACTAATTGTTTAGGTTAAAATAAATAAATACAAGCTCCCCAGTGCTACAAGATCCAAAGTTACCCACTGGTGAGGTCCCTCCCAGTGCTTAGTGCACAGAAGTCATGCTTGTTACAGCCTGGGTCTGGAGCTGCTTTTTTTTATGAGAGGTAAGAGATTAGTCTTTTAGAGTTGGAGATTCTCCAGTTCACCAAGCATCTGTTGACTGTCACCAGAGTCCCATGACCAGAGTTTGTGAGGAAAAAAAATGTTTCTTTTTGTGTTAGGCTGTCATATAAGCAAATGCAGAATGATTATTTCCAAAGCTAGTATATCCCAAACTGTAGACTCTACAAGACTACTTTGATGGGTTGTGTGTCCACTTGACTGTTGTTAGATAGGTGTCTATTGCAACCACTGAGTGGCTCTCCAGACCCAGCAGTCTAACAGGGGAAGGATCTATTTCTGCCATCAGGTTGCAAGGATTATACCATTAATACCATTATTTGCAAGTGTGTAGACACCATTGAATGAAATGGAATTGCTGAAGGTTAAATTACTATCTTCGGAAATGTTTTTTTAATATCCAGCTTGACATTTCATTATCCCAGTACAATATAAATATCAAATTTGATTAGCTGTCAAGCAGCAACAAAAATAAACCAACATATTTCCATCATTTTTACTTCAGAAAAATAGTAGGAGGAATCATAAAAAATAGCTGGTTGCCAAAGGTGGATTAAAGTTTAAAAATATCCATTGAAAATAGTATTTGGTTGGGTTGCTAGAATATTTGTTTCCCAGAAGGTGTCGTTATGAAGAGTGTTGGTGTTGGAGGCAGATGTTCAAGCTGCTGCAACCATTGCTGGATATAACCTATTGCTGTATGGGCAGTGCTATTTTTTTTCATCCAGCTTTAGTGTTGCTTCCAAGATTCATTTTGACACTTTGAGATTGCCTTGTGCTTACAGGACCAAAACTTCGCAGTAGCTTGCCCAAGATTTGTTTTTCAATCAAGCAAAATTCAAATAAAACATCACGTTTAATTGACCTTGTTGGCAAAACCATTTGTGGGCAACTGGCTGTATCCATATTTTTAAATCAAGAAACGTTGGGTCAAGCAAACCTCTGGTGTGAATCAAATTTGAGTTACCCTAAATTTGAATACAGTCCTGTATGCTGGAATTTAGGCAATGCAATATTTAAAACATTATTCAGTGTCGTAACAAATCATCCGTCATACTCTGTGGATCTAGAATTGTTTATAACCATTTTTATTACCATGAACAGTTTCTAGCTCATATTATAATTACTATTCAAACTACGTGACATCAATCTAATTCTCTTTTGTGAGATTAATGGGTAACTCCAGCCTACTGTTTTACATATGTAACTGTGAAGGCAGCTGTTGGAAGAGGAACTTCAGAAATATTTCCGAGTAAATGCACTGGATAG